>NW_028139194.1:0-600000 GCF_964270905.1 Leucopleurus acutus
CAACCAAGCAAGCTTTCAAAGGAAATCTGCACTACAATGAAGTCTCACTGCCCCCCGGTCAAAAGGGCCATCTGAAAAAAGTGTAAAATCCAGAAAGGCAGGACAGGCCATGGAGAACTGGGAGCCTTGTTATGCTGAAGGGCGGGATGTCAATTGCCAGCAGCCACTCTGGAGAAGTGTATGGTGTTTCCTGAAACATCCAAAAAACAAAGCAACAGAGCCTAGGGCACTTCCACTTATGGTCCTATAGCTTAGGGAAATTAAAATCAAAAAGACACAGCCACCCCAAAGTTTGGGCTGGCTCTGTTTACAAGAACCTCGTTTACGGTACAAGTTCAATATCACAGAAAGCGAAAAATGGATAAAGAAGTTGTGGTACTTACGTACAATGCAATATCACTCAGCAATGAAATCTATGTCATCAGGCCCGTAGCAGCATAATGAGTGGATTCAGGTACGATGATTCTAAGTGAAATAAGTCACACAGAAAAAGAAACATCATAAGATATCACTAATACACGGAATGTAAACTTGGCTACACAGGAACTGAATTACAAAACAGAACAGGGTCTCAAAAGTAGAAACCCAACTTATGCTTGCTTAAGGGGAAAGGTGAGTTGGGGTGCTGCATAAAACCAGAGATTGAAATTAGCACAGACACCGTTCTATAAGCCAAATATGTAATAGACAAGAGCTACTCCTTGCTCAACGAAGTGGACTTAACACCCCATATTAAACGCCTAACAATATACCTGACTAGTAAGAATCTTAAAACCTATGGATTTATATGTCTCCGAAAGAGAATCAAGGGTGTGTACAGCGGCATAAACGCAGCAGTGATAGGATTGGTGAGGTTCTGTGAGCAAATGCAGACCCTTTGAAGTCATATTGTATGGTACACATTCCATGGGTCTCAAAACTCCATGTTTAAGGGATTCTTCCTTCAGCTAAAACATGCATGTGGAAACCAGAGTATGATCCACCGTGTCATCGGGAAACGTGTTCAAATGTGTCTCAGTTTTCGTCCCCTCGTACTCGGGTGCAACATTCCAGACGCTTTACTAACACTCTCCCCACTTGGATAGTCAGTGCCTTTAAACTCCTGTTTGGCCCAGTTTGCAATTTCTGCGTAAGATGAACAGGAAGAGGGAGAACCAATGAGAGACTAGCTGGAGGTGTCTGGACGGGCAAATTTAACTCTCATTTCCCACCAGGAAGAGGAATTAACCAAAGGCTCAGCATGCGATGCCGGAACCAAACTAGGGCCTGAAGCAATCCTGCGGTGTTGCGGCCAGCTCACAAGAAAGCGAGGTGAAGAAAGGAGCTCAGGGGCACTGTAATTCACAAACCTGCAGAGTTTAAATGACAGCTATCTTCCAAAAATATATTGAAGGAAGGCTGCCAAGATGTCTTGAAAGCGGGGCAGAATTGCAGGAAACCGATTTCAGGAGGTAGACTGGAATTGCATGTAAAGCATAGGAAAAGAGGCCGAACGTCCACAATGATGCACTTGGCCAAAAAGGGCGTATGCGTTTTTTCCTAAATATATTCAGGAAAAAAAACGTATGCACTTTTTGGCCAACCAAGCAAGCTTGCAAAGGAAATCTGCACTACAATGAAGTCTCACTGCCCCCCGGTCAAAAGGGCCATCTGAAAAATGTGTAAAATCCAGAAAGGCAGGACAGGCCATTGAGAACTGGGAGCCTTGTTATGCTGATGGGCGGGATGTAAATTGCCAGCAGCCACTCTGGAGAAGTGTATGGTGTTTCCTGAAACATCCAAAAAACAAAGCAACAGAGCCTAGGGCACTTCCACTTATGGTCCTATAGCTTAGGGAAATAATAATCAAAAAGACACAGCCTCCCCAAAGTTTGGGACGGCTCTGTTTACAAGAACCTCGTTTACGGTTCAAGTTCAATATCGCAGAAAGCGAAAAATGGATAAAGAAGTTGTGGTACTTACGTACAATGTAATATCACTCAGCAATGAAATCTATGTCATCAGGCCCGTAGCAGCATAATGAGTGGATTCAGGTACGATGATTCTAAGTGAAATAAGTCACACAGAAAAAGAAACATCATAAGATATCACTACTACACGGAATGTAAACTTGGCTAACCAGGAACTGAATTACAAAACAGAACAGGGTGTCAAATCTAGAAAACCGACTTATGCTTGTTTAAGGGGAAAGGTGAGTTGGGGTGCTGCATAAAACCACAGATTGAAATTAGCACAGATACCGTACAATAAGCCAAATATGTAATAGACAAGAGCTACTCCTTGCTCAACGAAGTGGACTCAAAACCCCATATTAAACGCCTAACAATATACCTGACTAGTAAGAATCTTAAAACCTATGGATTTATATGTCTCCGAAAGAGAATCAAGGGTGTGTACAGTGGCATAAACGCAGCAGTGATAGGATTGGTGAGGTTCTGTGAGCAAATGCAGACCCTTTGAAGTCATATTGTATGGTACACATTCCATGGGTCTCAAAACTCCATGTTTAAGGGATTCTTCCTTCAGCTAAAACATGCATGTGGAAACCAGAGTATGATCCACCATGTGATCGGGAAACGTGATCAAATGTGTCTCAGTTTTCGTCCCCTGGTACTCGGGTGCAACATTCCAGACGCTTTACTAAAACTCTCCCCACTTGGATAGTCAGTGCCTTTAAACTCCTGTTTGGCCCAGTTTGCAATTTCTGCGTAAGATGAACAGGAAGAGGGAGAACCAATGAGAGACTAGCTGGAGCTGTCTGGACAGGCAAATTTAACTCTCATTTCCCACCAGGAAGAGGAATTAACCAAAGGCTCAGCATGCGATGCCGGAACTAAACTAGGGCCTGAAGCAATCCTGCGGTGTTGCGGCCAGCTCACAAGAAAGCGAGTTGAAGAAAGGAGCTCAGGGGCACTGTAATTCACAAACCTGCAGAGTTATAAACAGCTATCGTTCAAAAATATATTGAAGGAAGGCTGCCAAGAGGACTTGAAAGCAGGGCAGAATTGCAGGAAACCGATTGCAGGAGGTAGACTGGAATTGCATGTAAAGCATAGGAAAAGAGGCAGAACGTCCACAATGATGCACTTGGCCAAAAAGGGCGTATGCGTTTTTTCCTGAATATATTCAGGAAAAAACGCATACGCCCTTTTTGGCCAACCAAGCAAGCTTGCAAAGAAATCTGCACTACAATGAAGTCTCACTGCCCCCCGTTCAAAAGGGCTATCTGAAAAAAGTGTAAAATCCAGAAAGGCAGGACAGGCCAGGGAGAAATGGGAGCCTTGTTATGCTGATGGGCGGGATGTAAATTGCCAACAGCCACTCTGGAGAAGTGTATGGTGTTTCCTGAAACATCAAAAAAACAAAGCAACAGAGCCTAGGGCACTTCCACTTATGGTCCTATAGCTTAGGGAAATTAAAATCAAAAAGACACAGCCACCCCAAAGTTTGGGACGGCTCTGTTTACAAGAACCTCGTTTACGGTACAAGTTCAATATCACAGAAAGCGAAAAATGGATAAAGAAGTTGTGGTACTTACGTACAATGCAATATCACTCAGCAATGAAATCTATGTCATCAGGCCCGTAGCAGCATTATGAGTGGATTCAGGTACGATGATTCTAAGTGAAATAAGTCACACAGAAAAAGAAACATCATAAGATATCACTACTACACGGAATGTAAACTTGGCTACACAGGAACTGAATTACAAAACAGAACAGGGTCTAAAATGTAGAAAACCAACTTATGCTTGCTTAAGGGGAAAGCCGATATGGGGTGCTGCATGAAACCAGAGATTGAAATTGGCACAGATACCATTCCATAAGCCAAAAATATAATAGACAAAAGGTACTCCTTGCTCAACGAAGTGGACTCAACACCCTATATTAAACGCCTAGGAATATACCTGACTAGTAAGAATCTTAAAACCTATGGATTTATATGTCTCCGAAAGAGAATCAAGCGTGTATAGAGCAGCATAAACGCAGCAGTGATAGAATTGGTGATGTTCGGTGAGCAAATGCAGACCCTTTGAAGTCATATTGCATGGTACCCATTCCATGGGTCTCAACTCTCCAGGTTTAAGGGATTCTTCCTTCAGCTAAAACATGCATGTGCAACCCAGAGTATGATCCACCATGTGATCAGGAAACGTGTTCAAATGTGTCTCAGTTTTCGTCCCATGGTACTCAGGTGCAACATTCCAGACGCTTTACTAACACTCTCCCCACTTGGAGAGTCAGTGCCTTTAACCTCCTGTTTGGCCCAGTTTGCAATTTCTGCGGAAGATGAACAGGAAGATGGAGAACTAATGAGAGACTAGCTGGAGGTGTCTGGACGGGCAAATTTAACTCTCATTTCCCACCAGGAAGAGGAATTAACCAAAGGCACAGCATGCCGTGCCGGAACCAAACTAGGGCCTGAAGCAATCCAGCGGTGTTGCGGCCAGCTCACAAGAAAGCGAGTTGAAGAAAGGAGCTCAGGGGCACTGTAATTCACAAACCTGCAGAGTTATAAATGACAGCTATCTTCCAAAAATATATTGAAGTAAGGCTGCCAAGAGGAGTTGAAAGCGGGGCAGAATTGCAGGAAACCGATTTCAGGAGGTAGACGGGAATTGCATGTAAAGCATAGGAAAAGAGGCAGAACGTCCACAATGATGCACTTGGCCAAAAAGGGCGTATGCGTTTTTTCCTGAATATATTCAGGAAAAAACGCATACGCCCTTTTTGGCCAACCAAGCAAGCTTGCAAAGGAAATCTGCACTACAATGAAGTCTCACTGCCCCCCAGTCAAAAGGGACATCTGTAAAAAGTGTAAAATCCAGAAAGGCAGGACAGGCCATGGAGAACTGGGAGCCTTGTTATGCTGATGGGCGGGATGTAAATTGCCAACACCCACTCTGGAGAAGTGTATGTTGTTTCCTGAAACATCCAAAAAACAAAGCAACAGAGCCTAGGGCACTTCCACTTATGGTCCTATAGCTTAGGGAAATTAAAATCAAAAAGACACAGCCACCCCAAAGTTTGGGACGGCTCTGTTTACAAGAACCTCGTTTACCATACAAGTTCAATATCACAGAAAGCGAAAAATGGATAAAGAAGTTGTGGTACTTACGTACAATGCAATATCACTCAGCAATGAATACTATGTCATCAGGCCCGTAGCATCATAATGAGTGGATTCAGGTACGATGATTCTAAGTGAAATAAGTCACACAGAAAAGGGAACATCATATGATATCACTACTACACGGAATGTAAACTTGGCTACACAAGAACTGAATTACAAAACAGAACAGGGTGTCAAATGTAGAAAACCAACTTATGCTTGCTTAAGGGGAAAGGTGAGTTGGGGTGCTGCATAAAACCAGAGATTGAAATTAGCACAGATACCGTTCCATAAGCC
Organism: Leucopleurus acutus; assembly: GCF_964270905.1. NCBI lineage: Eukaryota > Metazoa > Chordata > Mammalia > Artiodactyla > Delphinidae > Leucopleurus > Leucopleurus acutus. The sequence continues at coordinate 5,410 of NW_028139194.1, forward strand.
AAATATATAATAGACAAGAGCTACTCCTTGCTCAACGAAGTGGACTCAACACCCCATATTAAACGCCTAAGAATATACCTGACTAGTAAGAATCTTAAAACCTATGGATTTATATGTCTCCGAAAGAGAATCAAGCGTGTGTACAGCGGCATAAACGCAGCAGTGATAGGATTGCTGAGTTTCGGTGAGCAAATGCATTCCCTTTGAAGTCATATTGCATGGTACCCATTCCATGTGTCTCAACTCTCCAGGTTTAATGGATTCTTCCTCCAGGTAAAACATGCATGTGGAACCCAGAGTATGATCCACCGTGTGATCGGACAACGTGTTCAAATGTGTCTCAGTTTTCGTCCCCTGGTACTCAGGTGCAACATTCCAGACGCTTTACTAACACTCCCCCACTTGGAGAGTCAGTGCCTTTAACCTCCTGTTTGGCCCAGTTTGCAATTTCTGTGGAAAATGAACAGGAATAGGGAGAACCAATGAGAGACTAGGTGGAGGTGTCTGGACGGGTAAATTTAACTCTCATTTCCCACCAGGATGAGGAATTAACCAAAGGCTCAGCGTGCCGTGCCAGAACCACACTAGGGCCTGAAGCAATCCTGCGGTGTTGCGGCCAGCTCACAAGAAAGCAAGTTGAAGAAAGGAGCTCAGGGGCACTGTAATTCACAAACCTGCAGAGTTATACATGACAGCTATCTTCCAAAAATATATTGAAGGAAGGCTGCCAAGAGGACTTGAAAGCGGGGCAGAATTGCAGGAAACCCATTTCAGGAGGTAGACTGGAATTGCATGTAAAGCATAGGAAAAGAGGCAGAACGTCCACAATGATGCACTTGACCAAAAAGGGCGTATGCGTTTTTTCCTGAATATATTCAGGAAAAAACGCATACGCCCTTTTTGGCCAACCAAGCAAGCTTGCAAAGGAAATCTGCACTACAATGAAGTCTCACTGCCCCCCGGTCAAAAGGGCCATCTGAAAAAAGTGTAAAATCCAGAAAGGCAGGACAGGCCTTGGAGAACTGGGAGCCTTGTTATGCTGAAGGGCGGGATGTAAATTGCCAGCAGCCACTCTGGAGAAGTGTATGGTGTTTCCTGAAACATCCAAAAAGCAAAGCAACAGAGCCTAGGGCACTTCCACTTATGGTCCTATAGCTTAGGGAAATTAAAATCAAAAAGACACAGCCACCCCAAAGTTTGGGCTTGCTCTGTTTACAAGAACCTCGTTTACGGTACAAGTTCAATATCACAGAAAGCGAAAAATGGATAAAGAAGTTGTGGTACTTACGTACAATGCAATATCACTCAGCAATGAAATCTATGTCATCAGGCCCGTAGCAGCATAATGAGTGGATTCAGGTACGATGATTCTAAGTGAAATAAGTCACACAGAAAAAGAAACATCATAAGATATCACTAATACACGGAATGTAAACTTGGCTACACAGGAACTGAATTACAAAACAGAACAGGGTCTCAAAAGTAGAAACCCAACTTATGCTTGCTTAAGGGGAAAGGTGAGTTGGGGTGCTGCATAAAACCAGAGATTGAAATTAGCACAGACACCGTTCCATAAGCCAAATATGTAATAGACAAGAGCTACTCCTTGCTCAACGAAGTGGACTTAACACCCCATATTAAACGCCTAACAATATACCTGACTAGTAAGAATCTTAAAACCTATGGATTTATATGTCTCCGAAAGAGAATCAAGGGTGTGTACAGCGGCATAAACGCAGCAGTGATAGGATTGGTGAGGTTCTGTGAGCAAATGCAGACCCTCTGAAGTCATATTGTATGGTACACATTCCATGGGTCTCAAAACTCCATGTTTAAGGGATTCTTCCTTCAGCTAAAACATGCATGTGGAAACCAGAGTATGATCCACCGTGTCATCGGGAAACGTGTTCAAATGTGTCTCAGTTTTCGTCCCCTCGTACTCGGGTGCAACATTCCAGACGCTTTACTAACACTCTCCCCACTTGGATAGTCAGTGCCTTTAAACTCCTGTTTGGCCCAGTTTGCAATTTCTGCGTAAGATGAACAGGAAGAGGGAGAACCAATGAGAGACTAGCTGGAGGTGTCTGGACGGGCAAATTTAACTCTCATTTCCCACCAGGAAGAGGAATTAACCAAAGGCTCAGCATGCGATGCCGGAACCAAACTAGGGCCTGAAGCAATCCTGCGGTGTTGCGGCCAGCTCACAAGAAAGCGAGGTGAAGAAAGGAGCTCAGGGGCACTGTAATTCACAAACCTGCAGAGTTTAAATGACAGCTATCTTCCAAAAATATATTGAAGGAAGGCTGCCAAGATGTCTTGAAAGCGGGGCAGAATTGCAGGAAACCGATTTCAGGAGGTAGACTGGAATTGCATGTAAAGCATAGGAAAAGAGGCAGAACGTCCACAATGATGCACTTGGCCAAAAAGGGCGTATGCGTTTTTTCCTAAATATATTCAGGAAAAAAAACGTATGCACTTTTTGGCCAACCAAGCAAGCTTGCAAAGGAAATCTGCACTACAATGAAGTCTCACTGCCCCCCGGTCAAAAGGGCCATCTGAAAAATGTGTAAAATCCAGAAAGGCAGGACAGGCCATTGAGAACTGGGAGCCTTGTTATGCTGATGGGCGGGATGTAAATTGCCAGCAGCCACTCTGGAGAAGTGTATGGTGTTTCCTGAAACATCCAAAAAACAAAGCAACAGAGCCTAGGGCACTTCCACTTATGGTCCTATAGCTTAGGGAAATAATAATCAAAAAGACACAGCCACCCCAAAGTTTGGGACGGCTCTGTTTACAAGAACCTCGTTTACGGTACAAGTTCAATATCACAGAAAGCGAAAAATGGATAAAGAAGTTGTGGTACTTACATACAATGCAATATCACTCAGCAATGAAATCTATGTCATCAGGCCCGTAGCAGCATTATGAGTGGATTCAGGTACGATGATTCTAAGTGAAATAAGTCACACAGAAAAAGAAACATCATAAGATATCACTACTACACGGAATGTAAACTTGGCTACACAGGAACTGAATTACAAAACAGAACAGGGTCTCAAATGTAGAAAACCAACTTATGCTTGCTTAAGGGGAAAGGTGACTTGGGGTGCGGCATAAAACCAGAGATTGAAATTAGCACAGATACCGTTCCATAAGCCAAATATGTAATAGAAAAGAGCTACTCCTTGCTCAACGAAGTGGACTCAATACCCCATATTAAACGCCTAACAATACACCTGACTAGTAAGAATCTTAAAACCTATGGATTTATATGTCTCTGAAAGAGAATCAAACGTGTGTACAGCGGCATAAACGCAGAAGTGATAGGATTGGTGAGGTTCGGTGAGCAAATGCAAACCCTTTGAAGTCATATTGCATGGTACCCATTCCATGGGTCTCAACTCTCCTTGTTTAAGGGATTCTTCCTTCAGCTAAAACATGCATGTGGAACCCAGAGTATGATCCACCGTGTGATCGGGAAACGTGTTCAAATGTGTCTCAGTTTTCGTCCCCTGGTACTCGGGTGCAACATTCCAGACGCTTTACTAACACTCTCCCCACTTGGAGACTCAGTGCCTTTAAACTCCTGTTTGGCCCAGTTTGCAATTTCTGTGGAAAATGAACAGGAATAGGGAGAACCAATGAGAGACTAGGTGGAGGTGTCCGGACGGGCAAATTTAACTCTCATTTCCCACCAAGAAGAGGAATTAACCAAAGGCTCAGCATGCCGTGCCGGAAGCAAACTAGGGTCTGAAGCAATCGTACGGTGTTGCGGCCAGCTCACAAGAAAGCGAGTTGAAGAAAGGAGCTCAGGGGCACTGTAATTCACAAACCTGCAGAGTTTAAATGACAGCTATCTTCCAAAAATATACTGAAGTAAGGCTGCCAAGAGGAGTTGAAAGCGGGGCAGAATTGCAGGAAACCGATTGCAGGAGGTAGACTGGAATTGCATGTAAAGCATAGGAAAAGAGGCAGAACGTCCACAATGATGCACTTGGCCAAAATGGGCGTATAAGTTTTTTCCTGAATATATTCAGGAAAAAACACGTACACACTTTTTGGCCAACCAAGCAACCTTGCAAAGGAAATCTGCACTACAATGAAGTCTCACTGCCTCCCGGTCAAAAGGGCCATCTGAATAAAGTGTAAAATCCAGAAAGGCAGGACAGGCCATTGAGAAATGGGAGCCTTGTTATGCTGATGGGCGGGATGTAAATTGCCAGCAGCCACTCTGGAAAAGTGTATGGTGTTTCCTGAAACATCCAAAAAACAAAGCAACAGAGCCTAGGGCACTTCCCCTTATGGTCCTATAGCTTAGGGAAATTAAAATCAAAAAGACACAGCCACCCCAAAGTTTGGGACGGCTCTGTTTACAAGAACCTCGTTTACGGTTCAAGTTCAATATCGCAGAAAGCGAAAAATGGATAAAGAAGTTGTGGTACTTACGTACAATGTAATATCACTCAGCAATGAAATCTATGTCATCAGGCCCGTAGCAGCATAAAGAGTGGATTCAGGTATGATGATTCTAAGTGAAATAAGTCACACAGAAAAAGAAACATCATAAGATATCACTACTACACGGAATGTAAACTTGGCTACCCAGGAACTGAATTACAAAACAGAACAGGGTGTCAAATCTAGAAAACCAACTTATGCTTGCTTAAGGGGAAAGGTGAGTTGGGGTGCTGCATAAAACCAGAGATTGAAATTAGCACAGACACCGTTCCATAAGCCAAATATGTAATAGACAAGAGCTACTCCTTGCTCAACGAAGTGGACTCAACACCCCATATTAAACGCCTAACAATATACCTGACTAGTAAGAATCTTAAAACCTATGGATTTATATGTCTCCGAAAGAGAATCAAGGGTGTGTACAGCGGCATAAACGCAGCAGTGATAGGATTGGTGAGGTTCTGTGAGCAAATGCAGACCCTTTGAAGTCATATTGTATGGTACACATTCCATGGGTCTCAAAACTCCATGTTTAAGGGATTCTTCCTTCAGCTAAAACATGCATGTGGAAACCAGAGTATGATCCACCGTGTGATCGGGAAACGTGTTCAAATGTGTCTCAGTTTTCGTCCCCTGGTACTCGGGTGCAACATTCCAGACGCTTTACTAACACTCTCCCCACTTGGAGAGTCAGTGCCTTTAAACTCCTGTTTGGCCCAGTTTGCAATTTCTGCGTAAGATGAACAGGAAGAGGGAGAACCAATGAGAGACTAGCTGGAGCTGTCTCGACAGGCAAATTTAACTCTCATTTCCCACCAGGAAGAGGAATTAACCAAAGGCTCAGCATGCGATGCCGGAACCAAACTAGGGCCTGAAGCAATCCTGCGGTGTTGCGGCCAGCTCACAAGAAAGCGAGTTGAAGAAAGGAGCTCAGGGGCACTGTAATTCACAAACCTGCAGAGTTATAAATGACAGCTATCGTTCAAAAATATATTGAAGGAAGGCTGCCAAGAGGATTTGAAAGCGGGGCAGAATTGCAGGAACCCGATTTCAGGAGGTAGACTGGGATTGCATGTAAAGCATAGGAAAAGAGGCAGAACGTCCACAATGATGCACTTGGCCAAAAAGGGCGTATGCGTTTTTTCCTGAATATATTCAGGAAAAAACGCATACGCCCTTTTTGGTCAACCAAGCAAGCTTGCAAAGGAAATCTGCACTACAATGAAGTCTAACTGCCCCCCGGTCAAAAGGGCCATCTGAAAAAAGTGTAAAATCCAGAAAGGCAGGACAGGCCATGGAGAACTGGGAGACTTGTTATGCTGATGGGCGGGATGTAAATTGCCAGCAGCCACTCTGGAGAAGTGTATGGTGTTTCCTGAAACATCTAAAAAACAAAGCAACAGAGCCTAGGGCACTTCCACTTATAGTCCTATAGCTTAGGGAAATTAAAATCAAAAAGACACAGCCACCCCAAAGTTTCGGCCGGCTCTGTTTACAAGAACCTCGTTTACGGTACAAGTTCAATATCACAGAAAGGAAAAAATGGATAAAGAAGTTGTGGTAGTTACGTACAATGCAATATCACTCAGCAATGAAATCTATGTCATCAGACCCGTAGCAGCATAATGAGTGGATTCAGGTACGATGATTCTAAGTGAAATAAGTCACACAGAAAAAGAAACATCATAAGATATCACTACTACACGGAATGTAAACTTGGCTACACAAGAACTGAATTACAAAACAGAACAGGGTGTCAAATGTAGAAAACCAACTTATGCTTGCTTAAGGGGAAAGGTGAGTTGGGGTGCTTCATAAAACCAGAGATTGAAATTAGCACAGATACCGTTCCAAAAGCCAAATATGTAATAGACAAGAGCTACTCCTTGCTCAACGAAGTGGACTCAACACCCCATATTAAACGCCTAAGAATATACCTGACTAGTAAGAATCTTAAAACCTATGGATTTATATGTCTCCGAAAGAGAATCAAGTGTGTGTACAGCGGCATAATCGTAGCAGTGATAGGATTGGTGAGGTTCGGTGAGCAAATGCAGACCCTTTGAAGTCATATTGCATGGTACCCATTCCATGGGTCTCAACTCTCCATGTTTAAGGGATTCTTCCTTCAGCTAAAACATGCATGTGGAACCCAGAGTATGATCCACCGTGTGATCAGAAAACGTGTTCAAATGTGTCTCAGTTTTCGTCCCCTGGTACTCGGGTGCAACTTTCCAGATGCTTTACTAACACTCTCCCCACTTGGAGAGTCAGTGCCTTTAACCTCCTGTTTGGCCCAGTTTGCAATTTCTGTGGAAAATGAACAGTAATAGGGAGAACCAATGAGAGACTAGCTGGAGGTGTCCGGACGGGCAAATTTAACTCTCATTTCCCACCAGGAAGAGGAATTAACCAAAGGCTCAGCGTGCCATGCCGGAACCACACTAGGGCCCGAAGCAATCCTGCGGTGTTGCGGCCAGCTCACAAGAAAGCGAGTTGAAGAAAGGAGCTCAGGGGCACTGTAATTCACAAACCTGCAGAGTTATAAATGACAGCCATCTTCCAAAAATATATTAAAGTAAGGCTGCCAAGAGGAGTTGAAAGCGGGGCAGAATTGCAGGAAACCGATTTCAGGAGGTAGACTGGAATTGCATGTAAAGCATAGGAAAAGAGGCAGAACGTCCACAATGATGCACTTGGCCAAAAAGTGCGTATGCGTTTTTTCCTGAATATATACAGGAAAAAACGCATACGCCCTTTTTGGCCAACCAAGCAAGCTTGCAAAGGAACTCTGCACTACAATGAAGTCTCACTGCCCCCCGGTCAAAAGGGCCATCTGAAAAAAGTGTAAAATCCAGAAAGGCAAGACAGGCCATGGAGAACTGGGAGCATTGTTATGCTGATGGGCGGGATGTAAATTGCCAGCAGCCACTCTGGAGAAGTGTATGGTGTTTCCTGAAACATCCAAAAAACAAAGCAACAGAGCCTAGGGCACTTCCCCTTATGGTCCTATAGCTTAGGGAAATTAAAATCAAAAAGACACAGCCACCCCAAAGTTTGGGACGGCTCTGTTTACAAGAACCTCGTTTACGGTTCAAGTTCAATATCGCAGAAAGCGAAAAATGGATAAAGAAGTTGTGGTACTTACGTACAATGTAATATCACTCAGCAATGAAATCTATGTCATCAGGCCCGTAGCAGCATAAAGAGTGGATTCAGGTATGATGATTCTAAGTGAAATAAGTCACACAGAAAAAGAAACATCATAAGATATCACTACTACACGGAATGTAAACTTGGCTACCCAGGAACTGAATTACAAAACAGAACAGGGTGTCAAATCTAGAAAACCAACTTATGCTTGCTTAAGGGGAAAGGTGAGTTGGGGTGCTGCATAAAACCAGAGATTGAAATTAGCACAGACACCGTTCCATAAGCCAAATATGTAATAGACAAGAGCTACTCCTTGCTCAACGAAGTGGACTCAACACCCCATATTAAACGCCTAACAATATACCTGACTAGTAAGAATCTTAAAACCTATGGATTTATATGTCTCCGAAAGAGAATCAAGGGTGTGTACAGCGGCATAAACGCAGCAGTGATAGGATTGGTGAGGTTCTGTGAGCAAATGCAGACCCTTTGAAGTCATATTGTATGGTACACATTCCATGGGTCTCAAAACTCCATGTTTAAGGGATTCTTCCTTCAGCTAAAACATGCATGTGGAAACCAGAGTATGATCCACCGTGTGATCGGGAAACGTGTTCAAATGTGTCTCAGTTTTCGTCCCCTGGTACTCGGGTGCAACATTCCAGACGCTTTACTAACACTCTCCCCACTTGGAGAGTCAGTGCCTTTAAACTCCTGTTTGGCCCAGTTTGCAATTTCTGCGTAAGATGAACAGGAAGAGGGAAAACCAATGAGAGACTAGCTGGAGCTGTCTCGACAGGCAAATTTAACTCTCATTTCCCACCAGGAAGAGGAATTAACCAAAGGCTCAGCATGCGATGCCGGAACCAAACTAGGGCCTGAAGCAATCCTGCGGTGTTGCGGCCAGCTCACAAGAAAGCGAGTTGAAGAAAGGAGCTCAGGGGCACTGTAATTCACAAACCTGCAGAGTTATAAATGACAGCTATCGTTCAAAAATATATTGAAGGAAGGCTGCCAAGAGGACTTGAAAGCGGGGCAGAATTGCAGGAACCCGATTTCAGGAGGTAGACTGGGATTGCATGTAAAGCATAGGAAAAGAGGCAGAACGTCCACAATGATGCACTTGGCCAAAAAGGGCGTATGCGTTTTTTCCTGAATATATTCAGGAAAAAACGCATACGCCCTTTTTGGTCAACCAAGCAAGCTTGCAAAGGAAATCTGCACTACAATGAAGTCTAACTGCCCCCCGGTCAAAAGGGCCATCTGAAAAAAGTGTAAAATCCAGAAAGGCAGGACAGGCCATGGAGAACTGGGAGACTTGTTATGCTGATGGGCGGGATGTAAATTGCCAGCAGCCACTCTGGAGAAGTGTATGGTGTTTCCTGAAACATCTAAAAAACAAAGCAACAGAGCCTAGGGCACTTCCACTTATAGTCCTATAGCTTAGGGAAATTAAAATCAAAAAGACACAGCCACCCCAAAGTTTCGGCCGGCTCTGTTTACAAGAACCTCGTTTACGGTACAAGTTCAATATCACAGAAAGGAAAAAATGGATAAAGAAGTTGTGGTAGTTACGTACAATGCAATATCACTCAGCAATGAAATCTATGTCATCAGACCCGTAGCAGCATAATGAGTGGATTCAGGTACGATGATTCTAAGTGAAATAAGTCACACAGAAAAAGAAACATCATAAGATATCACTACTACACGGAATGTAAACTTGGCTACACAAGAACTGAATTACAAAACAGAACAGGGTGTCAAATGTAGAAAACCAACTTATGCTTGCTTAAGGGGAAAGGTGAGTTGGGGTGCTTCATAAAACCAGAGATTGAAATTAGCACAGATACCGTTCCAAAAGCCAAATATGTAATAGACAAGAGCTACTCCTTGCTCAACGAAGTGGACTCAACACCCCATATTAAACGCCTAAGAATATACCTGACTAGTAAGAATCTTAAAACCTATGGATTTATATGTCTCCGAAAGAGAATCAAGTGTGTGTACAGCGGCATAATCGTAGCAGTGATAGGATTGGTGAGGTTCGGTGAGCAAATGCAGACCCTTTGAAGTCATATTGCATGGTACCCATTCCATGGGTCTCAACTCTCCATGTTTAAGGGATTCTTCCTTCAGCTAAAACATGCATGTGGAACCCAGAGTATGATCCACCGTGTGATCAGAAAACGTGTTCAAATGTGTCTCAGTTTTCGTCCCCTGGTACTCGGGTGCAACTTTCCAGATGCTTTACTAACACTCTCCCCACTTGGAGAGTCAGTGCCTTTAACCTCCTGTTTGGCCCAGTTTGCAATTTCTGTGGAAAATGAACAGTAATAGGGAGAACCAATGAGAGACTAGCTGGAGGTGTCCGGACGGGCAAATTTAACTCTCATTTCCCACCAGGAAGAGGAATTAACCAAAGGCTCAGCGTGCCATGCCGGAACCACACTAGGGCCCGAAGCAATCCTGCGGTGTTGCGGCCAGCTCACAAGAAAGCGAGTTGAAGAAAGGAGCTCAGGGGCACTGTAATTCACAAACCTGCAGAGTTATAAATGACAGCCATCTTCCAAAAATATATTAAAGTAAGGCTGCCAAGAGGAGTTGAAAGCGGGGCAGAATTGCAGGAAACCGATTTCAGGAGGTAGACTGGAATTGCATGTAAAGCATAGGAAAAGAGGCAGAACGTCCACAATGATGCACTTGGCCAAAAAGTGTGTATGCGTTTTTTCCTGAATATATACAGGAAAAAACGCATACGCCCTTTTTGGCCAACCAAGCAAGCTTGCAAAGGAACTCTGCACTACAATGAAGTCTCACTGGCCCCCGGTCAAAAGGGCCATCTGAAAAAAGTGTAAAATCCAGAAAGGCAAGACAGGCCATGGAGAACTGGGAGCCTTGTTATGCTGATGGGCGGGATGTAAATTGCCAGCAGCCACTCTGGAGAAGTGTATGGTGTTTCCTGCAACATCCAAAAAACAAAGCAACAGAGCCTAGGGCACTTCCCCTTATGGTCCTATAGCTTAGGGAAATTAAAATCAAAAAGACACAGCCACCCCAAAGTTTGGGACGGCTCTGTTTACAAGAACCTCTTTTACGGTTCAAGTTCAATATCGCAGAAAGCGAAAAATGGATAAAGAAGTTGTGGTACTTACGTACAATGTAATATCACTCAGCAATGAAATCTATGTCATCAGGCCCGTAGCAGCATAAAGAGTGGATTCAGGTATGATGATTCTAAGTGAAATAAGTCACACAGAAAAAGAAACATCATAAGATATCACTACTACACGGAATGTAAACTTGGCTACCCAGGAACTGAATTACAAAACAGAACAGGGTGTCAAATCTAGAAAACCAACTTATGCTTGCTTAAGGGGAAAGGTGAGTTGGGGTGCTGCATAAAACCAGAGATTGAAATTAGCACAGACACCGTTCCATAAGCCAAATATGTAATAGACAAGAGCTACTCCTTGCTCAACGAAGTGGACTCAACACCCCATATTAAACGCCTAACAATATACCTGACTAGTAAGAATCTTAAAACCTATGGATTTATATGTCTCCGAAAGAGAATCAAGGGTGTGTACAGCGGCATAAACGCAGCAGTGATAGGATTGGTGAGGTTCTGTGAGCAAATGCAGACCCTTTGAAGTCATATTGTATGGTACACATTCCATGGGTCTCAAAACTCCATGTTTAAGGGATTCTTCCTTCAGCTAAAACATGCATGTGGAAACCAGAGTATGATCCACCGTGTGATCGGGAAACGTGTTCAAATGTGTCTCAGTTTTCGTCCCCTGGTACTCGGGTGCAACATTCCAGACGCTTTACTAACACTCTCCCCACTTGGAGAGTCAGTGCCTTTAAACTCCTGTTTGGCCCAGTTTGCAATTTCTGCGTAAGATGAACAGGAAGAGGGAGAACCAATGAGAGACTAGCTGGAGCTGTCTCGACAGGCAAATTTAACTCTCATTTCCCACCAGGAAGAGGAATTAACCAAAGGCTCAGCATGCGATGCCGGAACCAAACTAGGGCCTGAAGCAATCCTGCGGTGTTGCGGCCAGCTCACAAGAAAGCGAGTTGAAGAAAGGAGCTCAGGGGCACTGTAATTCACAAACCTGCAGAGTTATAAATGACAGCTATCGTTCAAAAATATATTGAAGGAAGGCTGCCAAGAGGACTTGAAAGCGGGGCAGAATTGCAGGAACCCGATTTCAGGAGGTAGACTGGGATTGCATGTAAAGCATAGGAAAAGAGGCAGAACGTCCACAATGATGCACTTGGCCAAAAAGGGCGTATGCGTTTTTTCCTGAATATATTCAGGAAAAAACGCATACGCCCTTTTTGGTCAACCAAGCAAGCTTGCAAAGGAAATCTGCACTACAATGAAGTCTAACTGCCCCCCGGTCAAAAGGGCCATCTGAAAAAAGTGTAAAATCCAGAAAGGCAGGACAGGCCATGGAGAACTGGGAGACTTGTTATGCTGATGGGCGGGATGTAAATTGCCAGCAGCCACTCTGGAGAAGTGTATGGTGTTTCCTGAAACATCTAAAAAACAAAGCAACAGAGCCTAGGGCACTTCCACTTATAGTCCTATAGCTTAGGGAAATTAAAATCAAAAAGACACAGCCACCCCAAAGTTTCGGCCGGCTCTGTTTACAAGAACCTCGTTTACGGTACAAGTTCAATATCACAGAAAGGAAAAAATGGATAAAGAAGTTGTGGTAGTTACGTACAATGCAATATCACTCAGCAATGAAATCTATGTCATCAGACCCGTAGCAGCATAATGAGTGGATTCAGGTACGATGATTCTAAGTGAAATAAGTCACACAGAAAAAGAAACATCATAAGATATCACTACTACACGGAATGTAAACTTGGCTACACAAGAACTGAATTACAAAACAGAACAGGGTGTCAAATGTAGAAAACCAACTTATGCTTGCTTAAGGGGAAAGGTGAGTTGGGGTGCTTCATAAAACCAGAGATTGAAATTAGCACAGATACCGTTCCATAAGCCAAATATGTAATAGACAAGAGCTACTCCTTGCTCAACGAAGTGGACTCAACACCCCATATTAAACGCCTAAGAATATACCTGACTAGTAAGAATCTTAAAACCTATGGATTTATATGTCTCCGAAAGAGAATCAAGTGTGTGTACAGCGGCATAATCGTAGCAGTGATAGGATTGGTGAGGTTCGGTGAGCAAATGCAGACCCTTTGAAGTCATATTGCATGGTACCCATTCCATGGGTCTCAACTCTCCATGTTTAAGGGATTCTTCCTTCAGCTAAAACATGCATGTGGAACCCAGAGTATGATCCACCGTGTGATCAGAAAACGTGTTCAAATGTGTCTCAGTTTTCGTCCCCTGGTACTCGGGTGCAACTTTCCAGATGCTTTACTAACACTCTCCCCACTTGGAGAGTCAGTGCCTTTAACCTCCTGTTTGGCCCAGTTTGCAATTTCTGTGGAAAATGAACAGTAATAGGGAGAACCAATGAGAGACTAGCTGGAGGTGTCCGGACGGGCAAATTTAACTCTCATTTCCCACCAGGAAGAGGAATTAACCAAAGGCTCAGCGTGCCATGCCGGAACCACACTAGGGCCCGAAGCAATCCTGCGGTGTTGCGGCCAGCTCACAAGAAAGCGAGTTGAAGAAAGGAGCTCAGGGGCACTGTAATTCACAAACCTGCAGAGTTATAAATGACAGCCATCTTCCAAAAATATATTAAAGTAAGGCTGCCAAGAGGAGTTGAAAGCGGGGCAGAATTGCAGGAAACCGATTTCAGGAGGTAGACTGGAATTGCATGTAAAGCATAGGAAAAGAGGCAGAACGTCCACAATGATGCACTTGGCCAAAAAGTGCGTATGCGTTTTTTCCTGAATATATACAGGAAAAAACGCATACGCCCTTTTTGGCCAACCAAGCAAGCTTGCAAAGGAACTCTGCACTACAATGAAGTCTCACTGCCCCCCGGTCAAAAGGGCCATCTGAAAAAAGTGTAAAATCCAGAAAGGCAAGACAGGCCATGGAGAACTGGGAGCCTTGTTATGCTGATGGGCGGGATGTAAATTGCCAGCAGCCACTCTGGAGAAGTGTATGGTGTTTCCTGAAACATCCAAAAAACAAAGCAACAGAGCCTAGGGCACTTCCACTTATGGTCCTATAGCTTAGGGAAATTAAAATCAAAAAGACACAGCCACCCCAAAGTTTGGGACGGCTCTGTTTACAAGAACCTCGTTTACGGTTCAAGTTCAATATCGCAGAAAGCGAAAAATGGATAAAGAAGTTGTGGTACTTACGTACAATGTAATATCACTCAGCAATGAAATCTATGTCATCAGGCCCGTAGCAGCATAAAGAGTGGATTCAGGTATGATGATTCTAAGTGAAATAAGTCACACAGAAAAAGAAACATCATAAGATATCACTACTACACGGAATGTAAACTTGGCTACCCAGGAACTGAATTACAAAACAGAACAGGGTGTCAAATCTAGAAAACCAACTTATGCTTGCTTAAGGGGAAAGGTGAGTTGGGGTGGTGCATAAAACCAGAGATTGAAATTAGCACAGACACCGTTCCATAAGCCAAATATGTAATAGACAACAGCTACTCCTTGCTCAACGAAGTGGACTCAACACCCCATATTAAACGCCTAACAATATACCTGACTAGTAAGAATCTTAAAACCTATGGATTTATATGTCTCCGAAAGAGAATCAAGGGTGTGTACAGCGGCATAAACGCAGCAGTGATAGGATTGGTGAGGTTCTGTGAGCAAATGCAGACCCTTTGAAGTCATATTGTATGGTACACATTCCATGGGTCTCAAAACTCCATGTTTAAGGGATTCTTCCTTCAGCTAAAACATGCATGTGGAAACCAGAGTATGATCCACCGTGTGATCGGGAAACGTGTTCAAATGTGTCTCAGTTTTCGTCCCCTGGTACTCGGGTGCAACATTCCAGACGCTTTACTAACACTCTCCCCACTTGGAGAGTCAGTGCCTTTAAACTCCTGTTTGGCCCAGTTTGCAATTTCTGCGTAAGATGAACAGGAAGAGGGAGAACCAATGAGAGACTAGCTGGAGCTGTCTCGACAGGCAAATTTAACTCTCATTTCCCACCAGGAAGAGGAATTAACCAAAGGCTCAGCATGCGATGCCGGAACCAAACTAGGGCCTGAAGCAATCCTGCGGTGTTGCGGCCAGCTCACAAGAAAGCGAGTTCAAGAAAGGAGCTCAGGGGCACTGTAATTCACAAACCTGCAGAGTTATAAATGACAGCTATCGTTTAAAAATATATTGAAGGAAGGCTGCCAAGAGGACTTGAAAGTGGGGCAGAATTGCAGGAACCCGATTTCAGGAGGTAGACTGGGATTGCATGTAAAGCATAGGAAAAGAGGCAGAACGTCCACAATGATGCACTTGGCCAAAAAGGGCGTATGCGTTTTTTCCTGAATATATTCAGGAAAAAACGCATACGCCCTTTTTGGTCAACCAAGCAAGCTTGCAAAGGAAATCTGCACTACAATGAAGTCTCACTGCCCCCCGGTCAAAAGGGCCATCTGAAAAAAGTGTAAAATCCAGAAAGGCAGGACAGGCCATGGAGAACTGGGAGACTTGTTATGCTGATGGGCGGGATGTAAATTGCCAGCAGCCACTCTGGAGAAGTGTATGGTGTTTCCTGAAACATCTAAAAAACAAAGCAACAGAGCCTAGGGCACTTCCACTTATGGTCCTATAGCTTAGGGAAATTAAAATCAAAAAGACACAGCCACCCCAAAGTTTCGGCCGGCTCTGTTTACAAGAACCTCGTTTACGGTACAAGTTCAATATCACAGAAAGGAAAAAATGGATAAAGAAGTTGTGGTAGTTACGTACAATGCAATATCACTCAGCAATGAAATCTATGTCATCAGACCCGTAGCAGCATAATGAGTGGATTCAGGTACGATGATTCTAAGTGAAATAAGTCACACAGAAAAAGAAACATCATAAGATATCACTACTACACGGAATGTAAACTTGGCTACACAAGAACTGAATTACAAAACAGAACAGGGTGTCAAATGTAGAAAACCAACTTATGCTTGCTTAAGGGGAAAGGTGAGTTGGGGTGCTTCATAAAACCAGAGATTGAAATTAGCACAGATACCGTTCCATAAGCCTAATATGTAATAGACAAGAGCTACTCCTTGCTCAACGAAGTGGACTCAACACCCCATATTAAACGCCTAAGAATATACCTGACTAGTAAGAATCTTAAAACCTATGGATTTATATGTCTCCGAAAGAGATCAAGTGTGTGTACAGCGGCATAATCGTAGCAGTGATAGGATTGGTGAGGTTCGGTGAGCAAATGCAGACCCTTTGAAGTCATATTGCATGGTACCCATTCCATTGGTCTCAACTCTCCATGTTTAAGGGATTCTTCCTTCAGCTAAATCATGCATGTGGAACCCAGAGTATGATCCACCGTGTGATCAGAAAACGTGTTCAAATGTGTCTCAGTTTTCGTCCCCTGGTACTCGGGTGCAACTTTCCAGATGCTTTACTAACACTCTCCCCACTTGGAGAGTCAGTGCCTTTAACCTCCTGTTTGGCCCAGTTTGCAATTTCTGTGGAAAATGAACAGTAATAGGGAGAACCAATGAGAGACTAGCTGGAGGTGTCCGGACGGGCAAATTTAACTCTCATTTCCCACCAGGAAGAGGAATTAACCAAAGGCTCAGCGTGCCATGCCGGAACCACACTAGGGCCCGAAGCAATCCTGCGGTGTTGCGGCCAGCTCACAAGAAAGCGAGTTGAAGAAAGGAGCTCAGGGGCACTGTAATTCACAAACCTGCAGAGTTATAAATGACAGCCATCTTCCAAAAATATATTAAAGTAAGGCTGCCAAGAGGAGTTGAAAGCGGGGCAGAATTGCAGGAAACCGATTTCAGGAGGTAGACTGGAATTGCATGTAAAGCATAGGAAAAGAGGCAGAACGTCCACAATGATGCACTTGGCCAAAAAGTGCGTATGCGTTTTTTCCTGAATATATACAGGAAAAAACGCATACGCCCTTTTTGGCCAACCAAGCAAGCTTGCAAAGGAACTCTGCACTACAATGAAGTCTCACTGCCCCCCGGTCAAAAGGGCCATCTGAAAAAAGTGTAAAATCCAGAAAGGCAAGACAGGCCATTGAGAACTGGGAGCCTTGTTATGCTGATGGGCGGGATGTAAATTGCCAGCAGCCACTCTGGAGAAGTGTATGGTGTTTCCTGAAACATCCAAAAAACAAAGCAACAGAGCCTAGGGCACTTCCACTTATGGTCCTATAGCTTAGGGAAATTAAAATCAAAAAGACACAGCCACCCCAAAGTTTGGGACGGCTCTGTTTACAAGAACCTCGTTTACGGTTCAAGTTCAATATCGCAGAAAGCGAAAAATGGATAAAGAAGTTGTGGTATTTACGTACAATGTAATATCACTCAGCAATGAAATCTATGTCATCAGGCCCGTGACAGCATAATGAGTGGATTCAGGTATGATGATTCTAAGAGAAATAAGTCACACAGAAAAAGAAACATCATAAGATATCACTACTACACGGAATGTAAACTTGGCTACACAGAAACTGAATTACAAAACAGAACAGCGTCTCAAATGTAGAAAACCAACTTATGCTTGCTTAAGGGGAAAGGTGAGTTGGGGTGCGGCATAAAACCACAGATTGAAATTAGCACAGATACCGTTCCATAAGCCAAATATGTAATAGACAAGAGCTACTCCTTGCTCAACGATGTGGACTCAACACCCAATATTAAACGCCTAAGAATATACCTGACTAGTAAGAATCTTAAAACCTATGGATTTATATGTCTCCGAAAGAGAATCAAGCGTGTGTACAGCGGCATAAACGCAGCAGTGATAGGACTGGTGAGGTTCGGTGAGCAAATGCAGACCCTTTGAAGTCATATTGCATGGTACCCATTCCATGGGTCTCAACTCTCCAGGTTTAAGGGATTCTTCCTTCAGCTAAAACATGCATGTGGAACCCAGAGTATGATCCACCATGTGATCGGGAAACGTGTTCAAATGTGTTTCAGTTTTCGTCCCCTGGTACTCGGGTGCAACATTCCAGACGCTTTACTAACACTCTCCCCACTTGGAGAGTCAGTGCCTTTAACCTCTTGTTTGGCCCAGTTTGCAATTTCTGCGTAAGATAAACAGGAAGAGGGAGAACCAATGAGAGACTAGCTGGAGGTGTCTGGACGGGCAAATTTAACTCTCATTTCCCACCAGGAAGAGGAATTAACCAAAGGCTCAGCATGCGATGCCGGAACCAAACTAGGGCCTGAAGCAATCCTGCAGTGTTGCAGCCAGCTCACAAGAAAGCGAGTTGAAGAAAGGAGCTCAGGGGCACTGTAATTCACAAACCTGCAGTTATAAATGACAGCTATCGTCCAAAATATATTGAAGGAAGGCTGCCAAGAGGACTTGAAAGCGGGGCAGAATTGCAGGAAACCGATTTCAGGAGGTAGACTGGAATTGCATGTAAAGCATAGGAAAAGAGGCAGAACGTCCACAATGATGCACTTGGCCAAAAAGGGCGTATGCGTTTTTTCCTGAATATATTCAGGAAAAAACTCATACGCCCTTTTTGGCCAACCAAGCAAGCTTGCAAAGGAAATCTGCACTACAATGAAGTCTCACTGCCCCCCGGTCAAAAGGGCCATCTGAAAAAAGTGTAAAATCCAGAAAGGCAGGACAGGCCATGGAGAACTGGGAGCCTTGTTATGCTGAAGGGCGGGATGTAAATTGCCAGCAGCCAATCTGGAGAACTGTATGGTGTTTCCTGAAACATCCAAAAAACAAAGCAACAGAGCCTAGGGCACTTCCACTTATGGTCCTATAGCTTAGGGAAATTAAAATCAAAAAGACACAGCCACCCCAAAGTTTGGGCTGGCTCTGTTTACAAGAACCTCGTTTACGGTACAAGTTCAATATCACAGAAAGCGAAAAATGGATAAAGAAGTTGTGGTACTTACGTACAATGCAATATCACTCAGCAATGAAATCTATGTCATCAGGCCCGTAGCAGCATAATGAGTGGATTCAGGTACGATGATTCTAAGTGAAATAAGTCACACAGAAAAAGAAACATCATAAGATATCACTACTACACGGAATGTAAACTTGGCTACACAAGAACTGAATTACAAAACAGAACAGGGCCTCAAATGTAGAAAACCAACTTATGCTTGCTTAAGGGGAAAGGTGAGTTGGGGTGCTTCATAAAACCAGAGATTGAAATTAGCACAGATACCGTTCCATATGCCAAATATGTAATAGACAAGAGCTACTCCTTGCTCAACGAAGTGGACTCAACACCCCATATTAAACGCCTAAGAATATACCTGACTAGTAAGAATTTTAAAACCTATGGATTTATATGTCTCCGAAAGAGAATCAAGCGTGTGTACAGAGGCATAAGCGCAGCAGTGATAGGATTGGTGAGGTTCGGTGAGCAAATGCAGACCCTTTGAAGTCATATTGCATGGTACCCATTCCATGGGTCTCAACTCTCCAGGTTTAAGGGATTCTTCCTTCAGCTAAAACATGCATGTGGAACCCAGAGTATGATCCACCGTGTGATTGGAAAACGTGTTCAAATGTGTCTCAGTTTTCGTCCCCTGGTACTCGGGTGCAACATTCCAGATGCTTTACTAACACTCTCCCCACATGGAGAGTCAGTGCCTTTAACCTCCTGTTTGGCCCAGTTTGCAATTTCTGTGGAAAATGAACAGGAATAGGGAGAACCAATGAGAGACTAGGTGGAGGTGTCCGGACGGGCAAATTTAACTCTCATTTCCCACCAGGAAGAGGAATTAACCAAAGGCTCAGCGTGCCATGCCAGAAGCACACTTGGGCCCGAAGCAATCCTGCGGTGTTGCGGCCAGCTCACAAGAAAGCGAGTTGAAGAAAGGAGCTCAGGGGCACTGTAATTCACAAACCTGCAGAGTTATAAATGACAGCCATCTTCCAAAAATATATTAAAGTAAGGCTGCCAAGAGGAGTTGAAAGCGGGGCAGAATTGCAGGAAACCGATTTCAGGAGGTTGACTGGAATTGCATGTAAAGCATAGGAAAAGAGGCAGAACGTCCACAATGATGCACTTGGCCAAAAAGGGCGTATGCGTTTTTTCCTGAATATATTCAGGAAAAAACGCATACGCCCTTTTTGGCCAACCAAGCAAGCTTGCAAAGGAAATCTGCACTACAATGAAGTCTCACTGACCCCCGGTCAAAAGGGCCATCTGAAAAAAGTGTAAAATCCAGAAAGGCAGGACAGCCCATGGAGAACTGGGAGCCTTGTTATGCTGATGGGCAGGATGTAAATTGCCAACAGCCACTCTGGAGAAGTGTATGATGTTTCCTGAAACATCAAAAAAACAAAGCAACAGAGCCTAGGGCACTTCCACTTATGGTCCTATAGCTTAGGGAAATTAAAATCAAAAAGACACAGCCACCCCAAAGTTTGGGAAGGCTCTGTTTACAAGAACCTCATTTACGGTACAAGTTCAATATCACAGAAAGCGAAAAATGGATAATGAAGTTGTGGTACTTACGTACAATGCAATATCACTCCGCAATGAAATCTATGTCATCAGGCCCGTAGCAGCATAATGAGTGGATTCAGGTACGATGATTCTAAGTGAAATAAGTCACACAGAAAAAGAAACATCATAAGATATCACTACTACACGGAATGTAAACTTGGCTACAAAGAAACTGAATTACAAAACAGAACAGCGTCTCAAATGTAGAAAACCAACTTATGCTTGCTTAAGGGGAAAGGTGAGTTGGGGTGCTTCATAAAACCAGAGATTGAAATTAGCACAGATACCGTTCCATAAGCCAAATATGTAATAGACAAGAGCTACTCCTTGCTCAACGAAGTGGACTCAACACCCCATATTAAACGCCTAAGAATATACCTGACTAGTAAGAATCTTAAAACCTATGGATTTATATGTCTCCGAAAGAGAATCAAGCGTGTGTACAGCGGCATAAGCGCAGCAGTGATAGGATTGGTGTGGTTCGGTGAGCAAATGCAGACCCTTTGAAGTCATATTGCATGGTACCCATTCCATGGGTCTCAACTCTCCAGGTTTAAGGGATTCTTCCTTCAGCTAAAACATGCATGTGGAACCCAGAGTATGATCCACCGTGTGATCGGAAAACGTGTTCAAATGTGTCTCAGTTTTTGTCCCCTGGTACTCGGGTGCAACATTCCAGATGCTTTACTAACACTCTCCCCACTTGGAGACTCAGTGCCTTTAACCTCCTGTTTGGCCCAGTTTGCAATTTCTGTGGAAAATGAACAGGAATAGGGAGAACCAATGAGAGACTAGGTGGAGGTGTCCGGACGGGCAAATTTAACTGTCATTTCCCAGCAGGAAGAGGAATTAACCAAAGGCTCAGCATGCCATGCCGGAACCAAACTAGGGTTTGAAGCAATCCTGCTGTGTTGCGGCCAGCTCAGAAGAAAGCGAGTTGAAGAAAGGAGCTCAGGGGCACTGTCATTCACAAACCTGCAGAGTTATAAATGACAGCTATCTTCCAAAAATATATTGAAGTAAGGCTGCCAAGAGAAGTTGAAAGCGGGGCAGAATTGCAGGAAACCGATTTCAGGAGGTAGACTGGAATTGCATGTAAAGCATAGGAAAAGAGGCAGAATGTCCACAATGATGCACTTGGCCAAAAAGGGCGTATGCGTTTTTTCCTGAATATATTCAGGAAAAAACGCATACGCCCTTTTTGTCCAACCAAGCAAGCTTGCAAAGGAAATCTGCACTACCATGAAGTCTCACTGCCCCCCGGTCAAAAGGGCCATATGAAAAAAGTGTAAAATCCAGAGAGGCAGGACAGGCCATGGAGAACTGGGAGCCTTGTTATGCTGATGGGCGGGATGTAAATTGCCAACAGCCACTCTGGAGAAGTGTATGGTGTTTCCTGAAACATCTAAAAAACAAAGCAACAGAGCCTAGGGCACTTCCACATATGGTCCTATAGCTTAGGGAAATAAAAATTAAAAAGACACAGCCACCCCAAAGTTTGGGCCGGCTCAGTTTACAAGAACCTCGTTTACGGTACAAGTTCAATATCACAGAAAGCGAAAAATGGATAAAGAAGTTGTGGTACTTACGTACAATGCAATATCACTCAGCAATGAAATCTATGTCATCAGGCCCGTAGCAGCATAATGAGTGGATTCAGGTACGATGATTCTAAGTGAAATAAGTCACACAGAAAAAGAAACATCATAAGATA
The DNA here is from genome assembly GCF_964270905.1 of Leucopleurus acutus. NCBI lineage: Eukaryota > Metazoa > Chordata > Mammalia > Artiodactyla > Delphinidae > Leucopleurus > Leucopleurus acutus. Next base: position 27,357 of record NW_028139194.1, read on the forward strand.
TCACTACTACACGGAATGTAAACTTGGCTACACAGGAACTGAATTACAAAACAGAACAGGGTCTCAAATGTAGAAAACCAACTTATGCTTGCTTAAGGGGAAAGGTGACTTGGGGTGCGGCATAAAACCAGAGATTGAAATTAGCACAGATACCGTTCCATAAGCCAAATATGTAATAGAAAAGAGCTACTCCTTGCTCAACGAAGTGGACTCAACACCCCATATTAAACGCCTAACAATACACCTGACTAGTAAGAATCTTAAAACCTATGGATTTATATGTCTCTGAAAGAGAATCAAAAGTGTGTACAGCGGCATAAACGCAGCAGTGATAGGATTGGTGAGGTTCGGTGAGCAAATGCAGACCCTTTGAAGTCATATTGCATGGTACCCATTCCATGGGTCTCAACTCTCCTTGTTTAAGGGATTCTTCCTTCAGCTAAAACATGAATGTGGAACTCAGAGTATGATCCACCGTGTGATCGGGAAACGTGTTCAAATGTGTCTCAGTTTTCGTCCCCTGGTACTCGGGTGCAACATTCCAGACGCTTTACTAACACTCTCCCCACTTGGAGAGTCAGTGCCTTTAAACTCCTGTTTGGCCCAGTTTGCAATTTCTGTGGAAAATGAACAGGAATAGGGAGAACCAATGAGAGACTAGGTGGAGGTGTCCGGACGGGCAAATTTAACTCTCATTTCCCACCAAGAAGAGGAATTAACCAAAGGCTCAGCATGCCGTGCCGGAAGCAAACTAGGGCCTGAAGCAATCGTACGGTGTTGCGGCCAGCTCACAAGAAAGCGAGTTGAAGAAAGGAGCTCAGGGGCACTGTAATTCACAAACCTGCAGAGTTTAAATGACAGCTATCTTCCAAAAATATATTGAAGTAAGGCTGCCATGAGGAGTTGAAAGCTGGGCAGAATTGCAGGAAACCGATTGCAGGAGGTAGACTGGAATTGCATGTAAAGCATAGGAAAAGAGGCAGAACGTCCACAATGATGCACTTGGCCAAAAAGGGCGTATGCGTTTTTTCCTGAATATATTCAGGAAAAAACGCATACGCCCTTTCTGGCCAACCAAGCAAGCTTGCAATGTAAATCTGTACTAAAATGAAGTCTCACTGCCCCCCGGTCAAAAGGGGCTTCTGAAAAAAGTGTAAAATCCAGAAAGGCAGGACAGGCCAGGGAGAACTGGGAGCCTTGTTATGCTGATGGGCGGGATGTAAATTGACAACAGCCACTCTGGAGAAGTGTTTGGTGTTTCGGGAAACATCTAGAAAACAAAGCAACAGAGCCTAGGGCACTTCCACTTATGGTCCTATAGCTTAGGGAAATTAAAATCAAAAATAGACAGCCACCCCAAAGTTTGGGACCGCTCTGTTTACAAGAACCTCGTTTACGGTACAAGTTCAATATCGCAGAAAGCGAAAAATGGATAAAGAAGTTGTGGTACTTACGTTCAATGCAATATCACTCAGCAACGAAATCTATGTCATCAGGCCCATAGCAGCATAATGAGTGGATTCAGGTACGATGATTCTAAGTGAAATAAGTCACACAGAAAAAGAAACATCATAAGGTATCACCACTACACGGAATGTAAACTTGGCTACACAGGAACTGAATTACAAAACAGAACAGGGTCTCTAATGTAGAAAACCAACTTATGCTTGCTTAAGGGGAAAGGTGAGTTGGGGTGCTTCATAAAACCAGAGATTGAAATTAGCACAGATACCGTTCCATAAGCCAAATATGTAATAGACAAGAGCTACTCCTTGCTCAACGAAGTGGACTCAACACCCCATATTAAACGCCTAAGAATATACCTGACTAGTAAGAATCTTAAAACCTATGGATTTATATGTCTCCGAAAGAGAATCAAGCGTGTGTACAGCGGCATAAGCGCAGCAGTGATAGGATTGGTGAGGTTCGGTGAGCAAATGCAGACCCTTTGAAGTCATATTGCATGGTACCCATTCCATGGGTCTCAACTCTCCAGGTTTAAGGGATTCTTCCTTCAGCTAAAACATGCATGTGGAACCCAGAGTATGATCCACCGTGTGATCGGAAAACGTGTTCAAATGTGTCTCAGTTTTTGTCCCCTGGTACTCGGGTGCAACATTCCAGATGCTTTACTAACACTCTCCCCACTTGGAGACTCAGTGCCTTTAACCTCCTGTTTGGCCCAGTTTGCAATTTCTGTGGAAAATGAACAGGAATAGGGAGAACCAATGAGAGACTAGGTGGAGGTGTCCGGACGGGCAAATTTAACTGTCATTTCCCAGCAGGAAGAGGAATTAACCAAAGGCTCAGCATGCCATGCCGGAACCAAACTAGGGTTTGAAGCAATCCTGCTGTGTTGCGGCCAGCTCAGAAGAAAGCGAGTTGAAGAAAGGAGCTCAGGGGCACTGTCATTCACAAACCTGCAGAGTTATAAATGACAGCTATCTTCCAAAAATATATTGAAGTAAGGCTGCCAAGAGAAGTTGAAAGCGGGGCAGAATTGCAGGAAACCGATTTCAGGAGGTAGACTGGAATTGCATGTAAAGCATAGGAAAAGAGGCAGAATGTCCACAATGATGCACTTGGCCAAAAAGGGCGTATGCGTTTTTTCCTGAATATATTCAGGAAAAAACGCATACGCCCTTTTTGTCCAACCAAGCAAGCTTGCAAAGGAAATCTGCACTACCATGAAGTCTCACTGCCCCCCGGTCAAAAGGGCCATATGAAAAAAGTGTAAAATCCAGAGAGGCAGGACAGGCCATGGAGAACTGGGAGCCTTGTTATGCTGATGGGCGGGATGTAAATTGCCAACAGCCACTCTGGAGAAGTGTATGGTGTTTCCTGAAACATCTAAAAAACAAAGCAACAGAGCCTAGGGCACTTCCACATATGGTCCTATAGCTTAGGGAAATAAAAATTAAAAAGACACAGCCACCCCAAAGTTTGGGCCGGCTCAGTTTACAAGAACCTCGTTTACGGTACAAGTTCAATATCACAGAAAGCGAAAAATGGATAAAGAAGTTGTGGTACTTACGTACAATGCAATATCACTCAGCAATGAAATCTATGTCATCAGGCCCGTAGCAGCATAATGAGTGGATTCAGGTACGATGATTCTAAGTGAAATAAGTCACACAGAAAAAGAAACATCATAAGATATCACTACTACACGGAATGTAAACTTGGCTACACAGGAACTGAATTACAAAACAGAACAGGGTCTCAAATGTAGAAAACCAACTTATGCTTGCTTAAGGGGAAAGGTGACTTGGGGTGCGGCATAAAACCAGAGATTGAAATTAGCACAGATACCGTTCCATAAGCCAAATATGTAATAGAAAAGAGCTACTCCTTGCTCAACGAAGTGGACTCAACACCCCATATTAAACGCCTAACAATACACCTGACTAGTAAGAATCTTAAAACCTATGGATTTATATGTCTCTGAAAGAGAATCAAAAGTGTGTACAGCGGCATAAACGCAGCAGTGATAGGATTGGTGAGGTTCGGTGAGCAAATGCAGACCCTTTGAAGTCATATTGCATGGTACCCATTCCATGGGTCTCAACTCTCCTTGTTTAAGGGATTCTTCCTTCAGCTAAAACATGAATGTGGAACTCAGAGTATGATCCACCGTGTGATCGGGAAACGTGTTCAAATGTGTCTCAGTTTTCGTCCCCTGGTACTCGGGTGCAACATTCCAGACGCTTTACTAACACTCTCCCCACTTGGAGAGTCAGTGCCTTTAAACTCCTGTTTGGCCCAGTTTGCAATTTCTGTGGAAAATGAACAGGAATAGGGAGAACCAATGAGAGACTAGGTGGAGGTGTCCGGACGGGCAAATTTAACTCTCATTTCCCACCAAGAAGAGGAATTAACCAAAGGCTCAGCATGCCGTGCCGGAAGCAAACTAGGGCCTGAAGCAATCGTACGGTGTTGCGGCCAGCTCACAAGAAAGCGAGTTGAAGAAAGGAGCTCAGGGGCACTGTAATTCACAAACCTGCAGAGTTTAAATGACAGCTATCTTCCAAAAATATATTGAAGTAAGGCTGCCATGAGGAGTTGAAAGCTGGGCAGAATTGCAGGAAACCGATTGCAGGAGGTAGACTGGAATTGCATGTAAAGCATAGGAAAAGAGGCAGAACGTCCACAATGATGCACTTGGCCAAAAAGGGCGTATGCGTTTTTTCCTGAATATATTCAGGAAAAAACGCATACGCCCTTTCTGGCCAACCAAGCAAGCTTGCAATGTAAATCTGTACTAAAATGAAGTCTCACTGCCCCCCGGTCAAAAGGGGCTTCTGAAAAAAGTGTAAAATCCAGAAAGGCAGGACAGGCCAGGGAGAACTGGGAGCCTTGTTATGCTGATGGGCGGGATGTAAATTGACAACAGCCACTCTGGAGAAGTGTTTGGTGTTTCGGGAAACATCTAGAAAACAAAGCAACAGAGCCTAGGGCACTTCCACTTATGGTCCTATAGCTTAGGGAAATTAAAATCAAAAATAGACAGCCACCCCAAAGTTTGGGACCGCTCTGTTTACAAGAACCTCGTTTACGGTACAAGTTCAATATCGCAGAAAGCGAAAAATGGATAAAGAAGTTGTGGTACTTACGTTCAATGCAATATCACTCAGCAACGAAATCTATGTCATCAGGCCCATAGCAGCATAATGAGTGGATTCAGGTACGATGATTCTAAGTGAAATAAGTCACACAGAAAAAGAAACATCATAAGGTATCACCACTACACGGAATGTAAACTTGGCTACACAGGAACTGAATTACAAAACAGAACAGGGTCTCTAATGTAGAAAACCAACTTATGCTTGCTTAAGGGGAAAGGTGATTTGAGGTGCTGCATAAAACCAGAGATTGAAATTAGCACAGATACCATTCCATAAGCCAAATATGTAATAGACAAGAGCTACTCCTTGCTCAACGAAGAGGACACAACACCCCATATCAAACGCCTAAGAATATACATGACTAGTAAGAATCTTAAAACCTATGGATTTATATGTCTCCGAAAGAGAATCAAGCATGTGTACAGCGGCATAAGTGCAGCAGTGATAGGATTGGGGAGGTTCGGTGAGCAAATTCAGACCCTTTGAAATCTTATTGCATGGTACACATTCCATGGGTCTCAACTCTCCAGGTTTAAGGGATTCTTCCTTCAGCTAAAACATGCATGTGGAACCCAGAGTATGATCCACCGTGTGATCGGGAAACGTGTTCAAATGTGTCTCAGTTTTCGTCCCCTGGTACTCGGGTGCAAAATTCCAGATGCTTTACTAACACTCTCCCCACTTGGAGAGTCAGTGCCTTTAAACTCCAGTTTGGCCTAGATTGCAATTTCTGTGGAACATGAACAGGAATAGGGACAACCAATGAGAGACTAGGTGGAGGTGTCCGGCCGGGCAAATTTAACTCTCATTTCCCACCAGGAAGAGGAATTAACCAAAGGCTCAGCATGCCATGCCAGAACCACACTAGGGTCCGAAGCAATCCTGCGGTGTTGCGGCCAGCTCACAAGAAAGCGAGTTGAAGAAAGGAGCTCAGGGCCACTGTAATTCACAAACCTGCAGAGTTATAAATGACAGCTATCTTCCAAAAATATATTGAAGTAAGGCTGCCAAGAGGAGTTGAAAGTGGGGCAGAATTGCAGGAAACCGATTTCAGGAGGTAGACTGGAATTGCATGTAAAGCATAGGAAAAGAGGCAGAACGTCCACAATGATGCACTTGGCCAAAAAGGGCGTATGCGTTTTTTCCTGAATATATTCAGGAAAAAACGCATACGCGCTTTTTGGCCAACGAAGCAAGCTTGCAAAGGAAATCTGCACTACAATGAAGTCTCACTGCCCCCCGGTTAAAAGGGCCATCTGAAAAAAGTGTAAAATCCAGAAAGGAAGGACAGGCCATGGAGAACTGGGAGCCTTGTTATGCTGATGGGCGGGATGTAAATTGCCAGCAGCCACTCTGGAGAAGTGTATGGTGTTTCCTGAAACATCCAAAAAACAAAGCAACAGAGCCTAGGGCATTTCCCCTTATGGTCCTATAGCTTAGGGAAATTAAAATAAAAAAGACACAGCCACCCCAAAGTTTGGGCTGGCTCTGTTTACAAGAACCTCGTTTACGGTACAAGTTCAATATCACAGAAAGCGAAAAATGGATAAAGAAGTTGTGGTAATTACGTACAAAGCAATATCACTCAGCAATGAAATCTATGTCATCAGGCCCGTAGCAGCATAATGAGTGGATTCAGGTACGATGATTCTAAGTGAAATAAGTCACACAGAAAAAGAAACATCATAAGATATCACTGCTACACGGAATGTAAACGTGGCTACACAGGAACTGAATTACAAAACAGAACAGGGTGTCAAATGTAGAAAACCAACTTATGCTTGCTTAAGGGGAAAGGTGAGTTGGGGTGCGGCATAAAACCAGAGATTGAAATTAGCACAGATACCGTTCCATAAGCCAAATATGTAATAGACAAGAGCTACTCCTTGCTCAACGAAGTGGACTCAACACCCCATATTAAACGCCTAAGAATATATCTGACTAGTAAGAATCTTAAAACCTATGGATTTATATGTCTCCGAAAGAGAATCATGCGTGTGTACAGCGGCATAAACGCAGCAGTGATAGGAATGGTGAGGTTCGGTGAGCAAATGCAGACCCTTTGAAGTCATATTGCATGGTACCCATTCCATGGGTCTCAACTCTCCATGTTTAAGGGATTCTTCCTTCAGCTAAAACATGCATGTGGAACCCAGAGTACGATCCACCGTGTGATCAGAAAACGTGTTCAAATGTGTCTCAGTTTTCGTACCCTGGTACTCGGGTGCAACATTCCAGACGCTTTACTAACACTCTCCCCACTTGGAGAGTCAGTGCCTTCAACCTCCTGTTTGGCCCAGTTTGCAATTTCTGTGGAAAATGAACAGGAATAGGGAGAACCAATGAGAGACTAGGTGGAGGTGTCTGGACGGGCAAATTTAACTCTCATTTCCCACCAGGAAGAGGAATTAACCAAAGGTTCAGCATGCCGTGCCAGAAACAAACTAGGGCCTGAAGCAATCCTGCGGTGTTGCGGCCAGCTCACAAGAAAGCGAGTTGAAGAAAGGAGCTCAGGGCCACTGTAATTCACAAACCTGCAGTTATAAATGACAGCTATCGTCCAAAAATATATTGAAGGAAAGCTGCCAAGAGGACTTGAAAGCGGTGCAGAATTGCAGGAAACCGATTTCAGGAGGTAGACGGGAATTGCATGTAAAGCATAGGAAAAGAGGCAGAACGTCCACAATGATGCACTTGGCCAAAAAGGGCGTATGCGTTTTTTCCTGAATAAATTCAGGAAAAAACGCATACGCCCTTTTTGGCCAACCAAGCAAGCTTGCAAAGGAAATCTGCACTACAATGAAGTCTCACTGCCCCCCGGTCAAAAGGGCCATCTGAAAAAAGTGTAAAATCCTGAAAGGCAGGACAGGCCAAGGAGAACTAGGAACCTTGTTATGCTGATGGGCGGGATGTAAATTGCCAGCAGCCACTGTGGAGAAGTGTATGGTGTTTCCTGAAACATCCAAAAAACAAAGCAACAGAGCCTAGGGCACTTCCACTTATGGTCCTATAGCTTAGGAAAATTAAAATCAAAAAGACACAGCCACCCAAAGTTTGGGACGGCTGTGTTTACAAGAACCTCGTTTACCGTACAACTTCAATATCACAGAAAGCGAAAAATGGATAAAGAAGTTGTGGTACTTACGTAAAATGCAATATCACTCAGCAATGATATCTATGTCATCAGGCCCGTAGCAACATAATGAGTGGATTCAGGTACGATGATTCTAAGTGAAATAAGTCTCACAGAAAAAGAAACATCATAAGATATCACTACTACACGGAATGTAAACTTGACTACACAGGAACTGAATTACAAAACAGAACAGGGTGTCAAATGTAGAAAACCAACTTATGCTTGCTTAAGGGGAAAGGTGAGTTGGGGTGCTCCATAAAACCAGAGATTGAAATTAGCACAGATACCGTTCCAGAAGCCAAATATGTAATAGACAAGAGCTACTCCTTGCTCAACGAAGTGGACTCAACACCCCATATTAAACGCCTAACAATATACCTGACTAGTAAGAATCTTAAAACCTATGGATTTATATGTCTCCGGAAGAGAATGAAGCGTGTGTACAGTGGCATAAACGCAGCAGTGATAGGATTGGTGAGGTTCGGTGAGCAAATGCAGACCCTTTGAAGTCATATTGCATGGTACCCATTCCATGGGTCTCAACTCTCCAGGTTTAAGGGATTCTTCCTTCAGCTAAAACATGCATGTGGAACCCAGAGTATGATCCACCGTGTCATCGGGAAACGTGTTCAAATGTGTCTCAGTTTTCGTCCCCTGGTACTCGGGTGCAACATTCCAGACGCTTTACTAACACTCTCCCCACTTGGAGAGTCAGTGCCTTCAACCTCCTGTTTGGCCCAGTTTGCAATTTCTGTGGAAAATGAACAGGAATAGGGAGAACCAATGAGAGACAAGGTGGAGGTGTCTGGACGGGCAAATTTAACTCTCATTTCCCAACAGGAAGAGGAATTAACCAAAGGCTCAGTGTGCCGTGCCGGAAACAAAGTAGGGACTGAAGCAATCCTGCGGTGTTGCGGCCAGCTCACAAGAAAGCGAGTTGAAGAAAGGAGCTCAGGGGCACTGTAATTCACAAACCTGCAGAGTTAAAAATGACAGCTATCTTCCAAAAATATATTGAAGTAAGGCTGCCAAGAGGAGTTGAAAGCGGGGCAGAATTGCAGGAAACCGATTTCAGGAGGTAGACTGGAATTGCATGTAAAGCATAGGAAAAGAGGCAGAACGTCCACAATGATGCACTTGGCCAAAAAGGGCGTATGCGTTTTTTCCTGAATATATTCAGGAAAAAACGCATACGCCCTTTTTGGCCAACCAAGCAAGGTTGCAAAGGAAATCTGCACTACAATGAAGTCTCACTGCTCCCCGGTCAAAAGGGCCATCTGAAAAAAGTGTAAAATCCAGAAAGGCAGGACAGGCCATGGAGAACTGGGAGCCTTGTTATGCTGAAGGGCGGGATGTAAATTGCCAGCAGCCACTCTGGGGAAGTGTATGGTGTTTCCTGAAACATCCAAAAAACAAAGCAACAGAGCCTAGGGAACTTCCACTTATGGTCCTATAGCTTAGGGAAATTAAAATCAAAAAGACACAGCCACCCCAAAGTTTGGGACGGCACTGTTTACAAGAACCTCGTTTACGGTACAAGTTCAATATCACAGAAAGCGAAAAATGGATAAAGAAGTTGTGGTACTTACGTACAATGCAATATCACTCAGCAATGAAATCTATGTCATCAGGCCCGTAGCAGCGTAATGAGGGGATTCAGGTACGATGATTCTAAGTGAAATAAGTCACACAGAAAAAGAATCATCATAAGATATCACTACTACACGGAATGTAAACTTGGCTACACAAGAACTGAATTACAAAACAGAACAGGGTGTCAAATGTAGAAAACCAACTTATGCTTGCTTAAGGGGAAAGGTGAGTTGGGGTGCTGCATAAAACCAGAGATTGAAATTAGCACAGATACCGTTCCAGAAGCCAAATATGTAATAGACAAGAGCTACTCCTTGCTCAACGAAGTGGACTCAACACCCCATATTAAACGCCTAACAATATACCTGACTAGTAAGAATCTTAAAACCTATGGATTTATATGTCTCCGGAAGAGAATGAAGCGTGTGTACAGTGGCATAAACGCAGCAATGATAGGATTGTTGAGGTTCGGTGAGCAAATGCAGACCCTTTGAAGTCATATTGCATGGTACCCATTCCATGGGTCTCAACTATCCAGGTTTAAGGGATTCTTCCTTCAGCTAAAACATGCATGTGGAACCCAGAGTATGATCCACCGTGTGATCGGGAAACGTGTTCAAATGTGTCTCAGTTTTCGTCCCCTGGTACTAGGGTGCAACATTCCAGACGCTTTACTAACACTCTCCCCACTTGGAGAGTCAGTGCCTTCAACCTCCTGTTTGGCCCAGTTTGCAATTTCTATGGAAAATGAACAGGAATAGGGAGAACCAATGAGAGACTAGGTGGAGGTGTCTGGACGGGCCAATTTAACTCTCATTTCCCACCAGGAAGAGGAATTATCCAAAGGCTCAGCATGCCATGCCAGAACCACACTAGGGTCCGAAGCAATCCTGCGGTGTTGCGGCCAGCTCACAAGAAAGCGAGTTGAAGAAAGGAGCTCAGGGCCACTGTAATTCACAAACCTGCAGAGTTATAAATGACAGCTATCTTCCAAAAATATATTGAAGTAAGGCTGCCAAGAGGAGTTGAAAGTGGGGCAGAATTGCAGGAAACCGATTTCAGGAGGTAGACTGGAATTGCATGTTAAGCATAGGAAAAGAGGCAGAACGTCCACAATGATGCACTTGGCCAAAAAGGGCGTATGCGTTTTTTCCTGAATATATTCAGGAAAAAACGCATACGCGCTTTTTGGCCAACGAAGCAAGCTTGCAAAGGAAATCTGCACTACAATGAAGTCTCACTGCCCCCCGGTCAAAAGGGCCATCTGAAAAAACTGTAAAATCCAGAAAGGAAGGACAGGCCATGGAGAACTGGGAGCCTTGTTATGCTGATGGGCGGGATGTAAATTGCCAGCAGCCACTCTGGAGAAGTGTATGGTGTTTCCTGAAACATCCAAAAAACAAAGCAACAGAGCCTAGGGCATTTCCACTTATGGTCCTATAGCTTAGGGAAATTAAAATAAAAAAGACACAGCCACCCCAAAGTTTGGGCTGGCTCTGTTTACAAGAACCTCGTTTACGGTACAAGTTCAATATCACAGAAAGCAAAAAATGGATAAAGAAGTTGTGGTAATTACGTACAAAGCAATATCACTCAGCAATGAAATCTATGTCATCAGGCCCGTAGCAGCATAATGAGTGGATTCAGGTACGATGATTCTAAGTGAAATAAGTCACACAGAAAAAGAAACATCATAAGATATCACTGCTACACGGAATGTAAACGTGGCTACACAGGAACTGAATTACAAAACAGAACAGGGTCTCAAATGTAGAAAACCAACTTATGCTTGCTTAAGGGGAAAGGTGAGTTGGGGTGCGGCATAAAACCAGAGATTGAAATTAGCACAGATACCGTTCCATAAGCCAAATATGTAATAGACAAGAGCTACTCCTTGCTCAACGAAGTGGACTCAACACCCCATATTAAACGCCTAAGAATATATCTGACTAGTAATAATCTTAAAACCTATGGATTTATATGTCTCCAAAAGAGAATCATGCGTGTGTACAGCGGCATAAATGCAGCAGTGATAGGATTGGTGAGGTTCGGTGAGCAAATGCAGACCCTTTGAAGTCATATTGCATGGTACCCATTCCATGGGTCTCAACTCTCCATGTTTAAGGGATTCTTCCTTCAGCTAAAACATGCATGTGGAACCCAGAGTACGATCCACCGTGTGATCAGAAAACGTGTTCAAATGTGTCACAGTTTTCGTACCCTGGTACTCGGGTGCAACATTCCAGACGCTTTACTAACACTCTCCCCACTTGGAGAGTCAGTGCCTTTAACCTCCTGTTTGGCCCAGTTTGCAATTTCTGTGGAAAATGAACAGGAATAGGGAGAACCAATGAGTGACTAGGTGGAGGTGTCTGGACGGGCAAATTTAACTCTCATTTCCCAACAGGAAGAGGAATTAACCAAAGGTTCAGCATGCCGTGCCAGAAACAAACTAGGGCCTGAAGCAATCCTGCGGTGTTGCGGCCAGCTCACAAGAAAGCGAGTTGAAGAAAGGAGCTCAGGGCCACTGTAATTCACAAACCTGCAGTTATAAATGACAGCTATCGTCCAAAAATATATTGAAGGAAGGCTGCCAAGAGGACTTGAAAGCGGGGCAGAATTGCAGGAAACCGATTTCAGGAGGTAGACTGGAATTGCATGTAAAGCATAGGAAAAGAGGCAGAACGTCCACAATGATGCACTTGGCCAAAAAGGGCGTATGCGTTTTTTCCTGAATATATTCAGGAAAAAACGCATACGCCCTTTTTGGCCAACCAAGCAAGCTTGCAAAGGAAATCTGCACTACAATGAAGTCTCACTGCCCCCCGGTCAAAAGGGCCATCTGAAAAAAGTGTAAAATCCAGAAAGGCAGGACAGGCCATGGAGAACTGGGAGCCTTGTTATGCTGAAGGGCGGGATGTAAATTGCCAGCAGCCACTCTGGAGAAGTGTATGGTGTTTCCTGAAACATTCAAAAAACAAAGCAACAGAGCCTAGGGCACTTCCACTTATGGTCCTATAGCTTAGGGAAATTAAAATCAAAAAGACACAGCCACCCCAAAGTTTGGGACGGCACTGTTTACAAGAACCTCGTTTACGGTACAAGTTCAATATCACAGAAAGCGAAAAATGGATAAAGAAGTTGTGGTACTTATGTACAATGCAATATCACTCAGCAATGAAATCTATGTCATCAGGCCCGTAGCAGCGTAATGAGGGGATTCAGGTACGATGATTCTAAGTGAAATAAGTCAAACAGAAAAAGAATCATCATAAGATATCACTACTACACGGAATGTAAACTTGGCTACACAAGAACTGAATTACAAAACAAAACAGGGTGTCAAATGTAGAAAACCAACTTATGCTTGCTTAAGGGGAAAGGTGAGTTGGGGTGCTGCATAAAACCAGAGATTGAAATTAGCACAGATACCGTTCCATAAGCCAAATATGTAATAGACAAGAGCTACTCCTTGCTCAACGAAGTGGACTCAACACCCCATATTAAACGCCTAACAATATACCTGACTAGTAAGAATCTTAAAACCTATGGATTTATATGTCTCCGGAAGAGAATGAAGCGTGTGTACAGTGGCATAAACGCAGCAATGATAGGATTGGTGAGGTTCGGTGAGCAAATGCAGACCCTTTGAAGTCATATTGCATGGTACCCATTCCATGGGTCTCAACTCTCCAGGTTTAAGGGATTCTTCCTTCAGCTAAAACATGCATGTGGAACCCAGAGTATGATCCACCGTGTCATCGGGAAACGTGTTCAAATGTGTCTCAGTTTTCGTCCCCTGGTACTCGGGTGCAACATTCCAGACACTTTACTAACACTCTCCCCACTTGGAGAGTCAGTGCCTTCAACCTCCTGTTTGGCCCAGTTTGCAATTTCTATGGAAAATGAACAGGAATAGGGAGAACCAATGAGAGACTAGGTGGAGGTGTCTGGACGGGCAAATTGAACTCTCATTTCCCACCAGAAAGAGGAATTAATCAAAGGCTCAGCGTGCCGTGCCGGAAACAAAGTAGGGACTGAAGCAATCCTGCGGTGTTGCAGCCAGCTCACAAGAAAGCGAGTTGAAGAAAGGAGCTCAGGGGCACTGTAATTCACAAACCTGCAGAGTTATAAATGACAGCTATCTTCCAAAAATATATTGAAGTAAGGCAGCCAAGAAGAGTTGAAAGCAGGGCAGAATTGCAGGAAACCGATTTCAGGAGGTAGACTGGAATTGCATGTAAAGCATAGGAAAAGAGGCAGAACGTCCACAATGATGCACTTGGCCAAAAAGGGCGTATGCGTTTTTTCCTGAATATATTCAGGAAAAAACGCATACGCCCTTTTTGGCCAACCAAGCAAGCTTGCAAAGGAAATCTGCACTACAATGAAGTCTCACTGCTCCCAGGTCATAAGGGCCATCTGAAAAAAGTGTAAAATCCAGAAAGGCAGGACAGGCCATGGAGAACTGGGAGCCTTGTTATGCTGATGGGCGGGATGTAAATTGCAAGCAGCCACTCTGGAGAAGTGTATGGTGTTTCCTGAAACATCCAAAAAACAAAGCAACAGATCCTAGGGCACTTCCACTTATGGTCCTATAGCTTAGGGAAATTAAAATAAAAAAGACACAGCCACCCCAATGTTTGGGACGGCACTGTTTACAAGAACCTCGTTTACGGTACAAGTTCAATATCACAGAAAGCGAAAAATGGATAAAGAAATTGTGGTACTTCCGTACAATGCAATATCACTCAGCAATGAAATCTATGTCATCAGGCCCGTAGCAGCGTAATGAGGGGATTCAGGTACGATGATTCTAAGTGAAATAAGTCACACAGAAAAAGAATCATCATAAGATATCACTACTACACGGAATGTAAACTTGGCTACACAAGAACTGAATTACAAAACAGAACAGGGTCTCAAATGTAGAAAACCAACTTATGCTTGCTTAAGGGGAAAGGTGAGTTGGGGTGCTGCATAAAACCAGAGATTGAAATTAGCACAGATACCGTTCCAGAAGCCAAATATGTAATAGACAAGAGCTACTCCTTGCTCAACGAAGTGGACTCAACACCCCATATTAAACGCCTAACAATATACCTGACTAGTAAGAATCTTAAAACCTATGGATTTATATGTCTCCGGAAGAGAATGAAGCGTGTGTACAGTGGCATAAACGCAGCAGTGATAGGATTGGTGAGGTTCGGTGAGCAAATGCAGACCTTTTGAAGTCATATTGCATGGTACCCATTCCATGGGTCTCAACTCTCCAGGTTTAAGGGAATCTTCATTCAGCTAAAACATGCATGTGGAACCCAGAGTATGATCCACCGTGTGATCGGGAAACGTGTTCAAATGTGTCTCAGTTTTCGTCCCCTGGTACTCGGGTGCAACATTCCAGATGCTTTACTAACACTCTCCCCAATTGGAGAGTCAGTGCCTTCAACCTCCTGTTTGGCCCAGTTTGCAATTTCTGTGGAAAATGAACAGGAATAGGGAGAACCAATGAGAGACTAGGTGGAGGTGTCTGGACGGGCAAATTGAACTCTCATTTCCCACCAGAAAGAGGAATTAACCAAAGGCTCAGCGTGCCGTGCAGGAAACAAAGTAGGGACTGAAGCAATCCTGCGGTGTTGCGGCCAGCTCACAAGAAAGCGAGTTGAAGAAAGGAGCTCAGGGGCACTGTAATTCACAAACCTGCAGAGTTATAAATGACAGCTATCTTCTAAAAATATATTGAAGTAAGGCAGCCAAGAGGAGTTGAAAGCGGGGCAGAATTGCAGGAAACCGATTTCAGGAGGTAGACTGGAATTGCATGTAAAGCATAGGAAAAGAGGCAGAACGTCCACAATGATGCACTTGGCCAAAAAGGGCGTATGCGTTTTTTCCTGAATATATTCAGGAAAAAACGCATACGCCCTTTTTGGCCAACCAAGCAAGCTTGCAAAGGAAATCTGCACTACAATGAAGTCTCACTGCCCCTCGGTCAAAAGGGCCATCTGAAAAAAGTGTAAAATCCAGAAAGGCAGGACAGGTCATGGAGGACTGGGAGCCTTGTTATGCTGATGGGCGGCATGTAAATTGCAAGCAGCCACTCTGGAGAAGTGTATGGTGTTTCCTGAAACATCCAAAAAAGAAAGCAACAGATCCTAGGGCACTTCCACTTATGGTCCTATAGCTTAGGGAAATTAAAATAAAAAAGACATAGCCACCCCAAAGTTTGGGACGGCTCTGTTTACAAGAACCTCGTTTACGGTACAAGTTCAATATCACAGAAAGCGAAAAATGGATAAAGAAGTTGTCGTATTTACGTACAATGCAATATCACTCAGCAATGAAATCTATGTCATCAGGCCCATAGCAGCATAATGAGTGGATTCAGGTACGATGATTCTAAGTGAAATAAGTCACACAGAAAAAGAAACATCATAAGATATCACTACTACATGGAATGTAAACTGCGCTACACAGGAACAGAATTACAAAACAGAACAGAGTGTCAAATGTAGAAAACCAACTCATGCTTGCTTAAGGGGAAAGGTGAGTTGGGGTGCTGCATACAACAAGAGATTGAAATTAGCACAGATACCGTTCCATAAGCCAAATATGTAATAGACAAGAGGTATTCCTTGCTCAACGAAGTGGACTGAACACCCCATATTAAACGCCTAACAATATACCTGACTAGTAAGAATCTTAAAACCTATGGATTTATATGTCTCCGAAAGAGAATCAAGCGTGTGTACAGCGACATAAACGCAGCAGTGATAGGATTGGTGAGGTTCGGTGAGCAAATGCAGACCCTTTGAAGTCATATTGCATGGTACCCATTCCATGGGTCTCAACTCTCCAGGTTTAAGGGATTCTTCCTTCAGCTAAAACATGCATGTGGAACCCAGAGTATGATCCACCGTGTGATAGGAAAACGTGTTCAAATGTGTCTCAGTTTTCGTCCCCTGGTACTCGGGTGCAACATTCCAGATGCTTTACTAACACTCTCCCCACTTGGAGAGTCAGTGCCTTTAACCTCCTGTTTGGCCCAGTTTGCAATTTCTGCGTAAGATGAACAGGAATAGGGAGAACCAATGAGAGACTAGCTGGAGCTGTCAGGACGGGCAAATTTAACTCTCATTTCCCACCAGGAAGAGGAATTAACCAAAGGCTCAGCATGCGATGCCGGAACCAAACTAGGGCCTGAAGCAATCCTGCGGTGTTGCGGCCAGCTCACAAGAAAGCGAGTTGAAGAAAGTAGCTCAGGGGCACTGTAATTCACAAACCTGCAGAGTTAAAAATGACAGCTATCTTCCAAAAATATATTGAAGTAAGGCTGCCAAGAGGAGTTGAAGGCGGGGCAGAATTGCAGGAAACCGATTTCAGGAGGTAGACTGGAATTGCATGTAAAGCATAGGAAAAGAGGCAGAACGTCCACAATGATGCACTTGGCCAAAAAGGGCGTATGCGTTTTTTCCTGAATATATTCAGGAAAAAACGCATACGCCCTTTTTGGCCAACCAAGCAAGCTTGCAAAGGAAATCTGCACTACAATGAAGTCTCACTGCTCCCCGGTCAAAAGGGCCATCTGAAAAAAGTGTAAAATCCAGAAAGGCAGGACAGGCCATGGAGAACTGGGAGCCTTGTTATGCTGAAGGGCGGGATGTAAATTGCCAGCAGCCACTCTGGAGAAGTGTATGGTGTTTCCTGAAACATCCAAAAAACAAAGCAACAGAGCCTAGGGCACTTCCACTTATGGTCCTATAGCTTAGGGAAATTAAAATCAAAAAGACACAGCCACCCCAAAGTTTGGGACGGCACTGTTTACAAGAACCTCGTTTACGGTACAAGTTCAATATCACAGAAAGCGAAAAATGGATAAAGAAGTTGTGGTACTTACGTACAATGCAATATCACTCAGCAATGAAATCTATGTCATCAGGCCCGTAGCAGCGTAATGAGGGGATTCAGGTACGATGATTCTAAGTGAAATAAGTCACACAGAAAAAGAATCATCATAAGATATCACTACTACACGGAATGTAAACTTGGCTACACAAGAACTGAATTACAAAACAGAAAAGGGTGTCAAATGTAGAAAACCAACTTATGCTTGCTTAAGGGGAAAGGTGAGTTGGGGTGCTGCATAAAATCAGACATTGAAATTAGCACAGATACCGTTCCAGAAGCCAAATATGTAATAGACAAGAGCTACTCCTTGCTCAACGAAGTGGACTCAACACCCCATATTAAAAGCCTAACAATATACCTGACTAGTAAGAATCTTAAAACCTATGGATTTATATGTCTCCGGAAGAGAATGAAGCCTGTGTACAGTGGCGTAAACGCAGCAGTGATAGGATTGGTGAGGTTCGGTGAGCAAATGCAGACCCTTTGAAGTCATATTGCATGGTACCCATTCCATGGGTCTCAACTCTCCAGGTTTAAGGGATTCTTCCTTCAGCTAAAACATGCATGTGGAACCCAGAGTATGATCCACCGTGTCATCGGGAAACGTGTTCAAATGTGTCTCAGTTTTCGTCCCCTGGTACTCGGGTGCAACATTCCAGACGCTTTACTAACACTCTCCCCACTTGGAGAGTCAGTGCCTTCAACCTCCTGTTTGGCCCAGTTTGCAAATTCTATGGAAAATGAACAGGAATAGGGAGAAGCAATGAGAGACTAGGTGGAGGTGTCTGGACGGGCAAATTTAACTCTCATTTCCCACCAGAAAGAGGAATTAACCAAAGGCTCAGCGTGCCGTGCCGGAAACAAAGTAGGGACTGAAGCAATCCTGCGGTGTTGCGGCCAGCTCACAAGAAAGCGAGTTGAAGAAAGGAGCTCAGGGGCACTGTAATTCACAAACCTGCAGAGTTATAAATGACAGCTATCTTCCAAAAATATATTGAAGTAAGGCAGCCAAGAAGAGTTGAAAGCAGGGCAGAATTGCAGGAAACCGATTTCAGGAGGTAGACTGGAATTGCATGTAAAGCATAGGAAAAGAGGCAGAACGTCCACAATGATGCACTTGGCCAAAAAGGGCGTATGCGTTTTTTCCTGAATATATTCAGGAAAAAACGCATACGCCCTTTTTGGCCAACCAAGCAAGCTTGCAAAGGAAATCTGCACTACAATGAAGTCTCACTGCCCCCCGGTCAAAAGGGCCATCTGAAAAAAGTGTAAAATCCAGAAAGGCAGGACAGGCCATGGAGGACTGGGAGCCTTGTTATGCTGATGGGCGGCATGTAAATTGCAAGCAGCCACTCTGGAGAAGTGTATGGTGTTTCCTGAAACATCCAAAAAACAAAGCAACAGAGCCTAGGGCACTTCCACTTATGGTCCTATAGCTTACGGAAATTAAAATAAAAAAGACACAGCCACCCCAAATTTTGGGACGGCACTGTTTACAAGAACCTCGTTTACGGTACAAGTTCAATATCACAGAAAGCGAAAAATGGATAAAGAAATTGTGGTACTTACGTACAATGCAATATCACTCAGCAATGAAATCTATGTCATCAGGCCCGTAGCACCGTAATGAGGGGATTCAGGTACGATGATTCTAAGTGAAATAAGTCACACAGAAAAAGAATCATCATAAGATATCACTACTACATGGAATGTAAACTTGGCTACACAAGAACTGAATTATAAAACAGAACAGGGTGTCAAATGTAGAAAACCAACTTATGCTTGCTTAAGGGGACAGGTGAGTTGGGGTGCTGCATAAAACCAGAGATTGAAATTAGCACAGATACCATTCCAGAAGCCAAATATGTAATAGACAAGAGCTACTCCTTGCTCAACGAAGTGGACTCAACACCCCATATTAAACGCCTAAGAATATACCTGACTAGTAAGAATCTTAAAACCTATGGATTTATATGTCTCCGGAAGAGAATGAAGCGTGTGTACAGTGGCATAAACGCAGCAGTGATAGGATTGGTGAGGTTCGGTGAGCAAATGCAGACCCTTTGAAGTCATATTGCATGGTACCCATTCCATGGGTCTCAACTCTCCAGGTTTAAGGGAATCTTCATTCAGCTAAAACATGCATGTGGAACCCAGAGTATGATCCACCGTGTGATCGGGAAACGTGTTCAAATGTGTCTCAGTTTTCGTCCCCTGGAACTCGGGTGCAACATTCCAGATGCTTTACTAACACTCTCCCCAATTGGAGAGTCAGTGCCTTCAACCTCCTGTTTGGCCCAGTTTGCAATTTCTGTGGAAAATGAACAGGAATAGGGAGAACCAATGAGAGACTAGGTGGAGGTGTCTGGACGGGCAAATTTAACTCTCATTTCCCACCAGAAAGAGGAATTAACGAAAGGCTCAGCGTGCCGTGCCGGAAACAAAGTAGGGACTGAAGCAATCCTGCGGTGTTGCGTCCAGCTCACAAGAAAGCGAGTTGAAGAAAGGAGCTCAGGGGCACTGTAATTCACAAACCTGCAGAGTTATAAATGACAGCTATCGTCCTAAAATATATTGAAGTAAGGCAGCCAAGAGGAGTTGAAAGCGGGGCAGAATTGCAGGAAACCGATTTCAGGAGGTAGACTGGAATTGCATGTAAAGCATAGGAAAAGAGGCAGAACGTCCACAGTGATGCACTTGGCCAAAAAGGACGTATGCGTTTTTTCCTGAATATATTCAGGAAAAAACGCATACGCCCTTTTTGGCCAACCAAGCAAGCTTGCAAAGGAAATCTGCACTACAATGAAGTCTCACTGCCCCCCGGTCAAAAGGGCCATCTGAAAAAAGTGTAAAATCCAGAAAGGCAGGACAGGCCATGGAGAACTGGGAGCCTTGTTATGCTGAAGGGCGGGATGTAAATTGCCAGCAGCCACTCTGGAGAAGTGTATGGTGTTTCCTGAAACATTAAAAAAACAAAGCAACAGAGCCTAGGGCACTTCCACTTATGGTCCTATAGCTTAGGGAAATTAAAATCAAAAAGACACAGCCACCCCAAAGTTTGGGACGGCTCTGTTTACAAGAACCTCGTTTACGGTACAAGTTCAATATCACAGAAAGCGAAAAATGGATAAAGAAGTTGTGGTACTTACGTACAATGCAATATCACTCAGCAATGAAATCTATGTCATCAGGCTCATAGCAGCATAATGAGTGGATTCAGGTACGATGATTCTAAGTGAAATAAGTCACACAGAAAAAGAAACATCATAAGATATCACTACTACACGGAATGTAAACTTGGCTACACAGGAACAGAATTACAAAACAGAACAGGGTGTCAAATGTAGAAAACCAACTCATGCTTGCTTAAGGGGAAAGGTGAGTTCGGGTGCTGCATAAAACCAGAGATTGAAATTAGCACAGATACCGTTCCATAAGCCAAATAAGTAATAGACAAGAGGTATTCCTTGCTCAACGAAGTGGACTCAACACCCCATATTAAACGCCTAACAATATACCTGACTAGTAAGAATCTTAAAACCTATGGATTTATATGTCTCCGAAAGAGAATCAAGCGTGTGTACAGCGGCATAAACGCAGCAGTGATAGGACTGGTGAGGTTCGGTGAGCAAATGCAGACCCTTTGAAGTCATATTGCATGGTACCCATTCCATGGGTCTCAACTCTCCAGGTTTAAGGGATTCTTCCTTCAGCTAAAACATGCATGTGGAACCCAGAGTATGATCCACCGTGTGATCGGGAAACGTGTTCAAATGTGTCTCAGTTTTCGTCCCCTGGTACTCGGGTGCAACATTCCAGACGCTTTACTAACACTCTCCCCACTTGGAGAGTCAGTGCCTTTAACCTCCTGTTTGGCCCAGTTTGCAATTTCTGCGTAAGATGAACAGGAAGAGGGAGAACCAATGAGAGACTAGCTGGAGCTGCCAGGACGGGCAAATTTAACTCTCATTTCCCACCAGGAAGAGGAATTAACCAAAGGCTCAGCGTGCCATGCCGGAACCACACTAGGGCCTGAAGCAATCCTGCGGTGTTGCGGCCAGCTCACAAGAAAGCGAGTTGAAGAAAGGAGCTTAGGGGCGCTGTAATTCACAATCCTGCAGAGTTATAAATGACAGCTATCGTCCAAAAATATATTGAAGGAAGGCTGCCAAGAGGACTTGAAAGCGGGGCAGAATTGCAGGAAACCGATTTCAGGTGGTAGACGGGAATTGCATGTAAAGCATAGGAAAAGAGGCAGAACGTCCACAATGATGCACTTGGCCAAAAAGGGCATATGCGTTTTTTCCTGAATATATACAGGAAAACACGCATACGCCCGTTTTGGCCAACGAAGCAAGCTTGCAAAGGAAATCTGCACTACAATGAAGTCTCACTGCCCCCCGGTCAAAAGGGCTATCTGAAAAAAGTGTAAAATCCAGAAAGACAGGACAGGCCATGGAGAACTGGGAGCCTTGTTATGCTGATGGGCGGCATGTAAATTGCCAACAGCCACTCTGGAGAAGTGTATGGTGTTTCCTGAAACATCCAAAAAACAAAGCTACAGAGCCTAGGGCACTTCCACTTATGGTCCTATAGCTTAGGGAAATTAAAATCAAAAAGACACAGCCACCCCAAAGTTTGGGCCGGCTCTGTTTACAAGAACCTCGTTTATGGTACAAGTTCAATATCACAGAAAGCGAAAAATTGATAAAGAAGTTGTGGTACTTACGTACAATGCAATATCACTCAGCAATGAAATCTATGTCATCAGGCCCGTAGCAGCATAATGAGTGGATTAAGGTATGATTATTCTAAGTGAAATAATTCACACAGAAAAAGAAACATCATAAGATATCACTACTACACGGAATGTAAACTTGGCTACACAGGAACTGAATTACAAAACAGAACAGGGTCTCAAAAGTAGAAAACCAACTTATGCTTGCTTAAGGGGAAAGGTGACTTGGGGTGCGGAATAAAACCAGAGATTGAAATTAGCACAGATATCGTTACAGAAGCCAAATATGTAATAGACAAGAGCTACTCCTTGCTCAACGAAGTGGACTCAACACCCCATATTAAACGCCTAAGAATATACCTGACTAGTAAGAATCTTAAAACCTATGGATTTATATGTCTCCGAAAGAGAATCAAGCGTGTGTACAGTGGCATAAACACAGCAGTGATAGGATTGGTGAGGTTCGTTGAGTAAATGCAGACCCTTTGAAGTCATATTGCATGGTACCCATTCCATGGGTCTCAACTCTCCAGGTTTAAGGGATTCTTCCTTCAGCTGAAACATGCATGTGGAACACAGAATATGATCCACCGTGTGATCGGGAAAACTGTTCAAATGTGTCTCAGTTTTCGTCCCCTGGTACTCGGGTGCAACATTCCAGACGCTTTACTAACACTCTCCCCAGTTGGAGAGTCAGTGCCTTTAACCTCCTGTTTGGCCCAGTTTGCAATTTCTGCGTAAGATGAACAGGAAGAGGGAGAACCAATGAGAGACTAGCTGGAGCTGTCAGGACGGGCAAATTTAACTCTCATTTCCCACCAGGAAGAGGAATTAACCAAAGGCTCAGCATGCGATGCCGGAACCAAACTAGGGCCTGAAGCAATCCTGCGGTGTTGCGGCCAGCTCACAAGAAAGCGAGTTGAAGAAAGGAGCTTAGGGGCGCTGTAATTCACAATCCTGCAGAGTTATAAATGACAGCTATCGTCCAAAAATATATTGAAGGAAGGCTGCCAAGAGGACTTGAAAGCGGGGCAGAATTGCAGGAAACCGATTTCAGGAGGTAGACTGGAATTGCATGTAAAGCATAGGAAAAGAGGCAGAACGTCCACAATGATGCACTTGGCCAAAAAGGGCGTATGCGTTTTTTCCTGAATATATTCAGGAAAAAACGCATACGCCCTTTTTGGCCAACCAAGCAAGCTTGCAAAGGAAATCTGCACTACAATGAAGTCTCACTGCCCCCCGGTCAAAAGGGCCATCTAAAAAAAGTGTAAAATCCAGAAAGGCAGGACAGGCCATGGAGAACTGGCAGCCTTGTTATGCTGAAGGGCGGGATGTAAATTGCCAGCAGCCACTCTGGAGAAGTGTATGGTGTTTCCTGAAACATTCAAAAAACAAAGCAACAGAGCCTAGGGCACTTCCACTTATGGTCCTATAGCTTAGGGAAATTAAAATCAAAAAGACACAGCCACCCCAAAGTTTGGGACGGCTCTGTTTACAAGAACCTCGTTTACGGTACAAGTTCAATATCACAGAAAGCGAAAAATGGATAAAGAAGTTGTGGTACTTACGTACAATGCAATATCACTCAGCAATGAAATCTATGTCATCAGGCCCGTAGCAGCGTAATGAGGGGATTCAGGTACGATGATTCTAAGTGAAATAAGTCACACAGAAAAAGAATCATCATAAGATATCACTACTACACGGAATGTAAACTTGGCTACACAAGAACTGAATTACAAAACAGAACAGGGTCTCAAATGTAGAAAACCAACTTATGCTTGCTTAAGGGGAAAGGTGAGTTGGGGTGCGGCATAAAACCAGATATTGAAATTAGCACAGATACCGTTCCATAAGCCAAATATGTAATAGACAAGAGCTACTCCTTGCTCAACGAAGTGGACTCAACACCCCATATTAAACGCCTAAGAATATACCTGACTAGTAAGAATCTTAAAACCTATGGATTTATATGTCTCCGAAAGAGAATCAAGCATGTGTACAGCGGCATAAACGCAGCAGTGATAGGATTGGTGAGCTTCGGTGAGCAAATGCAGACCCTTTGAAGTCATATTGCATGGTACCCATTCCATGGGTCTCAACTCTCCATGTTTAAGGGATTCTTCCTTCAGCTAAAACATGCATGTGGAACCCAGAGTATGATCCACCGTGTGATCAGAAAACTTGTTCAAATGTGTCACAGTTTTCGTCCCCTGGTACTCGGGTGCAACATTCCAGACGCTTTACTAACACTCTCCCCACTTGGAGAGTCAGTGCCTTTAACCTCCTGTTTGGCCCAGTTTGCAATTTCTGTGGAAAATGAACAGGAATAGGGAGAACCAATGAGAGACTAGGTGGAGGTGTCTGGACGGGCAAATTTAACTCTCATTTCCCACCAGGAAGAGGAATTAACCAAAGGCTCAGCATGCGATGCCGGAACCAAACTAGGGCCTGAAGCAATCCTGCGGTGTTGCGGCCAGCTCACAAGAAAGCGAGTTGAAGAAAGGAGCTCAGGGGCACTGTAATTCACAAACCTGCAGTTATAAATGACAGCTATCGTCCAAAAATATATGGAAGGAAGGCTGCCAAGAGGACTTGAAAGCGGGGCAGAATTGCACGAAACCGATTTCAGGAGGTAGACTGGAATTGCATGTAAAGCATAGGAAAAGAGGCAGAAGGTCCACAATGATGCACTTGGCCAAAAAGGGCGTATGCGTTATTTCCTGAATATATTCATGAAAAAACGCATACGCCCTTTTTGGCCAACCAAGCAAGCTTGCAAAGGAAATCTGTACTACAATGAAGTCTCACTGCCCCCCGGTCAAAAGGGCCATCTGAAAAAAGTGTAAAATCCAGAGAGGCAGGACAGGCCATGGAGAATGGGAGCCTAGTTATGCTGATGGGCGGGATGTAAATTGCCAGCAGCCACTCTGGAGAAGTGTATGGTGTTTCCTGAAACATCCAAAAAACAAAGCAAGAGAGCCTAGGGCACTTCCACTTATGGTCCTATAGCTTAGGGAAATTAAAATCAAAAAGACACAGCCACCCCAAGTTTGGGACAGCTGTGTTTACAAGAACCTCGTTTACCGTACAAGTTCAATATCACAGAAAGCGAAAAATGGATAAAGAAGTTGTGGTACTTACGTGCAATTCAATATCACTCAGCAATGAAATCTATGTCATCAGGCCCGTAGCAGCATAATGAGTGGATTCAGGTACGATGATTCTAAGTGAAATTAGTCACACAGAAAATGAAACATCATAAGATATCACTAATACACGGAATGTAAACTTGGCTACACAAGAACTGAATTACAAAACATAACAGGGTGTCAAATGTAGAAAACCAACTTATGCTTGCTTAAGTGGAAAGGTGAGTTGGGTTGCTGCATAAAACCAGAGATTGAAATTAGCACAGATAACGTTCCATAAGCCAAATATGTAATAGACAAGAGCTACTCCTTGCTCAACGAAGTGGACTCAACACCCCACATTAAACGCCTAAGAATATACCTGACTAGTAAAAATCTTAAAACCTAAGGATTTATATGTCTCCAAAAGAGAATCAAGCATGTGTACAGCGGCATAAACGCAGCAGTGATAGGAAGGGTGAGGTTTGGTGAGCAAATGCAGACCCTTTGAAGTCATATTGCATGGTACCCATTCCATGGGTCTCAACTCTCCATGTTTAAGGGATTCTTCCTTCAGCTAAAACATGCATGTGGAACCCAGAATATGATCCACCGTCTGATTGGGAAACGTCTTCAAATGTGTCTCACTTTTCGTCCCCTGGTACTCGGGTGCAACATTCCAGACGCTTTACTAACACTCTCCCCACTTGGAGAGTCAGTGCCTTTAACCTCCTGTTTGGCCCAGTTTGCAATTTCTGTGGAACATGAACAGGAATAGGCACAACCAATGAGAGACTAGGTGGAGGTGTCCGGACGGGCAAATTTAACTGTCATTTCCCACCAGGAAGAGGAATTAACCAAAGGCTCAGCATGCCATGCCAGCACCACACTAGGGTCCGAAGCAATCCTGCGGTGTTGCGGCCAGCTCACAAGAAAGCGAGTTGAAGAAAGGAGCTCAGGGGCACTGTAATTCACAAACCTGCAGAGTTATAAATGACAGCTATCTTCCAAAAATATATTGAAGTAAGGCTGCCAAGAGGAGTTGAAAGCGGGGCAGAATTGCAGGAAACCAATTTCAGGAGGTAGACTGGAATTGCATGTAAAGCATAGGAAAAGAGGCAGAACGTCCACAATGATGCACTTGGCCAAAAAGGGCGTATGCGTTTTTTTCCTGAATATATTCAGGAAAAAACGCATACGCCCTTTCTGGAAAACCAAGCAAGCTTGCAAAGGAAATCTGCACTACAATGAAGTCTCACTGCCCCCCGGTCAAAAGGGCCATCTGAAAAAAGTGTAAAATCCAGAAAGGCAGGACAGGCCATGGAGAACTGGGAGCCTTGTTATGCTGATGGGCGGGATGTAAATTGCCAACAGCCACTCTGGAGAAGTGTATGGTGTTTCCTGAAACATCTAAAAAACAAAGCAACAGAGCCGAGGGCACTTCCACTTATGGTCCTATAGCTTAGGGAAATTAAAATCAAAAAGACAAAGCCACCCCAAAGTATCGGCCGGCTCTGTTTACAACAACCTCGTTTACGGTACAAGTTCAATATCACAGAAAGCGAAAAATGGAAAAAGAAGTTGTGGTACTTACGTACAATGCAATATCACTCAGCAATGAAATCTATGTCATCAGGCCCGTAGCAGCATAATGAGTGGATTCAGGTACGATGATTCCAAGTGAAATAAGTCACACAGAAAAAGAAACATCATAAGATATCACTACTACACGGAATGTAAACTTGGCTACACAGGAACTGAATTACAAAACAGAACAGGGTGTCAAATGTAGAAAACCAACTTATGCTTGCTTAAGGGGAAAGGTGACTTGGGGTGCGGCATAAAACCAGAGATTGAAATTAGCACAGATACCGTTCCATAAGCCAAATATGTAATAGACAAGATCTACTCCTTGCTCAACGAAGTGGACTCAACACCCCATATTAAACGCCTAAGAATATACCTGACTAGTAAGAATCTTAAAACCTATGGATTTATATGTCTCCGAAAGAGAATCAAACGTGTGTACAGCGGCATAAACGCAGCAGTGATAGGATTGGTGAGGTTCGGTGAGCAAATGCAGACCCTTTGAAGTCATATTGCATGGTACCCATTCCATGGGTCTCAACTCTCCATGTTTAAGGGATTCTTCCTTCAGCTAAAACATGCATGTGGAACCCAGAGTACGATCCACCGTATGATCGGGAAACGTGTTCAAATGTGTCTCAGTTTTCGTCCCCTGGTACTCGGGTGCAACATTCCAGACGCTTTACTAACACTCTCCCCACTTGGAGAGTCAGTGCCTTTAATCTCCTGTTTGGCCTAGATTGCAATTTCTGTGGAACATGAACAGGAATAGGGACAACCAATGAGAGACTAGGTGGAGGTGTCCGGACGGGCAAATTTAACTCTCATTTCCCACCAGGAAGAGGAATTAACCAAAGGCTCAGCATGCCATGCCGGAACCACACTAGGGTCCGAAGCAATCTTGCGGTGTTGCGGCCAGCTCACAAGAAAGCGAGTTGAAGAAAGGAGCTCAGGGGCACTGTAATTCACAAACCTGCAGAGTTATAAATGACAGCTATCTTCCAAAAATATATTGAAGTAAGGCTGCCAAGAGGAGTTGAAAGCGGGGCAGAATTGCAGGAAACCAATTTCAGGAGGTAGACTGGAATTGCATGTAAAGCATAGGAAAAGAGGCAGAACGTCCACAATGATGCACTTGGCCAAAAAGAGCGTATGCGTTTTTTTCCTGAATATATTCAGGAAAAAACGCATACGCCCTTTCTGACCAACCAAGCAAGCTTGCAAAGGAAATCTGCACTACAATGAAGTCTCACTGCCCTCCGGTCAAAAGGGCCATCTGAAAAAAGTGTAAAATCCAGAAAGGCAGGACAGGCCATGGAGAACTGGGAGCCTTGTTATGCTGATGGGTGGGATGTAAATTGCCAGCAGCCACTCTGGAGAAGTGTATGGTGTTTCCTGAAACATCTAAAAAACAAAGCAACAGAGCCTAGGGCACTTCCACTTATGGTCCTATAGCTTAGGGAAATTAAAATCAAAAAGACACAGCCACCCCAAAGTTTGGGCCGGCTCTGTTTACAAGAACCTCGTTTACGGTACAAGTTCAATATCACAGAAAGCGAAAAATGGATAAAGAAGTTGTGGTAATTACGTACAAAGCAATATCACTCAGCAATGAAATCTATGTCATCAGGCCCGTAGCAGCATAATGAGTGGATTCAGGTACGATGATTCTAAGTGAAATAAGTCACACAGAAAAAGAAACATCATAAGATATCACTGCTACACGGAATGTAAACTTGGCTACACAGGAACTGAATTACAAAACAGAACAGGGTCTCAAATGTAGAAAACCAACTTATGCTTGCTTAAGGGGAAAGGTGAGTTGGGGTGAGGCATAAAACCAGAGATTGAAATTAGCACAGATACCGTTCCATAAGCCAAATATGTAATAGACAGGAGCTACTCCTTGCTCAACGAAGTGGACTGAACACCCCATATTAAACGCCTAAGAATATACCTGACTAGTAAGAATCTTAAAACCTATGGATTTATATGTCTCCGAAAGAGAATCATGCGTGTGTACAGCGGCATAAACGCAGCAGTGATAGGATTGGTGAGGTTCGGTGAGCAAATGCAGACCCTTTGAAGTCATATTGCATGGTACCCATTCCATGGGTCTCAACTCTCCATGTTTAAGGGATTCTTCCTTCAGCTAAAACATGCATGTGGAACCCAGAGTACGATCCACCGTGTGATCAGAAAACGTGTTCAAATGTGTCAGAGTTTTCGTACCCTGGTACTCGGGTGCAACATTCCAGACGCTTTACTAACACTCTCCCCACTTGGAGAGTCAGTGCCTTTAACCTCCTGTTTGGCCCAGTTTGCAATTTCTGTGGAAAATGAACAGGAATAGGGAGAACCAATGAGAGACTAGGTGGAGGTGTCTGGACGGGCAAATTTAACTCTCATTTCCCACCAGGAAGAGGAATTAACCAAAGGCTCAGCATGCCGTGCCAGAACCAAACTAGGGCCTGAAGCAAACCTGCGGTGTTGCGGCCAGCTCACAAGAAAGCGAGTTGAAGAAAGGAGCTCAGGGGCACTGTAATTCACAAACCTGCAGAGTTATAAATGACAGCTATCTTCCAAAAATATATTGAAGTAAGGCTGCCAAGAGGAGTTGAAAGCGGGGCAGAATTGCAGGAAACCAATTTCAGGAGGTAGACTGGAATAGCATGTAAAGCATAGGAAAAGAGGCAGAACGTCCACAATGATGCACTTGGCCAAAAAGGGCGTATGCGTTTTTTCCTGAATATATTCAGAAAAAAACGCATACGCCCTTTCTGGCCAACCAAGCAAGCTTGCAAAGGAAATCTGCACTACAATGAAGTCTCACTGCCCCCCGGTCAAAAGGGCCATCTGAAAAAAGTGTAAAATCCAGAAAGGCAGGACAGGCCATGGAGAACTGGGAGCCTTGTTATGCTGATGGGCGGGATGTAAATTGCCAACAGCCACTCTGGAGAAGTGTATGGTGTTTCCTGAAACATCTAAAAAACAAAGCAAAAGAGCCTAGGGCACTTCCACTTATGGTCCTATAGCTTAGGGAAATTAAAATCAAAAAGACAAAGCCACCCCAAAGTTATGGCCGGCTCTGTTTACAAGAACCTCGTTTACGGTACAAGTTCAATATCACAGAAAGCGAAAAATGGAAAAAGAAGTTGTGGTACTTACGTACAATGCAATATCACTAAGCAATGAAATCTATGTCATCAGGCCCGTAGCAGCATAATGAGTGGATTCAGGTATGATGATTCTAAGTGAAATAAGTCACACAGAAAAAGAAACATCATAAGATATCACTACTACAAGGAATGTAAACTTGGCTTCACAGGAACTGAATTACAAAACAGAACAGGGTGTCAAATGTAGAAAACCAACTTATGCTTGCTTAAGGGGAAAGGTGAGTTGGGGTGCTGCATACCACAAGAGATTGAAATTAGCACAGATACCATTCCATAAGCCAAATATGTAATAGACAAGAGCTACTCCTTGCTCAACGAAGTGGACTACACACCCCATATTAAACGCCTAAGAATATACCTGACTAGAAGAATCTTAAAACCTATGGATTTATATGTCTCCAAAAGAGAATCAAGCGTGTGTACAGTGGCATAAACGCAGCAGTGATAGTATTGGTGAGGTTCGCTGAGCAAATGCAGACCCTTTGAAGTCATATTGCATGGTACCCATTCCATGGGTCTCAACTCTCCATGTTTAAGGGATTCTTCCTTCAGCTAAAACATGCATGTGGAACCCAGAGTATGATCCACCGTGTGATCGGAAAACGTGTTCATATGTGTCTCAGTTTTCATCCCCTGGTACTCGGGTGCAACATTCCAGAGGCTTTACTAACACTCTCCCCACTTGGAGATTCGGTGCCTTTAACCTCCTGTTTGGCCCAGTTTGCAATTTCTGTGGAAAATGAACAGGAATAGGGAGAACCAATGAGAGACTAGGTGGAGGTGTTTGTACGGGCAAATTTAACTCTTATTTCCCACCAGGAAGAGGAATTAACCAAAGGCTCAACATGCCATGCCGGAACCAAACTAGGGCCTGAAGCAATCCTGCGGTGTTGCGGCCAGCTCACAAGAAAGCGAGTTGAAGAAAGGAGCACACGGGCACTGTAATTCACAAACCTGCAGAGTTATAAATGACAGCTATCTTCCAAAAATATATTGAAGTAAGGCAGCCAAGAATAGTTGAAAGCGGGGCAGAATTGCAGGAAACCGATTTCAGGAGGTAGACTGGAATTGCATGTAAAGCATAGGAAAAGAGGCAGAACGTCCACAATGATGCACTTGGCCAAAAAGGGCGTATGCGTTTTTTCCTGAATATATTCAGGAAAAAACGCATACGCCCTTTTTGGCCAACCAAGCAAGCTTGCAAAGGAAATCTGCACTACAATGAAGTCTCACTGCCCCCCGGTAAAAAGGGCCATCTGAAAAAAGTGTAAAATCCAGAAAGGCAGGACAGGCCATGGAGAACTGGGAGCCTTGTTATGCTGATGGGCGGGATGTAAATTGCCAGCAGCCACTCTGGAGAAGTGTATGGTGTTTCCTGAAACATCCAAAAAACAAAGCAACAGAGCCTAGGGCACTTCCACTTATGGTCCTATAGCTTAGGGAAATTAAAATCAAAAAGACACAGCCACCCCAAAGTTTGGGACGGCTCTGTTTACAAGAACCTCATTTACGGTACAAGTTGAATATCACAGAAAGCGAAAAATGGATAAAGAAGTTGTGGTACTTACGTACAATGCAATATCACTCAGCAATGAAATCTATGTCATCAGGCCCGTAGAAGCATAATGAGTGGATTCAGGTACGATGATTCTAAGTGAAATAAGTCACACAGAAAAAGAAACATCATAAGATATCACTAACACACGGAATGTAAACTTGGCTACACAAGAACTGAATTACAAAACAGAACAGGGTGTCAAATGTAGAAAACCAACTTATGCTTGCTTAAGGGGAAAGGTGAGTTGGGGTGCAGCATAAAGCCAGAGATTGAAATTAGCACAGATACCGTTCCATAAGCCAAATATGTAATAGACAAGAGCTACTCCTTGCTCAACGAAGTGGACTCAACACCCCATATTAAACGCCTAAGAATATACCTGACTAGTAAGAATCTTAAAACCTATGGATTTATATGTCTCCGAAAGAGAATCAAGCGTGTGTACAGCGGCATAAACGCAGCAGTGATAGGATTGGTGAGGTTCGGTGAGCAAATGCAGACCCTTTGAAGTCATATTGCATGGTACCCATTCCATGGGTCTCAACTCTCCAGGTTTAAGGGATTCTTCCTTCAGCTAAAACATGCATGTGGAACCCAGAGTATGATCCACGGTGTGATCGGGAAACGTGTTCAAATGTGTCTCAGTTTTCGTCCCCTGGTACTCGGGTGCAACATTCCAGATGCTTTACTAACACTCTCCCCACTTGGAGAGTCGGTGCCTTTAACCTCCTGTTTGGCCCAGTTTGCAATTTCTGCGTAAGATGAACAGGAAGAGGGAGAACCAATGAGAGACTAGGTGGAGGTGTCTGAACGGGCAAATTTAACTCTCATTTCCCACCAGGAAGAGGAATTAACCAAAGGCTCAACATGCCATGCCGGAACCAAACTAGGGCCTGAAGCAATCCTGCGGTGTTGCGGCCAGCAAACAAGAAAGCGAGTTGAAGAAAGGAGCTCAGGGGCACTGTAATTCACAAACCTGCAGAGTTATAAATGACAGCTATCTTCCAAAAATATATTGAAGTAAGGCAGCCAAGAGGAATTGAAAGCGGGGCAGAATTGCAGGAAACCGATTTCAGGAGGTAGACTGGAATTGCATGTAAAGCATAGGAAAAGAGGCAGAAAGTCCACAATGATGCACTTGGCCAAAAAGGGCGTATGCGTTTTTTCCTGAATATATTCAGGAAAAAACGCATACGCCCTTTTTGGCCAACCAAGCAAGCTTGCAAAGGAAATCTGCACTACAATGAAGTCTCACTGCCCCCCGGTCAAAAGGGCCATCTGAAAAAAGTGTAAAATCCAGAAAGGCAGGACAGGCCATGGAGAACTGGGAGACTTGTTATGCTGATGGGCGGGATGTAAATTGCCAGCAGCCACTCTGGAGAAGTGTATGGTGTTTCCTGAAACATCCAAAAAACAAAGCAACAGAGCCTAGGGCATTTCCACTTATGGTCCTATAGCTTAGGGAAATGAAAATCAAAAAGACAGAGCCACCCCAAAGTTTAGGCCGGCTCTGTTTACAAGAACCTCGTTTACGGTACAAGTTTAATATCACAGAAAGCGAAAAATGGATAAAGAAGTTGTAGTAATTACGTACAATGCAATATCACTCAGCAATGAAATCTATGTCATCAGGCCCGTAGCAGCATAATGAGTGGATTCAGGTACGATGATTCTAAGTGAAATAAATCACACAGAAAAAGAAACATCATAAGATAACACTACTACACGGAATGTAAACTTGGCTACACAGGAACTGAATTACAAAACAGAACAGGGTCTCAAATGTAGAAAACCAACTTATGCTTGCTTAAGGGGAATGGTGAGTTGGGGTGCTGCATAAAACCAGAGATTGAAATTAGCACAGATACCGTTCCGTAAGCCAAATATGTAATAGACAAGAGCTACTCCTTGCTCAACGAAGTGGACTCAACACCCCATAATAAACGCCTAAAAATATACCTGACTAGTAAGAATCTTAAAACCTATGGATTTATATGTCTCCGAAAGAGAATCAAGCGTGTGTACAGCGGCATAAACGCAGCAGTGATAGGATTGGTGAGGTTCGGTGAGCAAATGCAGACCCTTTGAAGTCATATTGCATGGTACCCATTCCATGGGTCTCAACTCTCCAGGTTTAAGGGATTCTTCCTTCAGCTAAAACATGCATGTGGAACCCAGAGTATGATCCACCGTGTGATCAGGAAACGTGTTCAAATGTGTCTCAGGTTTCGTCCCCTGGTACTAGGGTGCAACATTCCAGACGCTTTACTAACACTCTCCCCACTTGGAGAGTCAGTGCCTTTAACCTCCTGTTTGGCCCAGTTTGCAATTTCTGTGGAAAATGAACAGGAATAGGGAGAACCAATGAGAGACTAGGTGGAGGTGTCTGGACGGGCAAATTTAACTCTCATTTCCCACCAGGAAGAGGAATTAACCAAAGGCTCAACATGCCATGCCGGAACCAAACTAGGGCCTGAAGCAATCCTGCGGTGTTGCGGCCAGCTCACAAGAAAGCGAGTTGAAGAAAGGAGCTCAGGGGCACTGTAATTCACAAACCTGCAGAGTTATAAATGACAGCTATCGTTCTAAAATATATTGAAGGAAGGCTGCCAAGAGGACTTGAAAGCGGGGCAGAATTGCAGGAAACCGATTTCAGGAGGTAGACGGGAATTGCATGTAAAGCATAGGAAAAGAGGCAGAACGTCCACAATGATGCACTTGGCCAAAAAGGGCGTATGCGTTTTTTCCTGAATATATTCAGGAAAAAACGCATACGCCCTTTTTGGCCAACCAAGCAAGCTTGCAAAGGAAATCTGCACTACAATGAAGGCTCACTGCCCCCCAGTCATAAGGGCCATCTGAAAAATGTGTAAAATCCAGAAAGGCAGGACAGGCCATGGAGAACTGGGAGCCTTGTTATGCTGATGGGCGGGATGTAAATTGCTAACAGCCACTCTGGAGAAGTGTATGGTGTTTCCTGAAACATCCAAAAAACAAAGCAACAGAGCCTAGGGCACTTCCACTTATGGTCCTATAGCTTAGGGAAATCAAAATCAAAAAGACACAGCCACCCCAAAGTTTGGGACGGCTCTGTTTATAAGAACCTCGTTTACCGTACAAGTTCAATATCACAGAAAGCGAAAAATGGATAAAGAAGTTGTGGTACTTCCGTACAATGCAATATCACTCAGCAATGAAATCTATGTCATCAGGCCCATAGGAGCGTAATGAGTGGATTCAGGTACGATGATTCTAAGTGAAATAAGTCACACAGAAAAAGAAACATCATAAGATATCACTACTACACGGAATGTAAACTTGGCTACACAAGAACTGAATTACAAAACAGAACAGGGTGTCAAATGTAGAAAACCAACTTATGCTTGCTTAAGGGGAAAGGTGAGTTGGGGTGCGGCATAAAACCAGAGATTGAAGTTAGCACAGATACCGTTCCATAAGCCAAATATGTAATAGACAAGAGCTTCTCCTAGCTCAACGAAGTGGACTCAACACCCCATATTAAACGCCTAAGAATATACCTGACTAGTAAGAATCTTAAAACCTATGGATTTATATGTCTCCGAAAGAGAATCAAGCGTGTGTACAGCGGCATAAACGCAGCAGTGATAGGATTGGTGAGGTTCGGTGAACAAATGCAGACCCTTTGAAGTCATATTGCATGGTACCCATTCCATGGTTCTCAACTCTCCAGGTTTAAGGGATTCTTCCTTCAGCTAAAACATGCATGTGGAACCCAGAGTATGATCCACCGTGTGATCGGAAAACGTGTTCAAATGTGTCTCAGTTTTCGTCCCCTGGTACTTGGGTGCAACATTCCAGACGCTTTACTAACACTCTCCCCACTTGGAGAGTCAGTGCCTTTAACCTCCTTTTTGGCCCAGTTTGCAATTTCTGTGGAAAATGAACAGGAATAGGGAGAACCAATGAGAGACTAGGTGGAGGTGTCCGGACGGGCAAATTTAACTCTCATTTCCCACCAGGAAGAGGAATAAACCAAAGGCTCAGCATGCCTTGCCGGAACCAAACTAGGGCCTGAAGCAATCCTGCGGTGTTGCGGCCAGCTCACAAGAAAGCGAATTGAAGAAAGCAGCTCAGGGGCACTCTAATTCACAAACCTGCAGAGTTTTAAATGACAGCTATCTTCCAAAAATATATTGAAGTAAGGCAGCCAAGAGGAGTTGAAAGCGGGACAGAATTGCAGGAAACCGATTTCAGGAGGTAGACTGGAATTGCATGTAAAGCATAGGAAAAGAGGCAGAACGTCCACAATGATGCACTTGGCCAAAACGGGCGTATGCGTTTTTTCCTGAATATATTCAGGAAAAAACGCATACGCCCGTTTTGGCCAACCAAGGAAGCTTGCAAAGGAAATCTGCACTACAATGAAGTCTCACTGCCCCCCGGTGAAAAGGGCCATCTGAAAAAAGTGTAAAATCCAGAAAGGCAAGACACGCCATGGAGAACTGGGAGACTTGTTATGCTGATGGGCGGGATGTAAATTGCCAGCAGCCACTCTGGAGAAGTGTATGGTGTTTCCTGAAACATCCAAAAAACAAAGCAACAGAGCCGAGGGCACTTCCACTTATGGTCCTATAGCTTAGGGAAATTAAAATCAAAAAGACACAGCCACCCCAAAGTTTGGGACGGCTCTGTTTACAAGAACCTCGTTTACGGTACAAGTTCAATATCACAGAAAGCGAAAAATGGATAAAGAAGTTGAGGTACTTACGTACAATGCAATATCACTCAGCAATGAAATCTATGTCATCAGGCCCGTAGCAGCATAATAAATGGATTCAGGTACGATGATTCTAAGTGAAATAAGTCACACAGAAAAAGAAACATCATAAGATATCACTACTACACGGAATGTAAACTTGGCTACACAGAAACAGAATTACAAAACAGAACAGGGTGTCAAATGTAGAAAACCAAACCATGCTTGCTTAAGGGAAAGGTGAGTTGGGGTGCTGCATACAACAAGAGATTGAAATTAACACAGATACCGTTCCATAAGCCAAATATGTAATAGACAAGAGCTACTCCTTGCTCAACGAAGTGGACTCAACACCCCATATTAAACACCTAAGAATATACCTGACTAGTAAGAATCTTAAAACCTATGGATTTATATGTCTCCGAAAGAGAATCAAGCGTGTGTACAGCGGCATAAATGCAGCATTGATAGGATTGGTGAGGTTCGGTGAGCAAATGCAGACCCTTTGAAGTCATATTGCATGGTACCTATTCCATGGGTCTCAACTCTCCATGTTTAAGGGATTCCTCCTTCAGGTAAAACATGCATGTGGAACCCAGAATATGATCCACCGTGTGATCGGAAAACGTGTTCAAATGTGTCTCAGTTTTCGTCCCCTTGTACTCGGGTGCAACATTCCAGACGCTTTACTAACACTCTCCCCACTTGGAGAGTCAGTGCCTTTAACCTCCTGTTTCGCCCAGTTTGCAATTTCTGTGGAAAATGAACAGGAATAGGGAGAACCAATGAGAGACTAGGTGGAGGTGTCTGGACGGGCAAATTTAACTCTCATTTCTAACCAGGAAGAGGAATTAACCAAAGGCTCAGCATGCCGTGCCGGAAAAAAACTAGGGCCTGAAGCAATCCTGCGGTGTTGCAGCCAGCTCACAAGAAAGCGAGTTGAAGAAAGGAGCTCAGGGGCACTGTAATTAACAAACATGCAGAGTTATAAATGACAGCTATCTTCCAAAAATATATTGAAGTAAGGCAGCCAAGAGGAGTTGAAAGCGGGGCAGAATTACAGGAAACCGATTTCAGGAGGTAGACTGGAATTGCATGTAAAGCATAGGAAAAGAGGTAGAACGTCCACAATGATGCACTTGGCCAAAAAGGGCGTATGCGTTTTTTCCTGAATATATACAGGAAAAAACGCATACGCCCTTTTTGGCCAACCAAGCAAGCATGCAAAGAAATCTGCACTACAATGAAGTCTCACTGCCCCCCGGTCAAAAGGGCCATCTGAAAAAAGTGTAAAATCCAGAAAGGCAGGATAGGCCATGGAGAACTGGGAGCCTTGTTACGCTGATAGGTGGGATGTAAATTGCCAGCAGCCACTCTGGAGAAGTGTATGGTGTTTCCTGAAACATCCAAAAAACAAAGCAACAGAGCCTAGGGCACTTCCACTTATGGTCCTATAGCTTAGGGAAATTAAAATCAAAAAGACACAGCCACCCCAAAGTTTGGGACGGCTCTGTTTACAATAACCTCGTTTACCGTACCAGTTCAATATCACAGAAAGCGAAAAATGGATAAAGAAGATGTGGTACTTACGTACAATGCAATATCACTCAGCAATGAAATCTATGTCATCAGGCCCGTAGCAGCATAATGAGTGGATTCAGGTACGATGATTCTAAGTGAAATAAGTCACACAGAAAAAGAAACATCATAAGATATCACTACTACACGGAATGTAAACTTGGCTACACAAGAACTGAATTACAAAACAGAACAGGGTATCAAATGTAGAAAACCAACTTATGCTTGCTTAAGGAGAAAGGTGAGTTGGGGTGCTGCATAAAACCAGAGATTGAAATTAGCACAGATACCGTTCCATAAGCCAAATATGTAATAGACAAGAGCTACTCCTTGCTCAACGAAGTGGACTCAACACCCCATATTAAACGCCTAAGAATATACCTGACTAGTAAGAATCTTAAAACCTATGGATTTATATGTCTCCGAAAGAGAATCAAGCGTGTGTACAGCGGCATAAACGCAGCAGTGATAGGATTGGTGAGGTTCGGTGAGCAAATGCAGACCCTTTGAAGTCATATTGCATGGTAACCATTCCATGGGTCTCAACTCTCCATGTTTAAGGGATTCTTCCTTCAGCTAAAACATGCATGTGGAACCCAGAGTATGATCCACCGTGTGATCGGGAAACGTGTTCAAATGTGTCTCAGTTTTCGTCCCCTGGTACTTGGGTGCAACATTCCAGACGCTTTACTAACACTCTCCCCACTTGGAGAGTCAGTGCCTTTAACCTCCTGTTTGGCCCAGTTTGCAATTTCTGTGGAAAATGAACAGGAATAGGGAGAACCAATGAGAGACTAGCTGGAGGTGTCCAGACGGGCAAATTTAACTCTCATTTCCCACCATGAAGAGGAATTAACCAAAGGCTCAGCGTGCCATGCCGGAACCACACTAGGGCCAGAAGCAATCATGCGGTGTTGCGGCCAGCTCACAAGAAAGCGAGTTGAAGAAAGGAGCTCAGGGGCACTGTAATTCACAAACCTGCAGAGTTATAAATGACAGCTATCTTCCAAAAATATATTGAAGTAAGGCAGCCAAGAGGAGTTGAAAGCGGGGCAGAATTGCAGGAAACCGATTTCAGGAGGTAGACTGGAATTGCATGTAAAGCATAGGAAAAGAGGCAGAACGTCCACAATGATGCACTTGGCCAAAAAGTGCGTATGCGTTTTTTCCTGAATATATTCAGGAAAAAACGCATACGCCCTTTTTGGCCAACCAAGCAAGCTTGCAAATGAAATCTGCACTACAATGAAGTCTCACTGCCCCCCGGTCAAAAGGGCCATCTGAAAAAAGTGTAAAATCCAGAAAGGCAGGACAGGTCATGGAGAACTGGGAGCCTTGTTATGCTGATGGGCGGGATGTAAATTGCCAACAGCCACTCTGGAGAAGTGAATGGTGTTTCCTGAAACATCCAAAAAACAAAGCAACAGAGCCTAGGGCACTTCCACTTATGGTCCTATAGCTTAGGGAAATTAAAATCAAAAACAAAGCCACCCCAAATTTGGGGACGGCTCTGTTTACAAGAACCTCGTTTACGGTACAAGTTCAATATCACAGAAAGCGAAAAATGGATAAAGAATTTGTGGTACATACGAACAATGCAATATCACTTAGCAATGAAATCTATGTCATCAGGCCCATAGCAGCATAATGAGTGGATTCAGGTACGATGATTCTAAGTGAAATAAGTCACACAGAAAAAGAAACATCATAAGATATCACTACTACACGGAATGTAAACTTGGCTACACAAGAACTGAATTACAAAACAGAAGAGGGTGTCAAATGTAGAAAACCAACATATGCTTGCTTAAGGGGAAAGGTGAGTTGGGGTGCTGCATAAAACCAGAGATTGAAATTAGCACAGATACCGTTCCATAAGCCAAATATGTAATAAACAAGAGCTACTCCTTGCTCAACGAAGTGGACTCAACACCCCATATTAAACCCCTAAGAATATACCTGACTAGTAAAAATCTACCTGACTAGTAAGAATCTTAAAACCTATGGATTTATATGTCTCCGAAAGAGAATCAAGCGTGTGTATAGCGGCATAAACGCAGCAGTGATAGGACTGGTGAGGTTCGGTGAGCAAATGCAGACCCTTTGAAGTCATATTGCATGGTACCCATTCCATGGGTCTCAACTCTCCAGGTTTAAGGGATTCTTCCTTCAGCTAAAACATGCATGTGGAACCCAGAGTATGATCCACCGTGTGATCGGGAAACGTGTTCAAATGTGTCTCAGTTTTCGTCCCCTGGAACTCAGGTGCAACATTCCAGATGCTTTACTAACACTCTCCCCACTTGGAGAGTCAGTGCCTTTAACCTCCTGTTTGGCCCAGTTTGCAATTTCTGTGGAAAATGAACAGGAATAGGGAGAACCAATGAGAGACTAGGTGGAGGTGTCTGGACGGGCAAATTTAACTCTCATTTCCCACCAGGAAGAGGAATTAACCAAAGGCTCAGCGTGCCATGCCGGAAACACACTGGGCCAGAAACAATCCTGCGGTGTTGCGGCCAGCTCATAAGAAAGCGAGTTGAAGAAAGGAGCTCAGGGGCACTGTAATTCACAAACCTGCAGAGTTATAAATGACAGCTATCTTCCAAAAATATATTGAAGTAAGGCTGCCAAGAGGAGTTGAAAGCGGGGTAGAATTGCAGGAAACCGATTTCAGGAGGTAGACTGGAATTGCATGTAAAGCATAGGAAAAGAGGCAGAACGTCCACAATGATGCACTTGGCCAAAAAGGGCGTACGCGTTTTTTCCTGAATATATTCAGGAAAAAAGGCATACGCCCTTTTTGGCCCACCAAGCAAGCTTGCAAAGGAAATCTGCATTACAATGAAGTCTCACTTCCCCCTTCTCAAAAGGGTATCTGAAAAAAGTGTAAAATTCAAAAAGGCAGGACAGGCCATGGAGAACTGGGAGCCTTGTTATGCTGATGGGCGGGATGTAAATTGCCAACAGCCACTCTGGAGAAGTGTATGGTGTTTCCTGAAACATCCATAAAACAAAGCAACAGAGCCTAGGGCACTTCCACTTATGGTCCTATAGCTTAGGGAAATTAAAATCAAAAAGACACAGCCACCCCAATGTTTGGGACGGCTCTGTTTACAAGAACCTCGTTTACGTTACAAGTTCAATATCACAGAAAGCGAAAAATGGATAAAGAAGTTGTGGTACTTACGTACAATGCAATATCACTTCGCAATGAAATCTATGTCATCAGGCCCGTAGAAGCATAATGAGTGGATTCAGGTACGATGATTCTAAGTGAAATAAGTCACACAGAAAAAGAAACATCATAAGATATCACTACTACACGGAATGTAAACTTGGCTACACAGGAACTGAATTACAAAACAGAAAAGGGTGTCAAATGTAGAAAACCAACTTATGCTTGCTTAAGGGGAAAGGTGAGTTGGGGTGCTGCATACAACATGAGATTGAAATTAGCACAGATACCGTTCCATAAGCCAAATATGTAATAGACAAGAGCTACTCCTTGCTCAACGAAGTGGACTCAACACCCCATATTAAACGCCTAAGAATATACCTGACTAGTAAGAATCTTAAAACCTATGGATTTATATGTCTCTGAAAGAGAATCTAGCGTGTGTACAGCGGCATAAACGCAGCAGTGATAGGATTGGTGAGGTTCGGTGAGCAAATGCAGACCCTTTGAAGTCATATTGCATGGTACCCATTCCATGGGTCTCAACTCTCCAGGTTTAAGGGATTCTTCCTTCAGCTAAAACATGCATGTGGAACCCAGAGTATGATCCACCGTGTGATCGGGAAACGTGTTCAAATGTGTCTCAGATTTTGTCCCCTGGTACTCGGGTGCAACATTCCAAAAGCTTTACTAACACTCTCCCCACTTGGAGAGTCAGTGCCTTTAACCTCCTGTTTGGCCCAGTTTGCAATTTCTGTGGAAAATGAACAGGAATAGGGAGAACCAATCAGAGACTAGGTGGAGGTGTCCGGACGGGCAAATTTAACTCTCATTTCCCACCAGGAAGAGGAATAAACCAAAGGCTCAGCATGCCTTGCCGGAACCAATCTAGGGCCTGAAGCAATCCTGCGGTGTTGCGGCCAGCTCACAAGAAAGCGAGTTGAAGAAAGAATCTCAGGGGCACTGTAATTCACAAACCTGCAGAGTTATAATTGACAGCTATCTTTCAAAATTATATTGAAGTAAAGCTGCCAAGAGGAGTTGAAAGCGGGGCAGAATTGCAAGAAACCGATTTCAGGAGGTAGACTGGAATTGCATGTAAAGCATAGGAAAAGAGGAGAACGTCCACAATGATGCACTTGGCCAAAAAGGGCGTATGCGTTTTTTCCTGAATATATTCAGGAAAAAACGCATAAGCACTTTTTGGACAACCAAGCAAGCTTGCAAAGGATATCTGCACTACAATGAAGTCTCACTGCCCCCCGGTCAAAAGGGCCATCTGAAAAAAGTGTAAAATCCAGAAAGGCAGGACAGGCCATGGAGAACTGGGAGCCTTGTTATGCTGATGGGCGGGATGTAAATTGCCAGCAGCCACTCTGGAGAAGTGTATGGTGTTTCCTGAAACATGGAAAAAACAAAGCAACAGAGCCTAGGGCACTTCCACTTATGGTCCTATAGCTTAGGGAAATTAAAATCAAAAAGACACAGCCACCCCAAAGTTTGGGACGGCTCTGTTTACAAGAACCTCGTTTAAGGTACAAGTTCAATATCACAGAAAGCGAAAAATGGATAAAGAAGTTGTGGTACTTACGTACAATGCAATATCACTCAGCAATGAAATCTATGTCATCAGGCCCGTAGCAGCGTAATGAGTGGATTCAGGTACGATGATTCTAAGTGAAATAAGTCACACAGAAAAAGAAACATCATAAGATATCACTACTACACGGAATGTAAACTTGGCTACACAAGAACTGAATTACAAAACAGAACAGGGTGTCAAATGTAGAAAACCAACTTATGTTTGCTTAAGGAGAAGGGTGAGTTGGGGTGCTGCATAAAACCAGAGATTGAAATTAGCACAGATACCGTTCCATAAGCCAAATATGTAATAGACAAGAGCTACTCCTTGCTCAACGAAGTGGACTCAACACCCCATATTAAACGCCTAAGAATATACCTGACTAGTAAGAATCTTAAAACCTATGGATTTATATGTCTCCGAAAGAGAATCAAGCATGTGTACAGCGGCATAAACGCAGCAGTGATAGGACTGGTGAGGTTTGCTGAGCAAATGCAGACCCTTTGAAGTCATATTGCATGGTACCCATTCCATGGGTCTCAACTCTCCAGGTTTAAGGGATTCTTCCTTCAGCTAAAACATGCATGTGGAACCCAGAGTATGATCCACCGTGTGATCGGGAAACGTGTTCAAATGTGTCTCAGTTTTCGTCCCCTGGTACTCGGGTGCAACATTCCAGACGCTTTACTGACACTCTCTCCACTTGGAGAGTCGGTGCCTTTAAACTCCTGTTTGGCCCAGTTTGCAATTTCTGCGGAAGATGAACAGGAAGAGGGAGAACCAAGGAGAGACTAGCTGGAGGTGTCCGGACGGGCAAATTTAACTCTCATTTCCCACCAGGAAGAGGAATTAACCAAAGGCTCAGCGTGCCATGCCGGAAACAAACTAGGGCCTGAAGCAATCCTGTGGTGTTGCGGCCAGCTCACAGGAAAGCGAGTTGAAGAAAGGAGCTCAGGGGCACTGTAAGTCACAAACCTGCAGAGTTATAAATAACAGTGATCGTCCAAAAATATATTGAAGTAAGGCTGCCAAGAGGACCTGAAAGCGGGGCAGAATACAGGAAACCGATTTCAGGAGGTAGACTGGAATTGCATGTAAAGCATAGGAAAAGAGGCAGAACGTCCACAATGATGCACTTGGCCAAAAAGGGCGTATGCGTTTTTTCCTGAATATATTCAGGAAAAAACGCATACGCACTTTTTGTCCAACCAAGCAAGCTTGCAAAGAAAATCTGCACTACAATGAAAGCTCACTGCCCCCCGGTCAAAAGGGTCATCTGAAAAAAGTGTAAAATCCAGAAAGGCAGGACAGGCCAAGGAGAACTAGGAGCCTGGTTATGCTGATGGGCGGGATGTAAATTGTCAGCAGCCACTCTGGAGAAGTGTATGGTGTTTCCTGAAACATCCAAAAAACAAAGCAACAGAGCCTAGGGCACTTCCACTTATGGTCCTATAGCTTAGGGAAATTAAAATCAAAAAGACACAGCCACCCCAATGTTTGGGACGGCTCTGTTTACAAGAACCTCGTTTAAGGTACAAGTTCAATATCACAGAAAGCGAAAAATGGATAAAGAAGTTGTGGTACTTACGTACAATGCAATATCACTCAGCAATGAAATCTATGTCATCAGGCCCGTAGCAGCGTAATGAGTGGATTCAGGTACGATGA
This sequence comes from Leucopleurus acutus, assembly GCF_964270905.1. Classification (NCBI taxonomy): domain Eukaryota; kingdom Metazoa; phylum Chordata; class Mammalia; order Artiodactyla; family Delphinidae; genus Leucopleurus; species Leucopleurus acutus. Next base: position 71,553 of record NW_028139194.1, read on the forward strand.
TTCTAAGTGAAATAAGTCACACAGAAAAAGAAACATCATAAGATATCACTACTACACGGAATGTAAACTTGGCTACACAAGAACTGAATTACAAAACAGAACAGGGTGTCAAATGTAGAAAACCAACTTATGTTTGCTTAAGGAGAAGGGTGAGTTGGGGTGCTGCATAAAAACAGAGATTGAAATTAGCACAGATACCGTTCCATAAGCCAAATATGTAATAGACAAGAGCTACTCCTTGCTCAACGAAGAGGACTCAACACCCCATATTAAACGCCTAAGAATATACCTGACTAGTAAGAATCTTAAAACCTATGGATTTATATGTCTCCGAAAGAGAATCAAGCGTGTGTACAGCGGCATAAACGCAGCAGTGATAGGACTGGTGAGGTTTGCTGAGCAAATGCAGACCCTTTGAAGTCATATTGCATGGTACCCATTCCATGGGTCTCAACTCTCCAGGTTTAAGGGATTCTTCCTTCAGCTAAAACATGCATGTGGAACCCAGAGTATGATCCACCGTGTGATCGGGAAACGTGTTCAAATGTGTCTCAGATTTTGTCCCCTGGTACTCGGGTGCAACATTCCAAACGCTTTACTAACACTCTCCCCACTTGGAGAGTCAGTGCCTTTAACCTCCTGTTTGGCCCAGTTTGCAATTTCTGTGGAAAATGAACAGGAATAGGGAGAACCAATCAGAGACTAGGTGGAGGTGTCCGGACGGGCAAATTTAACTCTCATTTCCCACCAGGAAGAGGAATAAACCAAAGGCTCAGCATGCCTTGCCGGAACCAATCTAGGGCCTGAAGCAATCCTGCGGTGTTGCGGCCAGCTCACAAGAAAGCGAGTTGAAGAAAGAAGCTCAGGGGCACTGTAATTCACAAACCTGCAGAGTTATAATTGACAGCTATCTTTCAAAATTATATTGAAGTAAAGCTGCCAAGAGGAGTTGAAAGCGGGGCAGAATTGCAAGAAACCGATTTCAGGAGGTAGACTGGAATTGCATGTAAAGCATAGGAAAAGAGGAGAACGTCCACAATGATGCACTTGGCCAAAAAGGGCGTATGCGTTTTTTCCTGAATATATTCAGGAAAAAACGCATATGCACTTTTTGGACAACCAAGCAAGCTTGCAAAGGATATCTGCACTACAATGAAGTATCACTGCCCCCCGGTCAAAAGGGCCATCTGAAAAAAGTGTAAAATCCAGAAAGGCAGGACAGGCCATGGAGAACTGGGAGCCTGGTTATGCTGATGGGCGGGATGTAAATTGTCAGCAGCCACTCTGGAGAAGTGTATGGTGTTTCCTGAAACATCCAAAAAACAAAGCAACAGAGCCTAGGGCACTTCCACTTATGGTCCTATAGCTTAGGGAAATTAAAATCAAAAAGACACAGCCACCCCAAAGTTTGGGACGGCTCTGTTTACAAGAACCTCGTTTAAGGTACAAGTTCAATATCACAGAAAGCGAAAAATGGATAAAGAAGTTGTGGTACTTACGTACAATGCAATATCACTCAGCAATGAAATCTATGTCATCAGGCCCGTAGCAGCATAATGAGTGGATTCAGGTACGATGATTCTAAGTGAAATAAGTCACACAGAAAAAGAAACATCATAAGATATCACTACTACACGGAATGTAAACTTGGCTACACAAGAACTGAATTACAAAACAGAACAGGGTGTCAAATGTAGAAAACCAACTTATGTTTGCTTAAGGAGAAGGGTGAGTTGGGGTGCTGCATAAAAACAGAGATTGAAATTAGCACAGATACCGTTCCATAAGCCAAATATGTAATAGACAAGAGCTACTCCTTGCTCAACGAAGTGGACTCAACACCCCATATTAAACGCCTAAGAATATACCTGACTAGTAAGAATCTTAAAACCTATGGATTTATATGTCTCCGAAATAGAATCAAGCGTGTGTACAGCGGTATAAACGCAGCAGTGATAGGACTGGTGAGGTTTGCTGAGCAAATGCAGACCCTTTGAAGTCATATTGCATGGTACCCATTCCATGGGTCTCAACTCTCCAGGTTTAAGGGATTCTTCCTTCAGCTAAAACATGCATGTGGAACCCAGAGTATGATCCACCGTGTGATCGGGAAACGTGTTCAAATGTGTCTCAGTTTTCGTCCCCTGGTACTCGGGTGCAACATTCCAGACGCTTTACTAACACTCTCTCCACTTGGAGAGTCGGTGCCTTTAAACTCCTGTTTGGCCCAGTTTGCAATTTCTGCGGAAGATGAACAGGAAGAGGGAGAACCAAGGAGAGACTAGCTGGAGGTGTCCGGACGGGCAAATTTAACTCTCATTTTCCACCAGGAAGAGGAATTAACCAAAGGCTCAGCGTGCCATGCCGGAACCACACTAGGGCCAGAAGCAATCCTGCGGTGTTTCGGCCAGCTCACAAGAAAGCGAGTTGAAGAAAGGAGCTCAGGGGCACTGTAATTCACAAACCTGCAGAGTTATAAATGACAGCTATCTTCCAAAAATATATTGAAGTAAGGCAGCCAAGAGGAGTTGAAAGCGGGGCAGAATTGCAGGAAACCGATTTCAGGAGGTAGACTGGAATTGCATGTAAAGCATAGGAAAAGAGGCAGAACATCGACAATGATGCACTTGGCCAAAAAGGGCGTATGCGTTTTTTCCTGAATATATTCAGGAAAAAAGGCATACGCCCTTTTTGGCCAACCAAGCAAGCTTGCAAAGGAAATCTGCACTACAATGAAGTCTCACTGCCCCCCGGTCAAAAGGGCCATCTGAAAAATGTGTAAAATCCAGAAAGGCAGGACAGGCCATGGAGAACTGGGAGCCTTGTTATGCTGATGGGCGGGATGTAAATTGCCAGCAGCCACTCTGGAGAAGTGTATGGTGTTTCCTGAAACATCCAAAAAACAAAGCAACAGAAGCTAGGGCACTTCCACTTATGGTCCTATAGCTTAGGGAAATTAAAATCAAAAAGACACACCCACCCCAATGTTTGGGACGGCTCTGTTTACAAGAACCTCGTTTACCGTACAAGTTCAATATCACAGAAAGCGAAAAATGGATAAAGAAGTTGTGGTACTTACGTACAATGCAATATCACTCAGCAATGAAATCTATGTCCTCAGGCCCGTAGCAGCATAATGAGTGGATTCAGGTACGATGATTCTAAGTGAAATAAGTCACACAGAAAAAGAAACATCATAAGATATCACTACTACACGGAATGTAAACTTGGCTACACAAGAACTGAATTACAAAACAGAACAGGGTGTCAAATGTAGAAAACCACCTTATGATTGCTTAAGGGGAAAGGTGAGTTGGGGTGCTGCATAAAACCAGAGATTGAAATTAGCACAGATACCGTTCCATAAGCCAAATATGTAATAGACAAGAGCTACTCTTTGCTCAACGAAGTGGACTCAACACCCCATATTAAACGCCTAAGAATATACCTGACTAGTAAGAATCTTAAAACCTATGGATTTATATGTCTCCGAAAGAGAATCAAGCGTGTGTACAGCGGCATAAACACAGCAGTGATAGGATTGGTGAGGTTCGGTGAGCAAATGCAGACCCTTTGAAGTCATATTGCATGGTACCCATTCCATGGGTCTCAACTCTCCAGGTTTAAGGGATTCTTCCTTCAGCTAAAACATGCATGTGGAACCCAGAGTATGATCCACCGTGTGATCGGAAAACGTGTTCAAATGTGTCTCAGTTTTCGTCCCCTGGTACTCGGGTGCAACATTCCAGACGCTTTACTAACACTCTCCCCACTTGGAGAGTCAGTGCCTTTAAACTCCTTTTTGACCCAGTTTGCAATTTCTGTGGAAAATGAACAGGAATAGGGAGAACCAATGAGAGACTAGGTGGAGGTGTCCAGACGGGCAAATTTAACTCTCATTTCCCACCAGGAAGAGGAATTAAACAAAGGCTCAGCGTGCCATTCCGAAACCACACTAGGGCCAGAAGCAATCCTGCGGTGTTGCGGCCAGCTCACAAGAAAGCGAGTTGAAGAAAGGAGCTCAGGGGCACTGTAATTCACAACCTTGCAGAGTTATAAATGACAGCTATCTTCCAAAAATATATTGAAGTAAGGGTGCCAAGAGGAGTTGAAAGCGGGGCAGAATTGCAGGAAACCGATTTCAGGAGGTAGACTGGAATTGCATGTAAAGCATAGGAAAAGAGGCAGAACGTCCACAATGATGCACTTGGCCAAAAAGGGCGTATGCGTTTTTTCCTGAATATATTCAGGAAAAAACGCATACGCACTTTTTGGCCAACCAAGCAAGCTTGCAAAGGAAATCTGCACTACAATGAACTCTCACTGCCCCCCGGTCAAAAGGGCCATCTGAAAAAAGTGTAATATCCAGAAAGGCAAGACAGGCCATGGAGAACTGGGAGCCTTGTTATGCTGATGGGCGGGATGTAAATTGCCAGCAGCCACTATGGAGAAGTGTATGGTGTTTCCTGAAACATCCAAAAAACAAAGCAACAGAGCCTAGGGCACTTCCACTTATGGTCCTATAGCTTAGGGAAATTAAAATCAAAAAGACACAGCCACCCCAAAGTTTGGGACGGCTCTGTTTACAAGAACCTCGTTTACCGTACAAGTTCAATATCACAGAAAGCGAAAAATGGATAAAGAAGTTGTGGTACTTCCGTACAATGCAATATCACTCAGCAATGAAATCTATGTCATCAGGCCCATAGGAGCGTAATGAGTGGATTCAGGTACGATGATTCTAAGTGAAATAAGTCACACAGAAAAAGAAACATCATAAGATATCACTAATACACGGAATGTAAACTTGGCTACACAAGAACTGAATTACAAAACAGAACAGGGTGTCAAATGCAGAAAACCAACTTATGCTTGCTTAAGGGGAAAGGTGAGTTGGGGTGCGGCATAAATCCAGAGATTGAAATTAGCACAGATACCGTTCCATAAGCCAAATATGTAATAGACAAGAGCTTCTCCTTGCTCAATGAAGTGGACTCAACACCCCATATTAAACGCCTAAGAATATACCTGACTAGTAAGAATCTTAAAACCTATGGATTTATATGTCTCCGAAAGAGAATCAAGCGTGTGTACAGCGGCATAAACGCAGCAGTGATAGGATTGGTGAGGTTCGTTGAGCAAATGCAGACCCTTTGAAGTCATATTGCATGGTACCCATTCCATGGTTCTCAACTCTCCAGCTTTAAGGGATTCTTCCTTCAGCTAAAACATGCATGTGGAACCCAGAGTATGATCCACCGTGTGATCGGGAAACGTGTTCAAATGTGTCTCAGTTTTCGTCCCCTGGTACTCGGGTGCAACATTCCAGACGCTTTACTAACACTCTCCCCACTTGGAGAGTCAGTGCCTTTAACCTCCTGTTTGGCCCAGTTTGCAATTTCTGTGGAAAATGAACAGGAATAGGGAGAACCAATGAGAGACTAGGTGGAGGTGTCCAGACGGGCAAATTTAACTCTCATTTCCCACCAGGAAGAGGAATAAACCAAAGGCTCAGCATGCCTTGCCGGAACCAAACTAGGGCCTGAAGCACTCCTGCGGTGTTGCGGCCAGCTCACAAGAAAGCGAGTTGAAGAAAGCAGCTCAGGGGCACTCTAATTCACAAACCTGCAGAGTTATAAATGACAGCTATCTTCCAAAAATATATTGAAGTAAGGCAGCCAAGAGGAGTTGAAAGCGGGGCAGAATTGCAGGAAACTGATTTCAGGAGGTAGAATGGAATTGCATGTAAAGCATAGGAAAAGAGGCAGAACGTCCACAATGATGCACTTGGCCAAAAAGGGCGTATGCGTTTTTTCCTGAATATATTCAGGAAAAAACGCATACGCACTTTTTGGCCAACCAAACAAGCTTGCAAAGGAAATCTGCACTACAATGAAGTCTCACTGCCCCCCGGTCAAAAGAGCCATCTGAAAAAAGTGTAAAATCCAGAAAGGCAGGACAGGCCATGGAGAACTGGGAGCCTTGTTATGCTGATGGGCGGGATGTAAATTGCCAGCACCCACTCTGGAGAAGTGTATGGTGTTTCCTGAAACATCCAAAAAACAAAGCAACAGAGCCTAGGGCACTTCCACTTATGGTCCTATAGCTTAGGGAAATTAAAATCAAAAAGACACAGCCACCCCAAAGTTTGGGACGGCTGTATTTACAAGAACCTCGTTTACGGTACAAGTTCAATATCACAGAAAGCGAAAAATGGATAAAGAAGTTGTGGTACTTACGTACAATGCAATATCACTCAGCAATGAAATCTATGTCATCAGGCCCGTAGCAGCGTAATGAGTGGATTCAGGTATGATGATTCTAAGTGAAATAAGTCACACAGAAAAAGAAACATCATAAGATATCACTAATACACGGAATGTAAACTTGGCTACACAAGAACTGAATTACAAAACAGAAAAGGGTGTCAAATGTAGAAAACCAACTTATGCTTGCTTAAGGGGAAAGGTGAGTTGGGGTGCGGCATAAAACCAGAGATTGAAATTAGCACAGATACCGTTCCATAAGCCAAATATGTAATAGACAAGAGCTTCTCCTTGCTCAACGAAGTGGACTCAACACCCCATATTAAATGCCTAAGAATATACCTGACTAGTAAGAATCTTAAAACCTATGGATTTATATGTCTCCGAAAGAGAATCAAGCGTGTGTACAGCGGCATAAACGTAGCAGTGATAGGATTGGTGAGGTTCGGTGAGCAAATGCAGACCCTTTGAAGTCATATTGCATGGTACCCATTCCATGGTTCTCAACTCTCCAGCTTTAAGGGATTCTTCCTTCAGCTAAAACATGCATGTGGAACCCAGAGTATGATCCACCGTGTGATCGGGAAACGTGTTCAAATGTGTCTCAGTTTTCGTCCCCTGGTACTCAGGTGCAACATTCCAGACGCTTTACTAACACTCTCCCCACTTGGAGAGTCAGTGCCTTTAACCTCCTGTTTGGCCCAGTTTGCAATTTCTGTGGAAAATGAACAGGAATAGGGAGAACCAATGAGAGACTAGGTGGAGGTGTCCGGACGGGCAAATTTAACTCTCATTTCCCACCAGGAAGAGGAATAAACCAAAGGCTCAGCATGCCTTGCCGGAACCAAACTAGGGCCTGAAGCAATCATGCGGAGTTGCGGCCAGCTCACAAGAAAGCGAGTTGAAGAAAGGAGCTCAGGGGCACTGTAATTCACAAACCTGCAGAGTTATAAATGACAGCTATCTTCCAAAAATATATTGAAGTAAGGCAGCCAAGAGGAGTTGAAAGCGGGGCAGAATTGCAGGAAACCGATTTCAGGAGGTAGACTGGAATTGCATGTAAAGCATAGGAAAGGAGGCGGAACGTCCACAATGATGCACTTGGCCAAAAAGGGCATATGCGTTATTTCCTGAATATATTCAGGAAAAAACGCATACGCGCTTTTTTGCCAACCAAGAAAGCTTGCAAAGGAAATCTGCACTACAATGAAGGCTCACTGCCCCCCGGTCAAAAGGGCCATCTGAAAAAAGTGTAAAATCCAGAAAGGCAGGACAGGCCTTGGAGAACTGGGAGCCTTGTTATGCTGATGGGCGGGATGTAAATTGCCAACAGCTACTCTGGAGAAGTGTATGGTGTTTCCTGAAACATCCAAAAAACGAAGCAACAGAGCCTAGGGCACTTCCACTTATGGTCCTATAGCTTAGGGAAATTAAAATCAAAAAGACACAGCCACCCCAAAGTTTGGGACGGCTCTGTTTACAAGAACCTCGTTTACCGTACAAGTTCAATATCACAGAAAGCGAAAAATGGATAAAGAAGTTGTGGTACTTACGTACAATGCAATATCACTCAGCAATGAAATCTATGTCATCAGGCCCGTAGCAGCGTAATGAGTGGATTCAGGTACGATGATTCTAAGTGAAATAAGTCACACAGAAAAAGAAACATCATAAGATATCACTAATACACGGAATGTAAACTTGGCTACACAAGAACTGAATTACAAAACAGAACAGGGTGTCAAATGTAGAAAACCAACTTATGCTTGCTTAAGGGGAAAGGTGAGTTGGGGTGCGGCATAAAACCAGAGATTGAAATTAGCACAGATACCGTTCCATAAGCCAAATATGTAATAGACAAGAGCTTCTCCTTGCTCAACGAAGTGGACTCAACACCCCATATTAAACGCCTAAGAATATACCTGACTAGTAAGAATCTTAAAACCTATGGATTTATATGTCTACGAAAGAGAATCAAGCGTGTGTACAGCGGCAAAAACGCAGCAGTGATAGGATTGGTGAGGTTCGGTGAGCAAATGCAGACCCTTTGAAGTCATATTGCATGGTACCCATTCCATGGTTCTCAACTCTCCAGGTTTAAGGGATTCTTCCTTCAGCTAAAACATGCATGTGGAACCCAGAGTATGATGCACCGTGTGATCAGGAAACGTGTTCAAATGTGTCTCAGTTTTCGTCCCCTGGTACTCGGGTGCAACATTCCAGACGCTTTACTAACACTCTCCCCACTTGGAGAGTCAGTGCCTTTAACCTCCTGTTTGGCCCAGTTTGCAATTTCTGTGGAAAATGAACAGGAATAGGGAGAACCAATGAGAGACTAGGTGGAGGTGTCCGGACGGGCAAATTTAACTCTCATTTCCCACCAGGAAGAGGAATAAACCAAAGGCTCAGCATGCCTTGCCGGAACAAAACTAGGGCCTGAAGCAATCGTGCGGTGTTGCGGCCAGCTCACAAGAAAGCGAGTTGAAGAAAGCAGCTCAGGGCCACTGTAATTCACAAACCTGCAGAGTTATAAATGACAGCTATCTTCCAAAAATATATTGAAGTAAGGCAGCCAAGAGGAGTTGAAAGCGGGGCAGAATTGCAGGAAACCGATTTCAGGAGGTAGACTGGAATTGCATGTAAAGCATAGGAAAAGAGGCAGAACGTCCACAATGATGCACTTGGCCAAAAAGGGCGTATGCGTTTTTTCCTGAATATATTCAGGAAAATATATATTCAGGAAAAAACGCATACGCCCTTTTTGGCCAACCAAGCAAGCTTGCAAAGGAAATCTGCAGTACAATGAAGGCTCACTGCCCCCCCGTCAAAAGGGCCATCTGAAAAAAGTGTAAAATCCAGAAAGGCAAGACAGGCCATGGAGAACTGGGAGCCTTGTTATGCTGATGGGCGGGATGTAAATTGCCAGCAGCCACTCTGGAGAAGTGTATGGTGTTTCCTGAAACATCCAAAAAACAAAGCAACAGAGCCTAGGGCACTTCCACTTATGGTCCTATAGCTTAGGGAAATTAAAATCAAAAAGACACAGCCACCCCAAAGTTTGGGACGGCTCTGTTTACAAGAACCTCGTTTACCGTACAAGTTCAATATCACAGAAAGCGAAAAATGGATAAAGAAGTTGTGGTACTTACGTACAATGCAATATCACTCAGCAATGAAATCTATGTCATCAGGCCCGTAGCAGCGTAATGAATGGATTCAGGTACGATGATTCTAAGTGAAATAAGTCACACAGAAAAAGAAACATCATAAGATATCACTAATACACGGAATGTAAACTTGGCTACACAAGAACTGAATTACAAAACAGAAAATGGTATCAAATGTAGAAAACCAACTTATGCTTGCTTAAAGGGAAAGGTGAGTTGGGGTGCGGCATAAAACCAGAGATTGAAATTAGCACAGATACCGTTCCATAAGCCAAATATGTAATAGACAAGAGCTTCTCCTTGCTCAACGAAGTGGACTCAACACCCCATATTAAACGCCTAAGAATATACCTGACTAGTAAGAATCTTAAAACCTATGGATTTATATGTCTCCGAAAGAGAATCAAGCGTGTGTACAGCGGCATAAACGCAGCAGTGATAGGATTGGTGAGGTTAGGTGAGCAAATGCAGACCCTTTGAAGTCATATTGCATGGTACCCATTCCATGGGTCTCAACTCTCCATGTTTAAGGGATTCTTCCTTCAGCTAAAACATGCATGTGGAACCCAGAGTATGATCCACCATGTGATCGGAAAACGTGTTCAAATGTGTCTCAGTTTTCGTCCCCTGGTACTCGGGTGCAACAATCCAGACGCTTTACTAACACTCTCCCCACTTGGAGAGTCAGTGCCTTTAACCTCCTGTTTGGCCCAGTTTGCAATTTCTGTGGAAAATGAACAGGAATAGGGAGAACCAATGAGAGACTAGGTGGAGGTGTCTGGACGGGCAAATTTAACTCTCATTTCCCACCAGGAAGAGGAATTAACCAAAGGCTCAGCATGCCGTGCTGGAATCAAACTAGGGCCTGAAGCAATCCTGAGGTGTTGCGGCCAGCTCACAAGAAAGCGAGTTGAAGAAAGGAGCTCAGGGGCACTGTAATTCACAAACCTGCAGAGTTATAAATGACGGCTATCTTCCAAAAATATATTGAAGTAAGGCAGCCAAGAGGAGTTGAAAGCGGGGCAGAATTGCAGGAAACCGATTTCAGGAGGTAGACTGGAATTGCATGTAAAGCATAGGAAAAGAGGCAGAACGTCCACAATGATGCACTTGGCCAAAAAGTGAGTATGCGTTTTTTCCTGAATATATTCAGGAAAAAACGCATACGCCCATTTTGGCCAACCAAGCAAGCTTGCAAAGGTAATCTGCACTACAAAGAAGGCTCACTGCCCCCGAGGTCAAAAGGGCCATCTAAAAAAAGTGTAAAATCCAGAAAGGCAGGACAGGCCATGGAGAACTGGGAGCCTTGTTATGCTGATGGGCGGGATGTAAATTGCCAGCAGCCACTCTGGAGAAGTGTATGGTGTTTCCTGAAACATCCAAAAAACAAAGCAACAGAGCCTAGGGCACTTCCACTTATGGTCCTATAGCTTAGGGAAATTAAAATCAAAAAGACACAGCCACCCCAAAGTTTGGGACGGCTCTGTTTACAAGAACCTCGTTTACTGTACAAGTTCAATATCACAGAAAGCGAAAAATGGATAAAGAAGTTGTGGTACTTACGTACAATGCAATATCACTCAGCAATGAAATCTATGTCATCAGGCCCGTAGCAGCATAATGAGTGGATTCAGGTACGAAGATTCTAAGTGAAATAAGTCACACAGAAAAAGAAACATCATAAGATATCACTACTACACGGAATGTAAACTTGGCTACACAGAAACAGAATTACAAAACAGAACAGGGTGTCAAATGTAGAAAACCAACTCATGCTTGTTTAAGGGGAAAGGTGAGTTGGGGTGCTGCATACAACAAGAGATTGAAATTAGCACAGATACCGTTCCATAAGCCAAATATGTAATAGAAAAGAGCTACTCCTTGCTCAACGAAGTGTACTCAACACCCCATATTAAACGCCTAAGAATATACCTGAGTAGTAAGAATCTTAAAACCTATGGATTTATATGTCTCCGAAAGAGAATCAAGCGTGTGTACAGCGGCAAAATCGCAGCAGTGATAGGATTGTTGAGGTTCGGTGAGCAAATGCAGACGCTTTGAAGACACATTGCATGGTTCCCATTCCATGGTTCTCAACTCTTCAGGTTTAAGGGATTCTTCCTTCAGCTAAAACATGCATGTGGAACCCAGAGTATGATGCACCGTGTGATCGGGAAACGTGTTCAAATGTGTCTCAGTTTTTGTCCCCTGGTACTCGGGTGCAACATTCCAGACGCTTTACTAACACTCTCCCCACTTGGAGAGTCAGTGCCTTTAACCTCCTGTTTGGCCCAGTTTGCAATTTCTGTGGAAAATGAACAGGAATAGGGAGAATCAATGAGAGACTATGTGGAGGTGTCCGGACGGGCAAATTTAACTCTCATTTCCCACCAGGAAGAGAAATAAACCAAAGGCTCAGCATGCCTTGCCGGAACCAAACTAGGGCCTGAAGCAATCCTGCGGTGTTGCGGCCAGCTCACAAGAAACCGAGTTGAAGAAAGGAGCTCAGGGGCACTGTAATTCACAAAACTGCAGAGTTATAAATGACAGCTATCTTCCAAAAATATATTGAAGTAAGGCTGCCAAGAGGAGTTGAAAGCGGGGCAGAATTGCAGGAAACTGATTTCAGGAGGTAGACTGGAATTGCATGTAAAGCATAGGAAAAGAGGCAGAACGTCCACAATGATGCACTTTGCCAAAAAGGGCGTATGCGTTTTTTCCTGAATATATTCAGGAAAAAACGCATACGCCCTTTTTGGCCAACCAAGCAAGCTTGCAAAGGAAATCTGCACTACAATGAAAGCTCACTGCCCCCAGGTCAAAAGGGCCATCTGAAAAAAGTGTAAAATCCAGAAAGGCAGGACAGTCCATGGAGAACTGGGAGCCTTGTTATGCTGATGGGCGGGATGTAAACTGCCATCAGCCACTCTGGAGAAGTGTATGGTGTTTCCTGAAACATCCAAAAAACAAAGCAACAGAGCCTAGGGCACTTCCACTTATGGTCCTATAGCTTAGGGAAATTAAAATCAAAAAGACACAGCCACCCCAAAGTTTGGGACGGCTCTGTTTACAAGAAACTCGTTTACGGTACAAGTTCAATATCACAGAAAGCGAAAAATGGATAAAGAAGTTGTGGTACTTACGTACAATGCAATATCACTCAGCAATGAAATCTATGTCATCAGGCCCGTAGCAGCATAATGAGTGGATTCAGGTACGATGATTCTAAGTGAAATAAGTCACACAGAAAATGAAACATCATAAGATATCACTACTACACGGAATGTAAACTTGGCTGCACAAGAACTGAATTACAAAACAGAAAAGGGTGTCAAATGTTGAACACCAACTCATGCTTGCTTAAGGGGAAAGGTGAGTTGGGGTGTTGCATACAACAAGAGATTGAAATTAGCACAGATACCGTTCCATAAGCCAAATATGTAATAGACAAGAGCTACTCCTTGCTCAACGAAGTGGACTCAACACCCCATATTAAACGCCTAAGAATATACCTGACTAGTAAGAATCTTAAAACCTATGGATTTATATGTCTCCGAAAGAGAATCAAGCGTGTGCACAGCGGCAAAAACGCAGCAGTGATAGGATTGGTGAGGTTCGGTGAGCAAATGCAGACCCTTTGAAGTCATATTGCATGGTACCCATTCCATGGTTCTCAACTCTCCAGGTTTAAGGGATTCTTCCTTCAGCTAAAACATGCATGTGGAACCCAGAGTATGATGCACCGTGTGATCGGGAAACGTGTTCAAATGTGTCTCAGTTTTCGTCCCCTGGTACTCGGGTGCAACATTCCAGAAGCTTTACTAACACTCTCCCCACTTGGAGAGTCAGTGCCTTTAACCTCCTGTTTGGCCCAGTTTGCAATTTCTGTGGAAAATGAACAGGAATAGGGAGAACCAATGAGAGACTATGTGGAGGTGTCCGGACGGGCAAATTTAACTCATTTCCCACCAGGAAGAGGAATAAACCAAAGGCTCAGCATGATTGCCGGAACCAAACTAGGGCCTGAAGCAATCCTGCAGTGTTGCGGCCAGCTCACAAGAAAGCGAGTTGAAGAAAGGAGCTCAGGGGCACTCTAATTCACAAACCTGCAGAGTTATAAATGACAGCTATCTTCCAAAAATATATTGAAGTAAGGCAGCCAAGAGGAGTTGAAAGCGGGGCAGAATTGCAGGAAACCGATTTCAGGAGGTAGACTGGAATTGCATGTAAAGCATAGGAAAAGAGGCAGAACGTCCACAATGATGCACTTGGCCAAAAAGGGCGTATGCGTTTTTTCCTGAATATATTCAGGAAAAAACGCATACGCCCTTTTTGGCCAACCAAGCAAGCTTGCAAAGGAAATCTGCACTACAATGAAGGCTCACTGCCCCCCAGTCATAAGGGCCATCTGAAAAATTTGTAAAATCCAGAAAGGCAGGACAGGTCATGGAGAACTGGGAGCCTTGTTATGCTGATGGGCGGGATGTAAATTGCTAACAGCCACTCTGGAGAAGTGTATGGTGTTTCCTGAAACATCCAAAAAACAAAGCAACAGAGCCTAGGGCACTTCCACTTATGGTCCTATAACTTAGGTAAATTAAAATCAAAAAGACACAGCCACCCCAAAGTTTGGGACGGCTCTGTTTACAAGAACCTCGTTTACGGTACAAGTTCAATATCACAGAAAGCGAAAAATGGATAAAGAAGTTGTGGTACTTACGTACAATGCAATATCACTCAGCAATGAAATCTATGTCATCAGGCCCGTAGCAGCGTAATGAGTGGATTCAGGTACGATGATTCTAAGTGAAATAAGTCACACAGAAAAAGAAACATCATAAGATATCACTAATACACGGAATGTAAACTTGGCTACACAAGAACTGAATTACAAAACAGAACAGGGTGTCAAATGTAGAAAACCAACTTATGCTTGCTTAAGGGGAAAGGTGAGTTGGGGTGCGGCATAAAACCAGAGATTGAAATTAGCACAGATACCGTTCCATAAGCCAAATATGTAATAGACAAGAGCTTCTCCTTGCTCAACGAAGTGGACTCAACACCCCATATTAAACGCCTAAGAATATACCTGACTAGTAAGAATCTTAAAACCTATGGATTTATATGTCTCCGAAAGAGAATCAAGCGTGTGTACAGCGGCAAAAACGCAGCAGTGATAGGATTGGTGAGGTTCGGTGAGCAAATGCAGACCCTTTGAAGTCATATTGCATGGTACCCATTCCATGGTTCTCAACTCTCCAGGTTTAAGGGATTCTTCCTTCAGCTAAAACATGCATGTGGAACCCAGAGTATGATGCACCGTGTGATCGGGAAACGTGTTCAAATGTGTCTCAGTTTTCGTCCCCTGGTACTCGGGTGCAACATTCCAGACGCTTTACTAACACTCTCCCCACTTGGAGAGTCAGTGCCTTTAACCTCCTGTTTGGCCCAGTTTGCAATTTCTGTGGAAAATGAACAGGAATAGGGAGAACCAATGAGAGACTATGTGGAGGTGTCCGGCCGGGCAAATATAACTCTCATTTCCCACCAGGAAGAGGAATAAACCAAAGGCTCAGCATGCCTTGCCGGAACAAAACTAGGGCCTGAAGCAATCGTGCGGTGTTGCGGCCAGCTCACAAGAAAGCGAGTTGAAGAAAGGAGCTCAGGGGCACTGTAATTCACAAACCTGCAGAGTTATAAATGACAGCTATCTTCCAAAAATATATTGAAGTAAGGCAGCGAAGAGGAGTTGAAAGCGGGGCAGAATTGCAGGAAACCGATTTCAGGAGGTAGACTGGAATTGCATGTAAAGCATAGGAAAAGAGGCAGAACGTCCACAATGATGCACTTGGCCAAAAAGGGCGTATGCGTTTTTTCCTGAATATATTCAGGAAAATATTCAGGAAAATATATATTCAGGAAAAAACGCATACGCCCTTTTTGGCCAACCAAGCAAGCTTGCAAAGGAAATCTGCACTACAATGAAGGCTCACTGCCCCCCCGTCAAAAGGGCCATCTGAAAAAAGTGTAAAATCCAGAAAGGCAGGACAGGCCATGGAGAACTGGGAGCCTTGTTATGCTGATGGGCGGGTTGTAAATTGCTAACAGCCACTCTGGAGAAGTGTATGGTGTTTCCTGAAACATCCAAAAAACAAAGCAACAGAGCCTAGGGCACTTCCACTTATGGTCCTATAGCTTAGGTAAATTAAAATTAAAAAGACACAGCCACCCCAAAGTTTGGGACGGCTCTGTTTACAAGAACCTCGTTTACCGTACAAGTTCAATATCACAGAAAGCGAAAAATGGATAAAGAAGTTGTGGTACTTCCGTACAATGCAATATCACTCAGCAATGAAATCTATGTCATCAGGCCCATAGCAGCGTAATGAGTGGATTCAGGTACGATGATTCTAAGTGAAATAAGTCACACAGAAAAAGAAACATCATAAGATATCACTAATACACGGAATGTAAACTTGGCTACACAAGAACTGAATTACAAAACAGAACAGGGTGTCAAATGTAGAAAATCAACTTATGCTTGCTTAAGGGGAAAGGTGAGTTGGGGTGCGGCATAAAACCAGAGATTGAAATTAGCACAGATACCATTCCATAAGCCAAATATGTAATAGACAAGAGCTTCTCCTTGCTCAACGAAGTGGACTCAACACCCCATATTAAACGCCTAAGAATATACCTGACTAGTAAGAATCTTAAAACCTATGGATTTATATGTCTCCGAAAGAGAATCAAGCGTGTGTACAGCGGCATAAACGCAGCAGTGATAGGATTGGTGAGGTTCGGTGAGCAAATGCAGACCCTTTGAAGTCATATTGCATGGTACCCATTCCATGGTTCTCAACTCTCCAGGTTTAAGGGATTCTTCCTTCAGCTAAAACATGCATGTGGAACCCAGAGTATGATCCAACGTGTGATCGGGAAACGTGTTCAAATGTGTCTCAGTTTTCGTCCCCTGGTACTCGGGTGCAACATTCCAGACGCTTTACTAACACTCTCCCCACTTGGAGAGTCAGTGCCTTTAACCTCCTGTTTGGCCCAGTTTGCAATTTCTGTGGAAAATGAACAGGAATAGGGAGAACCAATGAGAGACTAGGTGGAGGTGTCCGGACGGGCAAATTTAACTCTCATTTCCCACCAGGAAGAGGAATAAACCAAAGGCTCAGCATGCCTTGCCGGAACAAAACTAGGGCATGAAGCAATCCTGCGGTGTTGCGGCCAGCTCACAAGAAAGCGAGTTGAAGAAAGGAGCTCAGGGGCACTTTAATTCACAAACCTGCAGAGTTATAAATGACAGCTATCTTCCAAAAATATATTGAAGTAAGGCAGCCAAGAGGAGTTGAAAGCGGGGCAGAATTGCAGGAAACCGATTTCAGGAGGTAGACTGGAATTGCATGTAAAGCATAGGAAAAGAGGCGGAACGTCCACAATGATGCACTTGGCCAAAAAGGGCGTATGCGTTCTTTCCTGAATATATTCAGGAAAAAACGCATACGCCCTTTTTGGCCAACCAAGAAAGCTTGCAAAGGAAATCTGCACTACAATGAAGGCTCACTGCCCCCCGGTCAAAAGGGCCATCTGAAAAAAGTGTAAAATCCAGAAAGGCAGGACAGGCCATGGAGAACTGGGAGCCTTGTTATGCTGACGGGCGGGATGTAAATTGCCAGCAGCCACTCTGGAGAAGTGTATGGTGTTTCCTGAAACATCCAAAAAACCAAGCAACAGAGCCTAGGGCACTTCCACTTATGGTCCTATAGCTTAGGGAAATTAAAATCAAAAAGACACAGCCACCCCAATGTTTGGGACGGCTCTGTTTACAAGAACCTCGTTTACGGTACAAGTTCAATATCACAGAAAGCGAAAAATGGATAAAGAAGTTGTGGTACTTACGTACAATGCAATATCACTCAGCAATGAAATCTATGTCATCAGGCCCGTAGCAGCATAATGAGTGGATTCAGGTACGATGATTCTAAGTGAAATAAGTCACACAGAAAAAGAAACATCATAAGATATCACTACTACACGGAATGTAAACTTGGCTACACAAGAACTGAATTACAAAACAGAACAGGGTGTGAAATGTAGAAAACCAACTCATGCTTGCTTAAGGGGAAAGGTGAGTTGGGGTGCTGCATACAACAAGAGATTGAAATTAGCACAGATACCGTTCCATAAGCCAAATATGTAACAGACAAGAGCTACTCCTTGCTCAACGAAGTGGACTCAACACCCCATATTAAACGTCTAAGAATATACCTGACTAGTAAGAATCTTAAAACCTATGGATTTATATGTCTCCGAAAGAGAATCAAGCGTGTGTACAGCGGCATAAACGCAGCAGTGATAGGACTGGTGAGGTTCAGTGAGCAAATACAGACCCTTTGAAGTCATATTGCATGGTACCCATTCCATGGGTCTCAACTCTCCATGTTTAAGGGATTCTTCCTTCAGCTAAATAATGCATGTGGAACCCAGAGTATGATCCACCGTGTGATCGGGAAACGTGTTCAACTGTGTCTCAGTTTTCGTCCCCTGGTACTCGGGTGCAACATTCCAGACGCTTTACTAACACTCTCCCCACTTGGAGAGTCGGTGCCTTTAAACTCCTGTTTGGCCCAGTTTGCAATTTCTGCGGAAGATGAACAGGAAGAGGGAGAACCAAGGAGAGACTAGCTGGAGGTGTCCGGACGGGCAAATTTAACTCTCATTTTCCACCAGGAAGAGGAATTAACCAAAGGCTCAGCGTGCCATGCCGGAACCACACTAGGGCCAGAAGCAATCCTGCGGTGTTGCGGCCAGCTCACAAGAAAGCGAGTTGAAGAAAGGAGCTCAGGGGCACTGTAATTCACAAACCTGCAGAGTTATAAATGACAGCTATCTTCCAAAAATATATTGAAGTAAGGCAGCCAAGAGGAGTTGAAAGCGGGGCAGAATTGCAGGAAACCGATTTCAGGAGGTAGACTGGAATTGCATGTAAAGCATAGGAAAAGAGGCAGAACATCGACAATGATGCACTTGGACAAAAACGGCATACGCATTTTTTCCTGTATATATTCAGGAAAAAAGGCATACCCCCTTTTTGGCCAACCAAGCAAGCTTGCAAAGGAAATCTGCACTACAATGAAGTCTCACTACCCCCGGTCAAAAGGGCCATCTGAAAAATGTGTAAAATCCAGAAAGGCAGGACAGGCCATGGAGAACTGGGAGCCTTGTTATGCTGATGGGCGGGATGTAAATTGCCAGCAGCCACTCTGGAGAAGTTTATGGTGTTTCCTGAAACATCCAAAAAACAAAGCAACAGAAGCTAGGGCACTTCCACTTATGGTCCTATAGCTTAGGGAAATTAAAATCAAAAAGACACACCCACCCCAAAGTTTGGGATGGCTCTGTTTACAAGAACCTCGTTTACGGTACAAGTTCAATATCACAGAAAGCGAAAAATGGATAAAGAAGTTGTGGTACTTACGTACAATGCAATATCACTCAGCAATGAAATCTATGTCATCAGGCCCGTAGCAGCATAATGAGTGGATTCAGGTACGATGATTCTAAGTGAAATAAGTCACACAGAAAAAGAAACATCATAAGATATCACTACTACACGGAATGAAAACTTGGCTACACAAGAACTGAATTACAAAACAGAACAGGGTGTCAAATGTAGAAAACCAACTTATGCTTGCTTAAGGGGAAAGGTGAGATGGGGTGCTGCATAAAACCAGAGATTGAAATTAGCACAGAAACCATTCCATAAGCCAAATATGTAATAGACAAGAGCTACATCTTGCTCAACGAAGTGGACACAACACCCCATATTAAACGCCTAAGAATATACCTGACTAGTAAGAATCTTAAAACCTATGGATTTATATGTCTCCGAAAGAGAATCAAGTGTGTGTACAGCGGCATAAATGCAGCAGTGATAGGACTGGTGAGGTTCGGTGAGCAAATGCAGACCCTTTGAAGTCATATTGCATGGTACCCATTCCATGGGTCTCAACTCTCCATGTTTAAGGGATTCTTCCTTCAGCTAAAACATGCATGTGGAACCCAGAGTATGATCCACCATGTGATCGGGAAACGTGTTTAAATCTGTCTCAGTTTTCGTCCCCTGGTACTCGGGTGCAACATTCCAGACGCTTTACTAACACTCTCCCCACTTGGAGAGTCAGTGCCTTTAACCTCCTGTTTGGCCCAGTTTGCAATTTCTGTGGAAAATGAACAGGAATAGGGAGAACCAATGAGAGACTAGGTGGAGGTGTCCGGACGGGCAAAATTAACTCTCATTTCCCACCAGGAAGAGGAATTAACCAAAGGCTCAGCGTGCCATGCCGGAACCACACTAGGGCCAGAAGCAATCCTGCGGTGTTGCGGCCAGCTCACAAGAAAGCGAGTTGAAGAAAGGAGCTCAGGGGCACTGTAATTCACAAACCTGCAGAGTTATAAATAACAGTTATCGTTCAAAAATATATTGAAGTAAGGCTGCCAAGAGGACTTGAAAGCGGGGCAGAATACAGGAAACCGATTTCAGGAGGTAGACTGGAATTGCATGTAAAGCATAGGAAAAGAGGCAGAACGTCCACAATGATGCACTTGGCCAAAAAGGGCGTATGCGTTTTTTCCTGAATATATTCAGGAAAAAACGCATACGCCCTTTTTGGCCAACCAAGCAAGCTTGCAAAGGAAATCTGCACTACAATGAAGTCTCACTGCCCCCCGGTCAAAAGGGCCATCTGAAAAAAGTGTAAAATCCAGAAAGGCAGGACAGGCCATGGAGAATGGGAGCCTTGTTATGCTGATGGGCGGGATGTAAATTGCCAGCAGCCACTCTGGAGAAGTGTATGGTGTTTCCTGAAACATCCAAAAAACAGAGCAACAGAAGCTAGGGCACTTCCACTTATGGTCCTATAGCTTAGGGAAATTAAAATCAAAAAGACACAGCCACCCCAATGTTTGGGACGGCTCTGTTTACAAGAACCTCGTTTACAGTACAAGTTCAATATCACAGAAAGCGAAAAATGGATAAAGAATTTGTGGTACTTACGTACAATGCAATATCACTCAGCTATAAAATCTATGTCATCAGGCCCGTAGCAGCATAATGAGTGGATTCAGGTACGATGATTCTAAGTGAAATAAGTCACACAGAAAAAGAAACATCATAAGATATCACTAATACACGGAATGTAAACTTGGCTACACAGGAACTGAATTACAAAACAGAACAGGGTGTCAAATGTAGAAAACCAACTTATGCTTGCTTAAGGGGAAAGGTGAGTTGGGGTGCTGCATAAAACCAGAGATTGAAAGTAGCACAGATACCGTTCCATAAGCCAAATATGTAATAGACAAGAGCTACTCCTTGCTCAACGAAGTGGACTCAACACCCCATATTAAACGCCTAAGAATATACCTGACTAGTAAGAGTCTACCTGACTAGTAAGAATCTTAAAACCTATGGATTTATATGTCTCCGAAAGAGAATCAAGCGTTTGTACAGCGGCATAAACGCAGCAGTGATAGGATTGTTGAGGTTCGGTGAGCAAATGCAGCCCCTTTGAAGTCATATTGCATGGTACCCATTCCATGGGTCTCAACTCTCCAGGTTTAAGGGATTCTTCCTTCAGCTAAAACATGCATGTGGAACCCAGAGTATGATCCACTTTGTGATCGGGAAACGTGTTCAAATGTGTCTCAGTTTCGTCCCCTGGTACTCGGGTGCAACATACCAGACGCTTTACTAACACTCTCCCCACTTGGAGAGTCAGTGCCTTTAACCTCCTGTTTGGCCCAGTTTGCAATTTCTGTGGAAAATGAACAGGAAGAGGGAGAACCAATGAGAGACTAGGTGGAGGTGTCTGAATGGGCAAATTTAACTCTCATTTCCCACCAGGAAGAGGAATTAACCAAAGGCTCAGCATGCGAAGCCGGAACCAAACTAGGGCCTGAAGCAATCCTGCAGTGTTGCGGCCAGCTCACAAGAAAGCGAGTTGAAGAAAGGAGCTCACGGGCACTGTAATTCACAAACCTGCAGAGTTATAAATGACAGCTATCTTCCAAAAATATATTGAAGTAAGGCAGCCAAGAGGAGTTGAATGCGGGGCAGAATTGCAGGAAACCGATTTCAGGAGGTAGACTGGAATTGCATGTAAAGCATAGGAAAAGAGGCAGAACGTCCACAATGATGCACTTGGCCAAAAAGGGCGTATGCGTTTTTTCCTGAATACATTCAGGAAAAAACGCATACGCCCTTTTTGGCCAACCAAGCAAGCTTGCAAAGGAAATCTGCACTACAATGAAGTCTCACTGCCCCCCGGTCAAAAGGGCCATCTGAAAAAAGTGTAAAATCCAGAAAGGCAGGACAGGCCAAGGAGAACTAGGAGCCTTCTTATGCTGATGGGCGGGATGTAAATTGCCAGCAGCCACTCTGGAGAAGTGTATGGTGTTTCCTGAAACATCCAAAAAACAAAGCAACAGAGCCTAGGGCACTTCCACTAATGGTCCTATAGCTTAGGGAAATTAAAATCAAAAAGACACAGCCACCCCAAAGTTTGGGACGGCTCTGTTTACAAGAACCTCGTTTACGGTACAAGTTCAATATCACAGAAAGCGAAAAATAGATAAAGAAGTTGTGGTACTTACGTACAATGCAATATCACTGAGCAATGAAATCTATGTCATCAGGCCCGTAGCAGCATAATGAGTGGATTCAGGTACGATGATTCTAAGTGAAATGAGTCACACAGAAAAAGAAACATCATAAGTTATCACTACTACACGGAATGTAAACTTGGCTACACAGGAACTGAATTACAAAACAGAACAGGGTGTCAAATGCAGAAAATCAACTTATGCTTGCTTAAGGGGAAAGGTGAGTTGGGGTGCTGCATACAACAAGCAATTGAAATTAGCACAGATACCGTTCCATAAGCCAAATATGTAATAGACAAGAACTACTACTTGCTCAACGAAGTGGACTCAACACCCCATATTAAACGCCTAAGAATATACCTGACTTGTAAGAATCTTAAAACCTATGGATTTATATGTCTCTGAAAGAGAATCTAGCGTGTGTACAGCGGCATAAACGCAGCAGTGATAGGACTGGTGAGGTTCGGTGAGCAAATGCAGACCCTTTGAAGTCATATTGCATGGTACCCATTCCATGGGTCTCAACTCTCCAGGTTTAAGGGATTCTTCCTTCAGCTAAAACATGCATGTGGAACCCAGAGTATGATCCACCGTGTGATCGGGAAAAGTGTTCAAATGTGTCTCAGTTTTTGTCCCCTGGTACTCGGGTGCAACATTCCAGACGCTTTACTAACACTCCCCCACTTGGAGAGTCGGTGCCTTTAACCTCCTGTTTGGCCCAGTTTGCAATTTCTGTGGAAAATGAACAGGAATAGGGAGAACCAATGAGAGACTAGGTGGAGGTGTCCGGACGGGCAAATTTAACTCTCATTTCCCACCAGGAAGAGGAATTAAGCAAAGGCACAGCATGCCGTGCCGGAACGAAACTAGGGTCTGAAGCAATCCTGCGATGTTGCGGCCAGCTCACAAGAAAGTGAGTTGAAGAAAGGAGCTCAGGGGCACTTTAATTCACAAACCTGCAGAGTTATAAATGACAGCTATCTTCCAAAAATATATTGAAGTAAGGCAGCCAAGAGGAATTGAAAGCGGGGCAGAATTGCAGGAAACCGATTTCAGGAGGTAGACTGGAATTGCATGTAAAGCATAGGAAAAGAGGCAGAATGTCCACAATGATGCACTTGGCCAAAAAGGGCGTTTGCGTTTTTTCCTGAATATATTCAGGAAAAAACGCATACGCCCTTTTTGGCCAACCAAGCAAGCTTGCAAAGGAAATCTGCACTACAATGAAGTCTCACTGCCCCCCGGTCAAAAGGGACATCTAAAAAAAGTGTAAAATCCAGAAAGGCAGGACAGGCCATGGAGAACTGGGAGCCTTGTTATGCTGATGGGCGGGATGTAAATTGCCAGCAGCCACTCTGGAGAAGTGTATGGTGTTTCCTGAAACATCCAAAAAACAAAGCAACAGAGCCTAGGGCACTTCTACTTATGGTCCTATAGCTTAGGGAAATTAAAATCAAAAAGACACAGCCACCCCAAAGTTTGGGCTGGCTCTGTTTACAAGAACCTCGTTTACGGTACAAGTTGAATATCACAGAAAGCGAAAAATGGATAAAGAAGTTGTGGTACTTACGTACAATGCAATATCACTCAGCAATGAAATCTATGTCATCAGGTCCGTAGCAGCATAATGAGTGGATTCAGGTACGATGATTATAAGTGAAATAAGTCACACAGAAAAAGAAACATCATAAGATATCACTAATACACGGAATGTAAACTTGGCTACACAGGAACTGAATTACAAAACATAACAGGGTTTCAAATGTAGAAAACCAACTTATGCTTCATTAAGGGGAAAGGTGACTTGCGGTGCGGCATAAAACCAGAGATTGAAATTAGCACAGATACCGTTCCATAAGCCAAATATGTAATAGACAAGAGCTACTCCTTGCTCAACGAAGTGGACTCAACACCCCATATTAAACGCCTAAGAATATACCTGACTAGTAACAATCTTAAAACCTATGGATTTATATGTCTCTGAAAGAGAATCAAGCATGTGTACAGCGGCATGAACGCACCAGTGATAGGACTGGTGAGGTTCGGTGAGCAAATGCAGACCCTTTGAAGTCATATTGCATGGTACCCATTCCATGGGTCTCAACTCTCCATGTTTAAGGGATTCTTCCTTCAGCTAAAACATGCATGTGGAACCCAGAGTATGATCCACCGTGTGATTGGAAAACGTGTTCAAATGTTTCTCAGTTTTCGTCCCCTGGTACTCAGGTGCAACATTCCAGACGCTTTACTAACACTCACCCACTTGGAGAGTCAGTGCCTTTAACCTCCTGTTTGGCCCAGTTTGCAATTTCTGTGGAAAATGAACAGGAATAGGGAGAACCAATGAGAGACTAGGTGGAGGTGTCTGGACGGGCAAATTTAACTCTCATTTCCCACCAGGAAGAGGAAATAACCAAAGGCGCAGCATGCCGTGCCAGAACCAAACTAGGGCCTGAAGCAATCCTGCGATGTTGCCGCCAGGTCACAAGAAAGTGAGTTGAAGAAAGGAGCTCAGGGACACTGTAATTCACAAACCTGCAGAGTTATAAATGACAGCTATCTTCCAAAAATATATTGAAGTAAGGCTGCCAAAAGGAGTTGAAAGCGGGGCAGAATTGCAGGAGACCGATTTCAGGAGGTAGACTGGAATTGCATGTAAAGCATAGGAAAAGAGGCAGAACGTCCACAATGATGCACTTGGCCAAAAAGTGCGTATGCGTTTTTTCCTGAATATATTCAGGAAAAACGCATACGCCCTTTTTGGCCAACCAAGCAAGCTTGCAAAGGACATCTGCACTACAATGAAGTCTCACTGCCCCCCGGTCAAAAGGGCCATCTGAAAAAAGTGTAAAATCCAGAAAGGCTGGACAGGCCATGGAGAACTGGGAGCCATGTTATGCTGATGGGCGGGATGTAAATTGCCAACAGCCACTGTGGAGAAGTGTATGGTGTTTCCTGAAACATCTAAAAAACAAAGCAACAGAGCCTAGGGCACTTCCACATATGGTCCTATAGCTTAGGGAAATTAAAATCAAAAAGACACAGCCACCCCAAATTTTGGGCCGGCTCTGTTTACAAGAACCTCGTTTACGGTACAAGTTCAATATCACAGAAAGCGAAAAATGGATAAAGAAGTTGTGGTACTTACGTACAATGCAATATCACTCAGCAATGAAATCTATGTCATCAGGCCCGTAGCAGCATAATGAGTGGATTCAGGTACGATGATTGTAAGTGAAATAAGTCACACAGAAAAAGAAGCATCATAAGATATCACTAATACACGGAATGTAAACTTGGCTACAAAGGAACTGAATTACAAAACAGAACAGGGTCTCAAATGTAGAATACCAACTTATGCTTGCTTAAGGGGAAAGGTGAGTTGGGGTGCTGCATAAAACCAGAGATTGAAATTAGCACAGATACCTTTCCATAAGCCAAATATGTAATAGAGAAGAGCTACTCCTTGCTCAACGAAGTGGACTCAACACCCCATATTAAACGCCTAAGAATATACCTGACTAGTAAGAATCTTAAAACCTATAGATTTATATGTCTCCGAAAGAGAATCAAACGTGTGTACAGCGGCATAAACGCAGCAGTGATAGGATTGGTGAGGTTCGGTGAGCAAATGCAGACCCTTTGAAGTCATATTGCATGGTACCAATTCCATGGGTCTCAACTCTCCAGGTTTAAGGGATTCTTCCTTCAGCTAAAACATGCATGTGGAACCCAGAGTATGATCCACGGTGTGATCGGAAAACGTGTTCAAATGTGTCTCAGTTTTCGTGCCCTAGTACTCGGGTGCAACATTCCAGACGCTTTACTAACACTCTCCCCACTTGGAGAGTCAGTGCCTTTAACCTCCTGTTTGGCCAGTTTGCAATTTCTGTGGAAAATGAACAGGAATAGGGAGAACCAATGAGAGACTAGGTGGAGGTGTCTGGAAAAGCAAATTTAACTCTCATTTCCCACCAGGAAGAGGAATTAACCAAAGGCTCAGCATGCCATGCCGGAACCAAACTAGGGTCTGAAGCAATCCTGCGGTGTTGCGGCCAGCTCACAAGAAAGCGAGTTGAAGAAAGGAGCACAGGGGCACTGTAATTCACAAACCTGCAGAGTTATAAATGACAGCTATCTTCCAAAAATATATTGAAGTAAGGCTGCCAAGAGGAGTTGAAAGCGGGGCAGAATTGCACGAAACCGATTTCAGGAGGTAGACTGGAATTGCATGTAAAGCATAGGAAAAGAGGCAGAACGTCCACAATGATGCACTTGGCCAAAAAGGGCGTATGCGTTTTTTCCTGAATATATTCAGGAAAAAACGCATACGCCCTTTTTGGCCAACCAAGCAAGCTTGCAAAGGAAATCTGCACTACAATGAAGTCTCACTGCCCCCCGGTCAAAAGGGCCATCTGAAAAAAGTGTAAAATCCAGAAAGGCAGGACAGGCCATGGAGAACTGCGAGCCTTGTTATGCTGATGGGTGGGATGTAAATTGCCAACAGCCACTGTGGAGAAGTGTATGGTGTTTCCTGAAACATCTAAAAAACAAAGCAACAGAGCCTAGGGCACTTCCACATATGGTCCTATAGCTTAGGGAAATTAAAATAAAAAAGACAGAGCCACCCCAAATTTTGGGCCGGCTCTGTTTACAAGAACCTCGTTTACGGTACAAGTTCAATATCACAGAAAGCGAAAAATGGATAAAGAAGTTGTGGTACTTACGTACAATGCAATATCACTCAGCAATGAAATCTATGTCATCAGGCCCGTAGCAGCATAATGAGTGGATTCAGGTACGATGATTGTAAGTGAAATAAGTCACACAGAAAAAGAAGCATCATAAGATATCACTAATACACGGAATGTAAACTTGGCTACAAAGGAACTGAATTACAAAACAGAACAGGGTCTCAAATGTAGAATACCAACTTATGCTTGCTTAAGGGGAAAGGTGAGTTGGGGTGCTGCATAAAACCAGAGATTGAAATTAGCACAGATACTGTTCCATAAGCCAAATATGTAATAGACAAGAGCTACTCCTTGCTCAACGAAGTGGACTCAACACCCCATATTAAACGCCTAAGAATATACCTGACTAGTAAGAATCTTAAAACCTATGGATTTATATGTCTCCGAAAGGGAATCAAACGTGTGTACAGAGGCATAAACGGAGCAGTGATAGGATTGGTGAGGTTCGGTGAGCAAATGCAGACCCTTCGAAGTCATATTGCATGGTACCAATTCCATGGGTCTCAACTCTCCATGTTTAAGGGATTCTTCCTTCAGCTAAAACATGCATGTGGAACCCAGAGTATGATCCACGGTGTGATCGGGAAACGTGTTCAAATGTGTCTCAGTTTTCGTCCCCTAGTACTCGGGTGCAACATTCCAGATGCTTTACTAACACTCTCCCCACTTGGAGAGACAGTGCCTTTAACCTCCTGTTTGGCCAGTTTGCAATTTCTGTGGAAAATGAACAGGAATAGGGAGAACCAATGAGAGACTAGGTGGAGGTGTCCGGACGGGCAAATTTAACTCTCATTTCCCACCAGGAGGAGGAATTAACCAAAGGCTCAGCATGCCATGCCGGAACCAAACTAGGTTCTGAAGCAATCCTGCGGTGTTGCGGCCAGCTCACAAGAAAGCGAGTTGAAGAAAGGAGCTCAGGGGCACTGTAATTCACAAACCTGCAGAGTTATAAATGACAGCTATCTTCCAAAAATATATTGAAGTAAGGGTGCCAAGAGGAGTTGAAAGCGGGGCAGAATTGCAGGAAACCGATTTCAGGAGGTAGACTGGAATTGCATGTAAAGCATAGGAAAAGAGGCAGAACGTCCACAATGATGCACTTGGCCAGAAAGTGCGTATGCGTTTTTTCCTGAATATATTCAGGAAAAAACGCATACGCCCTTTTTGGCCAACCAAGCAAGCTTGCAAAGAAAATCTGCACTACAATGAAGTCTCACTGCCCCCCGGTCAAAAGGGCCATCTGAAAAAAGTGTAAAATCCAGAAAGGCAGGACAGGCCATGGAGAACTGAAAGCCTTGTTATGCTGATGGGCGGGATGTAAATTGCCAACAGCCACTGTGGAGAAGTGTATGGTGTTTCCTGAAACATCTAAAAAACAAAGCAACAGAGCCTAGGGCACTTCCACATATGGTCCTATAGCTTAGGGAAATTAAAATTAAAAAGACACAGCCACCCCAATGTTTGGGACGGCTCTGTTTACAAGAACCTCGTTTACGGTACAAGTTCAATATCACAGAAAGCGAAAAATGGATAAAGAAGTTGTGGTACTTCCGTACAATGCAATATCACTCAGCAATGAAATCTATGTCATCAGGCCCATAGCAGCATAATGAGTGGATTCAGGTACGATGATTCTAAGTGAAATAAGTCACACAGAAAAAGAAATATCATAAGGTATCACTAATGCACGGAATGTAAACTTGGCTACACAGGAACTGAATTACAAAACAGAACAGGGTCTCAAATGTAGAAAACCAACTTATGCTTGCTTAAGGGGAAAGGTGAGTTGGGGTGCTGCATAAAACCAGAGATTGAAATTAGCACAGATACCGTTCCGTAAGCCAAATATGTAATAGACAAGAGCTACTCCTTGCTCAACGAAGTGGACTCAACACCCCATATTAAACGCCTAAGAATATACCTGACTAGTAAGAATCTTAAAACCTATGGATTTATATGTCTCCGAAAGAGAATCAAGCGTGTGAACAGCGGCATAAACGCAGCAGTGATAGGATTGGTGAGGTTCGGTGAGCAAATGCAGACCCTTTGAAGTCATATTGCATGGTACCCATTCCATGGGTCTCAACTCTCCAGGTTTAAGGGATTCTTCCTTCAGCTAAAACACGCATGTGGAACCCAGAGTATGATCCACCGTGTGGTCAGGAAACGTGTTCAAATGTGTCTCAGTTTTCGTCCCCTGGTACTCGGGTACAACATTCCAGACGCTTTACTAACACTCTCCCCACTTGGAGAGTCAGTGCCTTTAACCTCCTATTTCACCCAGTTTGCAATTTCTGTGGAAAATGAACAGGAATAGGGAGAACCAATGAGATACTAGGTGGAGGTGTCTGGACGGGCAAATTTAACTCTCATTTCCCACCAGGAAGAGGAATTAACCAAAGGTTCAGCATGCCGTGCCGGAACGAAACTAGGGCCTGAAGCAATCCTGCGGTGTTGCGGCCAGCTCACAAGAAAGCGAGTTGAAGAAAGGAGCTCAGGGGCACTGTAATTCACAAACCTGCAGAGTTATAAATGACAGCTATCTTCCAAAAATATATTGAAGTAAGGCTGCCAAGAGGAATTGAAAGCGGGGCAGAATTGCAGGAAACCGATTTCAGGAGGTAGACAGGAATTGCATGTAAAGCATAGGAAAAGAGGCAGAACGTCCACAATGATGCACTTGGCCAAAAAGGGCGTATGCGTTTTTTCCTGAATATATTCAGGAAAAAACGCATACGCCCTTTTTGGCCAACCAAGCAAGCTTGCAAAGGAAATCTGCACTACAATGAAGTCTCACTGCCCCCCGGTCAAAAGGGCCATCTGAAAAAAGTGTAAAATCCAGAAAGGCAGGACAGGCCATGGAGAACTGGGAGCCTTGTTATGCTGATGGGCGGGATATAAATTGCCAGCAGCCACTCTGGAGAAGTGTATGGTGTTTCCTGAAACATCCAAAAAACAAAGCAACAGAGCCTAGTGCATTTCCACTTATTGTCCTATAGCTTAGGGCAATTAAAATCAAAAAGACACAGCCACCCAAAGTTTTGGCCGGCTCTGTTTACAAGAACCTCGTTTACGGTAGAAGTTCAATATCACAGAAAGCGAAAAATGGATAAAGAATTTGTGGTACTTACGTACAATGCAATATCACTCAGTAATGAAATCTGTGTCATCAGGCCCGTAGCAGCATAATGAGTGGATACAGGTACGATGATTCTAAGTGAAATAAGTCACACAGAAAAAGAAACATCATAAAATATCACTACTACACGGAATGTAAACTTGGCTACACAAGAACTGAATTACAAAACAGAACAGGGCCTCAAATGTAGAAAACCAACTTATGCTTGCTTAAGGGGAAAGGTGAGTTGGGGTGCTTCATAAAACCAGAGATTGAAATTAGCCCAGATACCGTTCCATAAGCCAAATATGTAATAGACAAGAGCTACTCCTTGCTCAACGAAGTGGACTCAACACCCCATATTAAACGCCTAAGAATATACCTGACTAGTAAGAATCTTAAAACCTATGGATTTATATGTCTCCGAAAGAGAATCAAGCGTGTGTACAGCGGCATAAGCGCAGCAGTGATAGGATTGGTGAGGTTCGGTGAGCAAATGCAGACCCTTTGAAGTCATATTGCATGGTACCCATTCCATGGGTCTCAACTCTCCATGTTTAAGGGATTCTTCCTTCAGCTAAAACATGCATGTGGAACCCAGAGTATGATCCACCGTGTGATCGGAAAACGTGTTCAAATGTGTCTCAGTTTTCGTCCCCTGGTACTCGGGTGCAACATTCCAGATGCTTTACTAACACTCTCCCCACTTGGAGAGTCAGTGCCTTTAACCTCCTGTTTGGCCCAGTTTGCAATTTCTGTGGAAAATGAACAGGAATAGGGAGAACCAATGAGAGACTAGGTGGAGGTGTCCGGACGGGCAAATTTAACTCTCATTTCCCACCAGGAAGAGGAATTAACCAAAGGCTCAGCGTGCCATGCCGGAACCAAACTAGGGCCTGAAGCAATCCTGCGGTGCTGCGGCCAGCTCACAAGAAAGCGAGTTGAAGAAAGGAGCTCAGGGGCACTGTAATTCACAAAGCTGCAGAGTTATAAATGACAGCTATCGTCCAAAAATATATTGAAGGAAGGCTGCCAAGAGGAGTTGAAAGCGGGGCAGAATTGCAGGAAACCGATTTCAGGAGGTAGACTGGAATTGCATGTAAAGCATAGGAAAAGAGGCAGAACGTCCACAATGATGCACTTGGCCAAAAAGGGCGTATGCGTTTTTTCCTGAATATATTCAGGAAAAAACGCATACGCCCTTTTTGGCCAACCAAGCAAGCTTGCAAAGGAAATCTGCACTACAATGAAGTCTCACTGCCCCCCGGTCAAAAGGGCCTTCTGAAAAAAGTGTAAAATCCAGAAAGGCAGGACAGGTCATGGAGAACTGGGAGCCTTGTTATGCTGATGGGCGGGATGTAAATTGCCAGCAGCCACTCTGGAGAAGTGTATGGTGTTTCCTGAAACATCCAAAAAACAAAGCAACAGAGCCTAGGGCACTTCCACTTATGGTCCTATAGCTTAGGGAAATTAAAATCAAAAAGACACAGCCACCCTAAAGTTTGGGATGGCTCTGTTTACAAGAACCTCGTTTACAGTACAAGTTCAATATCACAGAATGCAAAAAATGGATAAAGAAGTTGTGGTACTTCCGTACAATGCAATATCACTCAGCAATGAAATCTATGTCATCAGGCCCGTAGCAGCATAATGAGTGGATTCAGGTATGATGATTCTAAGTGAAATAAGTCACACAGAAAAAGAAACTTCATAAGATATCACTACTACACGGAATGTAAACTTGGCTACACAAGAACTGAATTACAAAACAGAACAGGGCCTCAAATGTAGAAAACCAACTTATGCTTGCTTAAGGAGAAAGGTGAGTTGGGGTGCTTCATAAAACCAGAGATTGAAATTAGCCCAGATACCGTTCCATAAGCCAAATATGTAATAGACAAGAGCTACTCCTTGCTCAACGAAGTGGACTCAACACCCCATATTAAACGCCTAAGAATATACCTGACTAGTAAGAATCTTAAAACCTATGGATTTATATGTCTCCGAAAGAGAATCAAGCGTGTGTACAGCGGCATAAGCGCAGCAGTGATAGGATTGGTGAGGTTCGGTGAGCAAATGCAGACCCTTTGAAGTCATATTGCATGGTACCCATTCCATGGGTCTCAACTCTCCATGTTTAAGGGATTCTTCCTTCAGCTAAAACATGCATGTGGAACCCAGAGTATGATCCACCGTGTGATCGGGAAACGTGTTCAAATGTGTCTCAGTTTTTGTCCCCTGGTACTCGGGTGCAACATTCCAGACGCTTTACTAACACTCTCCCCACTTGGAGAGTCGGTGCCTTTAACCTCCTGTTTGGCCCAGTTTGCAATTTCTGTGGAAAATGAACAGGAATAGGGAGAACCAATGAGAGACTAGGTGGAGGTGTCTGGACGGGCAAATTTAACTCTCATTTCCCACCAGGAAGAGGAATTAACCAAAGGCTCAACATGCCATGCCGGAACCAAACTAGGGCCTGAAGCAATCCTGCGGTGTTGCTGCCAGCTCACAAGAAAGCAACTTGAAGAAAGGAGCTCAGGGGCACTGTAATTCACAAACCTGCAGAGTTATAAATGACAGCTATCTTCCAAAAATATATTGAAGTAAGGCAGCCAAGAGGAATTGAAAGTGGGGCAGAATTGCAGGCAACCGATTTCAGGAGGTAGACTGGAATTGCATGTAAAGCATAGGAAAAAAGGCAGAACGTCCACAATGATGCACTTGGCCAAAAAGGGCGTATGCGTTTTTTCCTGAATATATTCAGGAAAAAACGCATACGCCCTTTTTGGCCAACCAAGCAAGCTTGCAAAGGAAATCTGCACTACAATGAAGTCTCACTGCCCCCCGGTCAAAAGGGCCATCTGAAAAAAGTGTAAAATCCAGAAAGGCAGGACAGGCCAAGGAGAACTAGGAGCCGTCTTATGCTGACGGGCGGGATGTAAATTGCCAGCAGCCACTCTGGAGAAGTGTATGGTGTTTCCTGAAACATCCAAAAAACAAAGCAACAGAGCCTAGGGCACTTCCACTTATGGTCCTATAGCTTAGGGAAATTAAATTCAAAAAGACACAGCCACCCCAAAGTTTGGGATGGCTCTGTTTACAAGAACCTCGTTTACGGTACAAGTTCAATATCACAGAAAGCGAAAAATGGATAAAGAAGTTGTGGTACTTACGTACAATGCAATATCACTCAGCAATGAAATCTATGTCATCAGGCCCGTAGCAGCATAATGAGTGGATTCAGGTATGATGATTCTAAGTGAAATGAGTCACACAGAAAAAGAAACATCATAAGTTATCACTACTACACGGAATGTAAACTTGGCTACACAGGAACTGAACTACAAAACAGAAAATGGTGTCAAATGTAGAAAACCCACTTATGCTTGCTTAAGGGGAAAGGTGAGTTGGGGTGCTACATACAACAAGAGATTGAAATTAGCACAGATACCGTTCCATAAGCCAAATATGTAATAGACAAGAACTACTACTTGCTCAACGAAGTGGACTCAACACCCCATATTAAAAGCCTAAGAATATACCTGACTAGTAAGAATCTTAAAACCTATGGATTTATATATCTCTGAAAGAGAATCAAGCGTGTGTACAACGGCATAAACGCAGCAGTGATAGGATTGGTGAGGTTCGGTGAGCAAATGCAGACCCTTTGAAGTCATATTGCATGGTACCCATTCCATGGGTCTCAACTCTCCATGTTTAAGGGATTCTTCCTTCAGCTAAAACATGCATGTGGAACCCAGAGTATGATCCACCGTGTGATCGGAAAACGTGTTCAAATGTGTCTCAGTTTTCATCCCCTAGTACTCGGGTGCAACATTCCAGACGCTTTACTAACACTCTCCCCACTTGGAGAGTCAGTGCCTTTAACCTCCTGTTTGGCCAGTTTGCAATTTCTGTGGAAAATGAACAGGAATAGGGAGAACCAATGAGAGACTAGGTGGAGGTGTCTGGACAAGCAAATTTAACTCTCATTTCCCACCAGGAAGAGGAATTAACCAAAGGCTCAGCATGCCATGCCGGAACCAAACTAGGGTCTGAAGCAATCCTGCGGTGTTGCGTCCAGCTCACAAGAAAGCGAGTTGAAGAAAGGAGCACAGGGGCACTGTAATTCACAAACCTGCAGAGTTATAAATAACAGCTATCTTCCAAAAATATATTGAAGTAAGGCTGCCAAGAGGAGTTGAAAGCGGGGCAGAATTGCACGAAACCGATTTCAGGAGGTAGACTGGAATTGCATGTAAAGCATAGGAAAAGAGGCAGAACGTCCACAATGATGCACTTGGCCAAAAAGGGCATATGCGTTTTTTCCTGAATATATTCAGGAAAAAACGCATATGCCCTTTTTGGCCAACCAAGCAAGCTTGCAAAGGAAATCTGCACTACAATGAAGTCTCACTGCCCCCCAGTCAAAAGGGCCATCTGAAAAAAGTGTAAAATCCAGAAAGGCAGGACAGGCCATGGAGAACTGCGAGCCTTGTTATGCTGATGGGTGGGATGTAAATTGCCAACAGCCACTGTGGAGAAGTGTATGGTGTTTCCTGAAACATCTAAAAAACAAAGCAACAGAGCCTAGGGCACTTCCACATATGGTCCTATAGCTTAGGGAAATTAAAATCAAAAAGACACAGCCACCCCAAATTTTGGGCCGGCTCTGTTTACAAGAACCTCGTTTACGGTACAAGTTCAATATCACAGAAAGCGAAAAATGGATAAAGAAGTTGTGGTACTTACGTACAATGCAATATCACTCAGCAATGAAATCTATGTCATCAGGCCCGTAGCAGCATAATGAGTGGATTCAGGTACGATGATTGTAAGTGAAATAAGTCACACAGAAAAAGAAACATCATAAGATATCACTAATACACGGAATGTAAACTTGGCTACACAGGAACTGAATTACAAAACAGAACAGGGTGTCAAATGTAGAAAACCAACTTATGCTTGCTTAAGGGGAAAGGTGAGTTGGGGTGCTGCATAAAACCAGAGATTGAAAGTAGCACAGATACCGTTCCATAAGCCAAATATGTAATAGACAAGAGCTACTCCTTGCTCAACGAAGTGGACTCAACACCCCATATTAAACGCCTAAGAATATACCTGACTAGTAAGAATCTTAAAACCTATGGATTTATATGTCTCCAAAAGAGAATCAAACGTGTGTACAGAGGCATAAACGCAGCAGTGATAGGATTGGTGAGGTTCGGTGAGCAAATGCAGACCCTTTGAAGTCATATTGCATGGTACCAATTCCATGGGTCTCAACTCTCCAGGTTTAAGGGATTCTTCCTTCAGCTAAAACATGCATGTGGAACCCAGAGTATGATCCACCGTGTGGTCAGGAAACGTGTTCAAATGTGTCTCAGTTTTCGTCCCCTGGTACTCGGGTACAACATTCCAGACGCTTTACTAACACTCTCCCCACTTGGAGAGTCAGTGCCTTTAACCTCCTATTTGACCCAGTTTGCAATTTCTGTGGAAAATGAACAGGAATAGGGAGAACCAATGAGAGACTAGGTGGAGGTGTCTGGACGGGCAAATTTAACTCTCATTTCCCACCAGGAAGAGGAATTAACCAAAGGTTCAGCATGCCGTGCCGGAACGAAACTAGGGCCTGAAGCAATCCTGCGGTGTTGCGGCCAGCTCACAAGAAAGCGAGTTGAAGAAAGGAGCTCAGGGGCACTGTAATTCACAAACCTGCAGAGTTATAAATGACAGCTATCTTCGAAAAATATATTGAAGTAAGGCTGCCAAGAGGAATTGAAAGCGGGGCAGAATACAGGAAACCGATTTCGGGAGGTAGACTGGAATTGCATGTAAAGCATAGGAAAAGAGGCAGAACGTCCACAATGATGCACTTGGCCAAAAAGGGCGTATGCGTTTTTTCCTGAATATATTCAGGAAAAAACGCATACGCCCTTTTTGGCCAACCAAGCAAGCTTGCAAAGGAAATCTGCACTACAATGAAGTCTCACTGCCCCCCGGTCAAAAGGGCCATCTGAAAAAAGTGTAAAATCCAGAAAGGCAGGACAGGCCATGGAGAATGGGAGCCTTGTTATGCTGATGGGCGGGATGTAAATTGCCAGCAGCCACTCTGGAGAAGTGTATGGTGTTTCCTGAAACATCCAAAAAACAGAGCAACAGAAGCTAGGGCACTTCCACTTATGGTCCTATAGCTTAGGGAAATTAAAATCAAAAAGACACAGCCACCCCAATGTTTGGGACGGCTCTGTTTACAAGAACCTCGTTTACAGTACAAGTTTAATATCACAGAAAGCGAAAAATGGATAAAGAATTTGTGGTACTTACGTACAATGCAATATCACTCAGCTATAAAATCTATGTCATCAGGCCCGTAGCAGCATAATGAGTGGATTCAGGTACGATGATTCTAAGTGAAATAAGTCACACAGAAAAAGAAACATCATAAGATATCACTAATACACGGAATGTAAACTTGGCTACACAGGAACTGAATTACAAAACAGAACAGGGTGTCAAATGTAGAAAACCAACTTATGCTTGCTTAAGGGGAAAGGTGAGTTGGGGTGCTGCATAAAACCAGAGATTGAAAGTAGCACAGATACCGTTCCATAAGCCAAATATGTAATAGACAAGAGCTACTCCTTGCTCAACGAAGTGGACTCAACACCCCATATTAAACGCCTAAGAATATACCTGACTAGTAAGAGTCTACCTGACTAGTAAGAATCTTAAAACCTATGGATTTATATGTCTCCGAAAGAGAATCAAGCGTTTGTACAGCGGCATAAACGCAGCAGTGATAGGATTGTTGAGGTTCGGTGAGCAAATGCAGCCCCTTTGAAGTCATATTGCATGGTACCCATTCCATGGGTCTCAACTCTCCAGGTTTAAGGGATTCTTCCTTCAGCTAAAACATGCATGTGGAACCCAGAGTATGATCCACTTTGTGATCGGGAAACGTGTTCAAATGTGTCTCAGTTTCGTCCCCTGGTACTCGGGTGCAACATACCAGATGCTTTACTAACACTCTCCCCACTTGGAGAGTCAGTGCCTTTAACCTCCTGTTTGGCCCAGTTTGCAATTTCTGTGGAAAATGAACAGGAAGAGGGAGAACCAATGAGAGACTAGGTGGAGGTGTCTGAATGGGCAAATTTAACTCTCATTTCCCACCAGGAAGAGGAATTAACCAAAGGCTCAGCATGCGAAGCCGGAACCAAACTAGGGCCTGAAGCAATCCTGCGGTGTTGCGGCCAGCTCACAAGAAAGCGAGTTGAAGAAAGGAGCTCACGGGCACTGTAATTCACAAACCTGCAGAGTTATAAATGACAGCTATCTTCCAAAAATATATTGAAGTAAGGCAGCCAAGAGGAGTTGAATGCGGGGCCGAATTGCAGGAAACCGATTTCAGGAGGTAGACTGGAATTGCATGTAAAGCATAGGAAAAGAGGCAGAACGTCCACAATGATGCACTTGGCCAAAAAGGGCGTATGCGTTTTTTCCTGAATACATTCAGGAAAAAACGCATACGCCCTTTTTGGCCAACCAAGCAAGCTTGCAAAGGAAATCTGCACTACAATGAAGTCTCACTGCCCCCCGGTCAAAAGGGCCATCTGAAAAAAGTGTAAAATCCAGAAAGGCAGGACAGGCCATGGAGAATGGGAGCCTTGTTATGCTGATGGGCGGGATGTAAATTGCCAGCAGCCACTCTGGAGAAGTGTATGGTGTTTCCTGAAACATCCAAAAAACAGAGCAACAGAAGCTAGGGCACTTCCACTTATGGTCCTATAGCTTAGGGAAATTAAAATCAAAAAGACACAGCCACCCCAATGTTTGGGACGGCTCTGTTTACAAGAACCTCGTTTACAGTACAAGTTTAATATCACAGAAAGCGAAAAATGGATAAAGAATTTGTGGTACTTACGTACAATGCAATATCACTCAGCTATAAAATCTATGTCATCAGGCCCGTAGCAGCATAATGAGTGGATTCAGGTACGATGATTCTAAGTGAAATAAGTCACACAGAAAAAGAAACATCATAAGATATCACTAATACACGGAATGTAAACTTGGCTACACAGGAACTGAATTACAAAACAGAACAGGGTGTCAAATGTAGAAAACCAACTTATGCTTGCTTAAGGGGAAAGGTGAGTTGGGGTGCTGCATAAAACCAGAGATTGAAAGTAGCACAGATACCGTTCCATAAGCCAAATATGTAATAGACAAGAGCTACTCCTTGCTCAACGAAGTGGACTCAACACCCCATATTAAACGCCTAAGAATATACCTGACTAGTAAGAGTCTACCTGACTAGTAAGAATCTTAAAACCTATGGATTTATATGTCTCCGAAAGAGAATCAAGCGTTTGTACAGCGGCATAAACGCAGCAGTGATAGGATTGTTGAGGTTCGGTGAGCAAATGCAGCCCCTTTGAAGTCATATTGCATGGTACCCATTCCATGGGTCTCAACTCTCCAGGTTTAAGGGATTCTTCCTTCAGCTAAAACATGCATGTGGAACCCAGAGTATGATCCACTTTGTGATCGGGAAACGTGTTCAAATGTGTCTCAGTTTCGTCCCCTGGTACTCGGGTGCAACATACCAGATGCTTTACTAACACTCTCCCCACTTGGAGAGTCAGTGCCTTTAACCTCCTGTTTGGCCCAGTTTGCAATTTCTGTGGAAAATGAACAGGAAGAGGGAGAACCAATGAGAGACTAGGTGGAGGTGTCTGAATGGGCAAATTTAACTCTCATTTCCCACCAGGAAGAGGAATTAACCAAAGGCTCAGCATGCGAAGCCGGAACCAAACTAGGGCCTGAAGCAATCCTGCGGTGTTGCGGCCAGCTCACAAGAAAGCGAGTTGAAGAAAGGAGCTCACGGGCACTGTAATTCACAAACCTGCAGAGTTATAAATGACAGCTATCTTCCAAAAATATATTGAAGTAAGGCAGCCAAGAGGAGTTGAATGCGGGGCCGAATTGCAGGAAACCGATTTCAGGAGGTAGACTGGAATTGCATGTAAAGCATAGGAAAAGAGGCAGAACGTCCACAATGATGCACTTGGCCAAAAAGGGCGTATGCGTTTTTTCCTGAATACATTCAGGAAAAAACGCATACGCCCTTTTTGGCCAACCAAGCAAGCTTGCAAAGGAAATCTGCACTACAATGAAGTCTCACTGCCCCCCGGTCAAAAGGGCCATCTGAAAAAAGTGTAAAATCCAGAAAGGCAGGACAGGCCAAGGAGAACTAGGAGCCTTCTTATGCTGATGGGCGGGATGTAAATTGCCAGCAGCCACTCTGGAGAAGTGTATGGTGTTTCCTGAAACATCCAAAAAACAAAGCAACAGAGCCTAGGGCACTTCCACTTATGGTCCTATAGCTTAGGGAAATTAAAATCAAAAAGATACAGCCACCCCAAAGTTTGGGACGGCTCTGTTTACAAGAACCTCGTTTACGGTACAAGTTCAATATCACAGAAAGCGAAAAATAGATAAAGAAGTTGTGGTACTTACGTACAATGCAATATCACTCAGCAATGAAATCTATTTCATCAGGCCCGTAGCAGCATAATGAGTGGATTCAGGTACGATGATTCTAAGTGAAATGAGTCACACAGAAAAAGAAACATCATAAGTTATCACTACTACACGGAATGTAAACTTGGCTACATAGGAACTGAATTACAAAACAGAACAGGGTGTCAAATGCAGAAAATCAACTTATGCTTGCTTAAGGGGAAAGGTGAGTTGGGGTGCTGCATACAACAAGCAATTGAAAATAGCACAGATACCGTTCCATAAGCCAAATATGTAATAGACAAGAACTACTACTTGCTCAACGAAGTGGACTCAACACCCCATATTAAACGCCTAAGAATATACCTGACTTGTAAGAATCTTAAAACCTATGGATTTATATGTCTCTGAAAGAGAATCTAGCGTGTGTACAGCGGCATAAACGCAGCAGTGATAGGACTGGTGAGGTTCGGTGAGCAAATGCAGACCCTTTGAAGTCATATTGCATGGTACCCATTCCATGGGTCTCAACTCTCCAGGTTTAAGGGATTCTTCCTTCAGCTAAAACATGCATGTGGAACCCAGAGTATGATCCACCGTGTGATCGGGAAAAGTGTTCAAATGTGTCTCAGTTTTTGTCCCCTGGTACTCGGGTGCAACATTCCAGACGCTTTACTAACACTCCCCCACTTGGAGAGTCGGTGCCTTTAACCTCCTGTTTGGCCCAGTTTGCAATTTCTGTGGAAAATGAACAGGAATAGGGAGAACCAATGAGAGACTAGGTGGAGGTGTCCGGACGGGCAAATTTAACTCTCATTTCCCACCAGGAAGAGGAATTAAGCAAAGGCACAGCATGCCGTGCCGGAACGAAACTAGGGCCTGAAGCAATCCTGCGAAGTTGCGGCCAGCTCACAAGAAAGTGAGTTGAAGAAAGGAGCTCAGGGGCACTGTAATTCACAAACCTGCAGAGTTATAAATGACAGCTATCTTCCAAAAATATATTGAAGTAAGGCAGCCAAGAGGAATTGAAAGCGGGGCAGAATTGCAGGAAACCGATTTCAGGAGGTAGACTGGAATTGCATGTAAAGCATAGGAAAAGAGGCAGAATGTCCACAATGATGCACTTGGCCAAAAAGGGCGTATGCGTTTTTTCCTGAATATATTCAGGAAAAAACGCATACGCCCTTTTTGGCCAACCAAGCAAGCTTGCAAAGGAAATCTGCACTACAATGAAGTCTCACTGCCCCCCGGTCAAAAGGGACATCTGAAATAAGTGTAAAATCCAGAAAGGCAGGACAGGCCATGGAGAACTGGGAGCCTTGTTATGCTGATGGGCGGGATGTAAATTGCCAGCAGCCACTCTGGAGAAGTGTATGGTGTTTCCTGAAACATCCAAAAAACAAAGCAACAGAGCCGAGGGCACTTCCACTTATGGTCCTATAGCTTAGGGAAATTAAAATCAAAAAGACACAGCCACCCCAAAGTTTGGGACGGCTCTGTTTACAAGAACCTCGTTTACGGTACAAGTTGAATATCACAGAAAGCGAAAAATGGATAAAGAAGTTGTGGTACTTACGTACAATGCAATATCACTCAGCAATGAAATCTATGTCATCAGGTCCGTAGCAGCATAATGAGTGGATTCAGGTACGATGATTATAAGTGAAATAAGTCACACAGAAAAAGAAACATCATAAGATATCACTAATACACGGAATGTAAACTTGGCTACACAGGAACTGAATTACAAAACATAACAGGGTCTCAAATGTAGAAAACCAACTTATGCTTCATTAAGGGGAAAGGTGACTTGCGGTGCGGCATAAAACCAGAGATTGAAATTAGCACAGATACCGTTCCATAAGCCAAATATGTAATAGACAAGAGCTACTCCTTGCTCAACGAAGTGGACTCAACACCCCATATTAAACGCCTAAGAATATACCTGACTAGTAACAATCTTAAAACCTATGGATTTATATGTCTCTGAAAGAGAATCAAGCATGTGTACAGCGGCATGAACGCACCAGTGATAGGACTGGTGAGGTTCGGTGAGCAAATGCAGACCCTTTGAAGTCATATTGCATGGTACCCATTCCATGGGTCTCAACTCTCCATGTTTAAGGGATTCTTCCTTCAGCTAAAACATGCATGTGGAACCCAGAGTATGATCCACCGTGTGATTGGAAAACGTGTTCAAATGTTTCTCAGTTTTCGTCCCCTGGTACTCAGGTGCAACATTCCAGACGCTTTACTAACACTCCCCCACTTGGAGAGTCAGTGCCTTTAACCTCCTGTTTGGCCCAGTTTGCAATTTCTGTGGAAAATGAACAGGAATAGGGAGAACCAATGAGAGACTAGGTGGAGGTGTCTGGACGGGCAAATTTAACTCTCATTTCCCACCAGGAAGAGGAAATAACCAAAGGCGCAGCATGCCGTGCCAGAACCAAACTAGGGCCTGAAGCAATCCTGCGATGTTGCGGCCAGCTCACAAGAAAGTGAGTTGAAGAAAGGAGCTCAGGGACACTGTAATTCACAAACCTGCAGAGTTATAAATGACAGCTATCTTCCAAAAATATATTGAAGTAAGGCTGCCAAAAGGAGTTGAAAGCGGGGCAGAATTGCAGGAGACCGATTTCAGGAGGTAGACTGGAATTGCATGTAAAGCATAGGAAAAGAGGCAGAACGTCCACAATGATGCACTTGGCCAAAAAGGGCGTATGCGTTTTTTCCTGAATAATTCAGGAAAAAACGCATACGCCCTTTTTGGCCAACCAAGCAAGCTTGCAAAGGAAATCTGCACTACAATGAAGTCTCACTGCCCCCCGGTCAAAAGGGCCATCTGAAAAAAGTGTAAAATCCAGAAAGGCAGGACAGTCCATGGAGAACTGGGAGCCATGTTATGCTGATGGGCGGGATGTAAATTGCCAACAGCCACTGTGGAGAAGTGTATGGTGTTTCCTGAAACATCTAAAAAACAAAGCAACAGAGCCTAGGGCACTTCCACATATGGTCCTATAGCTTAGGGAAATTAAAATCAAAAAGCCAGAGCCACCCCAAATTTTGGGCCGGCTCTGTTTACAAGAACCTCGTTTACGGTACAAGTTCAATATCACAGAAAGCGAAAAATGGATAAAGAAGTTGTGGTACTTACGTACAATGCAATATCACTCAGCAATGAAATCTATGTCATCAGGCCCGTAGCAGCATAATGAGTGGATTCAGGTACGATGATTGTAAGTGAAATAAGTCACACAGAAAAAGAAGCATCATAAGATATCACTAATACACGGAATGTAAACTTGGCTACAAAGGAACTGAATTACAAAACAGAACAGGGTCTCAAATGTAGAATACCAACTTATGCTTGCTTAAGGGGAAAGGTGAGTTGGGGTGCTGCATAAAACCAGAGATTGAAATTAGCACAGATACCTTTCCATAAGCCAAATTTGTAATAGAGAAGAGCTACTCCTTGCTCAACGAAGTGGACTCAACACCCCATATTAAACGCCTAAGAATATACCTGACTAGTAAGAATCTTAAAACCTATAGATTTATATGTCTCCGAAAGAGAATCAAACGTGTGTACAGCGGCATAAACGCAGCAGTGATAGGATTGGTGAGGTTCGGTGAGCAAATGCAGACCCTTTGAAGTCATATTGCATGGTACCAATTCCATGGGTCTCAACTCTCCAGGTTTAAGGGATTCTTCCTTCAGCTAAAACATGCATGTGGAACCCAGAGTATGATCCACGGTGTGATCGGGAAACGTGTTCAAATGTGTCTCAGTTTTCGTCCCCTAGTACTCGGGTGCAACATTCCAGATGCTTTACTAACACTCTCCCCACTTGGAGAGTCAGTGCCTTTAACCTCCTGTTTGGCCAGTTTGCAATTTCTGTGGAAAATGAACAGGAATAGGGAGAACCAATGAGAGACTAGGTGGAGGTGTCTGGACAAGCAAATTTAACTCTCATTTCCCACCAGGAAGAGGAATTAACCAAAGGCTCAGCATGCCATGCCGGAACCAAACTAGGGTCTGAAGCAATCCTGCGGTGTTGCGGCCAGCTCACAAGAAAGCGAGTTGAAGAAAGGAGCACAAGGGCACTGTAATTCACAAACCTGCAGAGTTATAAATGACAGCTATCTTCCAAAAATATATTGAAGTAAGGCTGCCAAGAGGAGTTGAAAACGGGGCAGAATTGCACGAAACCGATTTCAGGAGGTAGACTGGAATTGCATGTAAAGCATAGGAAAAGAGGCAGAACGTCCACAATGATGCACTTGGCCAAAAAGGGCGTATGCGTTTTTTCCTGAATATATTCAGGAAAAAACGCATACGCCCTTTTTGGCCAACCAAGCAAGCTTGCAAAGGAAATCTGCACTACAATGAAGTCTCACTGCCCCCCGGTCAAAAGGGCCATCTGAAAAAAGTGTAAAATCCAGAAAGGCAGGACAGGCCATGGAGAACTGCGAGCCTTGTTATGCTGATGGGTGGGATGTAAATTGCCAACAGCCACTGTGGAGAAGTGTATGGTGTTTCCTGAAACATCTAAAAAACAAAGCAACAGAGCCTAGGGCACTTCCACATATGGTCCTATAGCTTAGGGAAATTAAAATCAAAAAGACAGAGCCACCCCAAATTTTGGGCCGGCTCTGTTTACAAGAACCTCGTTTACGGTACAAGTTCAATATCACAGAAAGCGAAAAATGGATAAAGAAGTTGTGGTACTTACGTACAATGCAATATCACTCAGCAATGAAATCTATGTCATCAGGCCCGTAGCAGCATAATGAGTGGATTCAGGTACGATGATTGTAAGTGAAATAAGTCACACAGAAAAAGAAGCATCATAAGATATCACTAATACACGGAATGTAAACTTGGCTACAAAGGAACTGAATTACAAAACAGAACAGGTTCTCAAATGTAGAATACCAACTTATGCTTGCTTAAGGGGAAAGGTGAGTTGGGGTGCTGCATAAAACGAGAGATTGAAATTAGCACAGATACTGTTCCATAAGCCAAATATGTAATAGACAAGAGCTACTCCTTGCTCAACGAAGTGGACTCAACACCCCATATTAAACGCCTAAGAATATACCTGACTAGTAAGAATCTTAAAACCTATGGATTTATATGTCTCCGAAAGAGAATCAAACGTGTGTACAGAGGCATAAACGCAGCAGTGATAGGATTGGTGAGGTTCGGTGAGCAAATGCAGACCCTTTGAAGTCATATTGCATGGTACCAATTCCATGGGTCTCAACTCTCCAGGTTTAAGGGATTCTTCCTTCAGCTAAAACATGCATGTGGAACCCAGAGTATGATCCATGGTGTGATCGGGAAACGTGTTCAAATGTGTCTCAGTTTTCGTCCCCTAGTACTCGGGTGCAACATTCCAGATGCTTTACTAACACTCTCCCCACTTGGAGAGTCAGTGCCTTTAACCTC
This sequence comes from Leucopleurus acutus, assembly GCF_964270905.1. Lineage (NCBI taxonomy): Eukaryota > Metazoa > Chordata > Mammalia > Artiodactyla > Delphinidae > Leucopleurus > Leucopleurus acutus. Next base: position 116,510 of record NW_028139194.1, read on the forward strand.
CTGTTTGGCCAGTTTGCAATTTCTGTGGAAAATGAACAGGAATAGGGAGAACCAATGAGAGACTAGGTGGAGGTGTCCGGACGGCCAAATTTAACTCTCATTTCCCACCAGGAGGAGGAATTAACCAAAGGCTCAGCATGCCATGCCGGAACCAAACTAGGGTCTGAAGCAATCCTGCGGTGTTGCGGCCAGCTCACAAGAAAGCGAGTTGAAGAAAGGAGCTCAGGGGCACTGTAATTCACAAACCTGCAGAGTTATAAATGACAGCTATCTTCCAAAAATATATTGAAGTAAGGCAGCCAAGAGGAATTGAAAGCGGGGCAGAATTGCAGGAAACCGATTTCAGGAGGTAGACTGGAATTGCATGTAAAGCATAGGAAAAGAGGCAGAATGTCCACAATGATGCACTTGGCCAAAAAGGGCGTATGCGTTTTTTCCTGAATATATTCAGGAAAAAACGCATACGCCCTTTTTGGCCAACCAAGCAAGCTTGCAAAGGAAATCTGCACTACAATGAAGTCTCACTGCCCCCCGGTCAAAAGGGACATCTGAAATAAGTGTAAAATCCAGAAAGGCAGGACAGGCCATGGAGAACTGGGAGCCTTGTTATGCTGATGGGCGGGATGTAAATTGCCAGCAGCCACTCTGGAGAAGTGTATGGTGTTTCCTGAAACATCCAAAAAACAAAGCAACAGAGCCGAGGGCACTTCCACTTATGGTCCTATAGCTTAGGGAAATTAAAATCAAAAAGACACAGCCACCCCAAAGTTTGGGACGGCTCTGTTTACAAGAACCTCGTTTACGGTACAAGTTGAATATCACAGAAAGCGAAAAATGGATAAAGAAGTTGTGGTACTTACGTACAATGCAATATCACTCAGCAATGAAATCTATGTCATCAGGTCCGTAGCAGCATAATGAGTGGATTCAGGTACGATGATTATAAGTGAAATAAGTCACACAGAAAAAGAAACATCATAAGATATCACTAATACACGGAATGTAAACCTGGCTACACAGGAACTGAATTACAAAACATAACAGGGTCTCAAATGTAGAAAACCAACTTATGCTTCATTAAGGGGAAAGGTGACTTGCGGTGCGGCATAAAACCAGAGATTGAAATTAGCACAGATACCGTTCCATAAGCCAAATATGTAATAGACAAGAGCTACTCCTTGCTCAACGAAGTGGACTCAACACCCCATATTAAACGCCTAAGAATATACCTGACTAGTAACAATCTTAAAACCTATGGATTTATATGTCTCTGAAAGAGAATCAAACATGTGTACAGCGGCATGAACGCACCAGTGATAGGACTGGTGAGGTTCGGTGAGCAAATGCAGACCCTTTGAAGTCATATTGCATGGTACCCATTCCATGGGTCTCAACTCTCCATGTTTAAGGGATTCTTCCTTCAGCTAAAACATGCATGTGGAACCCAGAGTATGATCCACCGTGTGATTGGAAAACGTGTTCAAATGTTTCTCAGTTTTCGTCCCCTGGTACTCAGGTGCAACATTCCAGACGCTTTACTAACACTCCCCCACTTGGAGAGTCAGTGCCTTTAACCTCCTGTTTGGCCCAGTTTGCAATTTCTGTGGAAAATGAACAGGAATAGGGAGAACCAATGAGAGACTAGGTGGAGGTGTCTGGACGGGCAAATTTAACTCTCATTTCCCACCAGGAAGAGGAAATAACCAAAGGCGCAGCATGCCGTGCCAGAACCAAACTAGGGCCTGAAGCAATCCTGCGATGTTGCGGCCAGCTCACAAGAAAGTGAGTTGAAGAAAGGAGCTCAGGGACACTGTAATTCACAAACCTGCAGAGTTATAAATGACAGCTATCTTCCAAAAATATATTGAAGTAAGGCTGCCAAAAGGAGTTGAAAGCGGGGCAGAATTGCAGGAGACCGATTTCAGGAGGTAGAATGGAATTGCATGTAAAGCATAGGAAAAGAGGCAGAACGTCCACAATGATGCACTTGGCCAAAAAGTGCGTATGCGTTTTTTCCTGAATATATTCAGGAAAAAACGCATACGCCCTTTTTGGCCAACCAAGCAAGCTTGCAAAGGAAATCTGCACTACAATGAAGTCTCACTGCCCCCCGGTCAAAAGGGCCATCTGAAAAAAGTGTAAAATCCAGAAAGGCAGGACAGGCCATGGAGAACTGGGAGCCATGTTATGCTGATGGGCGGGATGTAAATTGCCAACAGCCACTGTGGAGAAGTGTATGGTGTTTCCTGAAACATCTAAAAAACAAAGCAACAGAGCCTAGGGCACTTCCACATATGGTCCTATAGCTTAGGGAAATTAAAATCAAAAAGACAGAGCCACCCCAAATTTTGGGCCGGCTCTGTTTACAAGAACCTCGTTTACGGTACAAGTTCAATATCACAGAAAGCGAAAAATGGATAAAGAAGTTGTGGTACTTACGTACAATGCAATATCACTCAGCAATGAAATCTATGTCATCAGGCCCGTAGCAGCATAATGAGTGGATTCAGGTACGATGATTGTAAGTGAAATAAGTCACACAGAAAAAGAAGCATCATAAGATATCACTAATACACGGAATGTAAACTTGGCTACAAAGGAACTGAATTACAAAACAGAACAGGGTCTCAAATGTAGAATACCAACTTATGCTTGCTTAAGGGGAAAGGTGAGTTGGGGTGCTGCATAAAACCAGAGATTGAAATTAGCACAGATACCTTTCCATAAGCCAAATATGTAATAGAGAAGAGCTACTCCTTGCTCAACGAAGTGGACTCAACACCCCATATTAAACGCCTAAGAATATACCTGACTAGTAAGAATCTTAAAACCTATAGATTTATATGTCTCCGAAAGAGAATCAAACGTGTGTACAGCGGCATAAACGCAGCAGTGATAGGATTGGTGAGGTTCGGTGAGCAAATGCAGACCCTTTGAAGTCATATTGCATGGTACCAATTCCATGGGTCTCAACTCTCCAGGTTTAAGGGATTCTTCCTTCAGCTAAAACATGCATGTGGAACCCAGAGTATGATCCACGGTGTGATCGGGAAACGTGTTCAAATGTGTCTCAGTTTTCGTCCCCTAGTACTCGGGTGCAACATTCCAGATGCTTTACTAACACTCTCCCCACTTGGAGAGTCAGTGCCTTTAACCTCCTGTTTGGCCAGTTTGCAATTTCTGTGGAAAATGAACAGGAATAGGGAGAACCAATGAGAGACTAGGTGGAGGTGTCTGGACAAGCAAATTTAACTCTCATTTCCCACCAGGAAGAGGAATTAACCAAAGGCTCAGCATGCCATGCCGGAACCAAACTAGGGTCTGAAGCAATCCTGCGGTGTTGCGGCCAGCTCACAAGAAAGCGAGTTGAAGAAAGGAGCACAGGGGCACTGTAATTCACAAACCTGCAGAGTTATAAATGACAGCTATCTTCCAAAAATATATTGAAGTAAGGCTGCCAAGAGGAGTTGAAAGCGGGGCAGAATTGCACGAAACCGATTTCAGGAGGTAGACTGGAATTGCATGTAAAGCATAGGAAAAGAGGCAGAACGTCCACAATGATGCACTTGGCCAAAAAGGGCGTATGCGTTTTTTCCTGAATATATTCAGGAAAAAACGCATACGCCCTTTTTGGCCAACCAAGCAAGCTTGCAAAGGAAATCTGCACTACAATGAAGTCTCACTGCCCCCCGGTCAAAAGGGCCATCTGAAAAAAGTGTAAAATCCAGAAAGGCAGGACAGGCCATGGAGAACTGCGAGCCTTGTTATGCTGATGGGTGGGATGTAAATTGCCAACAGCCACTGTGGAGAAGTGTATGGTGTTTCCTGAAACATCTAAAAAACAAAGCAACAGAGCCTAGGGCACTTCCACATATGGTCCTATAGCTTAGGGAAATTAAAATCAAAAAGACAGAGCCACCCCAAATTTTGGGCCGGCTCTGTTTACAAGAACCTCGTTTACGGTACAAGTTCAATATCACAGAAAGCGAAAAATGGATAAAGAAGTTGTGGTACTTACGTACAATGCAATATCACTCAGCAATGAAATCTATGTCATCAGGCCCGTAGCAGCATAATGAGTGGATTCAGGTACGATGATTGTAAGTGAAATAAGTCACACAGAAAAAGAAGCATCATAAGATATCACTAATACACGGAATGTAAACTTGGCTACAAAGGAACTGAATTACAAAACAGAACAGGTTCTCAAATGTAGAATACCAACTTATGCTTGCTTAAGGGGAAAGGTGAGTTGGGGTGCTGCATAAATCCAGAGATTGAAATTAGCACAGATACTGTTCCATAAGCCAAATATGTAATAGACAAGAGCTACTCCTTGCTCAACGAAGTGGACTCAACACCCCATATTAAACGCCTAAGAATATACCTGACTAGTAAGAATCTTAAAACCTATGGATTTATATGTCTCCGAAAGAGAATCAAACGTGTGTACAGAGGCATAAACGCAGCAGTGATAGGATTGGTGAGGTTCGGTGAGCAAATGCAGACCCTTTGAAGTCATATTGCATGGTACCAATTCCATGGGTCTCAACTCTCCAGGTTTAAGGGATTCTTCCTTCAGCTAAAACATGCATGTGGAACCCAGAGTATGATCCACGGTGTGATCGGGAAACGTGTTCAAATGTGTCTCAGTTTTCGTCCCCTAGTACTCGGGTGCAACATTCCAGATGCTTTACTAACACTCTCCCCACTTGGAGAGTCAGTGCCTTTAACCTCCTGTTTGGCCAGTTTGCAATTTCTGTGGAAAATGAACAGGAATAGGGAGAACCAATGAGAGACTAGGTGGAGGTGTCCGGACGGCCAAATTTAACTCTCATTTCCCACCAGGAGGAGGAATTAACCAAAGGCTCAGCATGCCATGCCGGAACCAAACTAGGGTCTGAAGCAATCCTGCGGTGTTGCGGCCAGCTCACAAGAAAGCGAGTTGAAGAAAGGAGCTCAGGGGCACTATAATTCACAAACCTGCAGAGTTATAAATGACAGCTATCTTCCAAAAATATATTGAAGTAAGGGTGCCAAGAGGAGTTGAAAGCGGGGCAGAATTGCAGGAAACCGATTTCAGGAGGTAGACTGGAATTGCATGTAAAGCATAGGAAAAGAGGCAGAACGTCCACAATGATGCACTTGGCCAGAAAGGGCGTATGCGTTTTTTCCTGAATATATTCAGGAAAAAACGCATACGCCCTTTTTGGCCAACCAAGCAAGCTTGCAAAGAAAATCTGCACTACAATGAAGTCTCACTGCCCCCCGGTCAAAAGGGCCATCTGAAAAAAGTGTAAAATCCAGAAAGGCAGGACAGGTCATGGAGAACTGAAAGCCTTGTTATGCTGATGGGCGGGATGTAAATTGCCAACAGCCACTGTGGAGAAGTGTATGGTGTTTCCTGAAACATCTAAAAAACAAAGCAACAGAGCCTAGGGCACTTCCACATATGGTCCTATAGCTTAGGGAAATTAAAATTAAAAAGACACAGCCACCCCAATGTTTGGGACGGCTCTGTTTACAAGAACCTCGTTTACGGTACAAGTTCAATATCACAGAAAGCGAAAAATGGATAAAGAAGTTGTGGTACTTCCGTACAATGCAATATCACTCAGCAATGAAATCTATGTCATCAGGCCCGTAGCAGCATAATGAGTGGATTCAGGTACGATGATTCTAAGTGAAATAAGTCACACAGAAAAAGAAATATCATAAGGTATCACTAATGCACGGAATGTAAACTTGGCTACACAGGAACTGAATTACAAAACAGAACAGGGTCTCAAATGTAGAAAACCAACTTATGCTTGCTTAAGGGGAAAGGTGAGTTGGGGTGCTGCATAAAACCAGAGATTGAAATTAGCACAGATACCGTTCCGTAAGCCAAATATGTAATAGACAAGAGCTACTCCTTGCTCAACGAAGTGGACTCAACACCCCATATTAAACGCCTAAGAATATACCTGACTAGTAAGAATCTTAAAACCTATGGATTTATATGTCTCCGAAAGAGAATCAAGCGTGTGAACAGCGGCATAAACGCAGCAGTGATAGGATTGGTGAGGTTCGGTGAGCAAATGCAGACCCTTTGAAGTCATATTGCATGGTACCCATTCCATGGGTCTCAACTCTCCAGGTTTAAGGGATTCTTCCTTCAGCTAAAACACGCATGTGGAACCCAGAGTATGATCCACCGTGTGGTCAGGAAACGTGTTCAAATGTGTCTCAGTTTTCGTCCCCTGGTACTCGGGTACAACATTCCAGACGCTTTACTAACACTCTCCCCACTTGGAGAGTCAGTGCCTTTAACCTCCTATTTCACCCAGTTTGCAATTTCTGTGGAAAATGAACAGGAATAGGGAGAACCAATGAGAGACTAGGTGGAGGTGTCTGGACGGGCAAATTTAACTCTCATTTCCCACCAGGAAGAGGAATTAACCAAAGGTTCAGCATGCCGTGCCGGAACGAAACTAGGGCCTGAAGCAATCCTGCGGTGTTGCGGCCAGCTCACAAGAAAGCGAGTTGAAGAAAGGAGCTCAGGGGCACTGTAATTCACAAACCTGCAGAGTTATAAATGACAGCTATCTTCCAAAAATATATTGAAGTAAGGCTGCCAAGAGGAATTGAAAGCGGGGCAGAATTGCAGGAAACCGATTTCAGGAGGTAGACTGGAATTGCATGTAAAGCATAGGAAAAGAGGCAGAACGTCCACAATGATGCACTTGGCCAAAAAGGGCGTATGCGTTTTTTCCTGAATATATTCAGGAAAAAACGCATACGCCCTTTTTGGCCAACCAAGCAAGCTTGCAAAGGAAATCTGCACTACAATGAAGTCTCACTGCCCCCCGGTCAAAAGGGCCATCTGAAAAAATTGTAAAATCCAGAAAGGCAGGACAGGCCATGGAGAATGGGAGCCTTTTTATGCTGATGGGCGGGATGTAAATTGCCAGCAGCCACTCTGGAGAAGTGTATGGTGTTTCCTGAAACATCCAAAAAACATAGCAACAGAAGCTAGGGCACTTCCACTTATGGTCCTATAGCTTAGGGAAATTAAAATCAAAAAGACACAGCCACCCCAATGTTTGGGACGGCTCTGTTTACAAGAACCTCGTTTACAGTACAAGTTCAATATCACAGAAAGCGAAAAATGGACAAAGAATTTGTGGTACTTACGTACAATGCAATATCACTCAGCTATAAAATCTATGTCATCAGGCCCGTAGCAGCATAATGAGTGGATTCAGGTACGATGATTCTAAGTGAAATAAGTCACACAGAAAAAGAAACATCATAAGATATCACTAATACACGGAATGTAAACTTGGCTACACAGGAACTGAATTACAAAACAGAACAGGGTGTCAAATGTAGAAAACCAACTTATGCTTGCTTAAGGGGAAAGGTGAGTTGGGGTGCTGCATAAAACCAGAGATTGAAAGTAGCACAGATACCGTTCCATAAGCCAAATATGTAATAGACAAGAGCTACTCCTTGCTCAACGAAGTGGACTCAACACCCCATATTAAACGCCTAAGAATATACCTGACTAGTAAGAGTCTACCTGACTAGTAAGAATCTTAAAACCTATGGATTTATATGTCTCCGAAAGAGAATCAAGCGTTTGTACAGCGGCATAAACGCAGCAGTGATAGGATTGTTGAGGTTCGGTGAGCAAATGCAGCCCCTTTGAAGTCATATTGCATGGTACCCATTCCATGGGTCTCAACTCTCCAGGTTTAAGGGATTCTTCCTTCAGCTAAAACATGCATGTGGAACCCAGAGTATGATCCACTTTGTGATCGGGAAACGTGTTCAAATGTGTCTCAGTTTCGTCCCCTGGTACTCGGGTGCAACATACCAGACGCTTTACTAACACTCTCCCCACTTGGAGAGTCAGTGCCTTTAACCTCCTGTTTGGCCCAGTTTGCAATTTCTGTGGAAAATGAACAGGAAGAGGGAGAACCAATGAGAGACTAGGTGGAGGTGTCTGAATGGGAAATTTAACTCTCATTTCCCACCAGGAAGAGGAATTAACCAAAGGCTCAGCATGCGAAGCCAGAACCAAACTAGGGCCTGAAGCAATCGTGCGGTGTTGCGGCCAGCTCACAAGAAAGCGAGTTGAAGAAAGGAGCTCACGGGCACTGTAATTCACAAACCTGCAGAGTTATAAATGACAGCTATCTTCCAAAAATATATTGAAGTAAGGCAGCCAAGAGGAGTTGAATGCGGGGCAGAATTGCAGGAAACCGATTTCAGGAGGTAGACTGGAATTGCATGTAAAGCATAGGAAAAGAGGCAGAACGTCCACAATGATGCACTTGGCCAAAAAGGGCGTATGCGTTTTTTCCTGAATACATTCAGGAAAAAACGCATACGCCCTTTTTGGCCAACCAAGCAAGCTTGCAAAGGAAATCTGCACTACAATGAAGTCTCACTGCCCCCCGGTCAAAAGGGCCATCTGAAAAAAGTGTAAAATCCAGAAAGGCAGGACAGGCCAAGGAGAACTAGGAGCCTTCTTATGCTGATGGGCGGGATGTAAATTGCCAGCAGCCACTCTGGAGAAGTGTATGGTGTTTCCTGAAACATCCAAAAAACAAAGCAACAGAGCCTAGGGCACTTCCACTTATGGTCCTATAGCTTAGGGAAATTAAAATCAAAAAGACACAGCCACCCCAAAGTTTGGGACGGCTCTGTTTACAAGAACCTCGTTTACGGTACAAGTTCAATATCACAGAAAGCGAAAAATAGATAAAGAAGTTGTGGTACTTACGTACAATGCAATATCACTCAGCAATGAAATCTATGTCATCAGGCCCGTAGCAGCATAATGAGTGGATTCAGGTACGATGATTCTAAGTGAAATGAGTCACACAGAAAAAGAAACATCATAAGTTATCACTACTACACGGAATGTAAACTTGGCTACACAGGAACTGAATTACAAAACAGAACAGGGTGTCAAATGCAAAAAATCAACTTATGCTTGCTTAAGGGGAAAGGTGAGTTGGGGTGCTGCATACAACAAGCAATTGAAATTAGCACAGATACCGTTCAATAAGCCAAATATGTAATAGACAAGAACTACTACTTGCTCAACGAAGTGGACTCAACACCCCATATTAAACGCCTAAGAATATACCTGACTTGTAAGAATCTTAAAACCTATGGATTTATATGTCTCTGAAAGAGAATCTAGCATGTGTACACCGGCATAAACGCAGCAGTGATAGGACTGGTGAGGTTCGGTGAGCAAATGCAGACCCTTTGAAGTCATATTGCATGGTACCCATTCCATGGGTCTCAACTCTCCAGGTTTAAGGGATTCTTCCTTCAGCTAAAACATGCATGTGGAACCCAGAGTATGATCCACCGTGTGATCGGGAAAAGTGTTCAAATGTGTCTCAGTTTTTGTCCCCTGGTACTCGGGTGCAACATTCCAGACGCTTTACTAACACTCCCCCACTTGGAGAGTCGGTGCCTTTAACCTCCTGTTTGGCCCAGTTTGCAATTTCTGTGGAAAATGAACAGGAATAGGGAGAACCAATGAGAGACTAGGTGGAGGTGTCTGGACGGGCAAATTTAACTCTCATTTCCCACCAGGAAGAGGAATTAAGCAAAGGCACAGCATGCCGTGCCGGAACGAAACTAGGGCCTGAAGCAATCCTGCGATGTTGCGGCCAGCTCACAAGAAAGTGAGTTGAAGAAAGGAGCTCAGGGGCACTGTAATTCACAAACCTGCAGAGTTATAAATGACAGCTATCTTCCAAAAATATATTGAAGTAAGGCAGCCAAGAGGAATTGAAAGCGGGGCAGAATTGCAGGAAACCGATTTCAGGAGGTAGACTGGAATTGCATGTAAAGCATAGGAAAAGAGGCAGAATGTCCACAATGATGCACTTGGCCAAAAAGGGCGTATGCGTTTTTTCCTGAATATATTCAGGAAAAAACGCATACACCCTTTTTGGCCAACCAAGCAAGCTTGCAAAGGAAATCTGCACTACAATGAAGTCTCACTGCCCCCCGGTCAAAAGGGACATCTGAAATAAGTGTAAAATCCAGAAAGGCAGGACAGGCCATGGAGAACTGGGAGCCTTGTTATGCTGATGGGCGGGATGTAAATTGCCAGCAGCCACTCTGGAGAAGTCTATGGTGTTTCCTGAAACATCCAAAAAACAAAGCAACAGAGCCTAGGGCACTTCTACTTATGGTCCTATAGCTTAGGGAAATTAAAATCAAAAAGACACAGCCACCCCAAAGTTTGGGCTGGCTCTGTTTACAAGAACCTCGTTTACGGTACAAGTTGAATATCACAGAAAGCGAAAAATGGATAAAGAAGTTGTGGTACTTACGTACAATGCAATATCACTCAGCAATGAAATCTATGTCATCAGGTCCGTAGCAGCATAATGAGTGGATTCAGGTACGATGATTATAAGTGAAATAAGTCACACAGAAAAAGAAACATCATAAGATATCACTAATACACGGAATGTAAACTTGGCTACACAGGAACTGAATTACAAAACATAACAGGGTCTCAAATGTAGAAAACCAACTTATGCTTCATTAAGGGGAAAGGTGACTTGCGGTGCGGCATAAAACCAGAGATTGAAATTAGCACAGATACCGTTCCATAAGCCAAATATGTAATAGACAAGAGCTACTCCTTGCTCAACGAAGTGGACTCAACACCCCATATTAAACGCCTAAGAATATACCTGACTAGTAACAATCTTAAAACCTATGGATTTATATGTCTCTGAAAGAGAATCAAGCATGTGTACAGCGGCATGAACGCACCAGTGATAGGACTGGTGAGGTTCGGTGAGCAAATGCAGACCCTTTGAAGTCATATTGCATGGTACCCATTCCATGGGTCTCAACTCTCCATGTTTAAGGGATTCTTCCTTCAGCTAAAACATGCATGTGGAACCCAGAGTATGATCCACCGTGTGATTGGAAAACGTGTTCAAATGTTTCTCAGTTTTCGTCCCCTGGTACTCGGGTGCAACATTCCAGACGCTTTACTAACACTCCCCCACTTGGAGAGTCAGTGCCTTTAACCTCCTGTTTGGCCCAGTTTGCAATTTCTGTGGAAAATGAACAGGAATAGGGAGAACCAATGAGAGACTAGGTGGAGGTGTCTGGACGGGCAAATTTAACTCTCATTTCCCACCAGGAAGAGGAAATAACCAAAGGCGCAGCATGCCGTGCCAGAACCAAACTAGGGCCTGAAGCAATCCTGCGATGTTGCGGCCAGCTCACAAGAAAGTGAGTTGAAGAAAGGAACTCAGGGACACTGTAATTCACAAACCTGCAGAGTTATAAATGACAGCTATCTTCCAAAAATATATTGAAGTAAGGCTGCCAAAAGGAGTTGAAAGCAGGGCAGAATTGCAGGAGACCGATTTCAGGAGGTAGACTGGAATTGCATGTAAAGCATAGGAAAAGAGGCAGAACGTCCACAATGATGCACTTGGCCAAAAAGTGCGTATGCGTTTTTTCCTGAATATATTCAGGAAAAAACGCATACGCCCTTTTTGGCCAACCAAGCAAGCTTGCAAAGGACATCTGCACTACAATGAAGTCTCACTGCCCCCCGGTCAAAAGGGCCATCTGAAAAAAGTGTAAAATCCAGAAAGGCAGGACAGGCCATGGAGAACTGGGAGCCATGTTATGCTGATGGGCGGGATGTAAATTGCCAACAGCCACTGTGGAGAAGTGTATGGTGTTTCCTGAAACATCCAAAAAACAAAGCAACAGAGCCTAGGGCACTTCCACATATGGTCCTATAGCTTAGGGAAATTAAAATCAAAAAGACACAGCCACCCCAAATTTTGGGCCGGCTCTGTTTACAAGAACCTCGTTTACGGTACAAGTTCAATATCACAGAAAGCGAAAAATGGATAAAGAAGTTGTGGTACTTACGTACAATGCAATATCACTCAGCAATGAAATCTATGTCATCAGGCCCGTAGCAGCATAATGAGTGGATTCAGGTACGATGATTCTAAGTGAAATAAGTCACACAGAAAAAGAAGCATCATAAGATATCACTAATACACGGAATGTAAACTTGGCTACAAAGGAACTGAATTACAAAACAGAATAGGGTCTCAAATGTAGAATACCAACTTATGCTTGCTTAAGGGGAAAGGTGAGTTGGGGTGCTGCATAAAACCAGAGATTGAAATTAGCACAGATAACGTTCAATAAGCCAAATATGTAATAGACAAGAGCTACTCCTTGCTCAACGAAGTGGACTCAACACCCCATATTAAACGCCTAAGAATATACCTGACTAGTAAGAATCTTAAAACCTATGGATTTATATGTCTCCGAAAGAGAATCAAACGTGTGTACAGAGGCATAAACGCAGCAGTGATAGGATTGGTGAGGTTCGGTGAGCAAATGCAGACCCTTTGAAGTCATATTGCATGGTACCAATTCCATGGGTCTCAACTCTCCAGGTTTAAGGGATTCTTCCTTCAGCTAAAACATGCATGTGGAACCCAGAGTATGATCCACGGTGTGATCGGGAAACGTGTTCAAATGTGTCTCAGTTTTCGTCCCCTAGTACTCGGGTGCAACATTCCAGATGCTTTACTAACACTCTCCCCACTTGGAGAGTCAGTGCCTTTAACCTCCTGTTTGGCCAGTTTGCAATTTCTGTGGAAAATGAACAGGAATAGGGAGAACCAATGAGAGACTAGGTGGAGGTGTCCGGACGGGCAAATTTAACTCTCATTTCCCACCAGGAAGAGGAATTAACCAAAGGCTCAGCATGCCATGCCGGAACCAAACTAGGGTCTGAAGCAATCCTGCGGTGTTGCGGCCAGCTCACAAGAAAGCGAGTTGAAGAAAGGAGCTCAGGGGCACTGTAATTCACAAACCTGCAGAGTTATAAATGACAGCTATCTTCCAAAAATATATTGAAGTAAGGGTGCCAAGAGGAGTTGAAAGCGGGGCAGAATTGCAGGAAACCGATTTCAGGAGGTAGACTGGAATTGCATGTAAAGCATAGGAAAAGAGGCAGAACGTCCACAATGATGCACTTGGCCAGAAAGGGCGTATGCGTTTTTTCCTGAATATATTCAGGAAAAAACGCATACGCCCTTTTTGGCCAACCAAGCAAGCTTGCAAAGAAAATCTGCACTACAATGAAGTCTCACTGCCCCCCGGTCAAAAGGGCCATCTGAAATAAGTGTAAAATCCAGAAAGGCAGGACAGGCCATGGAGAACTGAAAGCCTTGTTATGCTGATGGGCGGGATGTAAATTGCCAACAGCCACTGTGGAGAAGTGTATGGTGTTTCCTGAAACATCTAAAAAACAAAGCAACAGAGCCTAGGGCACATCCACATATGGTCCTATAGCTTAGGGAAATTAAAATTAAAAAGACACAGCCACCCCAAAGTTTGGGACGGCTCTGTTTACAAGAACCTCGTTTACGGTACAAGTTCAATATCACAGAAAGCGAAAAATGGATAAAGAAGTTGTGGTACTTCCGTACAATGCAATATCACTCAGCAATGAAATCTATGTCATCAGGCCCGTAGCAGCATAATGAGTGGATTCAGGTACGATGATTCTAAGTGAAATAAGTCACAAGAAAAAGAAATATCATAAGGTATCACTAATGCACGGAATGTAAACTTGGCTACACAGGAACTGAATTACAAAACAGAACAGGGTCTCAAATGTAGAAAACCAAATTATGCTTGCTTAAGGGGAAAGGTGAGTTGGGGTGCTGCATAAAACCAGAGATAGAAATTAGCACAGATACCGTTCCGTAAGCCAAATATGTAATAGACAAGAGCTACTCCTTGCTCAACGAAGTGGACTCAACACCCCATATTAAACGCCTAAGAATATACCTGACTAGTAAGAATCTTAAAACCTATGGATTTATATGTCTCCGAAAGAGAATCAAGCGTGTGAACAGCGGCATAAACGCAGCAGTGATAGGATTGGTGAGGTTCGGTGAGCAAATGCAGACCCTTTGAAGTCATATTGCATGGTACCCATTCCATGGGTCTCAACTCTCCAGGTTTAAGGAATTCTTCCTTCAGCTAAAACACGCATGTGGAACCCAGAGTATGATCCACCGTGTGGTCAGGAAACGTGTTCAAATGTGTCTCAGTTTTCGTCCCCTGGTACTCGGGTACAACATTCCAGACGCTTTACTAACACTCTCCCCACTTGGAGAGTCGGTGCCTTTAACCTCCTGTTTTGCCCAGTTTGCAATTTCTGTGGAAAATGAACAGGAATAGGGAGAACCAATGAGAGACTAGGTGGAGGTGTCTGGACGGGCAAATTTAACTCTCATTTCCCACCAGGAAGAGGAATTAACCAAAGGCTCAACATGCCATGCCGGAACCAAACTAGGGCCTGAAGCAATCCTGCGGTGTTGCTGCCAGCTCACAAGAAAGCAACTTGAAGAAAGGAGCTCAGGGGCACTGTAATTCACAAACCTGCAGAGTTATAAATGACAGCTATCTTCCAAAAATATATTGATGTAAGGCAGCCAAGAGGAATTGAAAGTGGGGCAGAATTGCAGGCAACCGATTTCAGGAGGTAGACTGGAATTGCATGTAAAGCATAGGAAAAAAGGCAGAACGTCCACAATGATGCACTTGGCCAAAAAGGGCGTATGCGTTTTTTCCTGAATATATTCAGGAAAAAACGCATACGCCCTTTTTGGCCAACCAAGCAAGCTTGCAAAGGAAATCTGCACTACAATGAAGTCTCACTGCCCCCCGGTCAAAAGGGCCATCTGAAAAAAGTGTAAAATCCAGAAAGGCAGGACAGGCCAAGGAGAACTAGGAGCCGTCTTATGCTGACGGGCGGGATGTAAATTGCCAGCAGCCACTCTGGAGAAGTGTATGGTGTTTCCTGAAACATCCAAAAAACAAAGCAACAGAGCCTAGGGCACTTCCACTTATGGTCCTATAGCTTAGGGAAATTAAATTCAAAAAGACACAGCCACCCCAAAGTTTGGGATGGCTCTTTTTACAAGAACCTCGTTTACGGTACAAGTTCAATATCACAGAAAGCGAAAAATGGATAAAGAAGTTGTGGTACTTACGTACAATGCAATATCACTCAGCAATGAAATCTATGTCATCAGGCCCGTAGCAGCATAATGAGTGGATTCAGGTATGATGATTCTAAGTGAAATGAGTCACACAGAAAAAGAAACATCATAAGTTATCACTACTACACGGAATGTAAACTTGGCTACACAGGAACTGAATTACAAAACAGAAAATGGTGTCAAATGTAGAAAACCCACTTATGCTTGCTTAAGGGGAAAGGTGAGTTGGGGTGCTACATACAACAAGAGATTGAAATTAGCACAGATACCGTTCCATAAGCCAAATATGTAATAGACAAGAACTACTACTTGCTCAACGAAGTGGACTCAACACCCCATATTAAAAGCCTAAGAATATACCTGACTAGTAAGAATCTTAAAACCTATGGATTTATATATCTCTGAAAGAGAATCAAGCGTGTGTACAACGGCATAAACGCAGCAGTGATAGGATTGGTGAGGTTCGGTGAGCAAATGCAGACCCTTTGAAGTCATATTGCATGGTACCCATTCCATGGGTCTCAACTCTCCATGTTTAAGGGATTCTTCCTTCAGCTAAAACATGCATGTGGAACCCAGAGTATGATCCACCGTGTGATCGGAAAACGTGTTCAAATGTGTCTCAGTTTTCATCCCTTAGTACTCGGGTGCAACATTCCAGACGCTTTACTAACACTCTCCCCACTTGGAGAGTCAGTGCCTTTAACCTCCTGTTTGGCCAGTTTGCAATTTCTGTGGAAAATGAACAGGAATAGGGAGAACCAATGAGAGACTAGGTGGAGGTGTCTGGACAAGCAAATTTAACTCTCATTTCCCACCAGGAAGAGGAATTAACCAAAGGCTCAGCATGCCATGCCGGAACCAAACTAGGGTCTGAAGCAATCCTGCGGTGTTGCGGCCAGCTCACAAGAAAGCGAGTTGAAGAAAGGAGCACAGGGGCACTGTAATTCACAAACCTGCAGAGTTATAAATGACAGCTATCTTCCAAAAATATATTGAAGTAAGGCTGCCAAGAGGAGTTGAAAGCGGGGCAGAATTGCACGAAACCGATTTCAGGAGGTAGACTGGAATTGCATGTAAAGCATAGGAAAAGAGGCAGAACGTCCACAATGATGCACTTGGCCAAAAAGGGCGTATGCGTTTTTTCCTGAATATATTCAGGAAAAAACGCATACGCCCTTTTTGGCCAACCAAGCAAGCTTGCAAAGGAAATCTGCACTACAATGAAGTCTCACTGCCCCCCGGTCAAAAGGGCCATCTGAAAAAAGTGTAAAATCCAGAAAGGCAGGACAGGCCATGGAGAACTGCGAGCCTTGTTATGCTGATGGGTGGGATGTAAATTGCCAACAGCAACTGTGGAGAAGTGTATGGTGTTTCCTGAAACATCTAAAAAACAAAGCAACAGAGCCTAGGGCACTTCCACATATGGTCCTATAGCTTAGGGAAATTAAAATAAAAAAGACAGAGCCACCCCAAATTTTGGGCCGGCTCTGTTTACAAGAACCTCGTTTACGGTACAAGTTCAATATCACAGAAAGCGAAAAATGGATAAAGAAGTTGTGGTATTTACGTACAATGCAATATCACTCAGCAATGAAATCTATGTCATCAGGCCCGTAGCAGCATAATGAGTGGATTCAGGTACGATGATTGTAAGTGAAATAAGTCACACAGAAAAAGAAGCATCATAAGATATCACTAATACACGGAATGTAAACTTGGCTACAAAGGAACTGAATTACAAAACAGAACAGGGTCTCAAATGTAGAATACCAACTTATGCTTGCTTAAGGGGAAAGGTGAGTTGGGGTGCTGCATAAAACCAGAGATTGAAATTAGCACAGATACTGTTCCATAAGCCAAATATGTAATAGACAAGAGCTACTCCTTGCTCAACGAAGTGGACTCAACACCCCATATTAAACGCCTAAGAATATACCTGACTAGTAAGAATCTTAAAACCTATGGATTTATATGTCTCCGAAAGAGAATCAAACGTGTGTACAGAGGCATAAACGCAGCAGTGATAGGATTGGTGAGGTTCGGTGAGCAAATGCAGACCCTTTGAAGTCATATTGCATGGTACCAATTCCATGGGTCTCAACTCTCCAGGTTTAAGGGATTCTTCCTTCAGCTAAAACATGCATGTGGAACCCAGAGTATGATCCACGGTGTGATCGGGAAACGTGTTCAAATGTGTCTCAGTTTTCGTCCCCTAGTACTCGGGTGCAACATTCCAGATGCTTTACTAACACTCTCCCCACTTGGAGAGTCAGTGCCTTTAACCTCCTGTTTGGCCAGTTTGCAATTTCTGTGGAAAATGAACAGGAATAGGGAGAACCAATGAGAGACTAGGTGGAGGTGTCCGGACGGGCAAATTTAACTCTCATTTCCCACCAGGAAGAGGAATTAACCAAAGGCTCAGCATGCCATGCCGGAACCAAACTAGGGTCTGAAGCAATCCTGCGGTGTTGCGGCCAGCTCACAAGAAAGCGAGTTGAAGAAAGGAGCTCAGGGGCACTGTAATTCACAAACCTGCAGAGTTATAAATGACAGCTATCTTCCAAAAATATATTGAAGTAAGGGTGCCAAGAGGAGTTGAAAGCGGGGCAGAATTGCAGGAAACCGATTTCAGGAGGTAGACTGGAATTGCATGTAAAGCATAGGAAAAGAGGCAGAACGTCCACAATGATGCACTTGGCCAGAAAGGGCGTATGCGTTTTTTCCTGAATATATTCAGGAAAAAACGCATACGCCCTTTTTGGCCAACCAAGCAAGCTTGCAAAGAAAATCTGCACTACAATGAAGTCTCACTGCCCCCCGGTCAAAAGGGCCATCTGAAAAAAGTGTAAAATCCAGAAAGGCAGGACAGGCCATGGAGAACTGAAAGCCTTGTTATGCTGATGGGCGGGATGTAAATTGCCAACAGCCACTGTGGAGAAGTGTATGGTGTTTCCTGAAACATCTAAAAAACAAAGCAACAGAGCCTAGGGCACTTCCACATATGGTCCTATAGCTTAGGGAAATTAAAATTAAAAAGACACAGCCACCCCAAAGTTTGGGACGGCTCTGTTTACAAGAACCTCGTTTACGGTACAAGTTCAATATCACAGAAAGCGAAAAATGGATAAAGAAGTTGTGGTACTTCCGTACAATGCAATATCACTCAGCAATGAAATCTATGTCATCAGGCCCGTAGCAGCATAATGAGTGGATTCAGGTACGATGATTCTAAGTGAAATAAGTCACAAGAAAAAGAAATATCATAAGGTATCACTAATGCACGGAATGTAAACTTGGCTACACAGGAACTGAATTACAAAACAGAACAGGGTCTCAAATGTAGAAAACCAAATTATGCTTGCTTAAGGGGAAAGGTGAGTTGGGGTGCTGCATAAAACCAGAGATTGAAATTAGCACAGATACCGTTCCGTAAGCCAAATATGTAATAGACAAGAGCTACTCCTTGCTCAACGAAGTGGACTCAACACCCCATATTAAACGCCTAAGAATATACCTGACTAGTAAG
The DNA here is from genome assembly GCF_964270905.1 of Leucopleurus acutus. Lineage (NCBI taxonomy): Eukaryota > Metazoa > Chordata > Mammalia > Artiodactyla > Delphinidae > Leucopleurus > Leucopleurus acutus. The sequence continues at coordinate 135,137 of NW_028139194.1, forward strand.
AATCTTAAAACCTATGGATTTATATGTCTCCGAAAGAGAATCAAGCGTGTGAACAGCGGCATAAACGCAGCAGTGATAGGATTGGTGAGGTTCGGTGAGCAAATGCAGACCCTTTGAAGTCATATTGCATGGTACCCATTCCATGGGTCTCAACTCTCCAGGTTTAAGGAATTCTTCCTTCAGCTAAAACACGCATGTGGAACCCAGAGTATGATCCACCGTGTGGTCAGGAAACGTGTTCAAATGTGTCTCAGTTTTCGTCCCCTGGTACTCGGGTACAACATTCCAGACGCTTTACTAACACTCTCCCCACTTGGAGAGTCAGTGCCTTTAACCTCCTATTTGACCCAGTTTGCAATTTCTGTGGAAAATGAACAGGAATAGGGAGAACCAATGAGAGACTAGGTGGAGGTGTCTGGACGGGCAAATTTAACTCTCATTTCCCACCAGGAAGAGGAATTAACCAAAGGTTCAGCATGCCGTGCCGGAACGAAACTAGGGCCTAAAGCAATCCTGCGGTGTTGCGGCCAGCTCACAAGAAAGCGAGTTGAAGAAAGGAGCTCAGGGGCACTGTAATTCACAAAGCTGCAGAGTTATAAATGACAGCTATCGTCCAAAAATATATTGAAGGAAGGCTGCCAACAGGACTTGAAAGCGGGGCAGAATTGCAGGAAACCGATTTCAGGAGGTAGACTGGAATTGCATGTAAAGCATAGGAAAAGAGGCAGAACGTCCACAATGATGCACTTGGCCAAAAAGGGCGTATGCGTTTTTTCCTGAATATATTCAGGAAAAAACGCATACGCCCTTTTTGGCCAACCAAGCAAGCTTGCAAAGGAAATCTGCACTACAATGAAGTCTCACTGCCCCCCGGTCAAAAGGGACTTCTGAAAAAAGTGTAAAATCCAGAAAGGCAGGACAGGTCATGGAGAACTGGGAGCCTTGTTATGCTGATTGGCGGGATGTAAATTGCCAGCAGCCACTCTGGAGAAGTGTATGGTGTTTCCTGAAACATCCAAAAAACAAAGCAACAGAGCCTAGGGCACTTCCACTTATGGTCCTATAGCTTAGGGAAATTAAAATCAAAAAGACACAGCCACCCCAAAGTTTGGGACGGCTCTGTTTACAAGAACCTCGTTTACAGTACAAGTTCAATATCACAGAAAGCAAAAAATGGATAAAGAAGTTGTGGTACTTACGTACAATGCAATATCACTCAGCAATGAAATCTATGTCATCAGGCCCGTAGCAGCATAATGAGTGGATTCAGGTATGATGATTCTAAGTGAAATAAGTCACACAGAAAAAGAAACATCATAAGATATCACTACTACACGGAATGTAAACTTGGCTACACAAGAACTGAATTACAAAACAGAACAGGGCCTCAAATGTACAAAACCAACTTATGCTTGCTTAAGGAGAAAGGTGAGTTGGGGTGCTTCATAAAACCAGAGATTGAAATTAGCCCAGATACCGTTCCATAAGCCAAATATGTAATAGACAAGAGCTACTCCTTGCTCAACGAAGTGGACTCAACACCCCATATTAAACGCCTAAGAATATACCTGACTAGTAAGAATCTTAAAACCTATGGATTTATATATCTCTGAAAGAGAATCAAGCGTGTGTACAGCGGCATAAGCGCAGCAGTGATAGGATTGGTGAGGTTCGGTGAGCAAATGCAGACCCTTTGAAGTCATATTGCATGGTACCCATTCCATGGGTCTCAACTCTCCAGGTTTAAGGGATTCTTCCTTCAGCTAAAACATGCATGTGGAACCCAGAGTATGATCCACCGTGTGATCGGGAAACGTGTTCAAATGTGTCTCAGTTTTTGTCCCCTGGTACCAGGGTGCAACATTCCAGACGCTTTACTAACACTCTCCCCACTTGGAGAGTCGGTGCCTTTAACCTCCTGTTTGGCCCAGTTTGCAATTTCTGTGGAAAATGAACAGGAATAGGGAGAACCAATGAGAGACTAGGTGGAGGTGTCTGGACGGGCAAATTTAACTCTCATTTCCCACCAGGAAGAGCAATTAACCAAAGGCTCAACATGCCATGCCGGAACCAAACTAGGGCCTGAAGCAATCCTGCGGTGTTGCTGCCAGCTCACAAGAAAGCAACTTGAAGAAAGGAGCTCAGGGGCACTGTAATTCACAAACCTGCAGAGTTATAAATGACAGCTATCTTCCAAAAATATATTGAAGTAAGGCAGCCAAGAGGAATTGAAAGTGGGGCAGAATTGCAGGCAACCGATTTCAGGAGGTAGACTGGAATTGCATGTAAAGCATAGGAAAAAAGGCAGAACGTCCACAATGATGCACTTGGCCAAAAAGGGCGTATGCGTTTTTTCCTGAATATATTCAGGAAAAAACGCATACGCCCTTTTTGGCCAACCAAGCAAGCTTGCAAAGGAAATCTGCACTACAATGAAGTCTCACTGCCCCCCGGTCAAAAGGGCCATCTGAAAAAAGTGTAAAATCCAGAAAGGCAGGACAGGCCAAGGAGAACTAGGAGCCGTCTTATGCTGACGGGCGGGATGTAAATTGACAGCAGCCACTCTGGAGAAGTGTATGGTGTTTCCTGAAACATCCAAAAAACAAAGCAACAGAGCCTAGGGCACTTCCACTTATGGTCCTATAGCTTAGGGAAATTAAATTCAAAAAGACACAGCCACCCCAAAGTTTGGGATGGCTCTGTTTACAAGAACCTCGTTTACGGTACAAGTTCAATATCACAGAAAGCGAAAAATGGATAAAGAAGTTGTGGTACTTACGTACAATGCAATATCACTCAGCAATGAAATCTATGTCATCAGGCCCGTAGCAGCATAATGAGTGGATTCAGGTACGATGATTCTAAGTGAAATAAGTCACACAGAAAAAGAAATATCATAAGGTATCACTAATGCACGGAATGTAAACTTGGCTACACAGGAACTGAATTACAAAACAGAAAATGGTGTCAAATGTAGAAAACCCACTTATGCTTGCTTAAGGGGAAAGGTGAGTTGGGGTGCTACATACAACAAGAGATTGAAATTAGCAAAGATACCGTTCCATAAGCCAAATATGTAATAGACAAGAACTACTACTTGCTCAACGAAGTGGACTCAACACCCCATATTAAAAGCCTAAGAATATACCTGACTAGTAAGAATCTTAAAACCTATGGATTTATATATCTCCGAAAGAGAATCAAGCGTGTGTACAACGGCATAAACGCAGCAGTGATAGGATTGGTGAGGTTCGGTGAGCAAATGCAGACCCTTTGAAGTCATATTGCATGGTACCCATTCCATGGGTCTCAACTCTCCAGGTTTAAGGGATTCTTCCTTCAGCTAAAACATGCATGTGGAACCCAGAGTATGATCCACCGTGTGATCGGGAAAAGTGTTCAAATGTGTCTCAGTTTTTGTCCCCTGGTACTCGGGTGCAACATTCCAGACGCTTTACTAACACTCCCCCACTTGGAGAGTCGGTGCCTTTAACCTCCTGTTTGGCCCAGTTTGCAATTTCTGTGGAAAATGAACAGGAATAGGGAGAACCAATGAGAGACTAGGTGGAGGTGTCTGGACGGGCAAATTTAACTCTCATTTCCCACCAGGAAGAGGAATTAAGCAAAGGCACAGCATGCCGTGCCGGAACGAAACTAGGTTCTGAAGCAATCCTGCGATGTTGCGGCCAGCTCACAAGAAAGTGAGTTGAAGAAAGGAGCTCAGGGGCACTGTAATTCACAAACCTGCAGAGTTATAAATGACAGCTATCTTCCAAAAATATATTGAAGTAAGGCAGCCAAGAGGAATTGAAAGCGGGGCAGAATTGCAGGAAACCGATTTCAGGAGGTAGACTGGAATTGCATGTAAAGCATAGGAAAAGAGGCAGAATGTCCACAATGATGCACTTGGCCAAAAAGGGCGTATGCGTTTTTTCCTGAATATATTCAGGAAAAAACGCATACGCCCTTTTTGGCCAACCAAGCAAGCTTGCAAAGGAAATCTGCACTACAATGAAGTCTCACTGCCCCCCGGTCAAAAGGGACATCTGAAATAAGTGTAAAATCCAGAAAGGCAGGACAGGCCATGGAGAACTGGGAGCCTTGTTATGCTGATGGGCGGGATGTAAATTGCCAGCAGCCACTCTGGAGAAGTCTATGGTGTTTCCTGAAACATCCAAAAAACAAAGCAACAGAGCCTAGGGCACTTCTACTTATGGTCCTATAGCTTAGGGAAATTAAAATCAAAAAGACACAGCCACCCCAAAGTTTGGGCTGGCTCTGTTTACAAGAACCTCGTTTACGGTACAAGTTGAATATCACAGAAAGCGAAAAATGGATAAAGAAGTTGTGGTACTTACGTACAATGCAATATCACTCAGCAATGAAATCTATGTCATCAGGTCCGTAGCAGCATAATGAGTGGATTCAGGTACGATGATTATAAGTGAAATAAGTCACACAGAAAAAGAAACATCATAAGATATCACTAATACACGGAATGTAAACTTGGCTACACAGGAACTGAATTACAAAACATAACAGGGTCTCAAATGTAGAAAACCAACTTATGCTTCATTAAGGGGAAAGGTGACTTGCGGTGCGGCATAAAACCAGAGATTGAAATTAGCACAGATACCGTTCCATAAGCCAAATATGTAATAGACAAGAGCTACTCCTTGCTCAACGAAGTGGACTCAACACCCCATATTAAACGCCTAAGAATATACCTGACTAGTAACAATCTTAAAACCTATGGATTTATATGTCTCTGAAAGAGAATCAAGCATGTGTACAGCGGCATGAACGCACCAGTGATAGGACTGGTGAGGTTCGGTGAGCAAATGCAGACCCTTTGAAGTCATATTGCATGGTACCCATTCCATGGGTCTCAACTCTCCATGTTTAAGGGATTCTTCCTTCAGCTAAAACATGCATGTGGAACCCAGAGTATGATCCACCGTGTGATTGGAAAACGTGTTCAAATGTTTCTCAGTTTTCGTCCCCTGTTACTCGGGTGCAACATTCCAGACGCTTTACTAACACTCCCCCACTTGGAGAGTCAGTGCCTTTAACCTCCTGTTTGGCCCAGTTTGCAATTTCTGTGGAAAATGAACAGGAATAGGGAGAACCAATGAGAGACTAGGTGGAGGTGTCTGGACGGGCAAATTTAACTCTCATTTCCCACCAGGAAGAGGAAATAACCAAAGGCGCAGCATGCCGTGCCAGAACCAAACTAGGGCCTGAAGCAATCCTGCGATGTTGCGGCCAGCTCACAAGAAAGTGAGTTGAAGAAAGGAACTCAGGGACACTGTAATTCACAAACCTGCAGAGTTATAAATGACAGCTATCTTCCAAAAATATATTGAAGTAAGGCTGCCAAAAGGAGTTGAAAGCAGGGCAGAATTGCAGGAGACCGATTTCAGGAGGTAGACTGGAATTGCATGTAAAGCATAGGAAAAGAGGCAGAACGTCCACAATGATGCACTTGGCCAAAAAGTGTGTATGCGTTTTTTCCTGAATATATTCAGGAAAAAACGCATACGCCCTTTTTGGCCAACCAAGCAAGCTTGCAAAGGACATCTGCACTACAATGAAGTCTCACTGCCCCCCGGTCAAAAGGGCCATCTGAAAAAAGTGTAAAATCCAGAAAGGCAGGACAGGCCATGGAGAACTGGGAGCCATGTTATGCTGATGGGCGGGATGTAAATTGCCAACAGCCACTGTGGAGAAGTGTATGGTGTTTCCTGAAACATCTAAAAAACAAAGCAACAGAGCCTAGGGCACTTCCACATATGGTCCTATAGCTTAGGGAAATTAAAATCAAAAAGACACAGCCACCCCAAATTTTGGGCCGGCTCTGTTTACAAGAACCTCGTTTACGGTACAAGTTCAATATCACAGAAAGCGAAAAATGGATAAAGAAGTTGTGGTACTTACGTACAATGCAATATCACTCAGCAATGAAATCTATGTCATCAGGCCCGTAGCAGCATAATGAGTGGATTCAGGTACGATGATTGTAAGTGAAATAAGTCACACAGAAAAAGAAGCATCATAAGATATCACTAATACACGGAATGTAAACTTGGCTACAAAGGAACTGAATTACAAAACAGAACAGGGTCTCAAATGTAGAATACCAACTTATGCTTGCTTAAGGGGAAAGGTGAGTTGGGGTGCTGCATAAAACCAGAGATTGAAATTAGCACAGATAACGTTCAATAAGCCAAATATGTAATAGAGAAGAGCTACTCCTTGCTCAACGAAGTGGACTCAACACCCCATATTAAACGCCTAAGAATATACCTGACTAGTAAGAATCTTAAAACCTATGGATTTATATGTCTCCGAAAGAGACTCAAACGTGTGTACAGAGGCATAAACGCAGCAGTGATAGGATTGGTGAGGTTCGGTGAGCAAATGCAGACCCTTTGAAGTCATATTGCATGGTACCAATTCCATGGGTCTCAACTCTCCAGGTTTAAGGGATTCTTCCTTCAGCTAAAACATGCATGTGGAACCCAGAGTATGATCCACGGTGTGATCGGGAAACGTGTTCAAATGTGTCTCAGTTTTCGTCCCCTAGTACTCGGGTGCAACATTCCAGATGCTTTACTAACACTCTCCCCACTTGGAGAGTCAGTGCCTTTAACCTCCTGTTTGGCCAGTTTGCAATTTCTGTGGAAAATGAACAGGAATAGGGAGAACCAATGAGAGACTAGGTGGAGGTGTCCGGACGGGCAAATTTAACTCTCATTTCCCACCAGGAAGAGGAATTAACCAAAGGCTCAACATGCCATGCCGGAACCAAACTAGGGTCTGAAGCAATCCTGCGGTGTTGCGGCCAGCTCACAAGAAAGCGAGTTGAAGAAAGGAGCTCAGGGGCACTGTAATTCACAAACCTGCAGAGTTATAAATGACAGCTATCTTCCAAAAATATATTGAAGTAAGGGTGCCAAGAGGAGTTGAAAGCGGGGCAGAATTGCAGGAAACCGATTTCAGGAGGTAGACTGGAATTGCATGTAAAGCATAGGAAAAGAGGCAGAACGTCCACAATGATGCACTTGGCCAGAAAGGGCGTATGCGTTTTTTCCTGAATATATTCAGGAAAAAACGCATACGCCCTTTTTGGCCAACCAAGCAAGCTTGCAAAGAAAATCTGCACTACAATGAAGTCTCACTGCCCCCCGGTCAAAAGGGCCATCTGAAATAAGTGTAAAATCCAGAAAGGCAGGACAGGCCATGGAGAACTGAAAGCCTTGTTATGCTGATGGGCGGGATGTAAATTGCCAACAGCCACTGTGGAGAAGTGTATGGTGTTTCCTGAAACATCTAAAAAACAAAGCAACAGAGCCTAGGGCACTTCCACATATGGTCCTATAGCTTAGGGAAATTAAAATTAAAAAGACACAGCCACCCCAAAGTTTGGGACGGCTCTGTTTACAAGAACCTCGTTTACGGTACAAGTTCAATATCACAGAAAGCGAAAAATGGATAAAGAAGTTGTGGTACTTCCGTACAATGCAATATCACTCAGCAATGAAATCTATGTCATCAGGCCCGTAGCAGCATAATGAGTGGATTCAGGTACGATGATTCTAAGTGAAATAAGTCACAAGAAAAAGAAATATCATAAGGTATCACTAATGCACGGAATGTAAACTTGGCTACACAGGAACTGAATTACAAAACAGAACAGGGTCTCAAATGTAGAAAACCAACTTATGCTTGCTTAAGGAGAAAGGTGAGTTGGGGTGCTGCATAAAACCAGAGATTGAAATTAGCACAGATACCTTTCCATAAGCCAAATATGTAATAGAGAAGAGCTACTCCTTGCTCAACGAAGTGGACTCAACACCCCATATTAAACGCCTAAGAATATACCTGACTAGTAAGAATCTTAAAACCTATAGATTTATATGTCTCCGAAAGAGAATCAAACGTGTGTACAGCGGCATAAACGCAGCAGTGATAGGATTGGTGAGGTTCGGTGAGCAAATGCAGACCCTTTGAAGTCATATTGCATGGTACCAATTCCATGGGTCTCAACTCTCCAGGTTTAAGGGATTCTTCCTTCAGCTAAAACATGCATGTGGAACCCAGAGTATGATCCACGGTGTGATCGGGAAACGTGTTCAAATGTGTCTCAGTTTTCGTCCCCTAGTACTCGGGTGCAACATTCCAGATGCTTTACTAACACTCTCCCCACTTGGAGAGTCAGTGCCTTTAACCTCCTGTTTGGCCAGTTTGCAATTTCTGTGGAAAATGAACAGGAATAGGGAGAACCAATGAGAGACTAGGTGGAGGTGTCTGGACAAGCAAATTTAACTCTCATTTCCCACCAGGAATAGGAATTAAACAAAGGCTCAGCATGCCATGCCGGAACCAAACTAGGGTCTGAAGCAATCCTGCGGTGTTGCGGCCAGCTCACAAGAAAGCGAGTTGAAGAAAGGAGCACAGGGGCACTGTAATTCACAAACCTGCAGAGTTATAAATGACAGCTATCTTCCAAAAATATATTGAAGTAAGGCTGCCAAGAGGAGTTGAAAGCGGGGCAGAATTGCACGAAACCGATTTCAGGAGGTAGACTGGAATTGCATGTAAAGCATAGGAAAAGAGGCAGAACGTCCACAATGATGCACTTGGCCAGAAAGGGCGTATGCGTTTTTTCCTGAATATATTCAGGAAAAAACGCATACGCCCTTTTTGGCCAACCAAGCAAGCTTGCAAAGGAAATCTGCACTACAATGAAGTCTCACTGCCCCCCGGTCAAAAGGGCCATCTGAAAAAAGTGTAAAATCCAGAAAGGCAGGACAGGCCATGGAGAACTGCGAGCCTTGTTATGCTGATGGGTGGGATGTAAATTGCCAACAGCCACTGTGGAGAAGTGTATGGTGTTTCCTGAAACATCTAAAAAACAAAGCAACAGAGCCTAGGGCACTACCACATATGGTCCTATAGCTTAGGGAAATTAAAATCAAAAAGACAGAGCCACCCCAAATTTTGGGCCGGCTCTGTTTACAAGAACCTCGTTTACGGTACAAGTTCAATATCACAGAAAGCGAAAAATGGATAAAGAAGTTGTGGTACTTACGTACAATGCAATATCACTCAGCAATGAAATCTATGTCATCAGGCCCGTAGCAGCATAATGAGTGGATTCAGGTACGATGATTGTAAGTGAAATAAGTCACACAGAAAAAGAAACATCATAAGATATCACTACTACACGGAATGTAAACTTGGCTACACAAGAACTGAATTACAAAACAGAACAGGGCCTCAAATGTACAAAACCAACTTATGCTTGCTTAAGGAGAAAGGTGAGTTGGGGTGCTTCATAAAACCAGAGATTGAAATTAGCCCAGATACCGTTCCATAAGCCAAATATGTAATAGACAAGAGCTACTCCTTGCTCAACGAAGTGGACTCAACACCCCATATTAAACGCCTAAGAATATACCTGACTAGTAAGAATCTTAAAACCTATGGATTTATATATCTCTGAAAGAGAATCAAGCGTGTGTACAGCGGCATAAGCGCAGCAGTGATAGGATTGGTGAGGTTCGGTGAGCAAATGCAGACCCTTTGAAGTCATATTGCATGGTACCCATTCCATGGGTCTCAACTCTCCAGGTTTAAGGGATTCTTCCTTCAGCTAAAACATGCATGTGGAACCCAGAGTATGATCCACCGTGTGATCGGGAAACGTGTTCAAATGTGTCTCAGTTTTTGTCCCCTGGTACCAGGGTGCAACATTCCAGACGCTTTACTAACACTCTCCCCACTTGGAGAGTCGGTGCCTTTAACCTCCTGTTTGGCCCAGTTTGCAATTTCTGTGGAAAATGAACAGGAATAGGGAGAACCAATGAGAGACTAGGTGGAGGTGTCTGGACGGGCAAATTTAACTCTCATTTCCCACCAGGAAGAGCAATTAACCAAAGGCTCAACATGCCATGCCGGAACCAAACTAGGGCCTGAAGCAATCCTGCGGTGTTGCTGCCAGCTCACAAGAAAGCAACTTGAAGAAAGGAGCTCAGGGGCACTGTAATTCACAAACCTGCAGAGTTATAAATGACAGCTATCTTCCAAAAATATATTGAAGTAAGGCAGCCAAGAGGAATTGAAAGTGGGGCAGAATTGCAGGCAACCGATTTCAGGAGGTAGACTGGAATTGCATGTAAAGCATAGGAAAAAAGGCAGAACGTCCACAATGATGCACTTGGCCAAAAAGGGCGTATGCGTTTTTTCCTGAATATATTCAGGAAAAAACGCATACGCCCTTTTTGGCCAACCAAGCAAGCTTGCAAAGGAAATCTGCACTACAATGAAGTCTCACTGCCCCCCGGTCAAAAGGGCCATCTGAAAAAAGTGTAAAATCCAGAAAGGCAGGACAGGCCAAGGAGAACTAGGAGCCGTCTTATGCTGACGGGCGGGATGTAAATTGACAGCAGCCACTCTGGAGAAGTGTATGGTGTTTCCTGAAACATCCAAAAAACAAAGCAAGAGAGCCTAGGGCACTTCCACTTATGGTCCTATAGCTTAGGGAAATTAAATTCAAAAAGACACAGCCACCCCAAAGTTTGGGATGGCTCTGTTTACAAGAACCTCGTTTACGGTACAAGTTCAATATCACAGAAAACGAAAAATGGATAAAGAAGTTGTGGTACTTACGTACAATGCAATATCACTCAGCAATGAAATCTATGTCATCAGGCCGGTAGCAGCATAATGAGTGGATTCAGGTACGATGATTCTAAGTGAAATAAGTCACACAGAAAAAGAAATATCATAAGGTATCACTAATGCACGGAATGTAAACTTGGCTACACAGGAACTGAATTACAAAACAGAAAATGGTGTCAAATGTAGAAAACCCACTTATGCTTGCTTAAGGGGAAAGGTGAGTTGGGGTGCTACATACAACAAGAGATTGAAATTAGCAAAGATACCGTTCCATAAGCCAAATATGTAATAGACAAGAACTACTACTTGCTCAACGAAGTGGACTCAACACCCCATATTAAAAGCCTAAGAATATACCTGACTAGTAAGAATCTTAAAACCTATGGATTTATATATCTCCGAAAGAGAATCAAGCGTGTGTACAACGGCATAAACGCAGCAGTGATAGGATTGGTGAGGTTCGGTGAGCAAATGCAGACCCTTTGAAGTCATATTGCATGGTACCCATTCCATGGGTCTCAACTCTCCAGGTTTAAGGGATTCTTCCTTCAGCTAAAACATGCATGTGGAACCCAGAGTATGATCCACCGTGTGATCGGGAAAAGTGTTCAAATGTGTCTCAGTTTTTGTCCCCTGGTACTCGGGTGCAACATTCCAGATGCTTTACTAACACTCCCCCACTTGGAGAGTCGGTGCCTTTAACCTCCTGTTTGGCCCAGTTTGCAATTTCTGTGGAAAATGAACAGGAATAGGGAGAACCAATGAGAGACTAGGTGGAGGTGTCTGGACGGGCAAATTTAACTCTCATTTCCCACCAGGAAGAGGAATTAAGCAAAGGCACAGCATGCCGTGCCGGAACGAAACTAGGTTCTGAAGCAATCCTGCGATGTTGCGGCCAGCTCACAAGAAAGTGAGTTGAAGAAAGGAGCTCAGGGGCACTGTAATTCACAAACCTGCAGAGTTATAAATGACAGCTATCTTCCAAAAATATATTGAAGTAAGGCAGCCAAGAGGAATTGAAAGCGGGGCAGAATTGCAGGAAACCGATTTCAGGAGGTAGACTGGAATTGCATGTAAAGCATAGGAAAAGAGGCAGAATGTCCACAATGATGCACTTGGCCAAAAAGGGCGTATGCGTTTTTTCCTGAATATATTCAGGAAAAAACGCATACGCCCTTTTTGGCCAACCAAGCAAGCTTGCAAAGGAAATCTGCACTACAATGAAGTCTCACTGCCCCCCGGTCAAAAGGGACATCTGAAATAAGTGTAAAATCCAGAAAGGCAGGACAGGCCATGGAGAACTGGGAGCCTTGTTATGCTGATGGGCGGGATGTAAATTGCCAGCAGCCACTCTGGAGAAGTCTATGGTGTTTCCTGAAACATCCAAAAAACAAAGCAACAGAGCCTAGGGCACTTCTACTTATGGTCCTATAGCTTAGGGAAATTAAAATCAAAAAGACACAGCCACCCCAAAGTTTGGGCTGGCTCTGTTTACAAGAACCTCGTTTACGGTACAAGTTGAATATCACAGAAAGCGAAAAATGGATAAAGAAGTTGTGGTACTTACGTACAATGCAATATCACTCAGCAATGAAATCTATGTCATCAGGTCCGTAGCAGCATAATGAGTGGATTCAGGTACGATGATTATAAGTGAAATAAGTCACACAGAAAAAGAAACATCATAAGATATCACTAATACACGGAATGTAAACTTGGCTGCACAGGAACTGAATTACAAAACATAACAGGGTCTCAAATGTAGAAAACCAACTTATGCTTCATTAAGGGGAAAGGTGACTTGCGGTGCGGCATAAAACCAGAGATTGAAATTAGCACAGATACCGTTCCATAAGCCAAATATGTAATAGACAAGAGCTACTCCTTGCTCAACGAAGTGGACTCAACACCCCATATTAAACGCCTAAGAATATACCTGACTAGTAACAATCTTAAAACCTATGGATTTATATGTCTCTGAAAGAGAATCAAGCATGTGTACAGCGGCATGAACGCACCAGTGATAGGACTGGTGAGGTTCGGTGAGCAAATGCAGACCCTTTGAAGTCATATTGCATGGTACCCATTCCATGGGTCTCAACTCTCCATGTTTAAGGGATTCTTCCTTCAGCTAAAACATGCATGTGGAACCCAGAGTATGATCCACCGTGTGATTGGAAAACGTGTTCAAATGTTTCTCAGTTTTCGTCCCCTGGTACTCGGGTGCAACATTCCAGACGCTTTACTAACACTCCCCCACTTGGAGAGTCAGTGCCTTTAACCTCCTGTTTGGCCCAGTTTGCAATTTCTGTGGAAAATGAACAGGAATAGGGAGAACCAATGAGAGACTAGGTGGAGGTGTCTGGACGGGCAAATTTAACTCTCATTTCCCACCAGGAAGAGGAAATAACCAAAGGCGCAGCATGCCGTGCCAGAACCAAACTAGGGCCTGAAGCAATCCTGCGATGTTGCGGCCAGCTCACAAGAAAGTGAGTTGAAGAAAGGAACTCAGGGACACTGTAATTCACAAACCTGCAGAGTTATAAATGACAGCTATCTTCCAAAAATATATTGAAGTAAGGCTGCCAAAAGGAGTTGAAAGCAGGGCAGAATTGCAGGAGACCGATTTCAGGAGGTAGACTGGAATTGCATGTAAAGCATAGGAAAAGAGGCAGAACGTCCACAATGATGCACTTGGCCAAAAAGTGCGTATGCGTTTTTTCCTGAATATATTCAGGAAAAAACGCATACGCCCTTTTTGGCCAACCAAGCAAGCTTGCAAAGAAAATCTGCACTACAATGAAGTCTCACTGCCCCCCGGTCAAAAGGGCCATCTGAAAAAAGTGTAAAATCCAGAAAGGCAGGACAGGCCATGGAGAACTGGGAGCCTTGTTATGCTGATGGGCGGGATGTAAATTGCCAACAGCCACTGTGGAGAAGTGTATGGTGTTTCCTGAAACATCTAAAAAACAAAGCAACAGAGCCTAGGGCACTTCCACATATGGTCCTATAGCTTAGGGAAATTAAAATCAAAAAGACACAGCCACCCCAAATTTTGGGCCGGCTCTGTTTACAAGAACCTCGTTTACGGTACAAGTTCAATATCACAGAAAGCGAAAAATGGATAAAGAAGTTGTGGTACTTACGTACAATGCAATATCACTCAGCAATGAAATCTATGTCATCAGGCCCGTAGCAGCATAATGAGTGGATTCAGGTACGATGATTGTAAGTGAAATAAGTCACACAGAAAAAGAAGCATCATAAGATATCACTAATACACGGAATGTAAACTTGGCTACAAAGGAACTGAATTACAAAACAGAACAGGGTCTCAAATGTAGAATACCAACTTATGCTTGCTTAAGGGGAAAGGTGAGTTGGGGTGCTGCATAAAACCAGAGATTGAAATTAGCACAGATAACGTTCAATAAGCCAAATATGTAATAGACAAGAGCTACTCCTTGCTCAACGAAGTGGACTCAACACCCCATATTAAACGCCTAAGAATATACCTGACTAGTAAGAATCTTAAAACCTATGGATTTATATGTCTCCGAAAGAGAATCAAACGTGTGTACAGAGGCATAAACGCAGCAGTGATAGGATTGGTGAGGTTCGGTGAGCAAATGCAGACCCTTTGAAGTCATATTGCATGGTACCAATTCCATGGGTCTCAACTCTCCAGGTTTAAGGGATTCTTCCTTCAGCTAAAACATGCATGTGGAACCCAGAGTATGATCCACGGTGTGATCGGGAAACGTGTTCAAATGTGTCTCAGTTTTCGTCCCCTAGTACTCGGGTGCAACATTCCAGATGCTTTACTAACACTCTCCCCACTTGGAGAGTCAGTGCCTTTAACCTCCTGTTTGGCCAGTTTGCAATTTCTGTGGAAAATGAACAGGAATAGGGAGAACCAATGAGAGACTAGGTGGAGGTGTCCGGACGGGCAAATTTAACTCTCATTTCCCACCAGGAAGAGGAATTAACCAAAGGCTCAACATGCCATGCCGGAACCAAACTAGGGTCTGAAGCAATCCTGCGGTGTTGCGGCCAGCTCACAAGAAAGCGAGTTGAAGAAAGGAGCTCAGGGGCACTGTAATTCACAAACCTGCAGAGTTATAAATGACAGCTATCTTCCAAAAATATATTGAAGTAAGGGTGCCAAGAGGAGTTGAAAGCGGGGCAGAATTGCAGGAAACCGATTTCAGGAGGTAGACTGGAATTGCATGTAAAGCATAGGAAAAGAGGCAGAACGTCCACAATGATGCACTTGGCCAGAAAGGGCGTATGCGTTTTTTCCTGAATATTCAGGAAAAAACGCATACGCCCTTTTTGGCCAACCAAGCAAGCTTGCAAAGAAAATCTGCACTACAATGAAGTCTCACTGCCCCCCGGTCAAAAGGGCCATCTGAAATAAGTGTAAAATCCAGAAAGGCAGGACAGGCCATGGAGAACTGAAAGCCTTGTTATGCTGATGGGCGGGATGTAAATTGCCAACAGCCACTGTGGAGAAGTGTATGGTGTTTCCTGAAACATCTAAAAAACAAAGCAACAGAGCCTAGGGCACTTCCACATATGGTCCTATAGCTTAGGGAAATTAAAATTAAAAAGACACAGCCACCCCAAAGTTTGGGACGGCTCTGTTTACAAGAACCTCGTTTACGGTACAAGTTCAATATCACAGAAAGCGAAAAATGGATAAAGAAGTTGTGGTACTTCCGTACAATGCAATATCACTCAGCAATGAAATCTATGTCATCAGGCCCGTAGCAGCATAATGAGTGGATTCAGGTACGATGATTCTAAGTGAAATAAGTCACAAGAAAAAGAAATATCATAAGGTATCACTAATGCACGGAATGTAAACTTGGCTACACAGGAACTGAATTACAAAACAGAACAGGGTCTCAAATGTAGAAAACCAACTTATGCTTGCTTAAGGAGAAAGGTGAGTTGGGGTGCTGCATAAAACCAGAGATTGAAATTAGCACAGATACCTTTCCATAAGCCAAATATGTAATAGAGAAGAGCTACTCCTTGCTCAACGAAGTGGACTCAACACCCCATATTAAACGCCTAAGAATATACCTGACTAGTAAGAATCTTAAAACCTATAGATTTATATGTCTCCGAAAGAGAATCAAACGTGTGTACAGCGGCATAAACGCAGCAGTGATAGGATTGGTGAGGTTCGGTGAGCAAATGCAGACCCTTTGAAGTCATATTGCATGGTACCAATTCCATGGGTCTCAACTCTCCAGGTTTAAGGGATTCTTCCTTCAGCTAAAACATGCATGTGGAACCCAGAGTATGATCCACGGTGTGATCGGGAAACGTGTTCAAATGTGTCTCAGTTTTCGTCCCCTAGTACTCGGGTGCAACATTCCAGATGCTTTACTAACACTCTCCCCACTTGGAGAGTCAGTGCCTTTAACCTCCTGTTTGGCCAGTTTGCAATTTCTGTGGAAAATGAACAGGAATAGGGAGAACCAATGAGAGACTAGGTGGAGGTGTCTGGACAAGCAAATTTAACTCTCATTTCCCACCAGGAATAGGAATTAACCAAAGGCTCAGCATGCCATGCCGGAACCAAACTAGGGTCTGAAGCAATCCTGCGGTGTTGCGGCCAGCTCACAAGAAAGCGAGTTGAAGAAAGGAGCACAGGGGCACTGTAATTCACAAACCTGCAGAGTTATAAATGACAGCTATCTTCCAAAAATATATTGAAGTAAGGCTGCCAAGAGGAGTTGAAAGCGGGGCAGAATTGCACGAAACCGATTTCAGGAGGTAGACTGGAATTGCATGTAAAGCATAGGAAAAGAGGCAGAACGTCCACAATGATGCACTTGGCCAGAAAGGGCGTATGCGTTTTTTCCTGAATATATTCAGGAAAAAACGCATACGCCCTTTTTGGCCAACCAAGCAAGCTTGCAAAGGAAATCTGCACTACAATGAAGTCTCACTGCCCCCCGGTCAAAAGGGCCATCTGAAAAAAGTGTAAAATCCAGAAAGGCAGGACAGGCCATGGAGAACTGCGAGCCTTGTTATGCTGATGGGTGGGATGTAAATTGCCAACAGCCACTGTGGAGAAGTGTATGGTGTTTCCTGAAACATCTAAAAAACAAAGCAACAGAGCCTAGGGCACTACCACATATGGTCCTATAGCTTAGGGAAATTAAAATCAAAAAGACAGAGCCACCCCAAATTTTGGGCCGGCTCTGTTTACAAGAACCTCGTTTACGGTACAAGTTCAATATCACAGAAAGCGAAAAATGGATAAAGAAGTTGTGGTACTTACGTACAATGCAATATCACTCAGCAATGAAATCTATGTCATCAGGCCCGTAGCAGCATAATGAGTGGATTCAGGTACGATGATTGTAAGTGAAATAAGTCACACAGAAAAAGAAGCATCATAAGATATCACTAATACACGGAATGTAAACTTGGCTACAAAGGAACTGAATTACAAAACAGAACAGGTTCTCAAATGTAGAATACCAACTTATGCTTGCTTAAGGGGAAAGGTGAGTTGGGGTGCTGCATAAAACCAGAGATTGAAATTAGCACAGATACTTTTCCATAAGCCAAATATGTAATAGACAAGAGCTACTCCTTGCTCAACGAAGTGGACTCAACACCGCATATTAAACGCCTAAGAATATACCTGACTAGTAAGAATCTTAAAACCTATGGATTTATATGTCTCCGAAAGAGAATCAAACGTGTGTACAGAGGCATAAACGCAGCAGTGATAGGATTGGTGAGGTTCGGTGAGCAAATGCAGACCCTTTGAAGTCATATTGCATGGTACCAATTCCATGGGTCTCAACTCTCCAGGTTTAAGGGATTCTTCCTTCAGCTAAAACACGCATGTGGAACCCAGAGTATGATCCACGGTGTGATCGGGAAACGTGTTCAAATGTGTCTCAGTTTTCGTCCCCTAGTACTCGGGTGCAACATTCCAGATGCTTTACTAACACTCTCCCCACTTGGAGAGTCAGTGCCTTTAACCTCCTGTTTGGCCAGTTTGCAATTTCTGTGGAAAATGAACAGGAATAGGGAGAACCAATGAGAGACTAGGTGGAGGTGTCCGGACGGGCAAATTTAACTCTCATTTCCCACCAGGAGGAGGAATTAACCAAAGGCTCAGCATGCCATGCCGGAACCAAACTAGGGTCTGAAGCAATCCTGCGGTGTTGCGGCCAGCTCACAAGAAAGCGAGTTGAAGAAAGGAGCTCAGGGGCACTGTAATTCACAAACCTGCAGAGTTATAAATGACAGCTATCTTCCAAAAATATATTGAAGTAAGGGTGCCAAGAGGAGTTGAAAGCGGGGCAGAATTGCAGGAAACCGATTTCAGGAGGTAGACTGGAATTGCATGTAAAGCATAGGAAAAGAGGCAGAACGTCCACAATGATGCACTTGGCCAGAAAGGGCGTATGCGTTTTTTCCTGAATATATTCAGGAAAAAACGCATACGCCCTTTTTGGCCAACCAAGCAAGCTTGCAAAGAAAATCTGCACTACAATGAAGTCTCACTGCCCCCCGGTCAAAAGGGCCATCTGAAAAAAGTGTAAAATCCAGAAAGGCAGGACAGGCCATGGAGAACTGAAAGCCTTGTTATGCTGATGGGCGGGATGTAAATTGCCAACAGCCACTGTGGAGAAGTGTATGGTGTTTCCTGAAACATCTAAAAAACAAAGCAACAGAGCCTAGGGCACTTCCACATATGGTCCTATAGCTTAGGGAAATTAAAATTAAAAAGACACAGCCACCCCAATGTTTGGGACGGCTCTGTTTACAAGAACCTCGTTTACAGTACAAGTTCAATATCACAGAAAGCGAAAAATGGATAAAGAAGTTGTGGTACTTCCGTACAAGGCAATATCACTCAGCAATGAAATCTATGTCATCAGGCCCGTAGCAGCATAATGAGTGGATTCAGGTACGATGATTCTAAGTGAAATAAGTCACACAGAAAAAGAAATATCATAAGGTATCACTAATGCACGGAATGTAAACTTGGCTACACAGGAACTGAATTACAAAACAGAACAGGGTCTCAAATGTAGAAAACCAAATTATGCTTGCTTAAGGGGAAAGGTGAGTTGGGGTGCTGCATAAAACCAGAGATTGAAATTAGCACAGATACCGTTCCGTAAGCCAAATATGTAATAGACAAGAGCTACTCCTTGCTCAACGAAGTGGACTCAACACCCCATATTAAACGCCTAAGAATATACCTGACTAGTAAGAATCTTAAAACCTATGGATTTATATGTCTCCGAAAGAGAATCAAGCGTGTGTACAGCGGCATAAGCGCAGCAGTGATAGGATTGGTGAGGTTCGGTGAGCAAATGCAGACCCTTTGAAGTCATATTGCATGGTACCCATTCCATGGGTCTCAACTCTCCATGTTTAAGGGATTCTTCCTTCAGCTAAAACATGCATGTGGAACCCAGAGTATGATCCACCGTGTGATCGGGAAACGTGTTCAAATGTGTCTCAGTTTTTGTCCCCTGGTACTCGGGTGCAACATTCCAGACGCTTTACTAACACTCTCCCCACTTGGAGAGTCGGTGCCTTTAACCTCCTGTTTGGCCCAGTTTGCAATTTCTGTGGAAAATGAACAGGAATAGGGAGAACCAATGAGAGACTAGGTGGAGGTGTCTGGACGGGCAAATTTAACTCTCATTTCCCACCAGGAAGAGGAATTAACCAAAGGCTCAACATGCCATGCCGGAACCAAACTAGGGCCTGAAGCAATCCTGCGGTGTTGCTGCCAGCTCACAAGAAAGCAACTTGAAGAAAGGAGCTCAGGGGCACTGTAATTCACAAACCTGCAGAGTTATAAATGACAGCTATCTTCCAAAAATATATTGATGTAAGGCAGCCAAGAGGAATTGAAAGTGGGGCAGAATTGCAGGCAACCGATTTCAGGAGGTAGACTGGAATTGCATGTAAAGCATAGGAAAAAAGGCAGAACGTCCACAATGATGCACTTGGCCAAAAAGGGCGTATGCGTTTTTTCCTGAATATATTCAGGAAAAAACGCATACGCCCTTTTTGGCCAACCAAGCAAGCTTGCAAAGGAAATCTGCACTACAATGAAGTCTCACTGCCCCCCGGTCAAAAGGGCCATCTGAAAAAAGTGTAAAATCCAGAAAGGCAGGACAGGCCAAGGAGAACTAGGAGCCGTCTTATGCTGACGGGCGGGATGTAAATTGCCAGCAGCCACTCTGGAGAAGTGTATGGTGTTTCCTGAAACATCCAAAAAACAAAGCAACAGAGCCTAGGGCACTTCCACTTATGGTCCTATAGCTTAGGGAAATTAAATTCAAAAAGACACAGCCACCCCAAAGTTTGGGATGGCTCTGTTTACAAGAACCTCGTTTACGGTACAAGTTCAATATCACAGAAAGCGAAAAATAGATAAAGAAGTTGTGGTACTTACGTACAATGCAATATCACTCAGCAATGAAATCTATGTCATCAGGCCCGTAGCAGCATAATGAGTGGATTCAGGTATGATGATTCTAAGTGAAATGAGTCACACAGAAAAAGAAACATCATAAGTTATCACTACTACACGGAATGTAAACTTGGCTACACAGGAACTGAATTACAAAACAGAAAATGGTGTCAAATGTAGAAAACCCACTTATGCTTGCTTAAGGGGAAAGGTGAGTTGGGGTGCTACATACAACAAGAGATTGAAATTAGCACAGATACCGTTCCATAAGCCAAATATGTAATAGACAAGAACTACTACTTGCTCAACGAAGTGGACTCAACACCCCATATTAAAAGCCTAAGAATATACCTGACTAGTAAGAATCTTAAAACCTATGGATTTATATATCTCTGAAAGAGAATCAAGCGTGTGTACAACGGCATAAACGCAGCAGTGATAGGATTGGTGAGGTTCGGTGAGCAAATGCAGACCCTTTGAAGTCATATTGCATGGTACCCATTCCATGGGTCTCAACTCTCCAGGTTTAAGGGATTCTTCCTTCAGCTAAAACATGCATGTGGAACCCAGAGTATGATCCACCGTGTGATCGGAAAACGTGTTCAAATGTGTCTCAGTTTTCATCCCTTAGTACTCGGGTGCAACATTCCAGACGCTTTACTAACACTCTCCCCACTTGGAGAGTCAGTGCCTTTAACCTCCTGTTTGTCCAGTTTGCAATTTCTGTGGAAAATGAACAGGAATAGGGAGAACCAATGAGAGACTAGGTGGAGGTGTCTGGACAAGCAAATTTAACTCTCATTTCCCACCAGGAAGAGGAATTAACCAAAGGCTCAGCATGCCATGCCGGAACCAAACTAGGGTCTGAAGCAATCCTGCGGTGTTGCGGCCAGCTCACAAGAAAGCGAGTTGAAGAAAGGAGCACAGGGGCACTGTAATTCACAAACCTGCAGAGTTATAAATGACAGCTATCTTCCAAAAATATATTGAAGTAAGGCTGCCAAGAGGAGTTGAAAGCGGGGCAGAATTGCACGAAACCGCTTTCAGGAGGTAGACTGGAATTGCATGTAAAGCATAGGAAAAGAGGCAGAACGTCCACAATGATGCACTTGGCCAAAAAGGGCGTATGCGTTTTTTCCTGAATATATTCAGGAAAAAACGCATACGCCCTTTTTGGCCAACCAAGCAAGCTTGCAAAGGAAATCTGCACTACAATGAAGTCTCACTGCCCCCCGGTCAAAAGGGCCATCTGAAAAAAGTGTAAAATCCAGAAAGGCAGGACAGGCCATGGAGAACTGCGAGCCTTGTTATGCTGATGGGTGGGATATAAATTGCCAACAGCAACTGTGGAGAAGTGTATGGTGTTTCCTGAAACATCTAAAAAACAAAGCAACAGAGCCTAGGGCACTTCCACATATGGTCCTATAGCTTAGGGAAATTAAAATCAAAAAGACAGAGCCACCCCAAATTTTGGGCCGGCTCTGTTTACAAGAACCTCGTTTACGGTACAAGTTCAATATCACAGAAAGCGAAAAATGGATAAAGAAGTTGTGGTATTTACGTACAATGCAATATCACTCAGCAATGAAATCTATGTCATCAGGCCCGTAGCAGCATAATGAGTGGATTCAGGTACGATGATTGTAAGTGAAATAAGTCACACAGAAAAAGAAGCATCATAAGATATCACTAATACACGGAATGTAAACTTGGCTACAAAGGAACTGAATTACAAAACAGAACAGGGTCTCAAATGTAGAATACCAACTTATGCTTGCTTAAGGGGAAAGGTGAGTTGGGGTGCTGCATAAAACCAGAGATTGAAATTAGCACAGATACTGTTCCATAAGCCAAATATGTAATAGACAAGAGCTACTCCTTGCTCAACGAAGTGGACTCAACACCCCATATTAAACGCCTAAGAATATACCTGACTAGTAAGAATCTTAAAACCTATGGATTTATATGTCTCCGAAAGAGAATCAAACGTGTGTACAGAGGCATAAACGCAGCAGTGATAGGATTGGTGAGGTTCGGTGAGCAAATGCAGACCCTTTGAAGTCATATTGCATGGTACCAATTCCATGGGTCTCAACTCTCCAGGTTTAAGGGATTCTTCCTTCAGCTAAAACATGCATGTGGAACCCAGAGTATGATCCACGGTGTGATCGGGAAACGTGTTCAAATGTGTCTCAGTTTTCGTCCCCTAGTACTCGGGTGCAACATTCCAGATGCTTTACTAACACTCTCCCCACTTGGAGAGTCAGTGCCTTTAACCTCCTGTTTGGCCAGTTTGCAATTTCTGTGGAAAATGAACAGGAATAGGGAGAACCAATGAGAGACTAGGTGGAGGTGTCCGGACGGGCAAATTTAACTCTCATTTCCCACCAGGAAGAGGAATTAACCAAAGGCTCAGCATGCCATGCCGGAACCAAACTAGGGTCTGAAGCAATCCTGCGGTGTTGCGGCCAGCTCACAAGAAAGCGAGTTGAAGAAAGGAGCTCAGGGGCACTGTAATTCACAAACCTGCAGAGTTATAAATGACAGCTATCTTCCAAAAATATATTGAAGTAAGGGTGCCAAGAGGAGTTGAAAGCGGGGCAGAATTGCAGGAAACCGATTTCAGGAGGTAGACTGGAATTGCATGTAAAGCATAGGAAAAGAGGCAGAACGTCCACAATGATGCACTTGGCCAGAAAGGGCGTATGCGTTTTTTCCTGAATATATTCAGGAAAAAACGCATACGCCCTTTTTGGCCAACCAAGCAAGCTTGCAAAGAAAATCTGCACTACAATGAAGTCTCACTGCCCCCCGGTCAAAAGGGCCATCTGAAAAAAGTGTAAAATCCAGAAAGGCAGGACAGGCCATGGAGAACTGAAAGCCTTGTTATGCTGATGGGCGGGATGTAAATTGCCAACAGCCACTGTGGAGAAGTGTATGGTGTTTCCTGAAACATCTAAAAAACAAAGCAACAGAGCCTAGGGCACTTCCACATATGGTCCTATAGCTTAGGGAAATTAAAATTAAAAAGACACAGCCACCCCAAAGTTTGGGACGGCTCTGTTTACAAGAACCTCGTTTACGGTACAAGTTCAATATCACAGAAAGCGAAAAATGGATAAAGAAGTTGTGGTACTTCCGTACAATGCAATATCACTCAGCAATGAAATCTATGTCATCAGGCCCGTAGCAGCATAATGAGTGGATTCAGGTACGATGATTCTAAGTGAAATAAGTCACAAGAAAAAGAAATATCATAAGGTATCACTAATGCACGGAATGTAAACTTGGCTACACAGGAACTGAATTACAAAACAGAACAGGGTCTCAAATGTAGAAAACCAAATTATGCTTGCTTAAGGGGAAAGGTGAGTTGGGGTGCTGCATAAAACCAGAGATTGAAATTAGCACAGATACCGTTCCGTAAGCCAAATATGTAATAGACAAGAGCTACTCCTTGCTCAACGAAGTGGACTCAACACCCCATATTAAACGCCTAAGAATATACCTGACTAGTAAGAATCTTAAAACCTATGGATTTATATGTCTCCGAAAGAGAATCAAGCGTGTGAACAGCGGCATAAACGCAGCAGTGATAGGATTGGTGAGGTTCGGTGAGCAAATGCAGACCCTTTGAAGTCATATTGCATGGTACCCATTCCATGGGTCTCAACTCTCCAGGTTTAAGGAATTCTTCCTTCAGCTAAAACACGCATGTGGAACCCAGAGTATGATCCACCGTGTGGTCAGGAAACGTGTTCAAATGTGTCTCAGTTTTCGTCCCCTGGTACTCGGGTACAACATTCCAGACGCTTTACTAACACTCTCCCCACTTGGAGAGTCAGTGCCTTTAACCTCCTATTTGACCCAGTTTGCAATTTCTGTGGAAAATGAACAGGAATAGGGAGAACCAATGAGAGACTAGGTGGAGGTGTCTGGACGGGCAAATTTAACTCTCATTTCCCACCAGGAAGAGGAATTAACCAAAGGTTCAGCATGCCGTGCCGGAACGAAACTAGGGCCTAAAGCAATCCTGCGGTGTTGCGGCCAGCTCACAAGAAAGCGAGTTGAAGAAAGGAGCTCAGGGGCACTGTAATTCACAAACCTGCAGAGTTATAAATGACAGCTATCTTCCAAAAATATATTGAAGTAAGGCTGCCAAGAGGAATTGAAAGCGGGGCAGAATACAGGAAACCGATTTCAGGAGGTAGACTGGAATTGCATGTAAAGCATAGGAAAAGAGGCAGAACGTCCACAATGATGCACTTGGCCAAAAAGGGCGTATGCGTTTTTTCCTGAATATATTCAGGAAAAAACGCATACGCCCTTTTTGGCCAACCAAGCAAGCTTGCAAAGGAAATCTGCACTACAATGAAGTCTCACTGCCCCCTGGTCAAAAGGGCCATCTGAAAAAAGTGTAAAATCCAGAAAGGCAGGACAGGCCATGGAGAATGGGAGCCTTGTTATGCTGATGGGCGGGATGTAAATTGCCAGCAGCCACTCTGGAGAAGTGTATGGTGTTTCCTGAAACATCCAAAAAACAGAGCAACAGAAGCTAGGGCACTTCCACTTATGGTCCTATAGCTTAGGGAAATTAAAATCAAAAAGACACAGCCACCCCAATGTTTGGGACGGCTCTGTTTACAAGAACCTCGTTTACAGTACAAGTTCAATATCACAGAAAGCGAAAAATGGATAAAGAATTTGTGGTACTTACGTACAATGCAATATCACTCAGCTATAAAATCTATGTCATCAGGCCCGTAGCAGCATAATGAGTGGATTCAGGTACGATGATTCTAAGTGAAATAAGTCACACAGAAAAAGAAACATCATAAGATATCACTAATACACGGAATGTAAACTTGGCTACACAGGAACTGAATTACAAAACAGAACAGGGTGTCAAATGTAGAAAACCAACTTATGCTTGCTTAAGGGGAAAGGTGAGTTGGGGTGCTGCATAAAACCAGAGATTGAAAGTAGCACAGATACCGTTCCATAAGCCAAATATGTAATAGACAAGAGCTACTCCTTGCTCAACGAAGTGGACTCAACACCCCATATTAAACGCCTAAGAATATACCTGACTAGTAAGAGTCTACCTGACTAGTAAGAATCTTAAAACCTATGGATTTATATGTCTCCGAAAGAGAATCAAGCGTTTGTACAGCGGCATAAACGCAGCAGTGATAGGATTGTTGAGGTTCGGTGAGCAAATGCAGCCCCTTTGAAGTCATATTGCATGGTACCCATTCCATGGGTCTCAACTCTCCAGGTTTAAGGGATTCTTCCTTCAGCTAAAACATGCATGTGGAACCCAGAGTATGATCCACTTTGTGATCGGGAAACGTGTTCAAATGTGTCTCAGTTTCGTCCCCTGGTACTCGGGTGCAACATACCAGACGCTTTACTAACACTCTCCCCACTTGGAGAGTCAGTGCCTTTAACCTCCTGTTTGGCCCAGTTTGCAATTTCTGTGGAAAATGAACAGGAAGAGGGAGAACCAATGAGAGACTAGGTGGAGGTGTCTGAATGGGAAATTTAACTCTCATTTCCCACCAGGAAGAGGAATTAACCAAAGGCTCAGCATGCGAAGCCAGAACCAAACTAGGGCCTGAAGCAATCCTGCGGTGTTGCGGCCAGCTCACAAGAAAGCGAGTTGAAGAAAGGAGCTCACGGGCACTGTAATTCACAAACCTGCAGAGTTATAAATGACAGCTATCTTCCAAAAATATATTGAAGTAAGGCAGCCAAGAGGAGTTGAATGCGGGGCAGAATTGCAGGAAACCGATTTCAGGAGGTAGACTGGAATTGCATGTAAAGCATAGGAAAAGAGGCAGAACGTCCACAATGATGCACTTGGCCAAAAAGGGCGTATGCGTTTTTTCCTGAGGAAAGAACGCATACGCCCTTTTTGGCCAACCAAGCAAGCTTGCAAAGGAAATCTGCACTACAATGAAGTCTCACTGCCCCCCGGTCAAAAGGGCCATCTGAAAAAAGTGTAAAATCCAGAAAGGCAGGACAGGCCAAGGAGAACTAGGAGCCTTCTTACGCTGATGGGCGGGATGTAAATTGCCAGCAGCCACTCTGGAGAAGTGTATGGTGTTTCCTGAAACATCCAAAAAACAAAGCAACAGAGCCTAGGGCACTTCCACTTATGGTCCTATAGCTTAGGGAAATTAAAATCAAAAAGACACAGCCACCCCAAAGTTTGGGACGGCTCTGTTTACAAGAACCTCGTTTACGGTACAAGTTCAATATCACAGAAAGCGAAAAATAGATAAAGAAGTTGTGGTACTTACGTACAATGCAATATCACTCAGCAATGAAATCTATGTCATCAGGCCCATAGCAGCATAATGAGTGGATTCAGGTACGATGATTCTAAGTGAAATGAGTCACACAGAAAAAGAATCATCATAAGTTATCACTACTACACGGAATGTAAACTTGGCTACACAGGAACTGAATTACAAAACAGAACAGGGTGTCAAATGCAGAAAATCAACTTATGCTTGCTTAAGGGGAAAGGTGAGTTGGGGTGCTGCATACAACAAGCAATTGAAATTAGCACAGATACCGTTCCATAAGCCAAATATGTAATAGACAAGAACTACTACTTGCTCAACGAAGTGGACTCAACACCCCATATTAAACGCCTAAGAATATACCTGACTTGTAAGAATCTTAAAACCTATGGATTTATATGTCTCTGAAAGAGAATCTAGCGTGTGTACACCGGCATAAACGCAGCAGTGATAGGATTGGTGAGGTTCGGTGAGCAAATGCAGACTCTTTGAAGTCATATTGCATGGTACCCATTCCATGGGTCTCAACTCTCCAGGTTTAAGGGATTCTTCCTTCAGCTAAAACATGCATGTGGAACCCAGAGTATGATCCACCGTGTGATCGGGAAAAGTGTTCAAATGTGTCTCAGTTTTTGTCCCCTGGTACTCGGGTGCAACATTCCAGACGCTTTACTAACACTCCCCCACTTGGAGAGTCGGTGCCTTTAACCTCCTGTTTGGCCCAGTTTGCAATTTCTGTGGAAAATGAACAGGAATAGGGAGAACCAATGAGAGACTAGGTGGAGGTGTCTGGACGGGCAAATTTAACTCTCATTTCCCACCAGGAAGAGGAATTAAGCAAAGGCACAGCATGCCGTGCCGGAACGAGACTAGGGCCTGAAGCAATCCTGCGATGTTGCGGCCAGCTCACAAGAAAGTGAGTTGAAGAAAGGAGCTCAGGGGCACTGTAATTCACAAACCTGCAGAGTTATAAATGACAGCTATCTTCCAAAAATATATTGAAGTAAGGCAGCCAAGAGGAATTGAAAGCGGGGCAGAATTGCAGGAAACCGATTTCAGGAGGTAGACTGGAATTGCATGTAAAGCATAGGAAAAGAGGCAGAATGTCCACAATGATGCACTTGGCCAAAAAGGGCGTATGCGTTTTTTCCTGAGGAAAAAACGCATACGCCCTTTTTGGCCAACCAAGCAAGCTTGCAAAGGAAATCTGCACTACAATGAAGTCTCACTGCCCCCCGGTCAAAAGGGCCATCTGAAAAAAGTGTAAAATCCAGAAAGGCAGGACAGGCCATGGAGAACTGCGAGCCTTGTTATGCTGATGGGCGGGATGTAAATTGACAACAGCCACTGTGGAGAAGTGTATGGTGTTTCCTGAAACATCTAAAAAACAAAGCAACAGAGCCTAGGGCACTTCCACATATGGTCCTATAGCTTAGGGAAATTAAAATCAAAAACACACAGCCACCCCAAATTTTGGGCCGGCTCTGTTTACAAGAACCTCGTTTACGGTACAAGTTCAATATCACAGAAAGCGAAAAATGGATAAAGAAGTTGTGGTACTTACGTACAATGCAATATCACTCAGCAATGAAATCTATGTCATCAGGCCCGTAGCAGCATAATGAGTGGATTCAGGTACGATGATTGTAAGTGAAATGAGTCACACAGAAAAAGAAGCATCATAAGATATCACTAATACACGGAATGTAAACTTGGCTACAAAGGAACTGAATTACAAAACAGAAAAGGGTCTCAAATGTAGAAAACCAACTTATGCTTGCTTAAGGGGAAAGGTGAGTTGGGGTGCTGCATAAAACCAGAGATTGAAATTAGCACAGATACCGTTCCGTAAGCCAAATATGTAATAGACAAGAGCTACTCCTTGCTCAACGAAGTGGACTCAACACCCCATATTAAACGCCTAAGAATATACCTGACTAGTAAGAATCTTAAAACCTATGGATTTATATGTCTCCGAAAGAGAATCAAGCGTGTGAACAGCGGCATAAACGCAGCAGTGATAGGATTGGTGAGGTTCGGTGAGCAAATGCAGACCCTTTGAAGTCATATTGCATGGTACCCATTCCATGGGTCTCAACTCTCCATGTTTAAGGGATTCTTCCTTCAGCTAAAACATGCATGTGGAACCCAGAGTATGATCCACCGTGTGATTGGAAAACGTGTTCAAATGTGTCTCAGTTTTCGTCCCCTGGTACTTGGGTGCAACATTCCAGATGCTTTACTAACACTCTCCCCACTTGGAGAGTCAGTGCCTTTAACCTCCTGTTTGGCCCAGTTTGCAATTTCTGTGGAAAATGAACAGGAATAGGGAGAAACAATGAGAGACTAGGTGGAGGTGTCCGGACGGGCAAATTTAACTCTCATTTCCCACCAGGAAGAGGAATTAACCAAAGGCTCAGCGTGCCATGCCGGAACCAAACTAGGGCCTGAAGCAATCCTGCGGTGTTGCGGCCAGCTCACAAGAAAGCGAGTTGAAGAAAGGAGCTCAGGGGCACTGTAATTCACAAAGCTGCAGAGTTATAAATGACAGCTATCGTCCAAAAATATATTGAAGGAAGGCTGCCAAGAGGAGTTGAAAGCGGGGCAGAATTGCAGGAAACCGATTTCAGGAGGTAGACTGGAATTGCATGTAAAGCATAGGAAAAGAGGCAGAACGTCCACAATGATGCACTTGGCCAAAAAGGGCGTATGCGTTTTTTCCTGAATATATTCAGGAAAAAACGCATACGCCCTTTTTGGCCAACCAAGCAAGCTTGCAAAGGAAATCTGCACTACAATGAAGTCTCACTGCCCCCCGGTCAAAAGGGCCTTCTGAAAAAAGTGTAAAATCCAGAAAGGCAGGACAGGTCATGGAGAACTGGGAGCCTTGTTATGCTGATGGGCGGGATGTAAATTGCCAACAGCCACTCTGGAGAAGTGTATGGTGTTTCCTGAAACATCCAAAAAACAAAGCAACAGAGCCTAGGGCACTTCCACTTATGGTCCTATAGCTTAGGGAAATTAAAATCAAAAAGACACAGCCACCCCAAAGTTTGGGATGGCTCTGTTTACAAGAACCTCGTTTACAGTACAAGTTCAATATCACAGAAAGCAAAAAATGGATAAAGAAGTTGTGGTACTTACGTACAATGCAATATCACTCAGCAATGAAATCTATATCATCAGGCCCGTAGCAGCATAATGAGTGGATTCAGGTATGATGATTCTAAGTGAAATAAGTCACACAGAAAAAGAAACATCATAAGATATCACTACTACACGGAATGTAAACTTGGCTACACAAGAACTGAATTACAAAACAGAACAGGGCCTCAAATGTACAAAACCAACTTATGCTTGCTTAAGGAGAAAGGTGAGTTGGGGTGCTTCACAAAACCAGAGATTGAAATTAGCCCAGATACCGTTCCATAAGCCAAATATGTAATAGACAAGAGCTACTCCTTGCTCAACGAAGTGGACTCAACACCCCATATTAAACGCCTAAGAATATACCTGACTAGTAAGAATCTTAAAACCTATGGATTTATATATCTCTGAAAGAGAATCAAGCGTGTGTACAACGGCATAAACGCAGCAGTGATAGGATTGGTGAGGTTCGGTGAGCAAATGCAGACCCTTTGAAGTCATATTGCATGGTACCCATTCCATGGGTCTCAACTCTCCATGTTTAAGGGATTCTTCCTTCAGCTAAAACATGCATGTGGAACCCAGAGTATGATCCACCGTGTGATCGGAAAACTTGTTCAAATGTGTCTCAGTTTTCATCCCCTAGTACTCGGGTGCAACATTCCAGACGCTTTACTAACACTCTCCCCACTTGGAGAGTCAGTGCCTTTAACCTCCTGTTTGGCCAGTTTGCAATTTCTGTGGAAAATGAACAGGAATAGGGAGAACCAATGAGAGACTAGGTGGAGGTGTCTGGACAAGCAAATTTAACTCTCATTTCCCACCAGGAAGAGGAATTAACCAAAGGCTCAGCATGCCATGCCGAACCAAACTAGGGTCTGAAGCAATCCTGCGGTGTTGCGGCCAGCTCACAAGAAAGCGAGTTGAAGAAAGGAGCACAGGGGCACTGTAATTCACAAACCTGCAGAGTTATAAATGACAGCTATCTTCCAAAAATATATTGAAGTAAGGCTGCCAAGAGGAGTTGAAAGCGGGGCAGAATTGCACGAAACCGATTTCAGGAGGTAGACTGGAATTGCATGTAAAGCATAGGAAAAGAGGCAGAACGTCCACAATGATGCACTTGGCCAAAAAGGGCGTATGCGTTTTTTCCTGAATATATTCAGGAAAAAACGCATACGCCCTTTTTGGCCAACCAAGCAAGCTTGCAAAGGAAATCTGCACTACAATGAAGTCTCACTGCCCCCTGGTCAAAAGGGCCATCTGAAAAAAGTGTAAAATCCAGAAAGGCAGGACAGGCCATGGAGAACTGCGAGCCTTGTTATGCTGATGGGTGGGATGTAAATTGCCAACAGCCACTGTGGAGAAGTGTATGGTGTTTCCTGAAACATCTAAAAAACAAAGCAACAGAGCCTAGGGCACTTCCACATATGGTCCTATAGCTTAGGGAAATTAAAATCAAAAAGACACAGCCACCCCAAATTTTGGGCCGGCTCTGTTTACAAGAACCTCGTTTACGGTACAAGTTCAATATCACAGAAAGCGAAAAATGGATAAAGAAGTTGTGGTACTTACGTACAATGCAATATCACTCAGCAATGAAATCTATGTCATCAGGCCCGTAGCAGCATAATGAGTGGATTCAGGTACGATGATTGTAAGTGAAATAAGTCACACAGAAAAAGAAGCATCATAAGATATCACTAATACACGGAATGTAAACTTGGCTACAAAGGAACTGAATTACAAAACAGAACAGGGTCTCAAATGTAGAATACCAACTTATGCTTGCTTAAGGGGAAAGGTGAGTTGGGGTGCTGCATAAAACCAGAGATTGAAATTAGCACAGATACCGTTCAATAAGCCAAATATGTAATAGACAAGAGCTACTCCTTGCTCAACGAAGTGGACTCAACACCCCATATTAAACGCCTAAGAATATACCTGACTAGTAAGAATCTTAAAACCTATGGATTTATATGTCTCCGAAAGAGAATCAAACGTGTGTACAGAGGCATAAACGCAGCAGTGATAGGATTGGTGAGGTTCGGTGAGCAAATGCAGACCCTTTGAAGTCATATTGCATGGTACCAATTCCATGGGTCTCAACTCTCCAGGTTTAAGGGATTCTTCCTTCAGCTAAAACATGCATGTGGAACCCAGAGTATGATCCACGGTGTGATCGGGAAACGTGTTCAAATGTGTCTCAGTTTTCGTCCCCTAGTACTCGGGTGCAACATTCCAGATGCTTTACTAACACTCTCCACACTTGGAGAGTCAGTGCCTTTAACCTCCTGTTTGGCCCAGTTTGCAATTTCTGTGGAAAATGAACAGGAATAGGGAGAACCAATGAGAGACTAGGTGGAGGTGTCTGGACGGGCAAATTTAACTCTCATTTCCCACCAGGAAGAGGAATTAACCAAAGGCTCAACATGCCATGCCGGAACCAAACTAGGGCCTGAAGCAATCCTGCGGTGTTGCTGCCAGCTCACAAGAAAGCAACTTGAAGAAAGGAGCTCAGGGGCACTGTAATTCACAACCTGCAGAGTTATAAATGACAGCTATCTTCCAAAAATATATTGAAGTAAGGCAGCCAAGAGGAATTGAAAGTGCGGCAGAATTGCAGGCAACCGATTTCAGGAGGTAGACTGGAATTGCATGTAAAGCATAGGAAAAAAGGCAGAACGTCCACAATGATGCACTTGGCCAAAAAGGGCGTATGCGTTTTTTCCTGAATATATTCAGGAAAAAACGCATACGCCCTTTTTGGCCAACCAAGCAAGCTTGCAAAGGAAATCTGCACTACAATGAAGTCTCACTGCCCCCCGGTCAAAAGGGCCATCTGAAAAAAGTGTAAAATCCAGAAAGGCAGGACAGGCCAAGGAGAACTAGGAGCCGTCTTATGCTGACGGGCGGGATGTAAATTGACAGCAGCCACTCTGGAGAAGTGTATGGTGTTTCCTGAAACATCCAAAAAACAAAGCAACAGAGCCTAGGGCACTTCCACTTATGGTCCTATAGCTTAGGGAAATTAAATTCAAAAAGACACAGCCACCCCAAAGTTTGGGATGGCTCTGTTTACAAGAACCTCGTTTACGGTACAAGTTCAATATCACAGAAAGCGAAAAATGGATAAAGAAGTTGTGGTACTTACGTACAATGCAATATCACTCAGCAATGAAATCTATGTCATCAGGCCCGTAGCAGCATAATGAGTGGATTCAGGTATGATGATTCTAAGTGAAATGAGTCACACAGAAAAAGAAACATCATAAGTTATCACTACTACACGGAATGTAAACTTGGCTACACAGGAACTGAATTACAAAACAGAACAGGGTGTCAAATGCAGAAAATCAACTTATGCTTGCTTAAGGGGAAAGGTGAGTTGGGGTGCTGCATACAACAAGCAATTGAAATTAGCACAGATACCGTTCCATAAGCCAAATATGTAATAGACAAGAACTACTACTTGCTCAACGAAGTGGACTCAACACCCCATATTAAACGCCTAAGAATATACCTGACTTGTAAGAATCTTAAAACCTATGGATTTATATGTCTCTGAAAGAGAATCTAGCGTGTGTACAGCGGCATAAACGCAGCAGTGATAGGACTGGTGAGGTTCGGTGAGCAAATGCAGACCCTTTGAAGTCATATTGCATGGTACCCATTCCATGGGTCTCAACTCTCCAGGTTTAAGGGATTCTTCCTTCAGCTAAAACATGCATGTGGAACCCAGAGTATGATCCACCGTGTGATCGGGAAAAGTGTTCAAATGTGTCTCAGTTTTTGTCCCCTGGTACTCGGGTGCAACATTCCAGACGCTTTACTAACACTCCCCCACTTGGAGAGTCGGTGCCTTTAACCTCCTGTTTGGCCCAGTTTGCAATTTCTGTGGAAAATGAACAGGAATAGGGAGAACCAATGAGAGACTAGGTGGAGGTGTCTGGACGGGCAAATTTAACTCTCATTTCCCACCAGGAAGAGGAATTAAGCAAAGGCACAGCATGCCGTGCCGGAACGAAACTAGGGCCTGAAGCAATCCTGCGATGTTGCGGCCAGCTCACAAGAAAGTGAGTTGAAGAAAGGAGCTCAGGGGCACTGTAATTCACAAACCTGCAGAGTTATAAATGACAGCTATCTTCCAAAAATATATTGAAGTAAGGCAGCCAAGAGGAATTGAAAGCGGGGCAGAATTGCAGGAAACCGATTTCAGGAGGTAGACTGGAATTGCATGTAAAGCATAGGAAAAGAGGCAGAATGTCCACAATGATGCACTTGGCCAAAAAGGGCGTATGCGTTTTTTCCTGAATATATTCAGGAAAAAACGCATACGCCCTTTTTGGCCAACCAAGCAAGCTTGCAAAGGAAATCTGCACTACAATGAAGTCTCACTGCCCCCCGGTCAAAAGGGACATCTGAAATAAGTGTAAAATCCAGAAAGGCAGGACAGGCCATGGAGAACTGGGAGCCTTGTTATGCTGATGGGCGGGATGTAAATTGCCAGCAGCCACTCTGGAGAAGTGTATGGTGTTTCCTGAAACATCCAAAAAACAAAGCAACAGAGCCTAGTGCATTTCCACTTATTGTCCTATAGCTTAGGGAAATTAAAATCAAAAAGACACAGCCACCCAAAGTTTTGGCCGGCTCTGTTTACAAGAACCTCGTTTACGGTAGAAGTTCAATATCACAGAAAGCGAAAAATGGATAAAGAATTTGTGGTACTTACGTACAATGCAATATCACTCAGTAATGAAATCTGTGTCATCAGGCCCGTAGCAGCATAATGAGTGGATAAAGGTACGATGATTCTAAGTGAAATAAGTCACACAGAAAAAGAAACCTCATAAAATATCACTACTACACGGAATGTAAACTTGGCTACACAGGAACTGAATTACAAAACATAACAGGGTCTCAAATGTAGAAAACCAACTTATGCTTCATTAAGGGGAAAGGTGACTTGCGGTGCGGCATAAAACCAGAGATTGAAATTAGCACAGATACCGTTCCATAAGCCAAATATGTAATAGACAAGAGCTACTCCTTGCTCAACGAAGTGGACTCAACACCCCATATTAAACGCCTAAGAATATACCTGACTAGTAACAATCTTAAAACCTATGGATTTATATGTCTCTGAAAGAGAATCAAGCATGTGTACAGCGGCATGAACGCACCAGTGATAGGACTGGTGAGGTTCGGTGAGCAAATGCAGACCCTTTGAAGTCATATTGCATGGTACCCATTCCATGGGTCTCAACTCTCCATGTTTAAGGGATTCTTCCTTCAGCTAAAACATGCATGTGGAACCCAGAGTATGATCCACCGTGTGATTGGAAAACGTGTTCAAATGTTTCTCAGTTTTCGTCCCCTGGTACTCGGGTGCAACATTCCAGACGCTTTACTAACACTCCCCCACTTGGAGAGTCAGTGCCTTTAACCTCCTGTTTGGCCCAGTTTGCAATTTCTGTGGAAAATGAACAGGAATAGGGAGAACCAATGAGAGACTAGGTGGAGGTGTCTGGACGGGCAAATTTAACTCTCATTTCCCACCAGGAAGAGGAAATAACCAAAGGCGCAGCATGCCGTGCCAGAACCAAACTAGGGCCTGAAGCAATCCTGCGATGTTGCGGCCAGCTCACAAGAAAGTGAGTTGAAGAAAGGAACTCAGGGACACTGTAATTCACAAACCTGCAGAGTTATAAATGACAGCTATCTTCCAAAAATATATTGAAGTAAGGCTGCCAAAAGGAGTTGAAAGCAGGGCAGAATTGCAGGAGACCGATTTCAGGAGGTAGACTGGAATTGCATGTAAAGCATAGGAAAAGAGGCAGAACGTCCACAATGATGCACTTGGCCAAAAAGTGCGTATGCGTTTTTTCCTGAATATATTCAGGAAAAAACGCATACGCCCTTTTTGGCCAACCAAGCAAGCTTGCAAAGGACATCTGCACTACAATGAAGTCTCACTGCCCCCCGGTCAAAAGGGCCATCTGAAAAAAGTGTAAAATCCAGAAAGGCAGGACAGGCCATGGAGAACTGGGAGCCATGTTATGCTGATGGGCGGGATGTAAATTGCCAACAGCCACTGTGGAGAAGTGTATGGTGTTTCCTGAAACATCTAAAAAACAAAGCAACAGAGCCTAGGGCACTTCCACATATGGTCCTATAGCTTAGGGAAATTAAAATCAAAAAGACACAGCCACCCCAAAGTTTGGGACGGCTCTGTTTACAAGAACCTCGTTTACGGTACAAGTTCAATATCACAGAAAGCGAAAAATGGATAAAGAAGTTGTGGTACTTCCGTACAATGCAATATCACTCAGCAATGAAATCTATGTCATCAGGCCCGTAGCAGCATAATGAGTGGATTCAGGTACGATGATTCTAAGTGAAATAAGTCACAAGAAAAAGAAATATCATAAGGTATCACTAATGCACGGAATGTAAACTTGGCTACACAGGAACTGAATTACAAAACAGAACAGGGTCTCAAATGTAGAAAACCAACTTATGCTTGCTTAAGGAGAAAGGTGAGTTGGGGTGCTGCATAAAACCAGAGATTGAAATTAGCACAGATACCTTTCCATAAGCCAAATATGTAATAGAGAAGAGCTACTCCTTGCTCAACGAAGTGGACTCAACACCCCATATTAAACGCCTAAGAATATACCTGACTAGTAAGAATCTTAAAACCTATAGATTTATATGTCTCCGAAAGAGAATCAAACGTGTGTACAGCGGCATAAACGCAGCAGTGATAGGATTGGTGAGGTTCGGTGAGCAAATGCAGACCCTTTGAAGTCATATTGCATGGTACCAATTCCATGGGTCTCAACTCTCCAGGTTTAAGGGATTCTTCCTTCAGCTAAAACATGCATGTGGAACCCAGAGTATGATCCACGGTGTGATCGGGAAACGTGTTCAAATGTGTCTCAGTTTTCGTCCCCTAGTACTCGGGTGCAACATTCCAGATGCTTTACTAACACTCTCCCCACTTGGAGAGTCAGTGCCTTTAACCTCCTGTTTGGCCAGTTTGCAATTTCTGTGGAAAATGAACAGGAATAGGGAGAACCAATGAGAGACTAGGTGGAGGTGTCTGGACAAGCAAATTTAACTCTCATTTCCCACCAGGAATAGGAATTAACCAAAGGCTCAGCATGCCATGCCGGAACCAAACTAGGGTCTGAAGCAATCCTGCGGTGTTGCGGCCAGCTCACAAGAAAGCGAGTTGAAGAAAGGAGCACAGGGGCACTGTAATTCACAAACCTGCAGAGTTATAAATGACAGCTATCTTCCAAAAATATATTGAAGTAAGGCTGCCAAGAGGAGTTGAAAGCGGGGCAGAATTGCACGAAACCGATTTCAGGAGGTAGACTGGAATTGCATGTAAAGCATAGGAAAAGAGGCAGAACGTCCACAATGATGCACTTGGCCAGAAAGGGCGTATGCGTTTTTTCCTGAATATATTCAGGAAAAAACGCATACGCCCTTTTTGGCCAACCAAGCAAGCTTGCAAAGGAAATCTGCACTACAATGAAGTCTCACTGCCCCCCGGTCAAAAGGGCCATCTGAAAAAAGTGTAAAATCCAGAAAGGCAGGACAGGCCATGGAGAACTGCGAGCCTTGTTATGCTGATGGGTGGGATGTAAATTGCCAACAGCCACTGTGGAGAAGTGTATGGTGTTTCCTGAAACATCTAAAAAACAAAGCAACAGAGCCTAGGGCACTACCACATATGGTCCTATAGCTTAGGGAAATTAAAATCAAAAAGACAGAGCCACCCCAAATTTTGGGCCGGCTCTGTTTACAAGAACCTCGTTTACGGTACAAGTTCAATATCACAGAAAGCGAAAAATGGATAAAGAAGTTGTGGTACTTACGTACAATGCAATATCACTCAGCAATGAAATCTATGTCATCAGGCCCGTAGCAGCATAATGAGTGGATTCAGGTACGATGATTGTAAGTGAAATAAGTCACACAGAAAAAGAAGCATCATAAGATATCACTAATACACGGAATGTAAACTTGGCTACAAAGGAACTGAATTACAAAACAGAACAGGTTCTCAAATGTAGAATACCAACTTATGCTTGCTTAAG
The DNA here is from genome assembly GCF_964270905.1 of Leucopleurus acutus. Lineage (NCBI taxonomy): Eukaryota > Metazoa > Chordata > Mammalia > Artiodactyla > Delphinidae > Leucopleurus > Leucopleurus acutus. The sequence goes on from NW_028139194.1 coordinate 172,870, forward strand.
GGGAAAGGTGAGTTGGGGTGCTGCATAAAACCAGAGATTGAAATTAGCACAGATACTTTTCCATAAGCCAAATATGTAATAGACAAGAGCTACTCCTTGCTCAACGAAGTGGACTCAACACCGCATATTAAACGCCTAAGAATATACCTGACTAGTAAGAATCTTAAAACCTATGGATTTATATGTCTCCGAAAGAGAATCAAACGTGTGTACAGAGGCATAAACGCAGCAGTGATAGGATTGGTGAGGTTCGGTGAGCAAATGCAGACCCTTTGAAGTCATATTGCATGGTACCAATTCCATGGGTCTCAACTCTCCAGGTTTAAGGGATTCTTCCTTCAGCTAAAACACGCATGTGGAACCCAGAGTATGATCCACGGTGTGATCGGGAAACGTGTTCAAATGTGTCTCAGTTTTCGTCCCCTAGTACTCGGGTGCAACATTCCAGATGCTTTACTAACACTCTCCCCACTTGGAGAGTCAGTGCCTTTAACCTCCTGTTTGGCCAGTTTGCAATTTCTGTGGAAAATGAACAGGAATAGGGAGAACCAATGAGAGACTAGGTGGAGGTGTCCGGACGGGCAAATTTAACTCTCATTTCCCACCAGGAGGAGGAATTAACCAAAGGCTCAGCATGCCATGCCGGAACCAAACTAGGGTCTGAAGCAATCCTGCGGTGTTGCGGCCAGCTCACAAGAAAGCGAGTTGAAGAAAGGAGCTCAGGGGCACTGTAATTCACAAACCTGCAGAGTTATAAATGACAGCTATCTTCCAAAAATATATTGAAGTAAGGGTGCCAAGAGGAGTTGAAAGCGGGGCAGAATTGCAGGAAACCGATTTCAGGAGGTAGACTGGAATTGCATGTAAAGCATAGGAAAAGAGGCAGAACGTCCACAATGATGCACTTGGCCAGAAAGGGCGTATGCGTTTTTTCCTGAATATATTCAGGAAAAAACGCATACGCCCTTTTTGGCCAACCAAGCAAGCTTGCAAAGAAAATCTGCACTACAATGAAGTCTCACTGCCCCCCGGTCAAAAGGGCCATCTGAAAAAAGTGTAAAATCCAGAAAGGCAGGACAGGCCATGGAGAACTGAAAGCCTTGTTATGCTGATGGGCGGGATGTAAATTGCCAACAGCCACTGTGGAGAAGTGTATGGTGTTTCCTGAAACATCTAAAAAACAAAGCAACAGAGCCTAGGGCACTTCCACATATGGTCCTATAGCTTAGGGAAATTAAAATTAAAAAGACACAGCCACCCCAATGTTTGGGACGGCTCTGTTTACAAGAACCTCGTTTACAGTACAAGTTCAATATCACAGAAAGCGAAAAATGGATAAAGAAGTTGTGGTACTTCCGTACAAGGCAATATCACTCAGCAATGAAATCTATGTCATCAGGCCCGTAGCAGCATAATGAGTGGATTCAGGTACGATGATTCTAAGTGAAATAAGTCACACAGAAAAAGAAATATCATAAGGTATCACTAATGCACGGAATGTAAACTTGGCTACACAGGAACTGAATTACAAAACAGAACAGGGTCTCAAATGTAGAAAACCAAATTATGCTTGCTTAAGGGGAAAGGTGAGTTGGGGTGCTGCATAAAACCAGAGATTGAAATTAGCACAGATACCGTTCCGTAAGCCAAATATGTAATAGACAAGAGCTACTCCTTGCTCAACGAAGTGGACTCAACACCCCATATTAAACGCCTAAGAATATACCTGACTAGTAAGAATCTTAAAACCTATGGATTTATATGTCTCCGAAAGAGAATCAAGCGTGTGTACAGCGGCATAAGCGCAGCAGTGATAGGATTGGTGAGGTTCGGTGAGCAAATGCAGACCCTTTGAAGTCATATTGCATGGTACCCATTCCATGGGTCTCAACTCTCCATGTTTAAGGGATTCTTCCTTCAGCTAAAACATGCATGTGGAACCCAGAGTATGATCCACCGTGTGATCGGGAAACGTGTTCAAATGTGTCTCAGTTTTTGTCCCCTGGTACTCGGGTGCAACATTCCAGACGCTTTACTAACACTCTCCCCACTTGGAGAGTCGGTGCCTTTAACCTCCTGTTTGGCCCAGTTTGCAATTTCTGTGGAAAATGAACAGGAATAGGGAGAACCAATGAGAGACTAGGTGGAGGTGTCTGGACGGGCAAATTTAACTCTCATTTCCCACCAGGAAGAGGAATTAACCAAAGGCTCAACATGCCATGCCGGAACCAAACTAGGGCCTGAAGCAATCCTGCGGTGTTGCTGCCAGCTCACAAGAAAGCAACTTGAAGAAAGGAGCTCAGGGGCACTGTAATTCACAAACCTGCAGAGTTATAAATGACAGCTATCTTCCAAAAATATATTGATGTAAGGCAGCCAAGAGGAATTGAAAGTGGGGCAGAATTGCAGGCAACCGATTTCAGGAGGTAGACTGGAATTGCATGTAAAGCATAGGAAAAAAGGCAGAACGTCCACAATGATGCACTTGGCCAAAAAGGGCGTATGCGTTTTTTCCTGAATATATTCAGGAAAAAACGCATACGCCCTTTTTGGCCAACCAAGCAAGCTTGCAAAGGAAATCTGCACTACAATGAAGTCTCACTGCCCCCCGGTCAAAAGGGCCATCTGAAAAAAGTGTAAAATCCAGAAAGGCAGGACAGGCCAAGGAGAACTAGGAGCCGTCTTATGCTGACGGGCGGGATGTAAATTGCCAGCAGCCACTCTGGAGAAGTGTATGGTGTTTCCTGAAACATCCAAAAAACAAAGCAACAGAGCCTAGGGCACTTCCACTTATGGTCCTATAGCTTAGGGAAATTAAATTCAAAAAGACACAGCCACCCCAAAGTTTGGGATGGCTCTGTTTACAAGAACCTCGTTTACGGTACAAGTTCAATATCACAGAAAGCGAAAAATAGATAAAGAAGTTGTGGTACTTACGTACAATGCAATATCACTCAGCAATGAAATCTATGTCATCAGGCCCGTAGCAGCATAATGAGTGGATTCAGGTATGATGATTCTAAGTGAAATGAGTCACACAGAAAAAGAAACATCATAAGTTATCACTACTACACGGAATGTAAACTTGGCTACACAGGAACTGAATTACAAAACAGAAAATGGTGTCAAATGTAGAAAACCCACTTATGCTTGCTTAAGGGGAAAGGTGAGTTGGGGTGCTACATACAACAAGAGATTGAAATTAGCACAGATACCGTTCCATAAGCCAAATATGTAATAGACAAGAACTACTACTTGCTCAACGAAGTGGACTCAACACCCCATATTAAAAGCCTAAGAATATACCTGACTAGTAAGAATCTTAAAACCTATGGATTTATATATCTCTGAAAGAGAATCAAGCGTGTGTACAACGGCATAAACGCAGCAGTGATAGGATTGGTGAGGTTCGGTGAGCAAATGCAGACCCTTTGAAGTCATATTGCATGGTACCCATTCCATGGGTCTCAACTCTCCAGGTTTAAGGGATTCTTCCTTCAGCTAAAACATGCATGTGGAACCCAGAGTATGATCCACCGTGTGATCGGAAAACGTGTTCAAATGTGTCTCAGTTTTCATCCCTTAGTACTCGGGTGCAACATTCCAGACGCTTTACTAACACTCTCCCCACTTGGAGAGTCAGTGCCTTTAACCTCCTGTTTGTCCAGTTTGCAATTTCTGTGGAAAATGAACAGGAATAGGGAGAACCAATGAGAGACTAGGTGGAGGTGTCTGGACAAGCAAATTTAACTCTCATTTCCCACCAGGAAGAGGAATTAACCAAAGGCTCAGCATGCCATGCCGGAACCAAACTAGGGTCTGAAGCAATCCTGCGGTGTTGCGGCCAGCTCACAAGAAAGCGAGTTGAAGAAAGGAGCACAGGGGCACTGTAATTCACAAACCTGCAGAGTTATAAATGACAGCTATCTTCCAAAAATATATTGAAGTAAGGCTGCCAAGAGGAGTTGAAAGCGGGGCAGAATTGCACGAAACCGCTTTCAGGAGGTAGACTGGAATTGCATGTAAAGCATAGGAAAAGAGGCAGAACGTCCACAATGATGCACTTGGCCAAAAAGGGCGTATGCGTTTTTTCCTGAATATATTCAGGAAAAAACGCATACGCCCTTTTTGGCCAACCAAGCAAGCTTGCAAAGGAAATCTGCACTACAATGAAGTCTCACTGCCCCCCGGTCAAAAGGGCCATCTGAAAAAAGTGTAAAATCCAGAAAGGCAGGACAGGCCATGGAGAACTGCGAGCCTTGTTATGCTGATGGGTGGGATATAAATTGCCAACAGCAACTGTGGAGAAGTGTATGGTGTTTCCTGAAACATCTAAAAAACAAAGCAACAGAGCCTAGGGCACTTCCACATATGGTCCTATAGCTTAGGGAAATTAAAATCAAAAAGACAGAGCCACCCCAAATTTTGGGCCGGCTCTGTTTACAAGAACCTCGTTTACGGTACAAGTTCAATATCACAGAAAGCGAAAAATGGATAAAGAAGTTGTGGTATTTACGTACAATGCAATATCACTCAGCAATGAAATCTATGTCATCAGGCCCGTAGCAGCATAATGAGTGGATTCAGGTACGATGATTGTAAGTGAAATAAGTCACACAGAAAAAGAAGCATCATAAGATATCACTAATACACGGAATGTAAACTTGGCTACAAAGGAACTGAATTACAAAACAGAACAGGGTCTCAAATGTAGAATACCAACTTATGCTTGCTTAAGGGGAAAGGTGAGTTGGGGTGCTGCATAAAACCAGAGATTGAAATTAGCACAGATACTGTTCCATAAGCCAAATATGTAATAGACAAGAGCTACTCCTTGCTCAACGAAGTGGACTCAACACCCCATATTAAACGCCTAAGAATATACCTGACTAGTAAGAATCTTAAAACCTATGGATTTATATGTCTCCGAAAGAGAATCAAACGTGTGTACAGAGGCATAAACGCAGCAGTGATAGGATTGGTGAGGTTCGGTGAGCAAATGCAGACCCTTTGAAGTCATATTGCATGGTACCAATTCCATGGGTCTCAACTCTCCAGGTTTAAGGGATTCTTCCTTCAGCTAAAACATGCATGTGGAACCCAGAGTATGATCCACGGTGTGATCGGGAAACGTGTTCAAATGTGTCTCAGTTTTCGTCCCCTAGTACTCGGGTGCAACATTCCAGATGCTTTACTAACACTCTCCCCACTTGGAGAGTCAGTGCCTTTAACCTCCTGTTTGGCCAGTTTGCAATTTCTGTGGAAAATGAACAGGAATAGGGAGAACCAATGAGAGACTAGGTGGAGGTGTCCGGACGGGCAAATTTAACTCTCATTTCCCACCAGGAAGAGGAATTAACCAAAGGCTCAGCATGCCATGCCGGAACCAAACTAGGGTCTGAAGCAATCCTGCGGTGTTGCGGCCAGCTCACAAGAAAGCGAGTTGAAGAAAGGAGCTCAGGGGCACTGTAATTCACAAACCTGCAGAGTTATAAATGACAGCTATCTTCCAAAAATATATTGAAGTAAGGGTGCCAAGAGGAGTTGAAAGCGGGGCAGAATTGCAGGAAACCGATTTCAGGAGGTAGACTGGAATTGCATGTAAAGCATAGGAAAAGAGGCAGAACGTCCACAATGATGCACTTGGCCAGAAAGGGCGTATGCGTTTTTTCCTGAATATATTCAGGAAAAAACGCATACGCCCTTTTTGGCCAACCAAGCAAGCTTGCAAAGGAAATCTGCACTACAATGAAGTCTCACTGCCCCCCGGTCAAAAGGGCCATCTGAAAAAAGTGTAAAATCCAGAAAGGCAGGACAGGCCATGGAGAATGGGAGCCTTGTTATGCTGATGGGCGGGATGTAAATTGCCAACAGCCACTGTGGAGAAGTGTATGGTGTTTCCTGAAACATCTAAAAAACAAAGCAACAGAGCCTAGGGCACTTCCACATATGGTCCTATAGCTTAGGGAAATTAAAATTAAAAAGACACAGCCACCCCAAAGTTTGGGACGGCTCTGTTTACAAGAACCTCGTTTACGGTACAAGTTCAATATCACAGAAAGCGAAAAATGGATAAAGAAGTTGTGGTACTTCCGTACAATGCAATATCACTCAGCAATGAAATCTATGTCATCAGGCCCGTAGCAGCATAATGAGTGGATTCAGGTACGATGATTCTAAGTGAAATAAGTCACAAGAAAAAGAAATATCATAAGGTATCACTAATGCACGGAATGTAAACTTGGCTACACAGGAACTGAATTACAAAACAGAACAGGGTGTCAAATGTAGAAAACCAACTTATGCTTGCTTAAGGGGAAAGGTGAGTTGGGGTGCTGCATAAAACCAGAGATTGAAAGTAGCACAGATACCGTTCCGTAAGCCAAATATGTAATAGACAAGAGCTACTCCTTGCTCAACGAAGTGGACTCAACACCCCATATTAAACGCCTAAGAATATACCTGACTAGTAAGAGTCTACCTGACTAGTAAGAATCTTAAAACCTATGGATTTATATGTCTCCGAAAGAGAATCAAGCGTTTGTACAGCGGCATAAACGCAGCAGTGATAGGATTGTTGAGGTTCGGTGAGCAAATGCAGCCCCTTTGAAGTCATATTGCATGGTACCCATTCCATGGGTCTCAACTCTCCAGGTTTAAGGGATTCTTCCTTCAGCTAAAACATGCATGTGGAACCCAGAGTATGATCCACTTTGTGATCGGGAAACGTGTTCAAATGTGTCTCAGTTTCGTCCCCTGGTACTCGGGTGCAACATACCAGACGCTTTACTAACACTCTCCCCACTTGGAGAGTCAGTGCCTTTAACCTCCTGTTTGGCCCAGTTTGCAATTTCTGTGGAAAATGAACAGGAAGAGGGAGAACCAATGAGAGACTAGGTGGAGGTGTCTGAATGGGAAATTTAACTCTCATTTCCCACCAGGAAGAGGAATTAACCAAAGGCTCAGCATGCGAAGCCAGAACCAAACTAGGGCCTGAAGCAATCCTGCGGTGTTGCGGCCAGCTCACAAGAAAGCGAGTTGAAGAAAGGAGCTCACGGGCACTGTAATTCACAAACCTGCAGAGTTATAAATGACAGCTATCTTCCAAAAATATATTGAAGTAAGGCAGCCAAGAGGAGTTGAATGCGGGGCAGAATTGCAGGAAACCGATTTCAGGAGGTAGACTGGAATTGCATGTAAAGCATAGGAAAAGAGGCAGAACGTCCACAATGATGCACTTGGCCAAAAAGGGCGTATGCGTTTTTTCCTGAGGAAAGAACGCATACGCCCTTTTTGGCCAACCAAGCAAGCTTGCAAAGGAAATCTGCACTACAATGAAGTCTCACTGCCCCCCGGTCAAAAGGGCCATCTGAAAAAAGTGTAAAATCCAGAAAGGCAGGACAGGCCAAGGAGAACTAGGAGCCTTCTTACGCTGATGGGCGGGATGTAAATTGCCAGCAGCCACTCTGGAGAAGTGTATGGTGTTTCCTGAAACATCCAAAAAACAAAGCAACAGAGCCTAGGGCACTTCCACTTATGGTCCTATAGCTTAGGGAAATTAAAATCAAAAAGACACAGCCACCCCAAAGTTTGGGACGGCTCTGTTTACAAGAACCTCGTTTACGGTACAAGTTCAATATCACAGAAAGCGAAAAATAGATAAAGAAGTTGTGGTACTTACGTACAATGCAATATCACTCAGCAATGAAATCTATGTCATCAGGCCCATAGCAGCATAATGAGTGGATTCAGGTACGATGATTCTAAGTGAAATGAGTCACACAGAAAAAGAATCATCATAAGTTATCACTACTACACGGAATGTAAACTTGGCTACACAGGAACTGAATTACAAAACAGAACAGGGTGTCAAATGCAGAAAATCAACTTATGCTTGCTTAAGGGGAAAGGTGAGTTGGGGTGCTGCATACAACAAGCAATTGAAATTAGCACAGATACCGTTCCATAAGCCAAATATGTAATAGACAAGAACTACTACTTGCTCAACGAAGTGGACTCAACACCCCATATTAAACGCCTAAGAATATACCTGACTTGTAAGAATCTTAAAACCTATGGATTTATATGTCTCTGAAAGAGAATCTAGCGTGTGTACACCGGCATAAACGCAGCAGTGATAGGACTGGTGAGGTTCGGTGAGCAAATGCAGACTCTTTGAAGTCATATTGCATGGTACCCATTCCATGGGTCTCAACTCTCCAGGTTTAAGGGATTCTTCCTTCAGCTAAAACATGCATGTGGAACCCAGAGTATGATCCACCGTGTGATCGGGAAAAGTGTTCAAATGTGTCTCAGTTTTTGTCCCCTGGTACTCGGGTGCAACATTCCAGACGCTTTACTAACACTCCCCCACTTGGAGAGTCGGTGCCTTTAACCTCCTGTTTGGCCCAGTTTGCAATTTCTGTGGAAAATGAACAGGAATAGGGAGAACCAATGAGAGACTAGGTGGAGGTGTCTGGACGGGCAAATTTAACTCTCATTTCCCACCAGGAAGAGGAATTAAGCAAAGGCACAGCATGCCGTGCCGGAACGAGACTAGGGCCTGAAGCAATCCTGCGATGTTGCGGCCAGCTCACAAGAAAGTGAGTTGAAGAAAGGAGCTCAGGGGCACTGTAATTCACAAACCTGCAGAGTTATAAATGACAGCTATCTTCCAAAAATATATTGAAGTAAGGCAGCCAAGAGGAATTGAAAGCGGGGCAGAATTGCAGGAAACCGATTTCAGGAGGTAGACTGGAATTGCATGTAAAGCATAGGAAAAGAGGCAGAATGTCCACAATGATGCACTTGGCCAAAAAGGGCGTATGCGTTTTTTCCTGAGGAAAAAACGCATACGCCCTTTTTGGCCAACCAAGCAAGCTTGCAAAGGAAATCTGCACTACAATGAAGTCTCACTGCCCCCCGGTCAAAAGGGCCATCTGAAAAAAGTGTAAAATCCAGAAAGGCAGGACAGGCCATGGAGAACTGCGAGCCTTGTTATGCTGATGGGCGGGATGTAAATTGACAACAGCCACTGTGGAGAAGTGTATGGTGTTTCCTGAAACATCTAAAAAACAAAGCAACAGAGCCTAGGGCACTTCCACATATGGTCCTATAGCTTAGGGAAATTAAAATCAAAAACACACAGCCACCCCAAATTTTGGGCCGGCTCTGTTTACAAGAACCTCGTTTACGGTACAAGTTCAATATCACAGAAAGCGAAAAATGGATAAAGAAGTTGTGGTACTTACGTACAATGCAATATCACTCAGCAATGAAATCTATGTCATCAGGCCCGTAGCAGCATAATGAGTGGATTCAGGTACGATGATTGTAAGTGAAATGAGTCACACAGAAAAAGAAGCATCATAAGATATCACTAATACACGGAATGTAAACTTGGCTACAAAGGAACTGAATTACAAAACAGAAAAGGGTCTCAAATGTAGAAAACCAACTTATGCTTGCTTAAGGGGAAAGGTGAGTTGGGGTGCTGCATAAAACCAGAGATTGAAATTAGCACAGATACCGTTCCGTAAGCCAAATATGTAATAGACAAGAGCTACTCCTTGCTCAACGAAGTGGACTCAACACCCCATATTAAACGCCTAAGAATATACCTGACTAGTAAGAATCTTAAAACCTATGGATTTATATGTCTCCGAAAGAGAATCAAGCGTGTGAACAGCGGCATAAACGCAGCAGTGATAGGATTGGTGAGGTTCGGTGAGCAAATGCAGACCCTTTGAAGTCATATTGCATGGTACCCATTCCATGGGTCTCAACTCTCCATGTTTAAGGGATTCTTCCTTCAGCTAAAACATGCATGTGGAACCCAGAGTATGATCCACCGTGTGATTGGAAAACGTGTTCAAATGTGTCTCAGTTTTCGTCCCCTGGTACTTGGGTGCAACATTCCAGATGCTTTACTAACACTCTCCCCACTTGGAGAGTCAGTGCCTTTAACCTCCTGTTTGGCCCAGTTTGCAATTTCTGTGGAAAATGAACAGGAATAGGGAGAAACAATGAGAGACTAGGTGGAGGTGTCCGGACGGGCAAATTTAACTCTCATTTCCCACCAGGAAGAGGAATTAACCAAAGGCTCAGCGTGCCATGCCGGAACCAAACTAGGGCCTGAAGCAATCCTGCGGTGTTGCGGCCAGCTCACAAGAAAGCGAGTTGAAGAAAGGAGCTCAGGGGCACTGTAATTCACAAAGCTGCAGAGTTATAAATGACAGCTATCGTCCAAAAATATATTGAAGGAAGGCTGCCAAGAGGAGTTGAAAGCGGGGCAGAATTGCAGGAAACCGATTTCAGGAGGTAGACTGGAATTGCATGTAAAGCATAGGAAAAGAGGCAGAACGTCCACAATGATGCACTTGGCCAAAAAGGGCGTATGCGTTTTTTCCTGAATATATTCAGGAAAAAACGCATACGCCCTTTTTGGCCAACCAAGCAAGCTTGCAAAGGAAATCTGCACTACAATGAAGTCTCACTGCCCCCCGGTCAAAAGGGCCTTCTGAAAAAAGTGTAAAATCCAGAAAGGCAGGACAGGTCATGGAGAACTGGGAGCCTTGTTATGCTGATGGGCGGGATGTAAATTGCCAACAGCCACTCTGGAGAAGTGTATGGTGTTTCCTGAAACATCCAAAAAACAAAGCAACAGAGCCTAGGGCACTTCCACTTATGGTCCTATAGCTTAGGGAAATTAAAATCAAAAAGACACAGCCACCCCAAAGTTTGGGATGGCTCTGTTTACAAGAACCTCGTTTACAGTACAAGTTCAATATCACAGAAAGCAAAAAATGGATAAAGAAGTTGTGGTACTTACGTACAATGCAATATCACTCAGCAATGAAATCTATGTCATCAGGCCCGTAGCAGCATAATGAGTGGATTCAGGTATGATGATTCTAAGTGAAATAAGTCACACAGAAAAAGAAACATCATAAGATATCACTACTACACGGAATGTAAACTTGGCTACACAAGAACTGAATTACAAAACAGAACAGGGCCTCAAATGTACAAAACCAACTTATGCTTGCTTAAGGAGAAAGGTGAGTTGGGGTGCTTCACAAAACCAGAGATTGAAATTAGCCCAGATACCGTTCCATAAGCCAAATATGTAATAGACAAGAGCTACTCCTTGCTCAACGAAGTGGACTCAACACCCCATATTAAACGCCTAAGAATATACCTGACTAGTAAGAATCTTAAAACCTATGGATTTATATATCTCTGAAAGAGAATCAAGCGTGTGTACAACGGCATAAACGCAGCAGTGATAGGATTGGTGAGGTTCGGTGAGCAAATGCAGACCCTTTGAAGTCATATTGCATGGTACCCATTCCATGGGTCTCAACTCTCCATGTTTAAGGGATTCTTCCTTCAGCTAAAACATGCATGTGGAACCCAGAGTATGATCCACCGTGTGATCGGAAAACTTGTTCAAATGTGTCTCAGTTTTCATCCCCTAGTACTCGGGTGCAACATTCCAGACGCTTTACTAACACTCTCCCCACTTGGAGAGTCAGTGCCTTTAACCTCCTGTTTGGCCAGTTTGCAATTTCTGTGGAAAATGAACAGGAATAGGGAGAACCAATGAGAGACTAGGTGGAGGTGTCTGGACAAGCAAATTTAACTCTCATTTCCCACCAGGAAGAGGAATTAACCAAAGGCTCAGCATGCCATGCCGAACCAAACTAGGGTCTGAAGCAATCCTGCGGTGTTGCGGCCAGCTCACAAGAAAGCGAGTTGAAGAAAGGAGCACAGGGGCACTGTAATTCACAAACCTGCAGAGTTATAAATGACAGCTATCTTCCAAAAATATATTGAAGTAAGGCTGCCAAGAGGAGTTGAAAGCGGGGCAGAATTGCACGAAACCGATTTCAGGAGGTAGACTGGAATTGCATGTAAAGCATAGGAAAAGAGGCAGAACGTCCACAATGATGCACTTGGCCAAAAAGGGCGTATGCGTTTTTTCCTGAATATATTCAGGAAAAAACGCATACGCCCTTTTTGGCCAACCAAGCAAGCTTGCAAAGGAAATCTGCACTACAATGAAGTCTCACTGCCCCCCGGTCAAAAGGGCCATCTGAAAAAAGTGTAAAATCCAGAAAGGCAGGACAGGCCATGGAGAACTGCGAGCCTTGTTATGCTGATGGGTGGGATGTAAATTGCCAACAGCCACTGTGGAGAAGTGTATGGTGTTTCCTGAAACATCTAAAAAACAAAGCAACAGAGCCTAGGGCACTTCCACATATGGTCCTATAGCTTAGGGAAATTAAAATCAAAAAGACACAGCCACCCCAAATTTTGGGCCGGCTCTGTTTACAAGAACCTCGTTTACGGTACAAGTTCAATATCACAGAAAGCGAAAAATGGATAAAGAAGTTGTGGTACTTACGTACAATGCAATATCACTCAGCAATGAAATCTATGTCATCAGGCCCGTAGCAGCATAATGAGTGGATTCAGGTACGATGATTGTAAGTGAAATAAGTCACACAGAAAAAGAAGCATCATAAGATATCACTAATACACGGAATGTAAACTTGGCTACAAAGGAACTGAATTACAAAACAGAACAGGGTCTCAAATGTAGAATACCAACTTATGCTTGCTTAAGGGGAAAGGTGAGTTGGGGTGCTGCATAAAACCAGAGATTGAAATTAGCACAGATACCGTTCAATAAGCCAAATATGTAATAGACAAGAGCTACTCCTTGCTCAACGAAGTGGACTCAACACCCCATATTAAACGCCTAAGAATATACCTGACTAGTAAGAATCTTAAAACCTATGGATTTATATGTCTCCGAAAGAGAATCAAACGTGTGTACAGAGGCATAAACGCAGCAGTGATAGGATTGGTGAGGTTCGGTGAGCAAATGCAGACCCTTTGAAGTCATATTGCATGGTACCAATTCCATGGGTCTCAACTCTCCAGGTTTAAGGGATTCTTCCTTCAGCTAAAACATGCATGTGGAACCCAGAGTATGATCCACGGTGTGATCGGGAAACGTGTTCAAATGTGTCTCAGTTTTCGTCCCCTAGTACTCGGGTGCAACATTCCAGATGCTTTACTAACACTCTCCACACTTGGAGAGTCAGTGCCTTTAACCTCCTGTTTGGCCCAGTTTGCAATTTCTGTGGAAAATGAACAGGAATAGGGAGAACCAATGAGAGACTAGGTGGAGGTGTCTGGACGGGCAAATTTAACTCTCATTTCCCACCAGGAAGAGGAATTAACCAAAGGCTCAACATGCCATGCCGGAACCAAACTAGGGCCTGAAGCAATCCTGCGGTGTTGCTGCCAGCTCACAAGAAAGCAACTTGAAGAAAGGAGCTCAGGGGCACTGTAATTCACAAACCTGCAGAGTTATAAATGACAGCTATCTTCCAAAAATATATTGAAGTAAGGCAGCCAAGAGGAATTGAAAGTGCGGCAGAATTGCAGGCAACCGATTTCAGGAGGTAGACTGGAATTGCATGTAAAGCATAGGAAAAAAGGCAGAACGTCCACAATGATGCACTTGGCCAAAAAGGGCGTATGCGTTTTTTCCTGAATATATTCAGGAAAAAACGCATACGCCCTTTTTGGCCAACCAAGCAAGCTTGCAAAGGAAATCTGCACTACAATGAAGTCTCACTGCCCCCCGGTCAAAAGGGCCATCTGAAAAAAGTGTAAAATCCAGAAAGGCAGGACAGGCCAAGGAGAACTAGGAGCCGTCTTATGCTGACGGGCGGGATGTAAATTGACAGCAGCCACTCTGGAGAAGTGTATGGTGTTTCCTGAAACATCCAAAAAACAAAGCAACAGAGCCTAGGGCACTTCCACTTATGGTCCTATAGCTTAGGGAAATTAAATTCAAAAAGACACAGCCACCCCAAAGTTTGGGATGGCTCTGTTTAAAAGAACCTCGTTTACGGTACAAGTTCAATATCACAGAAAGCGAAAAATGGATAAAGAAGTTGTGGTACTTACGTACAATGCAATATCACTCAGCAATGAAATCTATGTCATCAGGCCCGTAGCAGCATAATGAGTGGATTCAGGTATGATGATTCTAAGTGAAATGAGTCACACAGAAAAAGAAACATCATAAGTTATCACTACTACACGGAATGTAAACTTGGCTACACAGGAACTGAATTACAAAACAGAACAGGGTGTCAAATGCAGAAAATCAACTTATGCTTGCTTAAGGGGAAAGGTGAGTTGGGGTGCTGCATACAACAAGCAATTGAAATTAGCACAGATACCGTTCCATAAGCCAAATATGTAATAGACAAGAACTACTACTTGCTCAACGAAGTGGACTCAACACCCCATATTAAACGCCTAAGAATATACCTGACTTGTAAGAATCTTAAAACCTATGGATTTATATGTCTCTGAAAGAGAATCTAGCGTGTGTACAGCGGCATAAACGCAGCAGTGATAGGACTGGTGAGGTTCGGTGAGCAAATGCAGACCCTTTGAAGTCATATTGCATGGTACCCATTCCATGGGTCTCAACTCTCCAGGTTTAAGGGATTCTTCCTTCAGCTAAAACATGCATGTGGAACCCAGAGTATGATCCACCGTGTGATCGGGAAAAGTGTTCAAATGTGTCTCAGTTTTTGTCCCCTGGTACTCGGGTGCAACATTCCAGACGCTTTACTAACACTCCCCCACTTGGAGAGTCGGTGCCTTTAACCTCCTGTTTGGCCCAGTTTGCAATTTCTGTGGAAAATGAACAGGAATAGGGAGAACCAATGAGAGACTAGGTGGAGGTGTCTGGACGGGCAAATTTAACTCTCATTTCCCACCAGGAAGAGGAATTAAGCAAAGGCACAGCATGCCGTGCCGGAACGAAACTAGGGCCTGAAGCAATCCTGCGATGTTGCGGCCAGCTCACAAGAAAGTGAGTTGAAGAAAGGAGCTCAGGGGCACTGTAATTCACAAACCTGCAGAGTTATAAATGACAGCTATCTTCCAAAAATATATTGAAGTAAGGCAGCCAAGAGGAATTGAAAGCGGGGCAGAATTGCAGGAAACCGATTTCAGGAGGTAGACTGGAATTGCATGTAAAGCATAGGAAAAGAGGCAGAATGTCCACAATGATGCACTTGGCCAAAAAGGGCGTATGCGTTTTTTCCTGAATATATTCAGGAAAAAACGCATACGCCCTTTTTGGCCAACCAAGCAAGCTTGCAAAGGAAATCTGCACTACAATGAAGTCTCACTGCCCCCCGGTCAAAAGGGACATCTGAAATAAGTGTAAAATCCAGAAAGGCAGGACAGGCCATGGAGAACTGGGAGCCTTGTTATGCTGATGGGCGGGATGTAAATTGCCAGCAGCCACTCTGGAGAAGTGTATGGTGTTTCCTGAAACATCCAAAAAACAAAGCAACAGAGCCTAGTGCATTTCCACTTATTGTCCTATAGCTTAGGGAAATTAAAATCAAAAAGACACAGCCACCCAAAGTTTTGGCCGGCTCTGTTTACAAGAACCTCGTTTACGGTAGAAGTTCAATATCACAGAAAGCGAAAAATGGATAAAGAATTTGTGGTACTTACGTACAATGCAATATCACTCAGTAATGAAATCTGTGTCATCAGGCCCGTAGCAGCATAATGAGTGGATAAAGGTACGATGATTCTAAGTGAAATAAGTCACACAGAAAAAGAAACCTCATAAAATATCACTACTACACGGAATGTAAACTTGGCTACACAGGAACTGAATTACAAAACATAACAGGGTCTCAAATGTAGAAAACCAACTTATGCTTCATTAAGGGGAAAGGTGACTTGCGGTGCGGCATAAAACCAGAGATTGAAATTAGCACAGATACCGTTCCATAAGCCAAATATGTAATAGACAAGAGCTACTCCTTGCTCAACGAAGTGGACTCAACACCCCATATTAAACGCCTAAGAATATACCTGACTAGTAACAATCTTAAAACCTATGGATTTATATGTCTCTGAAAGAGAATCAAGCATGTGTACAGCGGCATGAACGCACCAGTGATAGGACTGGTGAGGTTCGGTGAGCAAATGCAGACCCTTTGAAGTCATATTGCATGGTACCCATTCCATGGGTCTCAACTCTCCATGTTTAAGGGATTCTTCCTTCAGCTAAAACATGCATGTGGAACCCAGAGTATGATCCACCGTGTGATTGGAAAACGTGTTCAAATGTTTCTCAGTTTTCGTCCCCTGGTACTCGGGTGCAACATTCCAGACGCTTTACTAACACTCCCCCACTTGGAGAGTCAGTGCCTTTAACCTCCTGTTTGGCCCAGTTTGCAATTTCTGTGGAAAATGAACAGGAATAGGGAGAACCAATGAGAGACTAGGTGGAGGTGTCTGGACGGGCAAATTTAACTCTCATTTCCCACCAGGAAGAGGAAATAACCAAAGGCGCAGCATGCCGTGCCAGAACCAAACTAGGGCCTGAAGCAATCCTGCGATGTTGCGGCCAGCTCACAAGAAAGTGAGTTGAAGAAAGGAACTCAGGGACACTGTAATTCACAAACCTGCAGAGTTATAAATGACAGCTATCTTCCAAAAATATATTGAAGTAAGGCTGCCAAAAGGAGTTGAAAGCAGGGCAGAATTGCAGGAGACCGATTTCAGGAGGTAGACTGGAATTGCATGTAAAGCATAGGAAAAGAGGCAGAACGTCCACAATGATGCACTTGGCCAAAAAGTGCGTATGCGTTTTTTCCTGAATATATTCAGGAAAAAACGCATACGCCCTTTTTGGCCAACCAAGCAAGCTTGCAAAGGACATCTGCACTACAATGAAGTCTCACTGCCCCCCGGTCAAAAGGGCCATCTGAAAAAAGTGTAAAATCCAGAAAGGCAGGACAGGCCATGGAGAACTGGGAGCCATGTTATGCTGATGGGCGGGATGTAAATTGCCAACAGCCACTGTGGAGAAGTGTATGGTGTTTCCTGAAACATCTAAAAAACAAAGCAACAGAGCCTAGGGCACTTCCACATATGGTCCTATAGCTTAGGGAAATTAAAATCAAAAAGACACAGCCACCCCAAATTTTGGGCCGGCTCTGTTTACAAGAACCTCGTTTACGGTACAAGTTCAATATCACAGAAAGCGAAAAATGGATAAAGAAGTTGTGGTACTTACGTACAATGCAATATCACTCAGCAATGAAATCTATGTCATCAGGCCCGTAGCAGCATAATGAGTGGATTCAGGTACGATGATTGTAAGTGAAATAAGTCACACAGAAAAAGAAGCATCATAAGATATCACTAATACACGGAATGTAAACTTGGCTACAAAGGAACTGAATTACAAAACAGAACAGGGTCTCAAATGTAGAATACCAACTTATGCTTGCTTAAGGGGAAAGGTGAGTTGGGGTGCTGCATAAAACCAGAGATTGAAATTAGCACAGATAACGTTCAATAAGCCAAATATGTAATAGACAAGAGCTACTCCTTGCTCAACGAAGTGGACTCAACACCCCATATTAAACGCCTAAGAATATACCTGACTAGTAAGAATCTTAAAACCTATGGATTTATATGTCTCCGAAAGAGAATCAAACGTGTGTACAGAGGCATAAACGCAGCAGTGATAGGATTGGTGAGGTTCGGTGAGCAAATGCAGACCCTTTGAAGTCATATTGCATGGTACCAATTCCATGGGTCTCAACTCTCCAGGTTTAAGGGATTCTTCCTTCAGCTAAAACATGCATGTGGAACCCAGAGTATGATCCACGGTGTGATCGGGAAACGTGTTCAAATGTGTCTCAGTTTTCGTCCCCTAGTACTCGGGTGCAACATTCCAGATGCTTTACTAACACTCTCCCCACTTGGAGAGTCAGTGCCTTTAACCTCCTGTTTGGCCAGTTTGCAATTTCTGTGGAAAATGAACAGGAATAGGGAGAACCAATGAGAGACTAGGTGGAGGTGTCCGGACGGGCAAATTTAACTCTCATTTCCCACCAGGAAGAGGAATTAACCAAAGGCTCAACATGCCATGCCGGAACCAAACTAGGGTCTGAAGCAATCCTGCGGTGTTGCGGCCAGCTCACAAGAAAGCGAGTTGAAGAAAGGAGCTCAGGGGCACTGTAATTCACAAACCTGCAGAGTTATAAATGACAGCTATCTTCCAAAAATATATTGAAGTAAGGGTGCCAAGAGGAGTTGAAAGCGGGGCAGAATTGCAGGAAACCGATTTCAGGAGGTAGACTGGAATTGCATGTAAAGCATAGGAAAAGAGGCAGAACGTCCACAATGATGCACTTGGCCAGAAAGGGCGTATGCGTTTTTTCCTGAATATATTCAGGAAAAAACGCATACGCCCTTTTTGGCCAACCAAGCAAGCTTGCAAAGAAAATCTGCATAACAATGAAGTCTCACTGCCCCCCGGTCAAAAGGGCCATCTGAAATAAGTGTAAAATCCAGAAAGGCAGGACAGGCCATGGAGAACTGAAAGCCTTGTTATGCTGATGGGCGGGATGTAAATTGCCAACAGCCACTGTGGAGAAGTGTATGGTGTTTCCTGAAACATCTAAAAAACAAAGCAACAGAGCCTAGGGCACTTCCACATATGGTCCTATAGCTTAGGGAAATTAAAATTAAAAAGACACAGCCACCCCAAAGTTTGGGACGGCTCTGTTTACAAGAACCTCGTTTACGGTACAAGTTCAATATCACAGAAAGCGAAAAATGGATAAAGAAGTTGTGGTACTTCCGTACAATGCAATATCACTCAGCAATGAAATCTATGTCATCAGGCCCGTAGCAGCATAATGAGTGGATTCAGGTACGATGATTCTAAGTGAAATAAGTCACAAGAAAAAGAAATATCATAAGGTATCACTAATGCACGGAATGTAAACTTGGCTACACAGGAACTGAATTACAAAACAGAACAGGGTCTCAAATGTAGAAAACCAACTTATGCTTGCTTAAGGAGAAAGGTGAGTTGGGGTGCTGCATAAAACCAGAGATTGAAATTAGCACAGATACCTTTCCATAAGCCAAATATGTAATAGAGAAGAGCTACTCCTTGCTCAACGAAGTGGACTCAACACCCCATATTAAACGCCTAAGAATATACCTGACTAGTAAGAATCTTAAAACCTATAGATTTATATGTCTCCGAAAGAGAATCAAACGTGTGTACAGCGGCATAAACGCAGCAGTGATAGGATTGGTGAGGTTCGGTGAGCAAATGCAGACCCTTTGAAGTCATATTGCATGGTACCAATTCCATGGGTCTCAACTCTCCAGGTTTAAGGGATTCTTCCTTCAGCTAAAACATGCATGTGGAACCCAGAGTATGATCCACGGTGTGATCGGGAAACGTGTTCAAATGTGTCTCAGTTTTCGTCCCCTAGTACTCGGGTGCAACATTCCAGATGCTTTACTAACACTCTCCCCACTTGGAGAGTCAGTGCCTTTAACCTCCTGTTTGGCCAGTTTGCAATTTCTGTGGAAAATGAACAGGAATAGGGAGAACCAATGAGAGACTAGGTGGAGGTGTCTGGACAAGCAAATTTAACTCTCATTTCCCACCAGGAAGAGGAATTAACCAAAGGCTCAGCATGCCATGCCGGAACCAAACTAGGGTCTGAAGCAATCCTGCGGTGTTGCGGCCAGCTCACAAGAAAGCGAGTTGAAGAAAGGAGCACAGGGGCACTGTAATTCACAAACCTGCAGAGTTATAAATGACAGCTATCTTCCAAAAATATATTGAAGTAAGGCTGCCAAGAGGAGTTGAAAGCGGGGCAGAATTGCACGAAACCGATTTCAGGAGGTAGACTGGAATTGCATGTAAAGCATAGGAAAAGAGGCAGAACGTCCACAATGATGCACTTGGCCAGAAAGGGCGTATGCGTTTTTTCCTGAATATATTCAGGAAAAAACGCATACGCCCTTTTTGGCCAACCAAGCAAGCTTGCAAAGGAAATCTGCACTACAATGAAGTCTCACTGCCCCCCGGTCAAAAGGGCCATCTGAAAAAAGTGTAAAATCCAGAAAGGCAGGACAGGCCATGGAGAACTGCGAGCCTTGTTATGCTGATGGGTGGGATGTAAATTGCCAACAGCCACTGTGGAGAAGTGTATGGTGTTTCCTGAAACATCTAAAAAACAAAGCAACAGAGCCTAGGGCACTACCACATATGGTCCTATAGCTTAGGGAAATTAAAATCAAAAAGACAGAGCCACCCCAAATTTTGGGCCGGCTCTGTTTACAAGAACCTCGTTTACGGTACAAGTTCAATATCACAGAAAGCGAAAAATGGATAAAGAAGTTGTGGTACTTACGTACAATGCAATATCACTCAGCAATGAAATCTATGTCATCAGGCCCGTAGCAGCATAATGAGTGGATTCAGGTACGATGATTGTAAGTGAAATAAGTCACACAGAAAAAGAAGCATCATAAGATATCACTAATACACGGAATGTAAACTTGGCTACAAAGGAACTGAATTACAAAACAGAACAGGTTCTCAAATGTAGAATACCAACTTATGCTTGCTTAAGGGGAAAGGTGAGTTGGGGTGCTGCATAAAACCAGAGATTGAAATTAGCACAGATACTTTTCCATAAGCCAAATATGTAATAGACAAGAGCTACTCCTTGCTCAACGAAGTGGACTCAACACCCCATATTAAACGCCTAAGAATATACCTGACTAGTAAGAATCTTAAAACCTATGGATTTATATGTCTCCGAAAGAGAATCAAACGTGTGTACAGAGGCATAAACGCAGCAGTGATAGGATTGGTGAGGTTCGGTGAGCAAATGCAGACCCTTTGAAGTCATATTGCATGGTACCAATTCCATGGGTCTCAACTCTCCAGGTTTAAGGGATTCTTCCTTCAGCTAAAACATGCATGTGGAACCCAGAGTATGATCCACGGTGTGATCGGGAAACGTGTTCAAATGTGTCTCAGTTTTCGTCCCC
Organism: Leucopleurus acutus; assembly: GCF_964270905.1. Taxonomy (NCBI): domain Eukaryota; kingdom Metazoa; phylum Chordata; class Mammalia; order Artiodactyla; family Delphinidae; genus Leucopleurus; species Leucopleurus acutus. The sequence goes on from NW_028139194.1 coordinate 193,819, forward strand.
TAGTACTCGGGTGCAACATTCCAGATGCTTTACTAACACTCTCCCCACTTGGAGAGTCAGTGCCTTTAACCTCCTGTTTGGCCAGTTTGCAATTTCTGTGGAAAATGAACAGGAATAGGGAGAACCAATGAGAGACTAGGTGGAGGTGTCCGGACGGGCAAATTTAACTCTCATTTCCCACCAGGAGGAGGAATTAACCAAAGGCTCAGCATGCCATGCCGGAACCAAACTAGGGTCTGAAGCAATCCTGCGGTGTTGCGGCCAGCTCACAAGAAAGCGAGTTGAAGAAAGGAGCTCAGGGGCACTGTAATTCACAAACCTGCAGAGTTATAAATGACAGCTATCTTCCAAAAATATATTGAAGTAAGGGTGCCAAGAGGAGTTGAAAGCGGGGCAGAATTGCAGGAAACCGATTTCAGGAGGTAGACTGGAATTGCATGTAAAGCATAGGAAAAGAGGCAGAACGTCCACAATGATGCACTTGGCCAGAAAGGGCGTATGCGTTTTTTCCTGAATATATTCAGGAAAAAACGCATACGCCCTTTTTGGCCAACCAAGCAAGCTTGCAAAGAAAATCTGCACTACAATGAAGTCTCACTGCCCCCCGGTCAAAAGGGCCATCTGAAAAAAGTGTAAAATCCAGAAAGGCAGGACAGGCCATGGAGAACTGAAAGCCTTGTTATGCTGATGGGCGGGATGTAAATTGCCAACAGCCACTGTGGAGAAGTGTATGGTGTTTCCTGAAACATCTAAAAAACAAAGCAACAGAGCCTAGGGCACTTCCACATATGGTCCTATAGCTTAGGGAAATTAAAATTAAAAAGACACAGCCACCCCAATGTTTGGGACGGCTCTGTTTACAAGAACCTCGTTTACAGTACAAGTTCAATATCACAGAAAGCGAAAAATGGATAAAGAAGTTGTGGTACTTCCGTACAAGGCAATATCACTCAGCAATGAAATCTATGTCATCAGGCCCGTAGCAGCATAATGAGTGGATTCAGGTACGATGATTCTAAGTGAAATAAGTCACACAGAAAAAGAAATATCATAAGGTATCACTAATGCACGGAATGTAAACTTGGCTACACAGGAACTGAATTACAAAACAGAACAGGGTCTCAAATGTAGAAAACCAAATTATGCTTGCTTAAGGGGAAAGGTGAGTTGGGGTGCTGCATAAAACCAGAGATTGAAATTAGCACAGATACCGTTCCGTAAGCCAAATATGTAATAGACAAGAGCTACTCCTTGCTCAACGAAGTGGACTCAACACCCCATATTAAACGCCTAAGAATATACCTGACTAGTAAGAATCTTAAAACCTATGGATTTATATGTCTCCGAAAGAGAATCAAGCGTGTGTACAGCGGCATAAGCGCAGCAGTGATAGGATTGGTGAGGTTCGGTGAGCAAATGCAGACCCTTTGAAGTCATATTGCATGGTACCCATTCCATGGGTCTCAACTCTCCATGTTTAAGGGATTCTTCCTTCAGCTAAAACATGCATGTGGAACCCAGAGTATGATCCACCGTGTGATCGGGAAACGTGTTCAAATGTGTCTCAGTTTTTGTCCCCTGGTACTCGGGTGCAACATTCCAGACGCTTTACTAACACTCTCCCCACTTGGAGAGTCGGTGCCTTTAACCTCCTGTTTGGCCCAGTTTGCAATTTCTGTGGAAAATGAACAGGAATAGGGAGAACCAATGAGAGACTAGGTGGAGGTGTCTGGACGGGCAAATTTAACTCTCATTTCCCACCAGGAAGAGGAATTAACCAAAGGCTCAACATGCCATGCCGGAACCAAACTAGGGCCTGAAGCAATCCTGCGGTGTTGCTGCCAGCTCACAAGAAAGCAACTTGAAGAAAGGAGCTCAGGGGCACTGTAATTCACAAACCTGCAGAGTTATAAATGACAGCTATCTTCCAAAAATATATTGATGTAAGGCAGCGAAGAGGAATTGAAAGTGGGGCAGAATTGCAGGCAACCGATTTCAGGAGGTAGACTGGAATTGCATGTAAAGCATAGGAAAAAAGGCAGAACGTCCACAATGATGCACTTGGCCAAAAAGGGCGTATGCGTTTTTTCCTGAATATATTCAGGAAAAAACGCATACGCCCTTTTTGGCCAACCAAGCAAGCTTGCAAAGGAAATCTGCACTACAATGAAGTCTCACTGCCCCCCGGTCAAAAGGGCCATCTGAAAAAAGTGTAAAATCCAGAAAGGCAGGACAGGCCAAGGAGAACTAGGAGCCGTCTTATGCTGATGGGCGGGATGTAAATTGCCAGCAGCCACTCTGGAGAAGTGTATGGTGTTTCCTGAAACATCCAAAAAACAAAGCAACAGAGCCTAGGGCACTTCCACTTATGGTCCTATAGCTTAGGGAAATTAAATTCAAAAAGAAACAGCCACCCCAAAGTTTGGGATGGCTCTGTTTACAAGAACCTCGTTTACGGTACAAGTTCAATATCACAGAAAGCGAAAAATAGATAAAGAAGTTGTGGTACTTACGTACAATGCAATATCACTCAGCAATGAAATCTATGTCATCAGGCCCGTAGCAGCATAATGAGTGGATTCAGGTATGATGATTCTAAGTGAAATGAGTCACACAGAAAAAGAAACATCATAAGTTATCACTACTACACGGAATGTAAACTTGGCTACACAGGAACTGAATTACAAAACAGAAAATGGTGTCAAATGTAGAAAACCCACTTATGCTTGCTTAAGGGGAAAGGTGAGTTGGGGTGCTACATACAACAAGAGATTGAAATTAGCACAGATACCGTTCCATAAGCCAAATATGTAATAGACAAGAACTACTACTTGCTCAACGAAGTGGACTCAACACCCCATATTAAAAGCCTAAGAATATACCTGACTAGTAAGAATCTTAAAACCTATGGATTTATATATCTCTGAAAGAGAATCAAGCGTGTGTACAACGGCATAAACGCAGCAGTGATAGGATTGGTGAGGTTCGGTGAGCAAATGCAGACCCTTTGAAGTCATATTGCATGGTACCCATTCCATGGGTCTCAACTCTCCAGGTTTAAGGGATTCTTCCTTCAGCTAAAACATGCATGTGGAACCCAGAGTATGATCCACCGTGTGATCGGAAAACGTGTTCAAATGTGTCTCAGTTTTCATCCCTTAGTACTCGGGTGCAACATTCCAGACGCTTTACTAACACTCTCCCCACTTGGAGAGTCAGTGCCTTTAACCTCCTGTTTGTCCAGTTTGCAATTTCTGTGGAAAATGAACAGGAATAGGGAGAACCAATGAGAGACTAGGTGGAGGTGTCTGGACAAGCAAATTTAACTCTCATTTCCCACCAGGAAGAGGAATTAACCAAAGGCTCAGCATGCCATGCCGGAACCAAACTAGGGTCTGAAGCAATCCTGCGGTGTTGCGGCCAGCTCACAAGAAAGCGAGTTGAAGAAAGGAGCACAGGGGCACTGTAATTCACAAACCTGCAGAGTTATAAATGACAGCTATCTTCCAAAAATATATTGAAGTAAGGCTGCCAAGAGGAGTTGAAAGCGGGGCAGAATTGCACGAAACCGCTTTCAGGAGGTAGACTGGAATTGCATGTAAAGCATAGGAAAAGAGGCAGAACGTCCACAATGATGCACTTGGCCAAAAAGGGCGTATGCGTTTTTTCCTGAATATATTCAGGAAAAAACGCATACGCCCTTTTTGGCCAACCAAGCAAGCTTGCAAAGGAAATCTGCACTACAATGAAGTCTCACTGCCCCCCGGTCAAAAGGGCCATCTGAAAAAAGTGTAAAATCCAGAAAGGCAGGACAGGCCATGGAGAACTGCGAGCCTTGTTATGCTGATGGGTGGGATGTAAATTGCCAACAGCAACTGTGGAGAAGTGTATGGTGTTTCCTGAAACATCTAAAAAACAAAGCAACAGAGCCTAGGGCACTTCCACATATGGTCCTATAGCTTAGGGAAATTAAAATCAAAAAGACAGAGCCACCCCAAATTTTGGGCCGGCCCTGTTTACAAGAACCTCGTTTACGGTACAAGTTCAATATCACAGAAAGCGAAAAATGGATAAAGAAGTTGTGGTATTTACGTACAATGCAATATCACTCAGCAATGAAATCTATGTCATCAGGCCCGTAGCAGCATAATGAGTGGATTCAGGTACGATGATTGTAAGTGAAATAAGTCACACAGAAAAAGAAGCATCATAAGATATCACTAATACACGGAATGTAAACTTGGCTACAAAGGAACTGAATTACAAAACAGAACAGGGTCTCAAATGTAGAATACCAACTTATGCTTGCTTAAGGGGAAAGGTGAGTTGGGGTGCTGCATAAAACCAGAGATTGAAATTAGCACAGATACTGTTCCATAAGCCAAATATGTAATAGACAAGAGCTACTCCTTGCTCAACGAAGTGGACTCAACACCCCATATTAAACGCCTAAGAATATACCTGACTAGTAAGAATCTTAAAACCTATGGATTTATATGTCTCCGAAAGAGAATCAAACGTGTGTACAGAGGCATAAACGCAGCAGTGATAGGATTGGTGAGGTTCGGTGAGCAAATGCAGACCCTTTGAAGTCATATTGCATGGTACCAATTCCATGGGTCTCAACTCTCCAGGTTTAAGGGATTCTTCCTTCAGCTAAAACATGCATGTGGAACCCAGAGTATGATCCACGGTGTGATCGGGAAACGTGTTCAAATGTGTCTCAGTTTTCGTCCCCTAGTACTCGGGTGCAACATTCCAGATGCTTTACTAACACTCTCCCCACTTGGAGAGTCAGTGCCTTTAACCTCCTGTTTGGCCAGTTTGCAATTTCTGTGGAAAATGAACAGGAATAGGGAGAACCAATGAGAGACTAGGTGGAGGTGTCCGGACGGGCAAATTTAACTCTCATTTCCCACCAGGAAGAGGAATTAACCAAAGGCTCAGCATGCCATGCCGGAACCAAACTAGGGTCTGAAGCAATCCTGCGGTGTTGCGGCCAGCTCACAAGAAAGCGAGTTGAAGAAAGGAGCTCAGGGGCACTGTAATTCACAAACCTGCAGAGTTATAAATGACAGCTATCTTCCAAAAATATATTGAAGTAAGGGTGCCAAGAGGAGTTGAAAGCGGGGCAGAATTGCAGGAAACCGATTTCAGGAGGTAGACTGGAATTGCATGTAAAGCATAGGAAAAGAGGCAGAACGTCCACAATGATGCACTTGGCCAGAAAGGGCGTATGCGTTTTTTCCTGAATATATTCAGGAAAAAACGCATACGCCCTTTTTGGCCAACCAAGCAAGCTTGCAAAGAAAATCTGCACTACAATGAAGTCTCACTGCCCCCCGGTCAAAAGGGCCATCTGAAAAAAGTGTAAAATCCAGAAAGGCAGGACAGGCCATGGAGAACTGAAAGCCTTGTTATGCTGATGGGCGGGATGTAAATTGCCAACAGCCACTGTGGAGAAGTGTATGGTGTTTCCTGAAACATCTAAAAAACAAAGCAACAGAGCCGAGGGCACTTCCACATATGGTCCTATAGCTTAGGGAAATTAAAATTAAAAAGACACAGCCACCCCAAAGTTTGGGACGGCTCTGTTTACAAGAACCTCGTTTACGGTACAAGTTCAATATCACAGAAAGCGAAAAATGGATAAAGAAGTTGTGGTACTTCCGTACAATGCAATATCACTCAGCAATGAAATCTATGTCATCAGGCCCGTAGCAGCATAATGAGTGGATTCAGGTACGATGATTCTAAGTGAAATAAGTCACAAGAAAAAGAAATATCATAAGGTATCACTAATGCACGGAATGTAAACTTGGCTACACAGGAACTGAATTACAAAACAGAACAGGGTCTCAAATGTAGAAAACCAAATTATGCTTGCTTAAGGGGAAAGGTGAGTTGGGGTGCTGCATAAAACCAGAGATTGAAATTAGCACAGATACCGTTCCGTAAGCCAAATATGTAATAGACAAGAGCTACTCCTTGCTCAACGAAGTGGACTCAACACCCCATATTAAACGCCTAAGAATATACCTGACTAGTAAGAATCTTAAAACCTATGGATTTATATGTCTCCGAAAGAGAATCAAGCGTGTGAACAGCGGCATAAACGCAGCAGTGATAGGATTGGTGAGGTTCGGTGAGCAAATGCAGACCCTTTGAAGTCATATTGCATGGTACCCATTCCATGGGTCTCAACTCTCCAGGTTTAAGGAATTCTTCCTTCAGCTAAAACACGCATGTGGAACCCAGAGTATGATCCACCGTGTGGTCAGGAAACGTGTTCAAATGTGTCTCAGTTTTCGTCCCCTGGTACTCGGGTACAACATTCCAGACGCTTTACTAACACTCTCCCCACTTGGAGAGTCAGTGCCTTTAACCTCCTATTTGACCCAGTTTGCAATTTCTGTGGAAAATGAACAGGAATAGGGAGAACCAATGAGAGACTAGGTGGAGGTGTCTGGACGGGCAAATTTAACTCTCATTTCCCACCAGGAAGAGGAATTAACCAAAGGTTCAGCATGCCGTGCCGGAACGAAACTAGGGCCTAAAGCAATCCTGCGGTGTTGCGGCCAGCTCACAAGAAAGCGAGTTGAAGAAAGGAGCTCAGGGGCACTGTAATTCACAAACCTGCAGAGTTATAAATGACAGCTATCTTCCAAAAATATATTGAAGTAAGGCTGCCAAGAGGAATTGAAAGCGGGGCAGAATACAGGAAACCGATTTCAGGAGGTAGACTGGAATTGCATGTAAAGCATAGGAAAAGAGGCAGAACGTCCACAATGATGCACTTGGCCAAAAAGGGCATATGCGTTTTTTCCTGAATATATTCAGGAAAAAACGCATACGCCCTTTTTGGCCAACCAAGCAAGCTTGCAAAGGAAATCTGCACTACAATGAAGTCTCACTGCCCCCTGGTCAAAAGGGCCATCTGAAAAAAGTGTAAAATCCAGAAAGGCAGGACAGGCCATGGAGAATGGGAGCCTTGTTATGCTGATGGGCGGGATGTAAATTGCCAGCAGCCACTCTGGAGAAGTGTATGGTGTTTCCTGAAACATCCAAAAAACAGAGCAACAGAAGCTAGGGCACTTCCACTTATGGTCCTATAGCTTAGGGAAATTAAAATCAAAAAGACACAGCCACCCCAATGTTTGGGACGGCTCTGTTTACAAGAACCTCGTTTACAGTACAAGTTCAATATCACAGAAAGCGAAAAATGGATAAAGAATTTGTGGTACTTACGTACAATGCAATATCACTCAGCTATAAAATCTATGTCATCAGGCCCGTAGCAGCATAATGAGTGGATTCAGGTACGATGATTCTAAGTGAAATAAGTCACACAGAAAAAGAAACATCATAAGATATCACTAATACACGGAATGTAAACTTGGCTACACAGGAACTGAATTACAAAACAGAACAGGGTGTCAAATGTAGAATACCAACTTATGCTTGCTTAAGGGGAAAGGTGAGTTGGGGTGCTGCATAAAACCAGAGATTGAAAGTAGCACAGATACCGTTCCATAAGCCAAATATGTAATAGACAAGAGCTACTCCTTGCTCAACGAAGTGGACTCAACACCCCATATTAAACGCCTAAGAATATACCTGACTAGTAAGAGTCTACCTGACTAGTAAGAATCTTAAAACCTATGGATTTATATGTCTCCGAAAGAGAATCAAGCGTTTGTACAGCGGCATAAACGCAGCAGTGATAGGATTGTTGAGGTTCGGTGAGCAAATGCAGCCCCTTTGAAGTCATATTGCATGGTACCCATTCCATGGGTCTCAACTCTCCAGGTTTAAGGGATTCTTCCTTCAGCTAAAACATGCATGTGGAACCCAGAGTATGATCCACTTTGTGATCGGGAAACGTGTTCAAATGTGTCTCAGTTTCGTCCCCTGGTACTCGGGTGCAACATACCAGACGCTTTACTAACACTCTCCCCACTTGGAGAGTCAGTGCCTTTAACCTCCTGTTTGGCCCAGTTTGCAATTTCTGTGGAAAATGAACAGGAAGAGGGAGAACCAATGAGAGACTAGGTGGAGGTGTCTGAATGGGAAATTTAACTCTCATTTCCCACCAGGAAGAGGAATTAACCAAAGGCTCAGCATGCGAAGCCAGAACCAAACTAGGGCCTGAAGCAATCCTGCGGTGTTGCGGCCAGCTCACAAGAAAGCGAGTTGAAGAAAGGAGTTCACGGGCACTGTAATTCACAAACCTGCAGAGTTATAAATGACAGCTATCTTCCAAAAATATATTGAAGTAAGGCAGCCAAGAGGAGTTGAATGCGGGGCAGAATTGCAGGAAACCGATTTCAGGAGGTAGACTGGAATTGCATGTAAAGCATAGGAAAAGAGGCAGAACGTCCACAATGATGCACTTGGCCAAAAAGGGCGTATGCGTTTTTTCCTGAGGAAAGAACGCATACGCCCTTTTTGGCCAACCAAGCAAGCTTGCAAAGGAAATCTGCACTACAATGAAGTCTCACTGCCCCCCGGTCAAAAGGGCCATCTGAAAAAAGTGTAAAATCCAGAAAGGCAGGACAGGCCAAGGAGAACTAGGAGCCTTCTTATGCTGATGGGCGGGATGTAAATTGCCAGCAGCCACTCTGGAGAAGTGTATGGTGTTTCCTGAAACATCCAAAAAACAAAGCAACAGAGCCTAGGGCACTTCCACTTATGGTCCTATAGCTTAGGGAAATTAAAATCAAAAAGACACAGCCACCCCAAAGTTTGGGACGGCTCTGTTTACAAGAACCTCGTTTACGGTACAAGTTCAATATCACAGAAAGCGAAAAATAGATAAAGAAGTTGTGGTACTTACGTACAATGCAATATCACTCAGCAATGAAATCTATGTCATCAGGCCCATAGCAGCATAATGAGTGGATTCAGGTACGATGATTCTAAGTGAAATGAGTCACACAGAAAAAGAATCATCATAAGTTATCACTACAACACGGAATGTAAACTTGGCTACACAGGAACTGAATTACAAAACAGAACAGGGTGTCAAATGCAGAAAATCAACTTATGCTTGCTTAAGGGGAAAGGTGAGTTGGGGTGCTGCATACAACAAGCAATTGAAATTAGCACAGATACCGTTCCATAAGCCAAATATGTAATAGACAAGAACTACTACTTGCTCAACGAAGTGGACTCAACACCCCATATTAAACGCCTAAGAATATACCTGACTTGTAAGAATCTTAAAACCTATGGATTTATATGTCTCTGAAAGAGAATCTAGCGTGTGTACACCGGCATAAACGCAGCAGTGATAGGACTGGTGAGGTTCGGTGAGCAAATGCAGACTCTTTGAAGTCATATTGCATGGTACCCATTCCATGGGTCTCAACTCTCCAGGTTTAAGGGATTCTTCCTTCAGCTAAAACATGCATGTGGAACCCAGAGTATGATCCACCGTGTGATCGGGAAAAGTGTTCAAATGTGTCTCAGTTTTTGTCCCCTGGTACTCGGGTGCAACATTCCAGACGCTTTACTAACACTCCCCCACTTGGAGAGTCGGTGCCTTTAACCTCCTGTTTGGCCCAGTTTGCAATTTCTGTGGAAAATGAACAGGAATAGGGAGAACCAATGAGAGACTAGGTGGAGGTGTCTGGACGGGCAAATTTAACTCTCATTTCCCACCAGGAAGAGGAATTAAGCAAAGGCACAGCATGCCGTGCCGGAACGAGACTAGGGCCTGAAGCAATCCTGCGATGTTGCGGCCAGCTCACAAGAAAGTGAGTTGAAGAAAGGAGCTCAGGGGCACTGTAATTCACAAACCTGCAGAGTTATAAATGACAGCTATCTTCCAAAAATATATTGAAGTAAGGCAGCCAAGAGGAATTGAAAGCGGGGCAGAATTGCAGGAAACCGATTTCAGGAGGTAGACTGGAATTGCATGTAAAGCATAGGAAAAGAGGCAGAATGTCCACAATGATGCACTTGGCCAAAAAGGGCGTATGCGTTTTTTTCTGAGGAAAAAACGCATACGCCCTTTTTGGCCAACCAAGCAAGCTTGCAAAGGAAATCTGCACTACAATGAAGTCTCACTGCCCCCCGGTCAAAAGGGCCATCTGAAAAAAGTGTAAAATCCAGAAAGGCAGGACAGGCCATGGAGAACTGGGAGCCATGTTATGCTGATGGGCGGGATGTAAATTGACAACAGCCACTGTGGAGAAGTGTATGGTGTTTCCTGAAACATCTAAAAAACAAAGCAACAGAGCCTAGGGCACTTCCACATATGGTCCTATAGCTTAGGGAAATTAAAATCAAAAACACACAGCCACCCCAAATTTTGGGCCGGCTCTGTTTACAAGAACCTCGTTTACGGTACAAGTTCAATATCACAGAAAGCGAAAAATGGATAAAGAAGTTGTGGTACTTACGTACAATGCAATATCACTCAGCAATGAAATCTATGTCATCAGGCCCGTAGCAGCATAATGAGTGGATTCAGGTACGATGATTGTAAGTGAAATAAGTCACACAGAAAAAGAAGCATCATAAGATATCACTAATACACGGAATGTAAACTTGGCTACAAAGGAACTGAATTACAAAACAGAACAGGGTCTCAAATGTAGAAAACCAACTTATGCTTGCTTAAGGGGAAAGGTGAGTTGGGGTGCTGCATAAAACCAGAGATTGAAATTAGCACAGATACCGTTCCGTAAGCCAAATATGTAATAGACAAGAGCTACTCCTTGCTCAACGAAGTGGACTCAACACCCCATATTAAACGCCTAAGAATATACCTGACTAGTAAGAATCTTAAAACCTATGGATTTATATGTCTCCGAAAGAGAATCAAGCGTGTGAACAGCGGCATAAACGCAGCAGTGATAGGATTGGTGAGGTTCGGTGAGCAAATGCAGACCCTTTGAAGTCATATTGCATGGTACCCATTCCATGGGTCTCAACTCTCCATGTTTAAGGGATTCTTCCTTCAGCTAAAACATGCATGTGGAACCCAGAGTATGATCCACCGTGTGATTGGAAAACGTGTTCAAATGTGTCTCAGTTTTCGTCCCCTGGTACTTGGGTGCAACATTCCAGATGCTTTACTAACACTCTCCCCACTTGGAGAGTCAGTGCCTTTAACCTCCTGTTTGGCCCAGTTTGCAATTTCTGTGGAAAATGAACAGGAATAGGGAGAAACAATGAGAGACTAGGTGGAGGTGTCCGGACGGGCAAATTTAACTCTCATTTCCCACCAGGAAGAGGAATTAACCAAAGGCTCAGCGTGCCATGCCGGAACCAAACTAGGGCCTGAAGCAATCCTGCGGTGTTGCGGCCAGCTCACAAGAAAGCGAGTTGAAGAAAGGAGCTCAGGGGCACTGTAATTCACAAAGCTGCAGAGTTATAAATGACAGCTATCGTCCAAAAATATATTGAAGGAAGGCTGCCAAGAGGACTTGAAAGCGGGGCAGAATTGCAGGAAACCGATTTCAGGAGGTAGACTGGAATTGCATGTAAAGCATAGGAAAAGAGGCAGAACGTCCACAATGATGCACTTGGCCAAAAAGGGCGTATGCGTTTTTTCCTGAATATATTCAGGAAAAAACGCATACGCCCTTTTTGGCCAACCAAGCAAGCTTGCAAAGGAAATCTGCACTACAATGAAGTCTCACTGCCCCCCGGTCAAAAGGGCCTTCTGAAAAAAGTGTAAAATCCAGAAAGGCAGGACAGGTCATGGAGAACTGGGAGCCTTGTTATGCTGATGGGCGGGATGTAAATTGCCAGCAGCCACTCTGGAGAAGTGTATGGTGTTTCCTGAAACATCCAAAAAACAAAGCAACAGAGCCTAGGGCACTTCCACTTATGGTCCTATAGCTTAGGGAAATTAAAATCAAAAAGACACAGCCACCCCAAAGTTTGGGATGGCTCTGTTTACAAGAACCTCGTTTACAGTACAAGTTCAATATCACAGAAAGCAAAAAATGGATAAAGAAGTTGTGGTACTTACGTACAATGCAATATCACTCAGCAATGAAATCTATGTCATCAGGCCCGTAGCAGCATAATGAGTGGATTCAGGTATGATGATTCTAAGTGAAATAAGTCACACAGAAAAAGAAACATCATAAGATATCACTACTACACGGAATGTAAACTTGGCTACACAAGAACTGAATTACAAAACAGAACAGGGCCTCAAATGTACAAAACCAACTTATGCTTGCTTAAGGAGAAAGGTGAGTTGGGGTGCTTCACAAAACCAGAGATTGAAATTAGCCCAGATACCGTTCCATAAGCCAAATATGTAATAGACAAGAGCTACTCCTTGCTCAACGAAGTGGACTCAACACCCCATATTAAACGCCTAAGAATATACCTGACTAGTAAGAATCTTAAAACCTATGGATTTATATATCTCTGAAAGAGAATCAAGCGTGTGTACAACGGCATAAACGCAGCAGTGATAGGATTGGTGAGGTTCGGTGAGCAAATGCAGACCCTTTGAAGTCATATTGCATGGTACCCATTCCATGGGTCTCAACTCTCCATGTTTAAGGGATTCTTCCTTCAGCTAAAACATGCATGTGGAACCCAGAGTATGATCCACCGTGTGATCGGACAACTTGTTCAAATGTGTCTCAGTTTTCATCCCCTAGTACTCGGGTGCAACATTCCAGACGCTTTACTAACACTCTCCCCACTTGGAGAGTCAGTGCCTTTAACCTCCTGTTTGGCCAGTTTGCAATTTCTGTGGAAAATGAACAGGAATAGGGAGAACCAATGAGAGACTAGGTGGAGGTGTCTGGACAAGCAAATTTAACTCTCATTTCCCACCAGGAAGAGGAATTAACCAAAGGCTCAGCATGCCATGCCGAACCAAACTAGGGTCTGAAGCAATCCTGCGGTGTTGCGGCCAGCTCACAAGAAAGCGAGTTGAAGAAAGGAGCACAGGGGCACTGTAATTCACAAACCTGCAGAGTTATAAATGACAGCTATCTTCCAAAAATATATTGAAGTAAGGCTGCCAAGAGGAGTTGAAAGCGGGGCAGAATTGCACGAAACCGATTTCAGGAGGTAGACTGGAATTGCATGTAAAGCATAGGAAAAGAGGCAGAACGTCCACAATGATGCACTTGGCCAAAAAGGGCATATGCGTTTTTTCCTGAATATATTCAGGAAAAAACGCATACGCCCTTTTTGGCCAACCAAGCAAGCTTGCAAAGGAAATCTGCACTACAATGAAGTCTCACTGCCCCCCGGTCAAAAGGGCCATCTGAAAAAAGTGTAAAATCCAGAAAGGCAGGACAGGCCATGGAGAACTGCGAGCCTTGTTATGCTGATGGGTGGGATGTAAATTGCCAACAGCCACTGTGGAGAAGTGTATGGTGTTTCCTGAAACATCTAAAAAACAAAGCAACAGAGCCTAGGGCACTTCCACATATGGTCCTATAGCTTAGGGAAATTAAAATCAAAAAGACACAGCCACCCCAAATTTTGGGCCGGCTCTGTTTACAAGAACCTCGTTTACGGTACAAGTTCAATATCACAGAAAGCGAAAAATGGATAAAGAAGTTGTGGTACTTACGTACAATGCAATATCACTCAGCAATGAAATCTATGTCATCAGGCCCGTAGCAGCATAATGAGTGGATTCAGGTACGATGATTGTAAGTGAAATAAGTCACACAGAAAAAGAAGCATCATAAGATATCACTAATACACGGAATGTAAACTTGGCTACAAAGGAACTGAATTACAAAACAGAACAGGGTCTCAAATGTAGAATACCAACTTATGCTTGCTTAAGGGGAAAGGTGAGTTGGGGTGCTGCATAAAACCAGAGATTGAAATTAGCACAGATACCGTTCAATAAGCCAAATATGTAATAGACAAGAGCTACTCCTTGCTCAACGAAGTGGACTCAACACCCCATATTAAACGCCTAAGAATATACCTGACTAGTAAGAATCTTAAAACCTATGGATTTATATGTCTCCGAAAGAGAATCAAACGTGTGTACAGAGGCATAAACGCAGCAGTGATAGGATTGGTGAGGTTCGGTGAGCAAATGCAGACCCTTTGAAGTCATATTGCATGGTACCAATTCCATGGGTCTCAACTCTCCAGGTTTAAGGGATTCTTCCTTCAGCTAAAACATGCATGTGGAACCCAGAGTATGATCCACGGTGTGATCGGGAAACGTGTTCAAATGTGTCTCAGTTTTCGTCCCCTAGTACTCGGGTGCAACATTCCAGATGCTTTACTAACACTCTCCACACTTGGAGAGTCAGTGCCTTTAACCTCCTGTTTGGCCCAGTTTGCAATTTCTGTGGAAAATGAACAGGAATAGGGAGAACCAATGAGAGACTAGGTGGAGGTGTCTGGACGGGCAAATTTAACTCTCATTTCCCACCAGGAAGAGGAATTAACCAAAGGCTCAACATGCCATGCCGGAACCAAACTAGGGCCTGAAGCAATCCTGCGGTGTTGCTGCCAGCTCACAAGAAAGCAACTTGAAGAAAGGAGCTCAGGGGCACTGTAATTCACAAACCTGCAGAGTTATAAATGACAGCTATCTTCCAAAAATATATTGAAGTAAGGCAGCCAAGAGGAATTGAAAGTGCGGCAGAATTGCAGGCAACCGATTTCAGGAGGTAGACTGGAATTGCATGTAAAGCATAGGAAAAAAGGCAGAACGTCCACAATGATGCACTTGGCCAAAAAGGGCGTATGCGTTTTTTCCTGAATATATTCAGGAAAAAACGCATACGCCTTTTTTGGCCAACCAAGCAAGCTTGCAAAGGAAATCTGCACTACAATGAAGTCTCACTGCCCCCCGGTCAAAAGGGCCATCTGAAAAAAGTGTAAAATCCAGAAAGGCAGGACAGGCCAAGGAGAACTAGGAGCCGTCTTATGCTGACGGGCGGGATGTAAATTGACAGCAGCCACTCTGGAGAAGTGTATGGTGTTTCCTGAAACATCCAAAAAACAAAGCAACAGAGCCTAGGGCACTTCCACATATGGTCCTATAGCTTAGGGAAATTAAAATTAAAAAGACACAGCCACCCCAAAGTTTGGGACGGCTCTGTTTACAAGAACCTCGTTTACGGTACAAGTTCAATATCACAGAAAGCGAAAAATGGATAAAGAAGCTGTGGTACTTCCGTACAATGCAATATCACTCAGCAATGAAATCTATGTCATCAGGCCCATAGCAGCATAATGAGTGGATTCAGGTACGATGATTCTAAGTGAAATAAGTCACACAGAAAAAGAAATATCATAAGGTATCACTAATGCACGGAATGTAAACTTGGCTACACAGGAACTGAATTACAAAACAGAACAGGGTCTCAAATGTAGAAAACCAACTTATGCTTGCTTAAGGGGAAAGGTGAGTTGGGGTGCTGCATAAAACCAGAGATTGAAATTAGCACAGATACCGTTCCGTAAGCCAAATATGTAATAGACAAGAGCTACTCCTTGCTCAACGAAGTGGACTCAACACCCCATATTAAACGCCTAAGAATATAC
This sequence comes from Leucopleurus acutus, assembly GCF_964270905.1. Classification (NCBI taxonomy): domain Eukaryota; kingdom Metazoa; phylum Chordata; class Mammalia; order Artiodactyla; family Delphinidae; genus Leucopleurus; species Leucopleurus acutus. The sequence continues at coordinate 209,332 of NW_028139194.1, forward strand.
CTGACTAGTAAGAATCTTAAAACCTATGGATTTATATGTCTCCGAAAGAGAATCAAGCGTGTGAACAGCGGCATAAACGCAGCAGTGATAGGATTGGTGAGGTTCGGTGAGCAAATGCAGACCCTTTGAAGTCATATTGCATGGTACCCATTCCATGGGTCTCAACTCTCCAGGTTTAAGGGATTCTTCCTTCAGCTAAAACACGCATGTGGAACCCAGAGTATGATCCACCGTGTGGTCAGGAAACGTGTTCAAATGTGTCTCAGTTTTCGTCCCCTGGTACTCGGGTAAAACATTCCAGACGCTTTACTAACACTCTCCCCACTTGGAGAGTCAGTGCCTTTAACCTCCTATTTGACCCAATTTGCAATTTCTGTGGAAAATGAACAGGAATAGGGAGAACCAATGAGAGACTAGGTGGAGGTGTCTGGACGGGCAAATTTAACTCTCATTTCCCAACAGGAAGAGGAATTAACCAAAGGTTCAGCATGCCGTGCCGGAACGAAACTAGGGCCTGAAGCAATCCTGCGGTGTTGCGGCCAGCTCACAAGAAAGCGAGTTGAAGAAAGGAGCTCAGGGGCACTGTAATTCACAAACCTGCAGAGTTATAAATGACAGCTATCTTCCAAAAATATATTGAAGTAAGGCTCCCAAGAGGAATTGAAAGCGGGGCAGAATACAGGAAACCGATTTCAGGAGGTAGACTGGAATTGCATGTAAAGCATAGGAAAAGAGGCAGAACGTCCACAATGATGCACTTGGCCAAAAAGGGCGTATGCGTTTTTTCCTGAATATATTCAGGAAAAAACGCATACGCCCTTTTTGGCCAACCAAGCAAGCTTGCAAAGGAAATCTGCACTACAATGAAGTCTCACTGCCCCCCGGTCAAAAGGGCCATCTGAAAAAAGTGTAAAATCCAGAAAGGCAGGACAGGCCATGGAGAATGGGAGCCTTGTTATGCTGATGGGCGGGATGTAAATTGCCAGCAGCCACTCTGGAGAAGTGTATGGTGTTTCCTGAAACATCCAAAAAACAGTGCAACAGAAGCTAGGGCACTTCCACTTATGGTCCTATAGCTTAGGAAAATTAAAATCAAAAAGACACAGCCACCCCAATGTTTGGGACGGCTCTGTTTACAAGAACCTCGTTTACAGTACAAGTTCAATATCACAGAAAGCGAAAAATGGATAAAGAATTTGTGGTACTTACGTACAATGCAATATCACTCAGCAATAAAATCTATGTCATCAGGGCCGTAGCAGCATAATGAGTGGATTCAGGTACGATGATTCTAAGTGAAATAAGTCACACAGAAAAAGAAACATCATAAGATATCACTAATACACGGAATGTAAACTTGGCTACACAGGAACTGAATTACAAAACAGAACAGGGTGTCAAATGTAGAAAACCAACTTATGCTTGCTTAAGGGGAAAGGTGAGTTGGGGTGCTGCATAAAACCAGAGATTGAAAGTAGCACAGATACCGTTCCATAAGCCAAATATGTAATAGACAAGAGCTACTCCTTGCTCAACGAAGTGGACTCAACACCCCATATTAAACGCCTAAGAATATACCTGACTAGTAAGAGTCTACCTGACTAGTAAGAATCTTAAAACCTATGGATTTATATGTCTCCGAAAGAGAATCAAGCGTTTGTACAGCGGCATAAACGCAGCAGTGATAGGATTGTTGAGGTTCGGTGAGCAAATGCAGCCCCTTTGAAGTCATATTGCATGGTACCCATTCCATGGGTCTCAACTCTCCAGGTTTAAGGGATTCTTCCTTCAGCTAAAACATGCATGTGGAACCCAGAGTATGATCCACTTTGTGATTGGGAAACGTGTTCAAATGTGTCTCAGTTTCGTCCCCTGGTACTCGGGTGCAACATACCAGACGCTTTACTAACACTCTCCCCACTTGGAGAGTCAGTGCCTTTAACCTCCTGTTTGGCCCAGTTTGCAATTTCTGTGGAAAATGAACAGGAAGAGGGAGAACCAATGAGAGACTAGGTGGAGGTGTCTGAATGGGCAAATTTAACTCTCATTTCCCACCAGGAAGAGGAATTAACCAAAGGCTCAGCATGCGAAGCCGGAACCAAACTAGGGCCTGAAGCAATCCTGCGGTGTTGCGGCCAGCTCACAAGAAAGCGAGTTGAAGAAAGGAGCTCACGGGCACTGTAATTCACAAACCTGCAGAGTTATAAATGACAGCTATCTTCCAAAAATATATTGAAGTAAGGCAGCCAAGAGGAGTTGAATGCGGGGCAGAATTGCAGGAAACCGATTTCAGGAGGTAGACTGGAATTGCATGTAAAGCATAGGAAAAGAGGCAGAACGTCCACAATGATGCACTTGGCCAAAAAGGGCATATGCGTTTTTTCCTGAATACATTCAGGAAAAAACGCATACGCCCTTTTTGGCCAACCAAGCAAGCTTGCAAAGGAAATCTGCACTACAATGAAGTCTCACTGCCCCCCGGTCAAAAGGGCCATCTGAAAAAAGTGTAAAATCCAGAAAGGCAGGACAGGCCAAGGAGAACTAGGAGCCTTCTTATGCTGATGGGCGGGATGTAAATTGCCAGCAGCCACTCTGGAGAAGTGTATGGTGTTTCCTGAAACATCCAAAAAACAAAGCAACAGAGCCTAGGGCACTTCCACTTATGGTCCTATAGCTTAGGGAAATTAAAATCAAAAAGACACAGCCACCCCAAAGTTTGGGACGGCTCTGTTTACAAGAACCTCGTTTACGGTACAAGTTCAATATCACAGAAAGCGAAAAATAGATAAAGAAGTTGTGGTACTTACGTACAATGCAATATCACTCAGCAATGAAATCTATGTCATCAGGCCCGTAGCAGCATAATGAGTGGATTCAGGTACGATGATTCTAAGTGAAATGAGTCACACAGAAAAAGAAACATCATAAGTTATCACTACTACACGGAATGTAAACTTGGCTACACAGGAACTGAATTACAAAACAGAACAGGGTGTCAAATGCAGAAAATCAACTTATGCTTGCTTAAGGGGAAAGGTGAGTTGGGGTGCTGCATACAACAAGCAATTGAAATTAGCATAGATACCGTTCCATAAGCCAAATATGTAATAGACAAGAACTACTACTTGCTCAACGAAGTGGACTCAACACCCCATATTAAACGCCTAAGAATATACCTGACTTGTAAGAATCTTAAAACCTATGGATTTATATGTCTCTGAAAGAGAATCTAGCGTGTGTACAGCGGCATAAACGCAGCAGTGATAGGACTGGTGAGGTTCGGTGAGCAAATGCAGACCCTTTGAAGTCATATTGCATGGTACCCATTCCATGGGTCTCAACTCTCCAGGTTTAAGGGATTCTTCCTTCAGCTAAAACATGCATGTGGAACCCAGAGTATGATCCACCGTGTGATCGGGAAAAGTGTTCAAATGTGTCTCAGTTTTTGTCCCCTGGTACTCGGGTGCAACATTCCAGACGCTTTACTAACACTCCCCCACTTGGAGAGTCGGTGCCTTTAACCTCCTGTTTGGCCCAGTTTGCAATTTCTGTGGAAAATGAACAGGAATAGGGAGAACCAATGAGAGACTAGGTGGAGGTGTCTGGACGGGCAAATTTAACTCTCATTTCCCACCAGGAAGAGGAATTAAGCAAAGGCACAGCATGCCGTGCCGGAACGAAACTAGGGCCTGAAGCAATCCTGCGATGTTGCGGCCAGCTCACAAGAAAGTGAGTTGAAGAAAGGAGCTCAGGGGCACTGTAATTCACAAACCTGCAGAGTTATAAATGACAGCTATCTTCCAAAAATATATTGAAGTAAGGCAGCCAAGAGGAATTGAAAGCGGGGCAGAATTGCAGGAAACCGATTTCAGGAGGTAGACTGGAATTGCATGTAAAGCATAGGAAAAGAGGCAGAATGTCCACAATGATGCACTTGGCCAAAAAGGGCGTATACGTTTTTTCCTGAATATATTCAGGAAAAAACGCATACGCCCTTTTTGGCCAACCAAGCAAGCTTGCAAAGGAAATCTGCACTACAATGAAGTCTCACTGCCCCCCGGTCAAAAGGGACATCTGAAATAAGTGTAAAATCCAGAAAGGCAGGACAGGCCATGGAGAACTGGGAGCCTTGTTATGCTGATGGGCGGGATGTAAATTGCCAGCAGCCACTCTGGAGAAGTGTATGGTGTTTCCTGAAACATCCAAAAAACAAAGCAACAGAGCCTAGTGCATTTCCACTTATTGTCCTATAGCTTAGGGAAATTAAAATCAAAAAGACACAGCCACCCAAAGTTTTGGCCGGCTCTGTTTACAAGAACCTCGTTTACGGTAGAAGTTCAATATCACAGAAAGCGAAAAATGGATAAAGAATTTGTGGTACTTACGTACAATGCAATATCACTCAGTAATGAAATCTGTGTCATCAGGCCCGTAGCAGCATAATGAGTGGATACAGGTACGATGATTCTAAGTGAAATAAGTCACACAGAAAAAGAAACCTCATAAAATATCACTACTACACGGAATGTAAACTTGGCTACACAGGAACTGAATTACAAAACATAACAGGGTCTCAAATGTAGAAAACCAACTTATGCTTCATTAAGGGGAAAGGTGACTTGCGGTGCGGCATAAAACCAGAGATTGAAATTAGCACAGATACCGTTCCATAAGCCAAATATGTAATAGACAAGAGCTACTCCTTGCTCAACGAAGTGGACTCAACACCCCATATTAAACGCCTAAGAATATACCTGACTAGTAACAATCTTAAAACCTATGGATTTATATGTCTCTGAAAGAGAATCAAGCATGTGTACAGCGGCATGAACGCACCAGTGATAGGACTGGTGAGGTTCGGTGAGCAAATGCAGACCCTTTGAAGTCATATTGCATGGTACCCATTCCATGGGTCTCAACTCTCCATGTTTAAGGGATTCTTCCTTCAGCTAAAACATGCATGTGGAACCCAGAGTATGATCCACCGTGTGATTGGAAAACGTGTTCAAATGTTTCTCAGTTTTCGTCCCCTGGTACTCGGGTGCAACATTCCAGACGCTTTACTAACACTCCCCCACTTGGAGAGTCAGTGCCTTTAACCTCCTGTTTGGCCCAGTTTGCAATTTCTGTGGAAAATGAACAGGAATAGGGAGAACCAATGAGAGACTAGGTGGAGGTGTCTGGACGGGCAAATTTAACTCTCATTTCCCACCAGGAAGAGGAAATAACCAAAGGCGCAGCATGCCGTGCCAGAACCAAACTAGGGCCTGAAGCAATCCTGCGATGTTACGGCCAGCTCACAAGAAAGTGAGTTGAAGAAAGGAACTCAGGGACACTGTAATTCACAAACCTGCAGAGTTATAAATGACAGCTATCTTCCAAAAATATATTGAAGTAAGGCTGCCAAAAGGAGTTGAAAGCAGGGCAGAATTGCAGGAGACCGATTTCAGGAGGTAGACTGGAATTGCATGTAAAGCATAGGAAAAGAGGCAGAACGTCCACAATGATGCACTTGGCCAAAAAGTGCGTATGCGTTTTTTCCTGAATATATTCAGGAAAAAACGCATACGCCCTTTTTGGCCAACCAAGCAAGCTTGCAAAGGACATCTGCACTACAATGAAGTCTCACTGCCCCCCGGTCAAAAGGGCCATCTGAAAAAAGTGTAAAATCCAGAAAGGCAGGACAGGCCATGGAGAACTGGGAGCCATGTTATGCTGATGGGCGGGATGTAAATTGCCAACAGCCACTGTGGAGAAGTGTATGGTGTTTCCTGAAACATCTAAAAAACAAAGCAACAGAGCCTAGGGCACTTCCACATATGGTCCTATAGCTTAGGGAAATTAAAATCAAAAAGACACAGCCACCCCAAATTTTGGGCCGGCTCTGTTTACAAGAACCTCGTTTACGGTACAAGTTCAATATCACAGAAAGCGAAAAATGGATAAAGAAGTTGTGGTACTTACGTACAATGCAATATCACTCAGCAATGAAATCTATGTCATCAGGCCCGTAGCAGCATAATGAGTGGATTCAGGTACGATGATTCTAAGTGAAATAAGTCACAAGAAAAAGAAATATCATAAGGTATCACTAATGCACGGAATGTAAACTTGGCTACACAGGAACTGAATTACAAAACAGAACAGGGTCTCAAATGTAGAAAACCAACTTATGCTTGCTTAAGGAGAAAGGTGAGTTGGGGTGCTGCATAAAACCAGAGATTGAAATTAGCACAGATACCTTTCCATAAGCCAAATATGTAATAGAGAAGAGCTACTCCTTGCTCAACGAAGTGGACTGAACACCCCATATTAAACGCCTAAGAATATACCTGACTAGTAAGAATCTTAAAACCTATAGATTTATATGTCTCAGAAAGAGAATCAAACGTGTGTACAGCGGCATAAACGCAGCAGTGATAGGATTGGTGAGGTTCGGTGAGCAAATGCAGACCCTTTGAAGTCATATTGCATGGTACCAATTCCATGGGTCTCAACTCTCCAGGTTTAAGGGATTCTTCCTTCAGCTAAAACATGCATGTGGAACCCAGAGTATGATCCACGGTGTGATCGGGAAACGTGTTCAAATGTGTCTCAGTTTTCGTCCCCTAGTACTCGGGTGCAACATTCCAGATGCTTTACTAACACTCTCCCCACTTGGAGAGTCAGTGCCTTTAACCTCCTGTTTGGCCAGTTTGCAATTTCTGTGGAAAATGAACAGGAATAGGGAGAACCAATGAGAGACTAGGTGGAGGTGTCTGGACAAGCAAATTTAACTCTCATTTCCCACCAGGAGGAGGAATTAACCAAAGGCTCAGCATGCCATGCCGGAACCAAACTAGGGTCTGAAGCAATCCTGCGGTGTTGCGGCCAGCTCACAAGTAAGCGAGTTGAAGAAAGGAGCACAGGGGCACTGTAATTCACAAACCTGCAGAGTTATAAATGACAGCTATCTTCCAAAAATATATTGAAGTAAGGCTGCCAAGAGGAGTTGAAAGCGGGGCAGAATTGCACGAAACCGATTTCAGGAGGTAGACTGGAATTGCATGTAAAGCATAGGAAAAGAGGCAGAACGTCCACAATGATGCACTTGGCCAGAAAGGGCGTATGCGTTTTTTCCTGAATATATTCAGGAAAAAACGCATACGCCCTTTTTGGCCAACCAAGCAAGCTTGCAAAGGAAATCTGCACTACAATGAAGTCTCACTGCCCCCCGGTCAAAAGGGCCATCTGAAAAAAGTGTAAAATCCAGAAAGGCAGGACAGGCCATGGAGAACTGCGAGCCTTGTTATGCTGATGGGTGGGATGTAAATTGCCAACAGCCACTGTGGAGAAGTGTATGGTGTTTCCTGAAACATCCAAAAAACAAAGCAACAGAGCCTAGGGCACTACCACATATGGTCCTATAGCTTAGGGAAATTAAAATCAAAAAGACAGAGCCACCCCAAATTTTGGGCCGGCTCTGTTTACAAGAACCTCGTTTACGGTACAAGTTCAATATCACAGAAAGCGAAAAATGGATAAAGAAGTTGTGGTACTTACGTACAATGCAATATCACTCAGCAATGAAATCTATGTCATCAGGCCCGTAGCAGCATAATGAGTGAATTCAGGTACGATGATTGTAAGTGAAATAAGTCACACAGAAAAAGAAGCATCATAAGATATCACTAATACACGGAATGTAAACTTGGCTACAAAGGAACTGAATTACAAAACAGAACAGGTTCTCAAATGTAGAATACCAACTTATGCTTGCTTAAGGGGAAAGGTGAGTTGGGGTGCTGCATAAAACCAGAGATTGAAATTAGCACAGATACTGTTCCATAAGCCAAATATGTAATAGACAAGAGCTACTCCTTGCTCAACGAAGTGGACTCAACACCCCATATTAAACGCCTAAGAATATACCTGACTAGTAAGAATCTTAAAACCTATGGATTTATATGTCTCCGAAAGAGAATCAAACGTGTGTACAGAGGCATAAACGCAGCAGTGATAGGATTGGTGAGGTTCGGTGAGCAAATGCAGACCTTTTGAAGTCATATTGCATGGTACCAATTCCATGGGTCTCAACTCTCCAGGTTTAAGGGATTCTTCCTTCAGCTAAAACATGCATGTGGAACCCAGAGTATGATCCACGGTGTGATCGGGAAACGTGTTCAAATGTGTCTCAGTTTTCGTCCCCTAGTACTCGGGTGCAACATTCCAGATGCTTTACTAACACTCTCCCCACTTGGAGAGTCAGTGCCTTTAACCTCCTGTTTGGCCAGTTTGCAATTTCTGTGGAAAATGAACAGGAATAGGGAGAACCAATGAGAGACTAGGTGGAGGTGTCCGGACGGGCAAATTTAACTCTCATTTCCCACCAGGAGGAGGAATTAACCAAAGGCTCAGCATGCCATGCCGGAACCAAACTAGGGTCTGAAGCAATCCTGCGGTGTTGCGGCCAGCTCACAAGAAAGCGAGTTGAAGAAAGGAGCTCAGGGGCACTGTAATTCACAAACCTGCAGAGTTATAAATGACAGCTATCTTCCAAAAATATATTGAAGTAAGGGTGCCAAGAGGAGTTGAAAGCGGGGCAGAATTGCAGGAAACCGATTTCAGGAGGTAGACTGGAATTGCATGTAAAGCATAGGAAAAGAGGCAGAACGTCCACAATGATGCACTTGGCCAGAAAGGGCGTATGCGTTTTTTCCTGAATATATTCAGGAAAAAACGCATACGCCCTTTTTGGCCAACCAAGCAAGCTTGCAAAGAAAATCTGCACTACAATGAAGTCTCACTGCCCCCCGGTCAAAAGGGCCATCTGAAAAAAGTGTAAAATCCAGAAAGGCAGGACAGGCCATGGAGAACTGAAAGCCTTGTTATGCTGATGGGCGGGATGTAAATTGCCAACAGCCACTGTGGAGAAGTGTATGGTGTTTCCTGAAACATCTAAAAAACAAAGCAACAGAGCCTAGGGCACTTCCACATATGGTCCTATAGCTTAGGGAAATTAAAATTAAAAAGACACAGCCACCCCAATGTTTGGGACGGCTCTGTTTACAAGAACCTCGTTTACGGTACAAGTTCAATATCACAGAAAGCGAAAAATGGATAAAGAAGTTGTGGTACTTCCGTACAATGCAATATCACTCAGCAATGAAATCTATGTCATCAGGCCCGTAGCAGCATAATGAGTGGATTCAGGTACGATGATTCTAAGTGAAATAAGTCACACAGAAAAAGAAATATCATAAGGTATCACTAATGCACGGAATGTAAACTTGGCTACACAGGAACTGAATTACAAAACAGAACAGGGTCTCAAATGTAGAAAACCAACTTATGCTTGCTTAAGGGGAAAGGTGAGTTGGGGTGCTGCATAAAACCAGAGATTGAAATTAGCACAGATACCGTTCCGTAAGCCAAATATGTAATAGACAAGAGCTACTCCTTGCTCAACGAAGTGGACTCAACACCCCATATTAAACGCCTAAGAATATACCTGACTAGTAAGAATCTTAAAACCTATGGATTTATATGTCTCCGAAAGAGAATCAAGCGTGTGTACAGCGGCATAAGCGCAGCAGTGATAGGATTGGTGAGGTTCGGTGAGCAAATGCAGACCCTTTGAAGTCATATTGCATGGTACCCATTCCATGGGTCTCAACTCTCCATGTTTAAGGGATTCTTCCTTCAGCTAAAACATGCATGTGGAACCCAGAGTATGATCCACCGTGTGATCGGGAAACGTGTTCAAATGTGTCTCAGTTTTTGTCCCCTGGTACTCGGGTGCAACATTCCAGACGCTTTACTAACACTCTCCCCACTTGGAGAGTCGGTGCCTTTAACCTCCTGTTTGGCCCAGTTTGCAATTTCTGTGGAAAATGAACAGGAATAGGGAGAACCAATGAGAGACTAGGTGGAGGTGTCTGGACGGGCAAATTTAACTCTCATTTCCCACCAGGAAGAGGAATTAACCAAAGGCTCAACATGCCATGCCGGAACCAAACTAGGGCCTGAAGCAATCCTGCGGTGTTGCTGCCAGCTCACAAGAAAGCAACTTGAAGAAAGGAGCTCAGGGGCACTGTAATTCACAAACCTGCAGAGTTATAAATGACAGCTATCTTCCAAAAATATATTGATGTAAGGCAGCCAAGAGGAATTGAAAGTGGGGCAGAATTGCAGGCAACCGATTTCAGGAGGTAGACTGGAATTGCATGTAAAGCATAGGAAAAAAGGCAGAACGTCCACAATGATGCACTTGGCCAAAAAGGGCGTATGCGTTTTTTCCTGAATATATTCAGGAAAAAACGCATACGCCCTTTTTGGCCAACCAAGCAAGCTTGCAAAGGAAATCTGCACTACAATGAAGTCTCACTGCCCCCCGGTCAAAAGGGCCATCTGAAAAAAGTGTAAAATCCAGAAAGGCAGGACAGGCCAAGGAGAACTAGGAGCCGTCTTATGCTGACGGGCGGGATGTAAATTGCCAGCAGCCACTCTGGAGAAGTGTATGGTGTTTCCTGAAACATCCAAAAAACAAAGCAACAGAGCCTAGGGCACTTCCACTTATGGTCCTATAGCTTAGGGAAATTAAATTCAAAAAGACACAGCCACCCCAAAGTTTGGGATGGCTCTGTTTACAAGAACCTCGTTTACGGTACAAGTTCAATATCACAGAAAGTGAAAAATGGATAAAGAAGTTGTGGTACTTACGTACAATGCAATATCACTCAGCAATGAAATCTATGTCATCAGGCCCGTAGCAGCATAATGAGTGGATTCAGGTATGATGATTCTAAGTGAAATGAGTCACACAGAAAAAGAAACATCATAAGTTATCACTACTACACGGAATGTAAACTTGGCTACACAGGAACTGAATTACAAAACAGAAAATGGTGTCAAATGTAGAAAACCCACTTATGCTTGCTTAAGGGGAAAGGTGAGTTGGGGTGCTACATACAACAAGAGATTGAAATTAGCACAGATACCGTTCCATAAGCCAAATATGTAATAGACAAGAACTACTACTTGCTCAACGAAGTGGACTCAACACCCCATATTAAAAGCCTAAGAATATACCTGACTAGTAAGAATCTTAAAACCTATGGATTTATATATCTCTGAAAGAGAATCAAGCGTGTGTACAACGGCATAAACGCAGCAGTGATAGGATTGGTGAGGTTCGGTGAGCAAATGCAGACCCTTTGAAGTCATATTGCATGGTACCCATTCCATGGGTCTCAACTCTCCATGTTTAAGGGATTCTTCCTTCAGCTAAAACATGCATGTGGAACCCAGAGTATGATCCACCGTGTGATCGGAAAACGTGTTCAAATGTGTCTCAGTTTTCATCCCTTAGTACTCGGGTGCAACATTCCAGACGCTTTACTAACACTCTCCCCACTTGGAGAGTCAGTGCCTTTAACCTCCTGTTTGGCCAGTTTGCAATTTCTGTGGAAAATGAACAGGAATAGGGAGAACCAATGAGAGACTAGGTGGAGGTGTCTGGACAAGCAAATTTAACTCTCATTTCCCACCAGGAAGAGGAATTAACCAAAGGCTCAGCATGCCATGCCGGAACCAAACTAGGGTCTGAAGCAATCCTGCGGTGTTGCGGCCAGCTCACAAGAAAGCGAGTTGAAGAAAGGAGCACAGGGGCACTGTAATTCACAAACCTGCAGAGTTATAAATGACAGCTATCTTCCAAAAATATATTGAAGTAAGGCTGCCAAGAGGAGTTGAAAGCGGGGCAGAATTGCACGAAACCGATTTCAGGAGGTAGACTGGAATTGCATGTAAAGCATAGGAAAAGAGGCAGAACGTCCACAATGATGCACTTGGCCAAAAAGGGCGTATGCGTTTTTTCCTGAATATATTCAGGAAAAAACGCATACGCCCTTTTTGGCCAACCAAGCAAGCTTGCAAAGGAAATCTGCACTACAATGAAGTCTCACTGCCCCCCGGTCAAAAGGGCCATCTGAAAAAAGTGTAAAATCCAGAAAGGCAGGACAGGCCATGGAGAACTGCGAGCCTTGTTATGCTGATGGGTGGGATGTAAATTGCCAACAGCCACTGTGGAGAAGTGTATGGTGTTTCCTGAAACATCTAAAAAACAAAGCAACAGAGCCTAGGGCACTTCCACATATGGTCCTATAGCTTAGGGAAATTAAAATCAAAAAGACAGAGCCACCCCAAATTTTGGGCCGGCTCTGTTTACAAGAACCTCGTTTACGGTACAAGTTCAATATCACAGAAAGCGAAAAATGGATAAAGAAGTTGTGGTATTTACGTACAATGCAATATCACTCAGCAATGAAATCTATGTCATCAGGCCCGTAGCAGCATAATGAGTGGATTCAGGTACGATGATTGTAAGTGAAATAAGTCACACAGAAAAAGAAGCATCATAAGATATCACTAATACACGGAATGTAAACTTGGCTACAAAGGAACTGAATTACAAAACAGAACAGGGTCTCAAATGTAGAATACCAACTTATGCTTGCTTAAGGGGAAAGGTGAGTTGGGGTGCTGCATAAAACCAGAGATTGAAATTAGCACAGATACCGTTCCGTAAGCCAAATATGTAATAGACAAGAGCTACTCCTTGCTCAACGAAGTGGACTCAACACCCCATATTAAACGCCTAAGAATATACCTGACTAGTAAGAATATTAAAACCTATGGATTTATATGTCTCCGAAAGAGAATCAAGCGTGTGAACAGCGGCATAAACGCAGCAGTGATAGGATTGGTGAGGTTCGGTGAGCAAATGCAGACCCTTTGAAGTCATATTGCATGGTACCCATTCCATGGGTCTCAACTCTCCAGGTTTAAGGGATTCTTCCTTCAGCTAAAACACGCATGTGGAACCCAGAGTATGATCCACCGTGTGGTCAGGAAACGTGTTCAAATGTGTCTCAGTTTTCGTCCCCTGGTACTCGGGTACAACATTCCAGACGCTTTACTAACACTCTCCCCACTTGGAGAGTCAGTGCCTTTAACCTCCTATTTGACCCAGTTTGCAATTTCTGTGGAAAATGAACAGGAATAGGGAGAACCAATGAGAGACTAGGTGGAGGTGTCTGGACGGGCAAATTTAACTCTCATTTCCCACCAGGAAGAGGAATTAACCAAAGGTTCAGCATGCCGTGCCGGAACGAAACTAGGGCCTAAAGCAATCCTGCGGTGTTGCGGCCAGCTCACAAGAAAGCGAGTTGAAGAAAGGAGCTCAGGGGCACTGTAATTCACAAACCTGCAGAGTTATAAATGACAGCTATCTTCCAAAAATATATTGAAGTAAGGCTGCCAAGAGGAATTGAAAGCGGGGCAGAATACAGGAAACCGATTTCAGGAGGTAGACTGGAATTGCATGTAAAGCATAGGAAAAGAGGCAGAACGTCCACAATGATGCACTTGGCCAAAAAGGGCATATGCGTTTTTTCCTGAATATATTCAGGAAAAAACGCATACGCCCTTTTTGGCCAACCAAGCAAGCTTGCAAAGGAAATCTGCACTACAATGAAGTCTCACTGCCCCCCGGTCAAAAGGGCCATCTGAAAAAAGTGTAAAATCCAGAAAGGCAGGACAGGCCATGGAGAATGGGAGCCTTGTTATGCTGATGGGCGGGATGTAAATTGCCAGCAGCCACTCTGGAGAAGTGTATGGTGTTTCCTGAAACATCCAAAAAACAGAGCAACAGAAGCTAGGGCACTTCCACTTATGGTCCTATAGCTTAGGGAAATTAAAATCAAAAAGACACAGCCACCCCAATGTTTGGGACGGCTCTGTTTACAAGAACCTCGTTTACAGTACAAGTTCAATATCACAGAAAGCGAAAAATGGATAAAGAATTTGTGGTACTTACGTACAATGCAATATCACTCAGCTATAAAATCTATGTCATCAGGCCCGTAGCAGCATAATGAGTGGATTCAGGTACGATGATTCTAAGTGAAATAAGTCACACAGAAAAAGAAACATCATAAGATATCACTAATACACGGAATGTAAACTTGGCTACACAGGAACTGAATTACAAAACAGAACAGGGTGTCAAATGTAGAAAACCAACTTATGCTTGCTTAAGGGGAAAGGTGAGTTGGGGTGCTGCATAAAACCAGAGATTGAAAGTAGCACAGATACCGTTCCATAAGCCAAATATGTAATAGACAAGAGCTACTCCTTGCTCAACGAAGTGGACTCAACACCCCATATTAAACGCCTAAGAATATACCTGACTAGTAAGAATCTTAAAACCTATGGATTTATATGTCTCCGAAAGAGAATCAAACGTGTGTACAGAGGCATAAACGCAGCAGTGATAGGATTGGTGAGGTTCGGTGAGCAAATGCAGACCCTTTGAAGTCATATTGCATGGTACCAATTCCATGGGTCTCAACTCTCCAGGTTTAAGGGATTCTTCCTTCAGCTAAAACATGCATGTGGAACCCAGAGTATGATCCACGGTGTGATCGGGAAACGTGTTCAAATGTGTCTCAGTTTTCGTCCCCTAGTACTCGGGTGCAACATTCCAGATGCTTTACTAACACTCTCCCCACTTGGAGAGTCAGTGCCTTTAACCTCCTGTTTGGCCAGTTTGCAATTTCTGTGGAAAATGAACAGGAATAGGGAGAACCAATGAGAGACTAGGTGGAGGTGTCCGGACGGGCAAATTTAACTCTCATTTCCCACCAGGAGGAGGAATTAACCAAAGGCTCAGCATGCCATGCCGGAACCAAACTAGGGTCTGAAGCAATCCTGCGGTGTTGCGGCCAGCTCACAAGAAAGCGAGTTGAAGAAAGGAGCTCAGGGGCACTGTAATTCACAAACCTGCAGAGTTATAAATGACAGCTATCTTCCAAAAATATATTGAAGTAAGGGTGCCAAGAGGAGTTGAAAGCGGGGCAGAATTGCAGGAAACCGATTTCAGGAGGTAGACTGGAATTGCATGTAAAGCATAGGAAAAGAGGCAGAACGTCCACAATGATGCACTTGGCCAGAAAGGGCGTATGCGTTTTTTCCTGAATATATTCAGGAAAAAACGCATACGCCCTTTTTGGCCAACCAAGCAAGCTTGCAAAGAAAATCTGCACTACAATGAAGTCTCACTGCCCCCCGGTCAAAAGGGCCATCTGAAAAAAGTGTAAAATCCAGAAAGGCAGGACAGGCCATGGAGAACTGAAAGCCTTGTTATGCTGATGGGCGGGATGTAAATTGCCAACAGCCACTGTGGAGAAGTGTATGGTGTTTCCTGAAACATCTAAAAAACAAAGCAACAGAGCCTAGGGCACTTCCACATATGGTCCTATAGCTTAGGGAAATTAAAATTAAAAAGACACAGCCACCCCAATGTTTGGGACGGCTCTGTTTACAAGAACCTCGTTTACGGTACAAGTTCAATATCACAGAAAGCGAAAAATGGATAAAGAAGTTGTGGTACTTCCGTACAATGCAATATCACTCAGCAATGAAATCTATGTCATCAGGCCCGTAGCAGCATAATGAGTGGATTCAGGTACGATGATTCTAAGTGAAATAAGTCACACAGAAAAAGAAATATCATAAGGTATCACTAATGCACGGAATGTAAACTTGGCTACACAGGAACTGAATTACAAAACAGAACAGGGTCTCAAATGTAGAAAACCAACTTATGCTTGCTTAAGGGGAAAGGTGAGTTGGGGTGCTGCATAAAACCAGAGATTGAAATTAGCACAGATACCGTTCCGTAAGCCAAATATGTAATAGACAAGAGCTACTCCTTGCTCAACGAAGTGGACTCAACACCCCATATTAAACGCCTAAGAATATACCTGACTAGTAAGAATCTTAAAACCTATGGATTTATATGTCTCCGAAAGAGAATCAAGCGTGTGTACAGCGGCATAAGCGCAGCAGTGATAGGATTGGTGAGGTTCGGTGAGCAAATGCAGACCCTTTGAAGTCATATTGCATGGTACCCATTCCATGGGTCTCAACTCTCCATGTTTAAGGGATTCTTCCTTCAGCTAAAACATGCATGTGGAACCCAGAGTATGATCCACCGTGTGATCGGGAAACGTGTTCAAATGTGTCTCAGTTTTTGTCCCCTGGTACTCGGGTGCAACATTCCAGACGCTTTACTAACACTCTCCCCACTTGGAGAGTCGGTGCCTTTAACCTCCTGTTTGGCCCAGTTTGCAATTTCTGTGGAAAATGAACAGGAATAGGGAGAACCAATGAGAGACTAGGTGGAGGTGTCTGGACGGGCAAATTTAACTCTCATTTCCCACCAGGAAGAGGAATTAACCAAAGGCTCAACATGCCATGCCGGAACCAAACTAGGGCCTGAAGCAATCCTGCGGTGTTGCTGCCAGCTCACAAGAAAGCAACTTGAAGAAAGGAGCTCAGGGGCACTGTAATTCACAAACCTGCAGAGTTATAAATGACAGCTATCTTCCAAAAATATATTGATGTAAGGCAGCCAAGAGGAATTGAAAGTGGGGCAGAATTGCAGGCAACCGATTTCAGGAGGTAGACTGGAATTGCATGTAAAGCATAGGAAAAAAGGCAGAACGTCCACAATGATGCACTTGGCCAAAAAGGGCGTATGCGTTTTTTCCTGAATATATTCAGGAAAAAACGCATACGCCCTTTTTGGCCAACCAAGCAAGCTTGCAAAGGAAATCTGCACTACAATGAAGTCTCACTGCCCCCCGGTCAAAAGGGCCATCTGAAAAAAGTGTAAAATCCAGAAAGGCAGGACAGGCCAAGGAGAACTAGGAGCCGTCTTATGCTGACGGGCGGGATGTAAATTGCCAGCAGCCACTCTGGAGAAGTGTATGGTGTTTCCTGAAACATCCAAAAAACAAAGCAACAGAGCCTAGGGCACTTCCACTTATGGTCCTATAGCTTAGGGAAATTAAATTCAAAAAGACACAGCCACCCCAAAGTTTGGGATGGCTCTGTTTACAAGAACCTCGTTTACGGTACAAGTTCAATATCACAGAAAGTGAAAAATGGATAAAGAAGTTGTGGTACTTACGTACAATGCAATATCACTCAGCAATGAAATCTATGTCATCAGGCCCGTAGCAGCATAATGAGTGGATTCAGGTATGATGATTCTAAGTGAAATGAGTCACACAGAAAAAGAAACATCATAAGTTATCACTACTACACGGAATGTAAACTTGGCTACACAGGAACTGAATTACAAAACAGAAAATGGTGTCAAATGTAGAAAACCCACTTATGCTTGCTTAAGGGGAAAGGTGAGTTGGGGTGCTACATACAACAAGAGATTGAAATTAGCACAGATACCGTTCCATAAGCCAAATATGTAATAGACAAGAACTACTACTTGCTCAACGAAGTGGACTCAACACCCCATATTAAAAGCCTAAGAATATACCTGACTAGTAAGAATCTTAAAACCTATGGATTTATATATCTCTGAAAGAGAATCAAGCGTGTGTACAACGGCATAAACGCAGCAGTGATAGGATTGGTGAGGTTCGGTGAGCAAATGCAGACCCTTTGAAGTCATATTGCATGGTACCCATTCCATGGGTCTCAACTCTCCATGTTTAAGGGATTCTTCCTTCAGCTAAAACATGCATGTGGAACCCAGAGTATGATCCACCGTGTGATCGGAAAACGTGTTCAAATGTGTCTCAGTTTTCATCCCTTAGTACTCGGGTGCAACATTCCAGACGCTTTACTAACACTCTCCCCACTTGGAGAGTCAGTGCCTTTAACCTCCTGTTTGGCCAGTTTGCAATTTCTGTGGAAAATGAACAGGAATAGGGAGAACCAATGAGAGACTAGGTGGAGGTGTCTGGACAAGCAAATTTAACTCTCATTTCCCACCAGGAAGAGGAATTAACCAAAGGCTCAGCATGCCATGCCGGAACCAAACTAGGGTCTGAAGCAATCCTGCGGTGTTGCGGCCAGCTCACAAGAAAGCGAGTTGAAGAAAGGAGCACAGGGGCACTGTAATTCACAAACCTGCAGAGTTATAAATGACAGCTATCTTCCAAAAATATATTGAAGTAAGGGTGCCAAGAGGAGTTGAAAGCGGGGCAGAATTGCACGAAACCGATTTCAGGAGGTAGACTGGAATTGCATGTAAAGCATAGGAAAAGAGGCAGAACGTCCACAATGATGCACTTGGCCAAAAAGGGCGTATGCGTTTTTTCCTGAATATATTCAGGAAAAAACGCATACGCCCTTTTTGGCCAACCAAGCAAGCTTGCAAAGGAAATCTGCACTACAATGAAGTCTCACTGCCCCCCGGTCAAAAGGGCCATCTGAAAAAAGTGTAAAATCCAGAAAGGCAGGACAGGCCATGGAGAACTGCGAGCCTTGTTATGCTGATGGGTGGGATGTAAATTGCCAACAGCCACTGTGGAGAAGTGTATGGTGTTTCCTGAAACATCTAAAAAACAAAGCAACAGAGCCTAGGGCACTTCCACATATGGTCCTATAGCTTAGGGAAATTAAAATCAAAAAGACAGAGCCACCCCAAATTTTGGGCCGGCTCTGTTTACAAGAACCTCGTTTACGGTACAAGTTCAATATCACAGAAAGCGAAAAATGGATAAAGAAGTTGTGGTATTTACGTACAATGCAATATCACTCAGCAATGAAATCTATGTCATCAGGCCCGTAGCAGCATAATGAGTGGATTCAGGTACGATGATTGTAAGTGAAATAAGTCACACAGAAAAAGAAGCATCATAAGATATCACTAATACACGGAATGTAAACTTGGCTACAAAGGAACTGAATTACAAAACAGAACAGGGTCTCAAATGTAGAATACCAACTTATGCTTGCTTAAGGGGAAAGGTGAGTTGGGGTGCTGCATAAAACCAGAGATTGAAATTAGCACAGATACTGTTCCATAAGCCAAATATGTAATAGACAAGAGCTACTCCTTGCTCAACGAAGTGGACTCAACACCCCATATTAAACGCCTAAGAATATACCTGACTAGTAAGAATCTTAAAACCTATGGATTTATATGTCTCCGAAAGAGAATCAAACGTGTGTACAGAGGCATAAACGCAGCAGTGATAGGATTGGTGAGGTTCGGTGAGCAAATGCAGACCCTTTGAAGTCATATTGCATGGTACCAATTCCATGGGTCTCAACTCTCCAGGTTTAAGGGATTCTTCCTTCAGCTAAAACATGCATGTGGAACCCAGAGTATGATCCACGGTGTGATCGGGAAACGTGTTCAAATGTGTCTCAGTTTTCGTCCCCTAGTACTCGGGTGCAACATTCCAGATGCTTTACTAACACTCTCCCCACTTGGAGAGTCAGTGCCTTTAACCTCCTGTTTGGCCAGTTTGCAATTTCTGTGGAAAATGAACAGGAATAGGGAGAACCAATGAGAGACTAGGTGGAGGTGTCCGGACGGGCAAATTTAACTCTCATTTCCCACCAGGAAGAGGAATTAACCAAAGGCTCAGCATGCCATGCCGGAACCAAACTAGGGTCTGAAGCAATCCTGCGGTGTTGCGGCCAGCTCACAAGAAAGCGAGTTGAAGAAAGGAGCTCAGGGGCACTGTAATTCACAAACCTGCAGAGTTATAAATGACAGCTATCTTCCAAAAATATATTGAAGTAAGGGTGCCAAGAGGAGTTGAAAGCGGGGCAGAATTGCAGGAAACCGATTTCAGGAGGTAGACTGGAATTGCATGTAAAGCATAGGAAAAGAGGCAGAACGTCCACAATGATGCACTTGGCCAGAAAGGGCGTATGCGTTTTTTCCTGAATATATTCAGGAAAAAACGCATACGCCCTTTTTGGCCAACCAAGCAAGCTTGCAAAGAAAATCTGCACTACAATGAAGTCTCACTGCCCCCCGGTCAAAAGGGCCATCTGAAAAAAGTGTAAAATCCAGAAAGGCAGGACAGGCCATGGAGAACTGAAAGCCTTGTTATGCTGATGGGCGGGATGTAAATTGCCAACAGCCACTGTGGAGAAGTGTATGGTGTTTCCTGAAACATCTAAAAAACAAAGCAACAGAGCCTAGGGCACTTCCACATATGGTCTTATAGCTT
The DNA here is from genome assembly GCF_964270905.1 of Leucopleurus acutus. Lineage (NCBI taxonomy): Eukaryota > Metazoa > Chordata > Mammalia > Artiodactyla > Delphinidae > Leucopleurus > Leucopleurus acutus. Next base: position 229,377 of record NW_028139194.1, read on the forward strand.
AGGGAAATTAAAATTAAAAAGACACAGCCACCCCAAAGTTTGGGACGGCTCTGTTTACAAGAACCTCGTTTACGGTACAAGTTCAATATCACAGAAAGCGAAAAATGGATAAAGAAGTTGTGGTACTTCCGTACAATGCAATATCACTCAGCAATGAAATCTATGTCATCAGGCCCGTAGCAGCATAATGAGTGGATTCAGGTACGATGATTCTAAGTGAAATAAGTCACAAGAAAAAGAAATATCATAAGGTATCACTAATGCACGGAATGTAAACTTGGCTACACAGGAACTGAATTACAAAACAGAACAGGGTCTCAAATGTAGAAAACCAAATTATGCTTGCTTAAGGGGAAAGGTGAGTTGGGGTGCTGCATAAAACCAGAGATTGAAATTAGCACAGATACCGTTCCGTAAGCCAAATATGTAATAGACAAGAGCTACTCCTTGCTCAACGAAGTGGACTCAACACCCCATATTAAACGCCTAAGAATATACCTGACTAGTAAGAATATTAAAACCTATGGATTTATATGTCTCCGAAAGAGAATCAAGCGTGTGAACAGCGGCATAAACGCAGCAGTGATAGGATTGGTGAGGTTCGGTGAGCAAATGCAGACCCTTTGAAGTCATATTGCATGGTACCCATTCCATGGGTCTCAACTCTCCAGGTTTAAGGGATTCTTCCTTCAGCTAAAACACGCATGTGGAACCCAGAGTATGATCCACCGTGTGGTCAGGAAACGTGTTCAAATGTGTCTCAGTTTTCGTCCCCTGGTACTCGGGTACAACATTCCAGACGCTTTACTAACACTCTCCCCACTTGGAGAGTCAGTGCCTTTAACCTCCTATTTGACCCAGTTTGCAATTTCTGTGGAAAATGAACAGGAATAGGGAGAACCAATGAGAGACTAGGTGGAGGTGTCTGGACGGGCAAATTTAACTCTCATTTCCCACCAGGAAGAGGAATTAACCAAAGGTTCAGCATGCCGTGCCGGAACGAAACTAGGGCCTAAAGCAATCCTGCGGTGTTGCGGCCAGCTCACAAGAAAGCGAGTTGAAGAAAGGAGCTCAGGGGCACTGTAATTCACAAACCTGCAGAGTTATAAATGACAGCTATCTTCCAAAAATATATTGAAGTAAGGCTGCCAAGAGGAATTGAAAGCGGGGCAGAATACAGGAAACCGATTTCAGGAGGTAGACTGGAATTGCATGTAAAGCATAGGAAAAGAGGCAGAACGTCCACAATGATGCACTTGGCCAAAAAGGGCATATGCGTTTTTTCCTGAATATATTCAGGAAAAAACGCATACGCCCTTTTTGGCCAACCAAGCAAGCTTGCAAAGGAAATCTGCACTACAATGAAGTCTCACTGCCCCCCGGTCAAAAGGGCCATCTGAAAAAAGTGTAAAATCCAGAAAGGCAGGACAGGCCATGGAGAATGGGAGCCTTGTTATGCTGATGGGCGGGATGTAAATTGCCAGCAGCCACTCTGGAGAAGTGTATGGTGTTTCCTGAAACATCCAAAAAACAGAGCAACAGAAGCTAGGGCACTTCCACTTATGGTCCTATAGCTTAGGGAAATTAAAATCAAAAAGACACAGCCACCCCAATGTTTGGGACGGCTCTGTTTACAAGAACCTCGTTTACAGTACAAGTTCAATATCACAGAAAGCGAAAAATGGATAAAGAATTTGTGGTACTTACGTACAATGCAATATCACTCAGCTATAAAATCTATGTCATCAGGCCCGTAGCAGCATAATGAGTGGATTCAGGTACGATGATTCTAAGTGAAATAAGTCACACAGAAAAAGAAACATCATAAGATATCACTAATACACGGAATGTAAACTTGGCTACACAGGAACTGAATTACAAAACAGAACAGGGTGTCAAATGTAGAAAACCAACTTATGCTTGCTTAAGGGGAAAGGTGAGTTGGGGTGCTGCATAAAACCAGAGATTGAAAGTAGCACAGATACCGTTCCATAAGCCAAATATGTAATAGACAAGAGCTACTCCTTGCTCAACGAAGTGGACTCAACACCCCATATTAAACGCCTAAGAATATACCTGACTAGTAAGAATCTTAAAACCTATGGATTTATATATCTCTGAAAGAGAATCAAGCGTGTGTACAACGGCATAAACGCAGCAGTGATAGGATTGGTGAGGTTCGGTGAGCAAATGCAGACCCTTTGAAGTCATATTGCATGGTACCCATTCCATGGGTCTCAACTCTCCATGTTTAAGGGATTCTTCCTTCAGCTAAAACATGCATGTGGAACCCAGAGTATGATCCACCGTGTGATCGGAAAACGTGTTCAAATGTGTCTCAGTTTTCATCCCCTAGTACTCGGGTGCAACATTCCAGACGCTTTACTAACACTCTCCCCACTTGGAGAGTCAGTGCCTTTAACCTCCTGTTTGGCCAGTTTGCAATTTCTGTGGAAAATGAACAGGAATAGGGAGAACCAATGAGAGACTAGGTGGAGGTGTCTGGACAAGCAAATTTAACTCTCATTTCCCACCAGGAAGAGGAATTAACCAAAGGCTCAGCATGCCATGCCGGAACCAAACTAGGGTCTGAAGCAATCCTGCGGTGTTGCGGCCAGCTCACAAGAAAGCGAGTTGAAGAAAGGAGCACAGGGGCACTGTAATTCACAAACCTGCAGAGTTATAAATGACAGCTATCTTCCAAAAATATATTGAAGTAAGGCTGCCAAGAGGAGTTGAAAGCGGGGCAGAATTGCAGGAAACCGATTTCAGGAGGTAGACTGGAATTGCATGTAAAGCATAGGAAAAGAGGCAGAACGTCCACAATGATGCACTTGGCCAGAAAGGGCGTATGCGTTTTTTCCTGAATATATTCAGGAAAAAACGCATACGCCCTTTTTGGCCAACCAAGCAAGCTTGCAAAGAAAATCTGCACTACAATGAAGTCTCACTGCCCCCCGGTCAAAAGGGCCATCTGAAAAAAGTGTAAAATCCAGAAAGGCAGGACAGGCCATGGAGAACTGGGAGCCTTGTTATGCTGATGGGCGGGATGTAAATTGCCAGCAGCCACTCTGGAGAAGTGTATGGTGTTTCCTGAAACATCCAAAAAACAAAGCAACAGAGCCTAGGGCACTTCCACTTATGGTCCTATAGCTTAGGGAAATTAAAATCAAAAAGACACAGCCACCCCAAAGTTTGGGATGGCTCTGTTTACAAGAACCTCGTTTACAGTACAAGTTCAATATCACAGAAAGCAAAAAATGGATAAAGAAGTTGTGGTACTTAGGTACAATGCAATATCACTCAGCAATGAAATCTATGTCATCAGGCCCGTAGCAGCATAATGAGTGGATTCAGGTATGATGATTCTAAGTGAAATAAGTCACACAGAAAAAGAAACATCATAAGATATCACTACTACACGGAATGTAAACTTGGCTACACAAGAACTGAATTACAAAACAGAACAGGGCCTCAAATGTAGAAAACCAACTTATGCTTGCTTAAGGAGAAAGGTTAGTTGGGGTGCTTCATAAAACCAGAGATTGAAATTAGCCCAGATACCGTTCCATAAGCCAAATATGTAATAGACAAGAGCTACTCCTTGCTCAACGAAGTGGACTCAACACCCCATATTAAACGCCTAAGAATATACCTGACTAGTAAGAATCTTAAAACCTATGGATTTATATGTCTCCGAAAGAGAATCAAGCGTGTGTACAGCGGCATAAGCGCAGCAGTGATAGGATTGGTGAGGTTCGGTGAGCAAATGCAGACCCTTTGAAGTCATATTGCATGGTACCCATTCCATGGGTCTCAACTCTCCATGTTTAAGGGATTCTTCCTTCAGCTAAAACATGCATGTGGAACCCAGAGTATGATCCACCGTGTGATCGGGAAACGTGTTCAAATGTGTCTCAGTTTTTTTCCCCTGGTACTCGGGTGCAACATTCCAGACGCTTTACTAACACTCTCCCCACTTGGAGAGTCGGTGCCTTTAACCTCCTGTTTGGCCCAGTTTGCAATTTCTGTGGAAAATGAACAGGAATAGGGAGAACCAATGAGAGACTAGGTGGAGGTGTCTGGACGGGCAAATTTAACTCTCATTTCCCACCAGGAAGAGGAATTAACCAAAGGCTCAACATGCCATGCCGGAACCAAACTAGGGCCTGAAGCAATCCTGCGGTGTTGCTGCCAGCTCACAAGAAAGCAACTTGAAGAAAGGAGCTCAGGGGCACTGTAATTCACAAACCTGCAGAGTTATAAATGACAGCTATCTTCCAAAAATATATTGAAGTAAGGCAGCCAAGAGGAATTGAAAGTGGGGCAGAATTGCAGGCAACCGATTTCAGGAGGTAGACTGGAATTGCATGTAAAGCATAGGAAAAAAGGCAGAACGTCCACAATGATGCACTTGGCCAAAAAGGGCGTATGCGTTTTTTCCTGAATATATTCAGGAAAAAACGCATACGCCCTTTTTGGCCAACCAAGCAAGCTTGCAAAGGAAATCTGCACTACAATGAAGTCTCACTGCCGCCCGGTCAAAAGGGCCATCTGAAAAAAGTGTAAAATCCAGAAAGGCAGGACAGGCCAAGGAGAACTAGGAGCCGTCTTATGCTGACGGGCGGGATGTAAATTGACAGCAGCCACTCTGGAGAAGTGTATGGTGTTTCCTGAAACATCCAAAAAACAAAGCAACAGAGCCTAGGGCACTTCCACTTATGGTCCTATAGCTTAGGGAAATTAAAATCAAAAAGACACAGCCACCCCAAAGTTTGGGATGGCTCTGTTTACAAGAACCTCGTTTACGGTACAAGTTCAATATCACAGAAAGCGAAAAATGGATAAAGAAGTTGTGGTACTTACGTACAATGCAATATCACTCAGCAATGAAATCTATGTCATCAGGCCCGTAGCAGCATAATGAGTGGATTCAGGTATGATGATTCTAAGTGAAATGAGTCACACAGAAAAAGAAACATCATAAGTTATCACTACTACACGGAATGTAAACTTGGCTACACAGGAACTGAATTACAAAACAGAAAAGGGTGTCAAATGTAGTAAACCCACTTATGCTTGCTTAAGGGGAAAGGTGAGTTGGGGTGCTACATACAACAAGAGATTGAAATTAGCCCAGATACCGTTCCATAAGCCAAATATGTAATAGAGAAGAGCTACTCCTTGCTCAACGAAGTGGACTCAACACCCCATATTAAACGCCTAAGAATATACCTGACTAGTAAGAATCTTAAAACCTATGGATTTATATGTCTCCGAAAGAGAATCAAGTGTGTGTACAACGGCATAAACGCAGCAGTGATAGGATTGGTGAGGTTCGGTGAGCAAATGCAGACCCTTTGAAGTCATATTGCATGGTACCCATTCCATGTATCTCAACTCTCCATGTTTAAGGGATTCTTCCTTCAGCTAAAACATGCATGTGGAACCCAGAGTATGACCCACCGTGTGATCGGAAAACGTGTTCAAATGTGTCTCAGTTTTCGTCCCCTGTTACTCGGGTGCAACATTCCAGACGCTTTACTAACACTCCCCCACTTGGAGAGTCGGTGCCTTTAACCTCCTGTTTGGCCCAGTTTGCAATTTCTGTGGAAAATGAACAGGAATAGGAAGAACCAATGAGAGACTAGGTGGAGGTGTCTGGACGGGCAAATTTAACTCTCATTTCCCACCAGGAAGAGGAATTAACCAAAGGCTCAGCATGCCGTGCCGGAACCAAACTAGGGCCTGAAGCAATACTACGATGTTGCGGCCAGCTCACAAGAAAGTGAGTTGAAGAAAGGAGCTCAGGGGCACTGTAATTCACAAACCTGCAAAGTTATAAATGACAGCTATCTTCCAAAAATATATTGAAGTAAGGCTGCCAAGAGGAGTTGAAAACGGGGCAGAATTGCACGAAACCGATTTCAGGAGGTAGACAGGAATTGCATGTAAAGCATAGGAAAAGAGGCAGAACGTCCACAATGATGCACTTGGCCAAAAAGGGCGTATGCGTTTTTTCCTGAATATATTTAGGAAAAAACGCATACGCCCTTTTTGGCCAACCAAGCAAGTTGCAAAGGAAATCTGCACTACAATGAAGTCTCACTGCCCCCCGGTCAAAAGGGCCATCTGAAAAAAGTGTAAAATCCAGAAAGGCAGGACAGGCCATGGAGAACTGGGAGCCTTGTTATGCTGATGGGCGGGATGTAAATTGCCAGCAGCCACTCTGGAGAAGTGTACCGTGTTTCCTGAAACATCCAAAAAACAAAGCAACAGAGCCTAGGGCACTTCCACTTATGGTCCTATAGCTTAGGGAAATTAAAATCAAAAAGACACAGCCACCCCAAAGTTTGGGACGGCTCTGTTTACAAGAACCTCGTTTACGGTACAAGTTGAATATCACAGAAAGCGAAAAATGGATAAAGAAGTTGTGGTACTTACGTACAATGCAATATCACTCAGCAATGAAATCTATGTCATCAGATCCGTAGCAGCATAATGAGTGGATTCAGGTACGATGATTATAAGTGAAATAAGTCACACAGAAAAAGAAACATCATAAGATATCACTAATACACGGAATGTAAACTTGGCTACACAGGAACTGAATTACAAAACAGAACAGGGTGTCAAATGTAGAAAACCAACTTATGCTTGCTTAAGGGGAAAGGTGAGTTGGGGTGCTGCATAAAACCAGAGATTAAAATTAGCACAGATACCGTTCCATAAGCCAAATATGTAATAGACAAGAGCTACTCCTTGCTCAACGAAGTGGACTCAACACCCCATATTAAACGCCTAAGAATATACCTGACTAGTAAGAATCTACCTGACTAGTAAGTATCTTAAAACCTATGGATTTATATGTCTCCGAAAGAGAATCAAGCGTGTGTACAGCGGCATAAACGCAGCAGTGATAGGATTGGTGAGGTTCGGTGAGCAAATGCAGACCCTTTGAAGTCATATTGCATGGTACCCATTCCATGGGTCTCAACTCTCCAGTTTTAAGGGATTCTTCCTTCAGCTAAAACATGCATGTGGAACCCAGAGTATGATCCACCGTGTGATCGGAAAACGTGTTCAAATGTGTCTCAGTTTTCGTCCCCTGGTACTCAGGTGCAACATTCCAGACGCTTTACTAACACTCCCCCACTTGGAGAGTCAGTGCCTTTAACCTCCTGTTTGGCCCAGTTTGCAATTTCTGTGGAAAATGAACAGGAATAGGGAGAACCAATGAGAGACTAGGTGGAGGTGTCTGGACGGGCAAATTTAACTCTCATTTCCCACCAGGAAGAGGAATTAACCAAAGGCGCAGCATGCCGTGCCAGAACCAAACTAGGGCCTGAAGCAATCCTGCGATGTTGCGGCCAGCTCACAAGAAAGTGAGTTGAAGAAAGGAGCTCAGGGACACTGTAATTCACAAACCTGCAGAGTTATAAATGACAGCTATCTTCCAAAAATATATTGAAGTAAGGCTGCCAAGAGGAGTTGAAAGCGGGGCAGAATTGCAGGAAACCGATTTCAGGAGGTAGACTGGAATTGCATGTAAAGCATAGGAAAAGAGGCAGAACGTCCACAATGATGCACTTGGCCAAAAAGGGCGTATGCGTTTTTTCCTGAATATATTCAGGAAAAAACGCATACGCAATTTTTGGCCAACCAAGCAAGCTTGCAAAGGAAATCTGCACTACAATGAAGTCTCACTGCCCCCCGGTCAAAAGGGCCATCTGAAAAAAGTGTAAAATCCAGAAAGGCAGGACAGGCCATGGAGAACTGGGAGTCTAGTTATGCTGATGGGCGGGATGTAAATTGCCAGCAGCCACTCTGGAGAAGTGTATGGTGTTTCCTGAAACATCCAAAAAACAAAGAAACAGAGCCTAGGGCACTTCAACTTATGGTCCTATAGCTTAGGGAAATTAAAATCAAAAAGACACAGCCACCCCAAAGTTTGGGACGGCTCTGTTTACAAGAACCTCGTTTACGGTACAGGTTCAATATCACAGAAAGCGAAAAATGGATAAAGAAGTTGTGGTACTTACGTACAATGCAATATCACTCAGCAATGAAATCTATGTCATCAGGCCCGTAGCAGCATAATGAGTGGATTCAGGTACGATGATTCTAAGTGAAATAAGTCACACAGAAAAAGAAACATCATAAGATATCACTACTACACGGAATGTAAACTTGGCTACACAGAAACAGAATTACAAAACAGAACAGGGTCTCAAATGTAGAAAACCAACTTATGCTTGCTTAAGGGGAAAGGTGAGTTGGGGTGCGGCATAAAACCAGAGATTGAAATTAGCACAGATACCGTTCCATAAGCCAAATATGTAATAGACAAGAGCTACTCCTTGCTCAACGAAGTGGACTCAACACCCCATATTAAACGCCTAAGAATATACCTGACTAGTAAGAATCTTAAAACCTATGGATTTATATGTCTCTGAAAGAGAATCAAGCGTGTGTACAGCGGCATAAGCGCAGCAGTGATAGGATTGGTGAGGTTCGGTGAGCAAATGCAGACCCTTTGAAGTCATATTGCATGGTACCCATTCCATGGGTCTCAACTCTCCAGGTTTAAGGGATTCTTCCTTCAGCTAAAACATGCATGTGGAACCCAGAGTATGATCCACCGTGTGATCGGAAAACGTGTTCAAATGTGTCTCAGTTTTCGTGCCCTGGTACTCGGGTGCAACATTCCAGATGCTTTACTAACACTCTCCCCACTTGGAGAGTCAGTGCCTTTAAACTCCTGTTTGGCCCAGTTTGCAATTTCCGCGTAAGATGAACAGGAAGAGGGAGAACCAAAGAGAGACTAGCTGGAGCTGTCTGGACAGGCAAATTTAACTCTCATTTCCCACCAGGAAGAGGAATTAACCAAAGACTCAGCATGCGATGCCGGAACCAAACTAGGGACTGAAGCAATCCTGCGGTGTTGCGGCCAGCTCACAAGAAAGCGAGTTGAAGAAAGGTGCTCAGGGGCACTGTAATTCACAAACCTGCAGAGTTATAAATGACAGCTATCGTCCAAAAATATATTGAAGGAAGGCTGCCAAGAGGACTTGAAAGCGGGGCAGAATTGCAGGAAACCGATTTCAGGAGGTAGACTGGAATTGCATGTAAAGCATAGGAAAAGAGGTAGAACGTCCACAATGATGCACTTGGCCAAAAAGGGCGTATGCGTTTTTTCCTGAATATATTCAGGAAAAAACGCATACGCCCTTTTTGGTCAACCAAGCAAGCTTGCAAAGGAAATCTGCACTACAATGAAGTCTCACTGCCCCCCGGTCAAAAGGGCCATCTGAAAAAAGTGTAAAATCCAGAAAGGCAGGACAGGCCATGGAGAACTGGGAGCCTTGTTATGCTGATGGGCGGGATGTAAATTGCCAGCAGCCACTCTGGAGAAGTGTATGGTGTTTCCTGAAACATCCAAAAAACCAAGCAACAGAGCCTAGGTCACTTCCACTTATGGTCCTATAGCTTAGGGAAATTAAAATCAAAAAGACACAACCACCCCAAAGTTTGGGCCGGCTCTGTTTACAAGAACCTCGTTTACAGTACAAGTTCAATATCACAGAAAGCGAAAAATGGATAAAGAAGTTGTGGTACTTACGTACAATGCAATATCACTCAGCAATGAAATCTATGTCATCAGGCCCGTAGCAGCATAATGAGTGGATTCAGGTACGATGATTCTAAGTGAAATAAGTCACACAGAAAAAGAAACATCATAAGATATCACTACTACACGGAATGTAAACTTGGCTACACAAGAACTGAATTACAAAACAGAACAGGGCCTCAAATGTAGAAAACCAACTTATGCTTGCTTAAGGGGAAAGGTGAGTTGGGGTGCGGCATAAAACCACAGATTGAAATTAGCACAGATACCGTTCCATAAGCCAAATATGTAATAGACAAGAGCTACTCCTTGCTCAACGATGTGGACTCAACACCCAATATTAAACGCCTAAGAATATACCTGACTAGTAAGAATCTTACAACCTATGGATTTATATGTCTCCGAAAGAGAATCAAGCGTGTATACAGCGGCATAAACGCAGCAGTGATAGGATTGGTGAGGTTCGGTGAGCAAATGCAGACCCTTTGAAGTCATATTGCATGGTACCCATTCCATGGGTCTCAACTCTCCAGGTTTAAGGGATTCTTCCTTCAGCTAAAACATGCATGTGGAACCCAGAGTATGATCCACCGTGTGATCAGGAAACGTGTTCAAATGTGTCTCAGTTTTCGTCCCCTGGTACTCGGGTGCAACATTCCAGACGCTTTACTAACACTCTCCCCACTTGGAGAGTCAATGCCTTTAATCTCCTGTTTGGCCCAGTTTGCAATTTCTGTGGAAAATGAACAGGAATAGGGAGAACAAATGAGAGACTAGATGGAGGTGTCCGTACGGGCAAATTTAACTCTCATTTCCCACCAGGAAGAGGAATTAACCAAAGGCTCAGCGTGCCATGCTGGAACCACACTACGGCCCGAAGCAATCCTGCGGTGTTGCGGCCAGCTCACAAGAAAGCGAGTTGAAGAAAGGAGCTCAGGGGCACTGTAATTCACAAACCTGCAGAGTTATAAATGACAGCTATCTTCCAAAAATATATTGAAGGAAGGCTGCCAAGAGGACTTGAAAGCGGGGCGGAATTGCAGGAAACCGATTTCAGGAGGTAGACTGGAATTGCATGTAAATCATAGGAAAAGAGGCAGAACGTCCACAATGATGCACTTGACCAAAAAGGGCGTATGCGTTTTTCTCTGAATATATACAGTAAAAAACGCATATGCCCTTTTTGGTCAACCAAGCAAGCTTGCAAAGGAAATCTGCACTACAATGAAGTCTCACTGCCCCCCGGTCAAAACGGCTATCTGAAAAAAGTGTAAAATCCAGAAAGGCAGGACAGGCCATGGAGAACTGGGAGCCTTGTTATGCTGATGGGCAGGATGTAAATTGCCAACAGCCTCTCTGGAGAAGTGTATGGTGTTTCCTGAAACATCCAAAAAACAAAGCAACAGAGCCTAGGGCACTTCCAGTTATGGTCCTATAGCTTAGGGATATTAAAATCAAAAAGACACAGCCACCCCAAAGTTTGGGACGGCTCTGTTTACAAGAACCTCGTTTACGGTACAAGTTCAATATCACAGAAAGCGAAAAATGGATAAAGAAGTTGTGGTACTTACGTACAATGCAATATCACTCAGCAATGAAATCTATGTCATCAGGCCCATAGCAGCATAATGAGTGGATTCAGGTACGATGATTCTAAGTGAAATAAATCACACAGAAAAAGAAACATCATAAGATATCACTACTACACGGAATGTAAACTTGGCTACACAGGAACTGAATTACAAAACAGAACAGGGTCTAAAATGTAGAAAACCAACTTATGCTTGCTTAAGGGGAAAGGTGAGTTGGGGTGCGGCATAAAACCACAGATTGAAATTAGCACAGATACCATTCCATAAGCCAAATATGTAATAGAGAAGAGCTACTCCTTGCTCAACGAAGTGGACTCAACACCCCATATTAAACGCCTAAGAATATACCTGACTAGTAAGAATCTTAAAACCTATGGATTTATATGTCTCCGAAAGAGAATCAAGCGTGTGAACAGCGGCATAAACGCAGCAGTGATAGGATTGGTGAGGTTCGGTGAGCAAATGCAGACCCTTTGAAGTCATATTGCATGGTACCCATTCCATGGGTCTCAACTCTCCAGGTTTAAGGGATTCTTCCTTCAGCTAAAACATGCATGTGGAACCCAGAGTATGATCCACCGTGTGATCGGAAAACGTGTTCAAATGTGTCTCAGTTTTCGTCCCCTGGTACTCGGGTGCAACATTCCAGATGCTTTACTAACACTCTCCCCACTTGGAGAGTCAGTGCCTTTAACCTCCTGTTTGGCCCAGTTTGCAATTTCTGTGGAAAATGAACAGGAATAGGGAGAACCAATGAGAGACTAGGTGGAGGTGTCCGGACGGGCAAATTTAACTCTCATTTCCCACCAGGAAGAGGAATTAACCAAAGGCTCAGCGTGCCATGCCGGAACCACACTAGGGCCCGAAGCAATCCGGCGGTGTTGCGGCCAGCTCACAAGAAAGCGAGTTGAAGAAAGGAGCTCAGGGGCACTGTAATTCACAAACCTGCAGAGTTATAAATGACAGCCATCTTCCAAAAATATATTAAAGTAAGGCTCCAAGAAGAGTTGAAAGCGGGGCAGAATTGCAGGAAACCGATTTCAGGAGGTAGACTGGAATTGCATGTAAAGCATAGGAAAAGAGGCAGAACGTCCACAATGATGCACTTGGCCAAAAAGGGCGTATGCGTTTTTTCCTGAATATATTCAGGAAAATATACTCCTGTACACGGGAGTAGCTCTTAAAGCATAGGAAAAGAGACAGAACTTCGAAAATAATGCACTTGGCAAAAAAGGGCATATGTGTTTTATCCAGAGCTCTCATAACTGAGGTGAGGAGATTCCCAGCAGGCTCCAACTGCCACCTGAGGGCTCACATTGCCAAGGCAACGTGAGCATGCCAGGCAGGAGTTACCTCACAGCAGAGGTCCCACCTCACAGAAGGGTGAGAAACCCAGCCAACATCAGACTCTCACCAGAGGGCCCACATCACCAAGGGGATGGGAACCAGGCAGGAGTGTCTTCACATCAGTGGGGCCACATCATCGAAAGCTGAGGTACTCAGCACATGTGTCCTCAAACCAGAGGACCCACATCACCAAGGACCTCGGAGTGAGGCAGGCAGGAGTAGCCTCACAACACTGGGCACATAGAATAAAAACGTGAGGAATCCAGCAGTTGGAACCTCCCAGCAGGCGGCCCAGAGCACCGAGGCTATGGGATCCAGGCCACAGTGAACTCACAGAAGAGGGCCCATGTCATGAAACTGAGCAACCCAGCCATTGGGACCTCAGAGCAGGAGGCCCACATCCCCATGGGGATGGAATTCTGGTAGGAGTGTCCTCGCACCACTGAGAACGTATCAGAAAATTTTGGGCGACCAGCAGTTAGGGCCTGACGCCAGAGGACCCTCATCACCAAGGGAAGGAGGCTCCCAGCAGGCTCCAACTGCCACCAGAGGGCTGATGTCGTCAAGGCGATGTGTGCCAACCAGGCACGAATGACCTCACAGCAGAGGGCCCACCTCAGAGAAGTGTGACGAACCCAGTCAGGATCAGACTCGCACCAGAGGGCCCACATCACCAAATGGATTGGAACCAGGCAGGAGTGTCCTCACATGAGTAGGGCCACATCATCTAAAGGTGAGGAACCCAGAACATGTGGCTTCAAACCATAGGACACCCATCACCAAGGGGCTGGGAGTGAGGCAGGCAGGAGGAGCCTCATAACAGAGGGCCCAAAAATAAGAAAGGTGAGGAATCCAGCAGTTGGAACCTCCCAGCAGGCGGCCCAGAGCACAGAGGCTAGAGGAACCAGGCCAGAGTGAACTAACACCAGACAGCCCACATCATGAAACTGTGAGCAACCCAGACATTGGGACCTCAGAGCAGAAGGCCCACATCCCCATGGTGATGGGAACATGACAGGAGTGTCCTGGCATCACTGGGCTCACATCAGAAAACGTGGGGTGCTCAGAAGTTAGGGCCTGACGCTAGAGGGCACTCATCACCGAGAGGAGGAGGCTCCCAGCAGGCTCCAGCTGCCACCAGAGGGCCAACGTCGCCAAGGCGATGTGTGCCAGCCTGGCAGGAGTGACCTCACAGCAGAGGGCCCACCTCACAGAAGGGTGAGGAACACAGCCAGGATCAGACTCTCACCAGAGGGCCCACAACACCAAGGGGATGGGAACCAGTCAGGACTGTCCTCCCACCAGTGGGACAACATCATCGAAAGGTGAGGATCCCAGCACATGTGTCCTCAAACCAGAGGAACCACATCACCAAGGGGTTCGGAATGAGGCTGGCAGGACTGGCCTCACAACACAGGGTCCATAGAATATAAAAGTTGAGGAATCCAGCAGTTGGAACCTCCCAGCAAGTGGCCCAGAGCACCGAGGCTATGGGATCCAGGCCGCAGTGAACTCACAGCAGAGGGCCCACATCATGAACCTGTGAGCAGCCCAGCTGTTGGGACCTCAGAACAGAAGACCCACATCCCCATTGGGATGGGAACCTGGCAGGAGTGGCTTTGCACCACTTAGCACATATCAGAAAATGTTAGGAGCCCAGCAGTTAGGGCCTGATGCCAGGGGGCCCTCATAACTGAGGGGAGGAGACTCCCAGCAGGTTCCAACTGCCAACAGAGGGCCCACGTCTACAAGGTGGCATGCACCAGCCAGGCAGTAGTGACCTCACAGCAGAGGGCCTATCTCACAGAAGGGTGAGGAACCGAGGCAGGATGAGACTCTCACCAGAGGGCCCACAACACCAAGGGGATGGGAACCAGTCAGGACTGTCCTCCCACCAGTGGGGCCACATCATCGAAAGGTGAGGAACCCAGCACATGTGGCCTCATATCAGAGGACATACATCACAAAGGGGATGGGAGTGAGGCAGGTAGGAGTAGCCTAAAAACAGAGGGCCCAAAGAATAAAAAAAGTGAGGAATCCAGCATTTGGAACCTCCCAGCAGGCGGCCGAGAGCACAGAAGCTATGGGATGCAGGCAGGAGTTAACTAACACCAGAGAGCCCACATCATGAAACTGTGAGCAACCCAGGCATTGGGACCTCAGAGCAGAAAGCCCACATCCCCATGGGGATGGGAACCTGACAGGAGTGTCCTGGCATCACTGGGCTCACATCAGAAAACGTGGGGAGCCCAGCAGTTAGAGCCTGATGCTAGAGGGCCGTCATCACCGAGGGCAGGAGGCTCCCAGCAGGTTCCATGTGCCAACAGATGGCCCACGTCGCCAAGGTGATGTGTGCAAGTCAGGCAGGATTGACCTCACAGCAGAGGGCCTACCTCACAGAAGAGTGAGGAACCCAGCCAGGATAAGACTGTCACCAGAAGGCCCACATCACCAAGGGGATGGGAACCAGGCAGGAGTGTCCTCACACCAGTGGGGCCACATCATTGAAAGTTGCCTAACCCAGCACATGTGGCCTCAAACCAGAAGACCCACATCACGAAGGGGTTGCGAGTGAGGCAGGCAGGAGGAGCATCACAACACAGGACCCATAGAATACAAAAGTTGAGGAATCGAGCAGTTGGAACCTCCCAGCAGGCAGCCAAGACCACAGAGGCTATGGGATCCAGACCACAGTGAACTAACACCAGAGAGCCCACATCATGAAATTGTGATCAACCCAGCCGTTGGAACCTCAGAGCAGAAGGCCCACATCCCCATGGGGATGGGAACCTAAGAGGAGTGCTTGAGCAACACTGGGCTCACTAAGAAAAGTTGGGGAGCCCAGCAGTTAGGGCCTGACGTCAGAGGGCCCTCATCACAGAGCTGAGGAGGCTCCCAGCAGGGTCCAATTGCCACCAGAGGGCTCATGTCAACAAGGCGAGGTGAGCAACCCAGGCAAGAGTTACCTGATAGTAGAGGGCCCACCTCACAGATGGGTGAGGAACCCAGCCAGGATCAGACTCTCACCAGAGCGCCCACATCACAAAGGGGATGGGACCCAGTCAGGATTATCCTCACACCAGTGGGGCCTCATCATCTTAAGGTGAGGAACCCAGCACATGTGTCCTCAAACCAGAGGACCCACATCACCAAGGGCCTTGGAGTGAGGCAGGCAGGAGTAACCTCACAACACAGGGCACATAATATAAAAAACGTGAGGATTCCAGCATTTAGACCTTCCAGCAGGCGGCCCAGAACACCGAGGCTATGGGATCCAGGCCACAGTGAACTCACAGCAGAGGGCCCACATCACAAAACTGTGAGCAACCCAGGAGTTGAGACCTCAGCGCAGAAGGACCACATCCCCATGGGAATGGGAACCTGGCTGGAGTGTCCTCGCACCACTGGGCGCACATCAGAAAATGTGGGGAGCCCACCATTTAGGGCCTGACGCCAGAGGGCCGTCATCACCGAGAGGAGGAGGCGCCCTGCACGCTCCAACTGCCACCAGAGGGCTCACGTCTCCAAGGTGACGTGTGCCAGCCAGGCAGGAGTGACCTCACAGCAGAGGGCCTACCTCACAGAACGTTGAGGAACCCAGCCAGGATTAGACTCTCGCCAGAGGGCCCACCTCACCAAGGGGATGGGAACCAGGCAGGAGTGTCCTCACACGAGTGGGGTCACATCATCGAAAGGTGAGGAACGCAGCACATGTGGCCTCAAGCCATAGGACAGTCATCACCAAGGGGCTGGCAGTGAGGCAGGCAGGAGGAGCCTCACAACAGAGGGCACATAGAATAAAAAAGTTGAGGAATCCAGCAGTTGGAACCTCCCAGCAGGCGGCTCAGAGCACCGATGATAAGGGATCCTTGCCGGAGTGAACTCACAGCAGAGGGCCCACATCATGGTACTGTGAGCAAGCCAGCCGTTTTGACCTCAGAGCAGAAGGCCCATATCGCCATGGGGATGGGAACCTGGCAAGAGTCTCCTCACTCACTTGGCGCACATCAGAAAATGTGGGGAGCCCAGCAGTTATGGTCTAAGGCAAGAGGGCCCTCATCACCGAGGGGAGGAGGATCCCAGCACACTCCAACTGCCACCAGAGGGCCCACGTCGCCAAGGTGACGTGTGCCAGACAGGCATGATTGACCTCACAGCAGAGGGCCCACCTCACAGAAGGGTGAGGAACCCAGCCAGGATCAGACTCTCACCTGAGGGCCCACATCAGCAAGGGGATGGGAACCAGTCAGGACTGTCTTCCCTCCAGTGGGGTCACATCATCGAAAGGTGCAGAACCCAGCACATGTGGCCTCAAATCAGAGGACACATATCACAAAGGGAATGGGAGTGAGGCAGGCAGGAGTAGCCTAAAAACAGAGGGCCCAAAGAATAAGAAAGGTGAGGAATCCAGCAGTTGGAACCTCCTAGCAGGCGGCCCAGAGCACAGAAGCTATGGGATACAGGCAGGAGTGAACTAACAGCAGAGAGCCCACATCATGAAACTGTGAGCAACCCAGGCTTTGGGACCTCAGAGCAGAAGGCCCACATCCCAATGGGGATGTGAACCTGGCTGGAGTGTCCTCGCACCACTGGGCGCACATCACAAAATGTAGGGAGCCCAGCAGTTAGGGCCTGATGCCAGAGGGCCCTCATCACCGAGGAGAGGAGGCTCCCAGCAGGCTCCAAGTGCCACCAGAGGGCTCATGTCCACAAGGCGAGGTGAGCAAGCCAGGCAGGAGTGACCTCACAGCAGACGGCCCACCTCACAGATGGGTGAGGAACCCAGCCAGGATCAGACTCTCAACAGAGGGCCCACATCACCAAGGGGATGTGAACCAGGCAGGAGTCTCCTAAGACCATTGGTCCCACATCATCGAAAGGTGAGGAACCCAGCACATGTGGCCTCAAACCAGACAACACACATCACGAAGGGGCTGGGAGTGAGGCAGGCAGGAGGATCCTCACAACAGAGGGCCCAAAAAATTAAAAAAGTGAGGAATCCAGCAGTTGGAACCTCCCAGCAGGCGGCCAAGAGCACAGAGGCTATGGGATCCAGGCTTCTGTGAACTAACACCAGAGAGCCCACATCATGAAAATGTGAACAACCCAGCCGTTGGGACCTCAGAGCAGAAGGCCCACATCCCCATGGAGATGGGATCCTAAGAGGAGTGCCAAAGCATCACTGGGCTCACTAAGAAAAGTTGGTGAGCCCAGCAGTTAGGGCCTGACGCAAGAGGGCTCTCATCACCGGGGGGAAGAGATTCCCAGCACGCTCCAACTGCCACCACATGGCTGACTTCACCAAGGCAATGTGTGCCAGCCATGCAGGAGTGACCTATCAGCAGAGGGTCTCCCTCACAGGTGGGTGAGGAACAAAGCCAGGAACAGACTCTCACCAGGGGGTCCACATAACCACGTGGATGAGAACCAAGCAGGAGTGTCCTCACACTAGTGGGGCCACATCATCGAAAGGTGAGGAACCCAGCAAAAGTGGCCACAAACCAGAGGACCCACATCACCAAGGGGTTGAGAGTGAGGTAGGTGTCTGGACGGGCATATTTAACACTCATTTCCCACCAGGAAGAGGAATTAACCAAAGGCTCAGCGTGCCCTGCCAGAAGCAGATTAGGGCCTGAAGCAGTCTTGCGGGTTTGCGGCCAGCTCACAAGAAAGCGAGTTGAAGAAAGGAGCTCAGGGGCCCTGTAATTCACAAACCTGCAGAGTTATAAATGACAGATAACGTCCAAAAATATATTGAAGTAAGGCTGCGAAGAGGACTTGAAAGCGGGGCAGAATTGCAGGAAACCGATTTCAGGAGGTAGACTGGATTTGCATTTAAAGCATAGGAAAAGAGGCAGAACATCGACAATGATGCACTTGGCAACAAAGGGCGTATGAGTTTGTTCCTGAATATATTCAGGAAAAAACACATACGCCCTTTTTGGCAAACCAAGCAAGCTTGCAATGGAAATCCGAACTACTATGAAGTGTCACTTCCCCCCGGTCTAAAGGGCCATCTGAGAAAAGTGTAAAATCCAGAAAGGCAAGACAGGCCATGGGGAAAAAGGAGCCTTGTTATGCTGATGGGCGGGATGTACATTGCCAACAGCCACTCTGGAGAAGTGTATGGTGTTTCCTGATACATCTGAAAAACAAAGCAACAGAGTCTAGGGCATTTCCACTTATGGTCCTATAGCTTAGGGAAATTAAAATAAAAAAGACACAGCCACCCCAAAATTTACAATGGCTCTGTTTACAGGAGCCTCTTCTACAGTACAGGTTAAATATCCCAGAGAACAAATAATTGATAAAGAAGTTGCGGTACTTATGTACAACAGAATACCACTCAGCAATGAAATCTGTGTCACCAGGCCTGTACCAGCATAATGAGTGGATTGAGGCATGATGATTCTAAGTGAAATAAGTCACACAGAAAAAGAAACATCATAAGGTATCACTAATGCACGGAATGTAAACTTGGCTACACAAGAACTGAATTACAAAACAGAACAGGGTGTCAAATGTAGAAAACCAACTTAGGCTTGCTTAAGGGGACAGGTGAGTTGGGGTGCTGCATAAAACCAGAGATTGAAATTAGCACAGATACCGTTCCATAAGCCAAATATGTAATAGACAAGAGCTACTCCTTGCTCAACGAAGTGGACTCAACACCCCATATTAAACGCCTAAGAATATACCTGACTAGTAAGAATCTTAAAACCTATGGATTTATATGTCTCTGAAAGAGAATCAAGTGTGAGTACAGCGGCATAAACGCAGCAGTGATAGGACTGGTGAGGTTCGGTGAGCAAATGCAGACCCTTTGAAGTCATATTGCATGGTACCCATTCCATGGGTCTCAACTCTCCATGTTTAAGGGATTCTTCCTTCAGCTAAAACATGCATGTGGAACCCAGAGTATGATCCACCGTGTGATCGGAAAACGTGTTCAAATGTGTCTCAGTTTTCGTCCCCTGGTACTCAGGTGCAACATTCCAGACGCTTTACTAACACTCCCCCACTTGGAGAGTCAGTGCCTTTAACCTCCTGTTTGGCCCAGTTTGCAATTTCTGTGGAAAATGAACAGGAATAGGGAGAACCAATGAGAGACTAGGTGGACGTGTCTGGACGGGCAAATTTAACTCTCATTTCCCACCAGGAAGAGGAATTAACCAAAGGCGCAGCATGCCGTGCCAGAACCAAACTAGGGCCTGAAGCAATCCTGCGATGTTGCGGCCAGCTCACAAGAAAGTGAGTTGAAGAAAGGAGCTCAGGGACACTGTAATTCACAAACCTGCAGAGTTATAAATGACAGCTATCTTCCAAAAATATATTGAAGTAAGGCTGCCAAGAGGAGTTGAAAGCGGGGCCGAATTGCAGGAAACCGATTTCAGGAGGTAGACTGGAATTGCATGTAAAGCATAGGAAAAGAGGCAGAACGTCCACAATGATGCACTTGGCCAAAAAGGGCGTATGCGTTTTTTCCTGAATATATTCAGGAAAAAACGCATACGCCCTTTTTGGCCAACCAAGCAAGCTTGCAAAGGAAATCTGCACTACAATGAAGTCTCACTGCCCCCCGGTCAAAAGGGCCATCTGAAAAAAGTGTAAAATCCAGAAAGGCAGGACAGGCCATGGAGAACTGGGAGTCTAGTTATGCTGATGGGCGGGATGTAAATTGCCAGCAGCCAGTCTGGAGAAGTGTATGGTGTTTCCTGAAACATCCAAAAAACAAAGCAACAGAGCCTAGGGCACTTCCACTTATGGTCCTATAGCTTAGGGAAATTAAAATCAAAAAGACACAGCCACCCCAAAGTTTGGGACGGCTCTGTTTACAAGAACCTCGTTTACGGTACAGGTTCAATATCACAGAAAGCGAAAAATGGATAAAGAAGTTGTGGTACTTACGTACAATGCAATATCACTCAGCAATGAAATCTATGTCATCAGGCCCGTAGCAGCATAATGAGTGGATTCAGGTACGATGATTCTAAGTGAAATAAGTCACACAGAAAAAGAAACATCATAAGATATCACTACTACACGGAATGTAAACTTGGCTACACAGAAACAGAATTACAAAACAGAACAGGGTCTCAAATGTAGAAAACCAACTTATGCTTGCTTAAGGGGAAAGGTGAGTTGGGGTGCGGCATAAAACCAGAGATTGAAATTAGCACAGATACCGTTCCATAAGCCAAATATGTAATAGACAAGAGCTACTCCTTGCTCAACGAAGTGGACTCAACACCCCATATTAAACGCCTAAGAATATACCTGACTAGTAAGAATCTTAAAACCTATGGATTTATATGTCTCTGAAAGAGAATCAAGCGTGTGTACAGCGGCATAAGCGCAGCAGTGATAGGATTGGTGAGGTTCGGTGAGCAAATGCAGACCCTTTGAAGTCATATTGCATGGTACCCATTCCATGGGTCTCAACTCTCCAGGTTTAAGGGATTCTTCCTTCAGCTAAAACATGCATGTGGAACCCAGAGTATGATCCACCGTGTGATCGGAAAACGTGTTCAAATGTGTCTCAGTTTTCGTGCCCTGGTACTCGGGTGCAACATTCCAGATGCTTTACTAACACTCTCCCCACTTGGAGAGTCAGTGCCTTTAAACTCCTGTTTGGCCCAGTTTGCAATTTCCGCGTAAGATGAACAGGAAGAGGGAGAACCAAAGAGAGACTAGCTGGAGCTGTCTGGACAGGCAAATTTAACTCTCATTTCCCACCAGGAAGAGGAATTAACCAAAGGCTCAGCATGCGATGCCGGAACCAAACTAGGGACTGAAGCAATCCTGCGGTGTTGCGGCCAGCTCACAAGAAAGCGAGTTGAAGAAAGGTGCTCAGGGGCACTGTAATTCACAAACCTGCAGAGTTATAAATGACAGCTATCGTCCAAAAATATATTGAAGGAAGGCTGCCAAGAGGACTTGAAAGCGGGGCAGAATTGCAGGAAACCGATTTCAGGAGGTAGACTGGAATTGCATGTAAAGCATAGGAAAAGAGGTAGAACGTCCACAATGATGCACTTGGCCAAAAAGGGCGTATGCGTTTTTTCCTGAATATATTCAGGAAAAAACGCATACGCCCTTTTTGGTCAACCAAGCAAGCTTGCAAAGGAAATCTGCACTACAATGAAGTCTCACTGCCCCCCGGTCAAAAGGGCCATCTGAAAAAAGTGTAAAATCCAGAAAGGCAGGACAGGCCATGGAGAACTGGGAGCCTTGTTATGCTGATGGGCGGGATGTAAATTGCCAGCAGCCACTCTGGAGAAGTGTATGGTGTTTCCTGAAACATCCAAAAAACAAAGCAAGAGAGCCTAGGTCACTTCCACTTATGGTCCTATAGCTTAGGGAAATTAAAATCAAAAAGACACAGCCACCCCAAAGTTTGGGCCGGCTCTGTTTACAAGAACCTCGTTTACAGTACAAGTTCAATATCACAGAAAGCGAAAAATGGATAAAGAAGTTGTGGTACTTACGTACAATGCAATATCACTCAGCAATGAAATCTATGTCATCAGGCCCATAGCAGCATAATGAGTGGATTCAGGTACGATGATTCTAAGTGAAATAAGTCACACAGAAAAAGAAACATCATAAGATATCACTACTACACGGAATGTAAACTTGGCTACACAAGAACTGAATTACAAAACAGAACAGGGCCTCAAATGTAGAAAACCAACTTATGCTTGCTTAAGGGGAAAGGTGAGTTGGGGTGCGGCATAAAACCACAGATTGAAATTAGCACAGATACCGTTCCATAAGCCAAATATGTAATAGACAAGAGCTACTCCTTGCTCAACGATGTGGACTCAACACCCAATATTAAACGTCTAAGAATATACCTGACTAGTAAGAATCTTACAACCTATGGATTTATATGTCTCCGAAAGAGAATCAAGCGTGTATACAGCGGCATAAACGCAGCAGTGATAGGATTGGTGAGGTTCGGTGAGCAAATGCAGACCCTTTGAAGTCATATTGCATGGTACCCATTCCATGGGTCTCAACTCTCCAGGTTTAAGGGATTCTTCCTTCAGCTAAAACATGCATGTGGAACCCAGAGTATGATCCACCGTGTGATCAGGAAACGTGTTCAAATGTGTCTCAGTTTTCGTCCCCTGGTACTCGGGTGCAACATTCCAGACGCTTTACTAACACTCTCCCCATTTGGAGAGTCAATGCCTTTAATCTCCTGTTTGGCCCAGTTTGCAATTTCTGTGGAAAATGAACAGGAATAGGGAGAACAAATGAGAGACTAGGTGGAGGTGTCCGTACGGGCAAATTTAACTCTCATTTCCCACCAGGAAGAGGAATTAACCAAAGGCTCAGCGTGCCATGCTGGAACCACACTACGGCCCGAAGCAATCCTGCGGTGTTGCGGCCAGCTCACAAGAAAGCGAGTTGAAGAAAGGAGCTCAGGGGCACTGTAATTCACAAACCTGCAGAGTTATAAATGACAGCTATCTTCCAAAAATATATTGAAGGAAGGCTGCCAAGAGGACTTGAAAGCGGGGCGGAATTGCAGGAAACCGATTTCAGGAGGTAGACTGGAATTGCATGTAAATCATAGGAAAAGAGGCAGAACGTCCACAATGATGCACTTGACCAAAAAGGGCGTATGCGTTTTTCTCTGAATATATACAGTAAAAAACGCATATGCCCTTTTTGGTCAACCAAGCAAGCTTGCAAAGGAAATCTGCACTACAATGAAGTCTCACTGCCCCCCGGTCAAAACGGCTATCTGAAAAAAGTGTAAAATCCAGAAAGGCAGGACAGGCCATGGAGAACTGGGAGCCTTGTTATGCTGATGGGCAGGATGTAAATTGCCAACAGCCTCTCTGGAGAAGTGTATGGTGTTTCCTGAAACATCCAAAAAACAAAGCAACAGAGCCTAGGGCACTTCCAGTTATGGTCCTATAGCTTAGGGATATTAAAATAAAAAAGACACAGCCACCCCAAAGTTTGGGACGGCTCTGTTTACAAGAACCTCGTTTACGGTACAAGTTCAATATCACAGAAAGCGAAAAATGGATAAAGAAGTTGTGGTACTTACGTACAATGCAATATCACTCAGCAATGAAATCTATGTCATCAGGCCCATAGCAGCATAATGAGTGGATTCAGGTACGATGATTCTAAGTGAAATAAATCACACAGAAAAAGAAACATCATAAGATATCACTACTACACGGAATGTAAACTTGGCTACACAGGAACTGAATTACAAAACAGAACAGGGTCTAAAATGTAGAAAACCAACTTATGCTTGCTTAAGGGGAAAGGTGAGTTGGGGTGCGGCATAAAACCACAGATTGAAATTAGCACAGATACCATTCCATAAGCCAAATATGTAATAGAGAAGAGCTACTCCTTGCTCAACGAAGTGGACTCAACACCCCATATTAAACGCCTAAGAATATACCTGACTAGTAAGAATCTTAAAACCTATGGATTTATATGTCTCCGAAAGAGAATCAAGCGTGTGTACAGCGGCATAAGCGCAGCAGTGATAGGATTGGTGAGGTTCGGTGAGCAAATGCAGACCCTTTGAAGTCATATTGCATGGTACCCATTCCATGGGTCTCAACTCTCCAGGTTTAAGGGATTCTTCCTTCAGCTAAAACATGCATGTGTAACCCAGAGTATGATCCACCGTGTGATCGGAAAACGTGTTCAAATGTGTCTCAGTTTTCGTCCCCTGGTACTCGGGTGCAACATTCCAGATGCTTTACTAACACTCTCCCCACTTGGAGAGTCAGTGCCTTTAACCTCCTGTTTGGCCCAGTTTGCAATTTCTGTGGAAAATGAACAGGAATAGGGAGAACCAATGAGAGACTAGGTGGAGGTGTCCGGACGGGCAAATTTAACTCTCATTTCCCACCAGGAAGAGGAATTAACCAAAGGCTCAGCGTGCCATGCCGGAACCACACTAGGGCCCGAAGCAATCCGGCGGTGTTGCGGCCAGCTCACAAGAAAGCGAGTTGAAGAAAGGAGCTCAGGGGCACTGTAATTCACAAACCTGCAGAGTTATAAATGACAGCCATCTTCCAAAAATATATTAAAGTAAGGCTCCAAGAAGAGTTGAAAGCGGGGCAGAATTGCAGGAAACCGATTTCAGGAGGTAGACTGGAATTGCATGTAAAGCATAGGAAAAGAGGCAGAACGTCCACAATGATGCACTTGGCCAAAAAGGGCGTATGCGTTTTTTCCTGAATATATTCAGGAAAAAACGCATACGCCCTTTTTGGCCAACCAAGCAAGCTTGCAAAGGAAATCTGCACTACAATGAAGTCTCACTGCCCCCCGGTCAAAAGGGCCATCTGAAAAAAGTGTAAAATCCAGAAAGGCAGGACAGGCCATGGAGAACTGGGAGCCTTGTTATGCTGATGGGCGGCATGTAAATTGCCAACAGCCACTCTGGAGAAGTGTATGGTGTTTCCTGAAACATCCAAAAAACGAAGCAACAGAGCCTAGGGCATTTCCACTTATGGTCGTATCGCTTAGGGAAATAATAATCAAAAAGACACAGCCTCCCCAATGTTTGGGACGGCTCTGTTTACAAGAACCTCGTTTACGGTACAGGTTCAATATCGCAGAAAGCGAAAAATGGATAAAGAAATTGTGGTACTTACGTACAATGCAATATCACTCAGCAATGAAATCTATGTCATCAGGCCCGTGACAGCATAATGAGTGGATTCAGGTATGATGATTCTAAGAGAAATAAGTCACACAGAAAAAGAAACATCATAAGATATCACTACTACACGGAATGTAAACTTGGCTACACAGGAACTGAATTACAAAACAGAACAGCGTCTCAAATGTAGAAAACCAACTTATGCTTGCTTAAGGGGAAAGGTGAGTTGGGGTGCGGCATAAAATCAGAGATTGAAATTAGCACAGATACCGTTCCATAAGCCAAATATGTAATAGACAAGAGCTACTCCTTGCTCAACGAAGTGGACTCAACACCCCATATTAAACGCCTAAGAATATACCTGACTAGTAAGAATCTTAAAACCTATGGATTTATATGTCTCCGAAAGAGAATCAAGCGTGTGTACAGTGTCATAAACGCAGCAGTGATAGGATTGGTGAGGTTCGGTTAGCAAATGCAGACTCTTTGAAGTCATATTGCATGGTACCCATTCCATGGGTCTCAACTCTCCAGGTTTAAGGGATTCTTCCTTCAGCTAAAACATGCATGTGGAACCCAGAGTATGGTCCACCGTGTGATCCGGAAACGTGTTCAAATGTGTCTCAGTTTTCGTCCCCTGGTACTCGGGTGCAACATTCCAGACGCTTTACTAACACTCTCCCCACTTGGAGAGTCAGTGCCTTTAACCTCCTGTTTGGCCCAGTTTGCAATTTCTTCGGAAGATGAACAGGAATAAGGAAAAACAATGGGAGACTATCTGTAGGTGTCTGGACGGGCAAATTTAACTCTCATTTCCCACCAGGAAGATAAATGAACCAAAGGCTCCGTGTGCCATGCTGGAACTAGATTAGGGCCTGAGGAGATCCTGCGGTGTTGCAGTCAGCTCACAAGAAAGCGAGTTGAAGAAAGGAGCTCAGGGGCACTGTAATTCAGAAACCTGTGGAGTTATAAATGACAGCTATCATCCAAAATTATACTGAAGTAAGGCTGCGAAGAGGACTTGAATGCGGGGCAGAATTGCTGGAAACTGATTTCAGAACGTACACGGGAGTAGCTCTTAAAGCATAGGAAAAGAGACAGAACTTGGAAAATAATGCACTTGGCAAAAAAGGGCATATGTGTTTTATCCAGAGCTCTCATAACTGAGGGGAGGAGATTCCCAGCAGGCTCCAACTGCCACCTGAGGGCTCACATTGCCAAGGCAACGTGAGCATGCCAGGCAGGAGTTACCTCACAGCAGAGGTCCCACCTCACAGAAGGGTGAGAAACCCAGCCAACATCAGACTCTCACCAGAGGGCCCACATCACCAAGGGGATGGGAACCAGGCAGGAGTGTCTTCACATCAGTGGGGCCACATCATCGAAAGCTGAGGTACTCAGCACATGTGTCCTCAAACCAGAGGACCCACATCACCAAGGACCTCGGAGTGAGGCAGGCAGGAGTAGCCTCACAACACTGGGCACATAGAATAAAAACGTGAGGAATCCAGCAGTTGGAACCTCCCAGCAGGCGGCCCAGAGCACCGAGGCTATGGGATCCAGGCCACAGTGAACTCACAGAAGAGGGCCCATGTCATGAAACTGAGCAACCCAGCCATTGGGACCTCAGAGCAGGAGGCCCACATCCCCATGGGGATGGAATTCTGGTAGGAGTGTCCTCGCACCACTGAGAACGTATCAGAAAATTTTGGGCGACCAGCAGTTAGGGCCTGACGCCAGAGGACCCTCATCACCAAGGGAAGGAGGCTCCCAGCAGGCTCCAACTGCCACCAGAGGGCTGATGTCGTCAAGGCGATGTGTGCCAACCAGGCACGAATGACCTCACAGCAGAGGGCCCACCTCAGAGAAGTGTGACGAACCCAGTCAGGATCAGACTCGCACCAGAGGGCCCACATCACCAAATGGATTGGAACCAGGCAGGAGTGTCCTCACATGAGTAGGGCCACATCATCTAAAGGTGAGGAACCCAGAACATGTGGCTTCAAACCATAGGACACCCATCACCAAGGGGCTGGGAGTGAGGCAGGCAGGAGGAGCCTCATAACAGAGGGCCCAAAAATAAGAAAGGTGAGGAATCCAGCAGTTGGAACCTCCCAGCAGGCGGCCCAGAGCACAGAGGCTAGAGGAACCAGGCCAGAGTGAACTAACACCAGACAGCCCACATCATGAAACTGTGAGCAACCCAGACATTGGGACCTCAGAGCAGAAGGCCCACATCCCCATGGTGATGGGAACATGACAGGAGTGTCCTGGCATCACTGGGCTCACATCAGAAAACGTGGGGTGCTCAGAAGTTAGGGCCTGACGCTAGAGGGCACTCATCACCGAGAGGAGGAGGCTCCCAGCAGGCTCCAGCTGCCACCAGAGGGCCAACGTCGCCAAGGCGATGTGTGCCAGCCTGGCAGGAGTGACCTCACAACAGAGGGCCCACCTCACAGAAGGGTGAGGAACACAGCCAGGATCAGACTCTCACCAGAGGGCCCACAACACCAAGGGGATGGGAACCAGTCAGGACTGTCCTCCCACCAGTGGGACAACATCATCGAAAGGTGAGGATCCCAGCACATGTGTCCTCAAACCAGAGGAACCACATCACCAAGGGGTTCGGAATGAGGCTGGCAGGACTGGCCTCACAACACAGGGTCCATAGAATATAAAAGTTGAGGAATCCAGCAGTTGGAACCTCCCAGCAAGTGGCCCAGAGCACCGAGGCTATGGGATCCAGGCCGCAGTGAACTCACAGCAGAGGGCCCACATCATGAACCTGTGAGCAGCCCAGCTGTTGGGACCTCAGAACAGAAGACCCACATCCCCATTGGGATGGGAACCTGGCAGGAGTGGCTTTGCACCACTTAGCACATATCAGAAAATGTTAGGAGCCCAGCAGTTAGGGCCTGATGCCAGGGGGCCCTCATAACTGAGGGGAGGAGACTCCCAGCAGGTTCCAACTGCCAACAGAGGGCCCACGTCTACAAGGTGGCATGCACCAGCCAGGCAGTAGTGACCTCACAGCAGAGGGCCTATCTCACAGAAGGGTGAGGAACCGAGGCAGGATGAGACTCTCACCAGAGGGCCCACAACACCAAGGGGATGGGAACCAGTCAGGACTGTCCTCCCACCAGTGGGGCCACATCATCGAAAGGTGAGGAACCCAGCACATGTGGCCTCATATCAGAGGACATACATCACAAAGGGGATGGGAGTGAGGCAGGTAGGAGTAGCCTAAAAACAGAGGGCCCAAAGAATAAAAAAAGTGAGGAATCCAGCATTTGGAACCTCCCAGCAGGCGGCCGAGAGCACAGAAGCTATGGGATGCAGGCAGGAGTTAACTAACACCAGAGAGCCCACATCATGAAACTGTGAGCAACCCAGGCATTGGGACCTCAGAGCAGAAAGCCCACATCCCCATGGGGATGGGAACCTGACAGGAGTGTCCTGGCATCACTGGGCTCACATCAGAAAACGTGGGGAGCCCAGCAGTTAGAGCCTGATGCTAGAGGGCCGTCATCACCGAGGGCAGGAGGCTCCCAGCAGGTTCCATGTGCCAACAGAGGGCCCACGTCGCCAAGGTGATGTGTGCAAGTCAGGCAGGATTGACCTCACAGCAGAGGGCCTACCTCACAGAAGAGTGAGGAACCCAGCCAGGATAAGACTGTCACCAGAAGGCCCACATCACCAAGGGGATGGGAACCAGGCAGGAGTGTCCTCACACCAGTGGGGCCACATCATTGAAAGTTGCCTAACCCAGCACATGTGGCCTCAAACCAGAAGACCCACATCACGAAGGGGTTGCGAGTGAGGCAGGCAGGAGGAGCATCACAACACAGGACCCATAGAATACAAAAGTTGAGGAATCGAGCAGTTGGAACCTCCCAGCAGGCAGCCAAGACCACAGAGGCTATGGGATCCAGGCCACAGTGAACTAACACCAGAGAGCCCACATCATGAAATTGTGATCAACCCAGCCGTTGGAACCTCAGAGCAGAAGGCCCACATCCCCATGGGGATGGGAACCTAAGAGGAGTGCTTGAGCAACACTGGGCTCACTAAGAAAAGTTGGGGAGCCCAGCAGTTAGGGCCTGACGTCAGAGGGCCCTCATCACAGAGCTGAGGAGGCTCCCAGCAGGGTCCAATTGCCACCAGAGGGCTCATGTCAACAAGGCGAGGTGAGCAACCCAGGCAAGAGTTACCTGATAGTAGAGGGCCCACCTCACAGATGGGTGAGGAACCCAGCCAGGATCAGACTCTCACCAGAGCGCCCACATCACAAAGGGGATGGGACCCAGTCAGGATTATCCTCACACCAGTGGGGCCTCATCATCTTAAGGTGAGGAACCCAGCACATGTGTCCTCAAACCAGAGGACCCACATCACCAAGGGCCTTGGAGTGAGGCAGGCAGGAGTAACCTCACAACACAGGGCACATAATATAAAAAACGTGAGGATTCCAGCATTTAGACCTTCCAGCAGGCGGCCCAGAACACCGAGGCTATGGGATCCAGGCCACAGTGAACTCACAGCAGAGGGCCCACATCACAAAACTGTGAGCAACCCAGGAGTTGAGACCTCAGCGCAGAAGGACCACATCCCCATGGGAATGGGAACCTGGCTGGAGTGTCCTCGCACCACTGGGCGCACATCAGAAAATGTGGGGAGCCCACCATTTAGGGCCTGACGCCAGAGGGCCGTCATCACCGAGAGGAGGAGGCGCCCTGCACGCTCCAACTGCCACCAGAGGGCTCACGTCTCCAAGGTGACGTGTGCCAGCCAGGCAGGAGTGACCTCACAGCAGAGGGCCTACCTCACAGAACGTTGAGGAACCCAGCCAGGATTAGACTCTCGCCAGAGGGCCCACCTCACCAAGGGGATGGGAACCAGGCAGGAGTGTCCTCACACGAGTGGGGTCACATCATCGAAAGGTGAGGAACGCAGCACATGTGGCCTCAAGCCATAGGACAGTCATCACCAAGGGGCTGGCAGTGAGGCAGGCAGGAGGAGCCTCACAACAGAGGGCACATAGAATAAAAAAGTTGAGGAATCCAGCAGTTGGAACCTCCCAGCAGGCGGCTCAGAGCACCGATGATAAGGGATCCTTGCCGGAGTGAACTCACAGCAGAGGGCCCACATCATGGTACTGTGAGCAAGCCAGCCGTTTTGACCTCAGAGCAGAAGGCCCATATCGCCATGGGGATGGGAACCTGGCAAGAGTCTCCTCACTCACTTGGCGCACATCAGAAAATGTGGGGAGCCCAGCAGTTATGGTCTAAGGCAAGAGGGCCCTCATCACCGAGGGGAGGAGGATCCCAGCACACTCCAACTGCCACCAGAGGGCCCACGTCGCCAAGGTGACGTGTGCCAGACAGGCATGATTGACCTCACAGCAGAGGGCCCACCTCACAGAAGGGTGAGGAACCCAGCCAGGATCAGACTCTCACCTGAGGGCCCACATCAGCAAGGGGATGGGAACCAGTCAGGACTGTCTTCCCTCCAGTGGGGTCACATCATCGAAAGGTGCAGAACCCAGCACATGTGGCCTCAAATCAGAGGACACATATCACAAAGGGAATGGGAGTGAGGCAGGCAGGAGTAGCCTAAAAACAGAGGGCCCAAAGAATAAGAAAGGTGAGGAATCCAGCAGTTGGAACCTCCTAGCAGGCGGCCCAGAGCACAGAAGCTATGGGATACAGGCAGGAGTGAACTAACAGCAGAGAGCCCACATCATGAAACTGTGAGCAACCCAGGCTTTGGGACCTCAGAGCAGAAGGCCCACACCCCAATGGGGATGTGAACCTGGCTGGAGTGTCCTCGCACCACTGGGCGCACATCACAAAATGTAGGGAGCCCAGCAGTTAGGGCCTGATGCCAGAGGGCCCTCATCACCGAGGAGAGGAGGCTCCCAGCAGGCTCCAAGTGCCACCAGAGGGCTCATGTCCACAAGGCGAGGTGAGCAAGCCAGGCAGGAGTGACCTCACAGCAGACGGGCCACCTCACAGATGGGTTAGGAACCCAGCCAGGATCAGACTCTCAACAGAGGGCCCACATCACCAAGGGGATGTGAACCAGGCAGGAGTCTCCTAAGACCATTGGTCCCACATCATCGAAAGGTGAGGAACCCAGCACATGTGGCCTCAAACCAGACGACACACATCACGAAGGGGCTGGGAGTGAGGCAGGCAGGAGGATCCTCACAACAGAGGGCCCAAAAAATTAAAAAAGTGAGGAATCCAGCAGTTGGAACCTCCCAGCAGGCGGCCAAGAGCACAGAGGCTATGGGATCCAGGCTTCTGTGAACTAACACCAGAGAGCCCACATCATGAAAATGTGAACAACCCAGCCGTTGGGACCTCAGAGCAGAAGGCCCACATCCCCATGGAGATGGGATCCTAAGAGGAGTGCCAAAGCATCACTGGGCTCACTAAGAAAAGTTGGTGAGCCCAGCAGTTAGGGCCTGACGCAAGAGGGCTCTCATCACCGGGGGGAAGAGATTCCCAGCACGCTCCAACTGCCACCACATGGCTGACTTCACCAAGGCAATGTGTGCCAGCCATGCAGGAGTGACCTATCAGCAGAGGGTCTCCCTCACAGGTGGGTGAGGAACAAAGCCAGGAACAGACTCTCACCAGGGGGTCCACATAACCACGTGGATGAGAACCAAGCAGGAGTGTCCTCACACTAGTGGGGCCACATCATCGAAAGGTGAGGAACCCAGCAAAAGTGGCCACAAACCAGAGGACCCACATCACCAAGGGGTTGAGAGTGAGGTAGGTGTCTGGACGGGCATATTTAACACTCATTTCCCACCAGGAAGAGGAATTAACCAAAGGCTCAGCGTGCCCTGCCAGAAGCAGATTAGGGCCTGAAGCAGTCTTGCGGGTTTGCGGCCAGCTCACAAGAAAGCGAGTTGAAGAAAGGAGCTCAGGGGCCCTGTAATTCACAAACCTGCAGAGTTATAAATGACAGATAACGTCCAAAAATATATTGAAGTAAGGCTGCGAAGAGGACTTGAAAGCGGGGCAGAATTGCAGGAAACCGATTTCAGGAGGTAGACTGGATTTGCATTTAAAGCATAGGAAAAGAGGCAGAACATCGACAATGATGCACTTGGCAACAAAGGGCGTATGAGTTTGTTCCTGAATATATTCAGGAAAAAACACATACGCCCTTTTTGGCAAACCAAGCAAGCTTGCAATGGAAATCCGAACTACTATGAAGTGTCACTTCCCCCCGGTCTAAAGGGCCATCTGAGAAAAGTGTAAAATCCAGAAAGGCAAGACAGGCCATGGGGAAAAAGGAGCCTTGTTATGCTGATGGGCGGGATGTACATTGCCAACAGCCACTATGGAGAAGTGTATGGTGTTTCCTGATACATCTGAAAAACAAAGCAACAGAGTCTAGGGCATTTCCACTTATGGTCCTATAGCTTAGGGAAATTAAAATCAAAAAGACACAGCCACCCCAAAATTTACAATGGCTCTGTTTACAGGAGCCTCTTCTACAGTACAGGTTAAATATCCCAGAGAACAAATAATTGATAAAGAAGTTGCGGTACTTATGTACAACAGAATACCACTCAGCAATGAAATCTGTGTCACCAGGCCTGTACCAGCATAATGAGTGGATTCAGGTACGATGATTCTAAGTGAAATAAGTCACACAGAAAAAGAAATATCATAAGGTATCACTAATGCACGGAATGTAAACTTGGCTACACAGGAACTGAATTACAAAACAGAACAGGGTCTCAAATGTAGAAAACCAACTTATGCTTGCTTAAGGGGAAAGGTGAGTTGGGGTGCTGCATAAAACCAGAGATTGAAATTAGCACAGATACCGTTCCGTAAGCCAAATATGTAATAGACAAGAGCTACTCCTTGCTCAACGAAGTGGACTCAACACCCCATATTAAACGCCTAAGAATATACCTGACTAGTAAGAATCTTAAAACCTATGGATTTATATGTCTCCGAAAGAGAATCAAGCGTGTGAACAGCAGCATAAACGCAGCAGTGATAGGATTGGTGAGGTTCGGTGAGCAAATGCAGACCCTTTGAAGTCATATTGCATGGTACCCATTCCATGGGTCTCAACTCTCCAGGTTTAAGGGATTCTTCCTTCAGCTAAAACACGCATGTGGAACCCAGAGTATGATCCACCGTGTGGTCAGGAAACGTGTTCAAATGTGTCTCAGTTTTCGTCCCCTGGTACTCGGGTACAACATTCCAGACGCTTTACTAACACTCTCCCCACTTGGAGAGTCAGTGCCTTTAACCTCCTATTTGACCCAGTTTGCAATTTCTGCGTAAGATGAACAGGAATAGGGAGAACCAATGAGAGACTAGGTGGAGGTGTCTGGACGGGCAAATTTAACTCTCATTTCCCACCAGGAAGAGGAATTAACCAAAGGCTCAACATGCCATGCCGGAAGCAAACTAGGGCCTGAAGCAATCCTGCGGTGTTGCTGCCAGCTCACAAGAAAGCAACTTGAAGAAAGGAGCTCAGGGGCACTGTAATTCACAAACCTGCAGAGTTATAAATGACAGCTATCTTCCAAAAATATATTGAAGTAAGGCAGCCAAGAGGAATTGAAAGTGGGGCAGAATTGCAGGCAACCGATTTCAGGAGGTAGACTGGAATTGCATGTAAAGCATAGGAAAAAAGGCAGAACGTCCACAATGATGCACTTGGCCAAAAAGGGCGTATGCGTTTTTTCCTGAATATATTCAGGAAAAAACGCATACGCCCTTTTTGGCCAACCAAGCAAGCTTGCAAAGGAAATCTGCACTACAATGAAGTCTCACTGCCGCCCGGTCAAAAGGGCCATCTGAAAAAAGTGTAAAATCCAGAAAGGCAGGACAGGCCAAGGAGAACTAGGAGCCATCTTATGCTGACGGGCGGGATGTAAATTGACAGCAGCCACTCTGGAGAAGTGTATGGTGTTTCCTGAAACATCCAAAAAACAAAGCAACAGAGCCTAGGGCACTTCCACTTATGGTCCTATAGCTTAGGGAAATTAAAATCAAAAAGACACAGCCACCCCAAAGTTTGGGATGGCTCTGTTTACAAGAACCTCGTTTACGGTACAAGTTCAATATCACAGAAAGCGAAAAATGGATAAAGAAGTTGTGGTACTTACGTACAATGCAATATCACTCAGCAATGAAATCTATGTCATCAGGCCCGTAGCAGCATAATGAGTGGATTCAGGTATGATGATTCTAAGTGAAATGAGTCACACAGAAAAAGAAACATCATAAGTTATCACTACTACACGGAATGTAAACTTGGCTACACAGGAACTGAATTACAAAACAGAAAAGGGTGTCAAATGTAGAAAACCCACTTATGCTTGCTTAAGGGGAAAGGTGAGTTGGGGTGCTACATACAACAAGAGATTGAAATTAGCACAGATACCGTTCCATAAGCCAAATATGTAATAGACAAGAGCTACTCCTTGCTCAACGAAGTGGACTCAACACCCCATATTAAACGCCTAAGAATATACCTGACTAGTAAGAATCTTAAAACCTATGGATTTATATGTCTCTGAAAGAGAATCAAGTGTGAGTACAGCGGCATAAACGCAGCAGTGATAGGACTGGTGAGGTTCGGTGAGCAAATGCAGACCCTTTGAAGTCATATTGCATGGTACCCATT
The DNA here is from genome assembly GCF_964270905.1 of Leucopleurus acutus. Classification (NCBI taxonomy): domain Eukaryota; kingdom Metazoa; phylum Chordata; class Mammalia; order Artiodactyla; family Delphinidae; genus Leucopleurus; species Leucopleurus acutus. Next base: position 264,277 of record NW_028139194.1, read on the forward strand.
CCATGGGTCTCAACTCTCCATGTTTAAGGGATTCTTCCTTCAGCTAAAACATGCATGTGGAACCCAGAGTATGATCCACCGTGTGATCGGAAAACGTGTTCAAATGTGTCTCAGTTTTCGTCCCCTGGTACTCAGGTGCAACATTCCAGACGCTTTACTAACACTCCCCCACTTGGAGAGTCAGTGCCTTTAACCTCCTGTTTGGCCCAGTTTGCAATTTCTGTGGAAAATGAACAGGAATAGGGAGAACCAATGAGAGACTAGGTGGAGGTGTCTGGACGGGCAAATTTAACTCTCATTTCCCACCAGGAAGAGGAATTAACCAAAGACGCAGCATGCCGTGCCAGAACCAAACTAGGGCCTGAAGCAATCCTGCGATGTTGCGGCCAGCTCACAAGAAAGTGAGTTGAAGAAAGGAGCTCAGGGACACTGTAATTCACAAACCTGCAGAGTTATAAATGACAGCTATCTTCCAAAAATATATTGAAGTAAGGCTGCCAAGAGGAGTTGAAAGCGGGGCCGAATTGCAGGAAACCGATTTCAGGAGGTAGACTGGAATTGCATGTAAAGCATAGGAAAAGAGGCAGAACGTCCACAATGATGCACTTGGCCAAAAAGGGCGTATGCGTTTTTTCCTGAATATATTCAGGAAAAAACGCATACGCCCTTTTTGGCCAACCAAGCAAGCTTGCAAAGGAAATCTGCACTACAATGAAGTCTCACTGCCCCCCGGTCAAAAGGGCCATCTGAAAAAAGTGTAAAATCCAGAAAGGCAGGACAGGCCATGGAGAACTGGGAGTCTAGTTATGCTGATGGCCGGGATGTAAATTGCCAGCAGCCAGTCTGGAGAAGTGTATGGTGTTTCCTGAAACATCCAAAAAACAAAGCAACAGAGCCTAGGGCACTTCCACTTATGGTCCTATAGCTTAGGGAAATTAAAATCAAAAAGACACAGCCACCCCAAAGTTTGGGACGGCTCTGTTTACAAGAACCTCGTTTACGGTACAGGTTCAATATCACAGAAAGCGAAAAATGGATAAAGAAGTTGTGGTACTTACGTACAATGCAATATCACTCAGCAATGAAATCTATGTCATCAGGCCCGTAGCAGCATAATGAGTGGATTCAGGTACGATGATTCTAAGTGAAATAAGTCACACAGAAAAAGAAACATCATAAGATATCACTACTACACGGAATGTAAACTTGGCTACACAGAAACAGAATTACAAAACAGAACAGGGTCTCAAATGTAGAAAACCAACTTATGCTTGCTTAAGGGGAAAGGTGAGTTGGGGTGCGGCATAAAACCAGAGATTGAAATTAGCACAGATACCGTTCCATAAGCCAAATATGTAATAGACAAGAGCTACTCCTTGCTCAACGAAGTGGACTCAACACCCCATATTAAACGCCTAAGAATATACCTGACTAGTAAGAATCTTAAAACCTATGGATTTATATGTCTCTGAAAGAGAATCAAGCGTGTGTACAGCGGCATAAGCGCAGCAGTGATAGGATTGGTGAGGTTCGGTGAGCAAATGCAGACCCTTTGAAGTCATATTGCATGGTACCCATTCCATGGGTCTCAACTCTCCAGGTTTAAGGGATTCTTCCTTCAGCTAAAACATGCATGTGGAACCCAGAGTATGATCCACCGTGTGATCGGAAAACGTGTTCAAATGTGTCTCAGTTTTCGTGCCCTGGTACTCGGGTGCAACATTCCAGACGCTTTACTAACACTCTCCCCATTTGGAGAGTCAATGCCTTTAATCTCCTGTTTGGCCCAGTTTGCAATTTCTGTGGAAAATGAACAGGAATAGGGAGAACAAATGAGAGACTAGGTGGAGGTGTCCGTACGGGCAAATTTAACTCTCATTTCCCACCAGGAAGAGGAATTAACCAAAGGCTCAGCGTGCCATGCTGGAACCACACTACGGCCCGAAGCAATCCTGCGGTGTTGCGGCCAGCTCACAAGAAAGCGAGTTGAAGAAAGGAGCTCAGGGGCACTGTAATTCACAAACCTGCAGAGTTATAAATGACAGCTATCTTCCAAAAATATATTGAAGGAAGGCTGCCAAGAGGACTTGAAAGCGGGGCGGAATTGCAGGAAACCGATTTCAGGAGGTAGACTGGAATTGCATGTAAATCATAGGAAAAGAGGCAGAACGTCCACAATGATGCACTTGACCAAAAAGGGCGTATGCGTTTTTCTCTGAATATATACAGTAAAAAACGCATATGCCCTTTTTGGTCAACCAAGCAAGCTTGCAAAGGAAATCTGCACTACAATGAAGTCTCACTGCCCCCCGGTCAAAACGGCTATCTGAAAAAAGTGTAAAATCCAGAAAGGCAGGACAGGCCATGGAGAACTGGGAGCCTTGTTATGCTGATGGGCAGGATGTAAATTGCCAACAGCCTCTCTGGAGAAGTGTATGGTGTTTCCTGAAACATCCAAAAAACAAAGCAACAGAGCCTAGGGCACTTCCAGTTATGGTCCTATAGCTTAGGGATATTAAAATAAAAAAGACACAGCCACCCCAAAGTTTGGGACGGCTCTGTTTACAAGAACCTCGTTTACGGTACAAGTTCAATATCACAGAAAGCGAAAAATGGATAAAGAAGTTGTGGTACTTACGTACAATGCAATATCACTCAGCAATGAAATCTATGTCATCAGGCCCATAGCAGCATAATGAGTGGATTCAGGTACGATGATTCTAAGTGAAATAAATCACACAGAAAAAGAAACATCATAAGATATCACTACTACACGGAATGTAAACTTGGCTACACAGGAACTGAATTACAAAACAGAACAGGGTCTAAAATGTAGAAAACCAACTTATGCTTGCTTAAGGGGAAAGGTGAGTTGGGGTGCGGCATAAAACCACAGATTGAAATTAGCACAGATACCATTCCATAAGCCAAATATGTAATAGAGAAGAGCTACTCCTTGCTCAACGAAGTGGACTCAACACCCCATATTAAACGCCTAAGAATATACCTGACTAGTAAGAATCTTAAAACCTATGGATTTATATGTCTCCGAAAGAGAATCAAGCGTGTGTACAGCGGCATAAGCGCAGCAGTGATAGGATTGGTGAGGTTCGGTGAGCAAATGCAGACCCTTTGAAGTCATATTGCATGGTACCCATTCCATGGGTCTCAACTCTCCAGGTTTAAGGGATTCTTCCTTCAGCTAAAACATGCATGTGTAACCCAGAGTATGATCCACCGTGTGATCGGAAAACGTGTTCAAATGTGTCTCAGTTTTCGTCCCCTGGTACTCGGGTGCAACATTCCAGATGCTTTACTAACACTCTCCCCACTTGGAGAGTCAGTGCCTTTAACCTCCTGTTTGGCCCAGTTTGCAATTTCTGTGGAAAATGAACAGGAATAGGGAGAACCAATGAGAGACTAGGTGGAGGTGTCCGGACGGGCAAATTTAACTCTCATTTCCCACCAGGAAGAGGAATTAACCAAAGGCTCAGCGTGCCATGCCGGAACCACACTAGGGCCCGAAGCAATCCGGCGGTGTTGCGGCCAGCTCACAAGAAAGCGAGTTGAAGAAAGGAGCTCAGGGGCACTGTAATTCACAAACCTGCAGAGTTATAAATGACAGCCATCTTCCAAAAATATATTAAAGTAAGGCTCCAAGAAGAGTTGAAAGCGGGGCAGAATTGCAGGAAACCGATTTCAGGAGGTAGACTGGAATTGCATGTAAAGCATAGGAAAAGAGGCAGAACGTCCACAATGATGCACTTGGCCAAAAAGGGCGTATGCGTTTTTTCCTGAATATATTCAGGAAAAAACGCATACGCCCTTTTTGGCCAACCAAGCAAGCTTGCAAAGGAAATCTGCACTACAATGAAGTCTCACTGCCCCCCGGTCAAAAGGGCCATCTGAAAAAAGTGTAAAATCCAGAAAGGCAGGACAGGCCATGGAGAACTGGGAGCCTTGTTATGCTGATGGGCGGCATGTAAATTGCCAACAGCCACTCTGGAGAAGTGTATGGTGTTTCCTGAAACATCCAAAAAACGAAGCAACAGAGCCTAGGGCATTTCCACTTATGGTCGTATCGCTTAGGGAAATAATAATCAAAAAGACACAGCCTCCCCAATGTTTGGGACGGCTCTGTTTACAAGAACCTCGTTTACGGTACAGGTTCAATATCGCAGAAAGCGAAAAATGGATAAAGAAATTGTGGTACTTACGTACAATGCAATATCACTCAGCAATGAAATCTATGTCATCAGGCCCGTGACAGCATAATGAGTGGATTCAGGTATGATGATTCTAAGAGAAATAAGTCACACAGAAAAAGAAACATCATAAGATATCACTACTACACGGAATGTAAACTTGGCTACACAGGAACTGAATTACAAAACAGAACAGCGTCTCAAATGTAGAAAACCAACTTATGCTTGCTTAAGGGGAAAGGTGAGTTGGGGTGCGGCATAAAATCAGAGATTGAAATTAGCACAGATACCGTTCCATAAGCCAAATATGTAATAGACAAGAGCTACTCCTTGCTCAACGAAGTGGACTCAACACCCCATATTAAACGCCTAAGAATATACCTGACTAGTAAGAATCTTAAAACCTATGGATTTATATGTCTCCGAAAGAGAATCAAGCGTGTGTACAGTGTCATAAACGCAGCAGTGATAGGATTGGTGAGGTTCGGTTAGCAAATGCAGACTCTTTGAAGTCATATTGCATGGTACCCATTCCATGGGTCTCAACTCTCCAGGTTTAAGGGATTCTTCCTTCAGCTAAAACATGCATGTGGAACCCAGAGTATGGTCCACCGTGTGATCCGGAAACGTGTTCAAATGTGTCTCAGTTTTCGTCCCCTGGTACTCGGGTGCAACATTCCAGACGCTTTACTAACACTCTCCCCACTTGGAGAGTCAGTGCCTTTAACCTCCTGTTTGGCCCAGTTTGCAATTTCTTCGGAAGATGAACAGGAATAAGGAAAAACAATGGGAGACTATCTGTAGGTGTCTGGACGGGCAAATTTAACTCTCATTTCCCACCAGGAAGATAAATGAACCAAAGGCTCCGTGTGCCATGCTGGAACTAGATTAGGGCCTGAGGAGATCCTGCGGTGTTGCAGTCAGCTCACAAGAAAGCGAGTTGAAGAAAGGAGCTCAGGGGCACTGTAATTCAGAAACCTGTGGAGTTATAAATGACAGCTATCATCCAAAATTATACTGAAGTAAGGCTGCGAAGAGGACTTGAATGCGGGGCAGAATTGCTGGAAACTGATTTCAGAACGTACACGGGAGTAGCTCTTAAAGCATAGGAAAAGAGACAGAACTTGGAAAATAATGCACTTGGCAAAAAAGGGCATATGTGTTTTATCCAGAGCTCTCATAACTGAGGGGAGGAGATTCCCAGCAGGCTCCAACTGCCACCTGAGGGCTCACATTGCCAAGGCAACGTGAGCATGCCAGGCAGGAGTTACCTCACAGCAGAGGTCCCACCTCACAGAAGGGTGAGAAACCCAGCCAACATCAGACTCTCACCAGAGGGCCCACATCACCAAGGGGATGGGAACCAGGCAGGAGTGTCTTCACATCAGTGGGGCCACATCATCGAAAGCTGAGGTACTCAGCACATGTGTCCTCAAACCAGAGGACCCACATCACCAAGGACCTCGGAGTGAGGCAGGCAGGAGTAGCCTCACAACACTGGGCACATAGAATAAAAACGTGAGGAATCCAGCAGTTGGAACCTCCCAGCAGGCGGCCCAGAGCACCGAGGCTATGGGATCCAGGCCACAGTGAACTCACAGAAGAGGGCCCATGTCATGAAACTGAGCAACCCAGCCATTGGGACCTCAGAGCAGGAGGCCCACATCCCCATGGGGATGGAATTCTGGTAGGAGTGTCCTCGCACCACTGAGAACGTATCAGAAAATTTTGGGCGACCAGCAGTTAGGGCCTGACGCCAGAGGACCCTCATCACCAAGGGAAGGAGGCTCCCAGCAGGCTCCAACTGCCACCAGAGGGCTGATGTCGTCAAGGCGATGTGTGCCAACCAGGCACGAATGACCTCACAGCAGAGGGCCCACCTCAGAGAAGTGTGACGAACCCAGTCAGGATCAGACTCGCACCAGAGGGCCCACATCACCAAATGGATTGGAACCAGGCAGGAGTGTCCTCACATGAGTAGGGCCACATCATCTAAAGGTGAGGAACCCAGAACATGTGGCTTCAAACCATAGGACACCCATCACCAAGGGGCTGGGAGTGAGGCAGGCAGGAGGAGCCTCATAACAGAGGGCCCAAAAATAAGAAAGGTGAGGAATCCAGCAGTTGGAACCTCCCAGCAGGCGGCCCAGAGCACAGAGGCTAGAGGAACCAGGCCAGAGTGAACTAACACCAGACAGCCCACATCATGAAACTGTGAGCAACCCAGACATTGGGACCTCAGAGCAGAAGGCCCACATCCCCATGGTGATGGGAACATGACAGGAGTGTCCTGGCATCACTGGGCTCACATCAGAAAACGTGGGGTGCTCAGAAGTTAGGGCCTGACGCTAGAGGGCACTCATCACCGAGAGGAGGAGGCTCCCAGCAGGCTCCAGCTGCCACCAGAGGGCCAACGTCGCCAAGGTGATGTGTGCCAGCCTGGCAGGAGTGACCTCACAACAGAGGGCCCACCTCACAGAAGGGTGAGGAACACAGCCAGGATCAGACTCTCACCAGAGGGCCCACAACACCAAGGGGATGGGAACCAGTCAGGACTGTCCTCCCACCAGTGGGACAACATCATCGAAAGGTGAGGATCCCAGCACATGTGTCCTCAAACCAGAGGAACCACATCACCAAGGGGTTCGGAATGAGGCTGGCAGGACTGGCCTCACAACACAGGGTCCATAGAATATAAAAGTTGAGGAATCCAGCAGTTGGAACCTCCCAGCAAGTGGCCCAGAGCACCGAGGCTATGGGATCCAGGCCGCAGTGAACTCACAGCAGAGGGCCCACATCATGAACCTGTGAGCAGCCCAGCTGTTGGGACCTCAGAACAGAAGACCCACATCCCCATTGGGATGGGAACCTGGCAGGAGTGGCTTTGCACCACTTAGCACATATCAGAAAATGTTAGGAGCCCAGCAGTTAGGGCCTGATGCCAGGGGGCCCTCATAACTGAGGGGAGGAGACTCCCAGCAGGTTCCAACTGCCAACAGAGGGCCCACGTCTACAAGGTGGCATGCACCAGCCAGGCAGTAGTGACCTCACAGCAGAGGGCCTATCTCACAGAAGGGTGAGGAACCGAGGCAGGATGAGACTCTCACCAGAGGGCCCACAACACCAAGGGGATGGGAACCAGTCAGGACTGTCCTCCCACCAGTGGGGCCACATCATCGAAAGGTGAGGAACCCAGCACATGTGGCCTCATATCAGAGGACATACATCACAAAGGGGATGGGAGTGAGGCAGGTAGGAGTAGCCTAAAAACAGAGGGCCCAAAGAATAAAAAAAGTGAGGAATCCAGCATTTGGAACCTCCCAGCAGGCGGCCGAGAGCACAGAAGCTATGGGATGCAGGCAGGAGTTAACTAACACCAGAGAGCCCACATCATGAAACTGTGAGCAACCCAGGCATTGGGACCTCAGAGCAGAAAGCCCACATCCCCATGGGGATGGGAACCTGACAGGAGTGTCCTGGCATCACTGGGCTCACATCAGAAAACGTGGGGAGCCCAGCAGTTAGAGCCTGATGCTAGAGGGCCGTCATCACCGAGGGCAGGAGGCTCCCAGCAGGTTCCATGTGCCAACAGAGGGCCCACGTCGCCAAGGTGATGTGTGCAAGTCAGGCAGGATTGACCTCACAGCAGAGGGCCTACCTCACAGAAGAGTGAGGAACCCAGCCAGGATAAGACTGTCACCAGAAGGCCCACATCACCAAGGGGATGGGAACCAGGCAGGAGTGTCCTCACACCAGTGGGGCCACATCATTGAAAGTTGCCTAACCCAGCACATGTGGCCTCAAACCAGAAGACCCACATCACGAAGGGGTTGCGAGTGAGGCAGGCAGGAGGAGCATCACAACACAGGACCCATAGAATACAAAAGTTGAGGAATCGAGCAGTTGGAACCTCCCAGCAGGCAGCCAAGACCACAGAGGCTATGGGATCCAGGCCACAGTGAACTAACACCAGAGAGCCCACATCATGAAATTGTGATCAACCCAGCCGTTGGAACCTCAGAGCAGAAGGCCCACATCCCCATGGGGATGGGAACCTAAGAGGAGTGCTTGAGCAACACTGGGCTCACTAAGAAAAGTTGGGGAGCCCAGCAGTTAGGGCCTGACGTCAGAGGGCCCTCATCACAGAGCTGAGGAGGCTCCCAGCAGGGTCCAATTGCCACCAGAGGGCTCATGTCAACAAGGCGAGGTGAGCAACCCAGGCAAGAGTTACCTGATAGTAGAGGGCCCACCTCACAGATGGGTGAGGAACCCAGCCAGGATCAGACTCTCACCAGAGCGCCCACATCACAAAGGGGATGGGACCCAGTCAGGATTATCCTCACACCAGTGGGGCCTCATCATCTTAAGGTGAGGAACCCAGCACATGTGTCCTCAAACCAGAGGACCCACATCACCAAGGGCCTTGGAGTGAGGCAGGCAGGAGTAACCTCACAACACAGGGCACATAATATAAAAAACGTGAGGATTCCAGCATTTAGACCTTCCAGCAGGCGGCCCAGAACACCGAGGCTATGGGATCCAGGCCACAGTGAACTCACAGCAGAGGGCCCACATCACAAAACTGTGAGCAACCCAGGAGTTGAGACCTCAGCGCAGAAGGACCACATCCCCATGGGAATGGGAACCTGGCTGGAGTGTCCTCGCACCACTGGGCGCACATCAGAAAATGTGGGGAGCCCACCATTTAGGGCCTGACGCCAGAGGGCCGTCATCACCGAGAGGAGGAGGCGCCCTGCACGCTCCAACTGCCACCAGAGGGCTCACGTCTCCAAGGTGACGTGTGCCAGCCAGGCAGGAGTGACCTCACAGCAGAGGGCCTACCTCACAGAACGTTGAGGAACCCAGCCAGGATTAGACTCTCGCCAGAGGGCCCACCTCACCAAGGGGATGGGAACCAGGCAGGAGTGTCCTCACACGAGTGGGGTCACATCATCGAAAGGTGAGGAACGCAGCACATGTGGCCTCAAGCCATAGGACAGTCATCACCAAGGGGCTGGCAGTGAGGCAGGCAGGAGGAGCCTCACAACAGAGGGCACATAGAATAAAAAAGTTGAGGAATCCAGCAGTTGGAACCTCCCAGCAGGCGGCTCAGAGCACCGATGATAAGGGATCCTTGCCGGAGTGAACTCACAGCAGAGGGCCCACATCATGGTACTGTGAGCAAGCCAGCCGTTTTGACCTCAGAGCAGAAGGCCCATATCGCCATGGGGATGGGAACCTGGCAAGAGTCTCCTCACTCACTTGGCGCACATCAGAAAATGTGGGGAGCCCAGCAGTTATGGTCTAAGGCAAGAGGGCCCTCATCACCGAGGGGAGGAGGATCCCAGCACACTCCAACTGCCACCAGAGGGCCCACGTCGCCAAGGTGACGTGTGCCAGACAGGCATGATTGACCTCACAGCAGAGGGCCCACCTCACAGAAGGGTGAGGAACCCAGCCAGGATCAGACTCTCACCTGAGGGCCCACATCAGCAAGGGGATGGGAACCAGTCAGGACTGTCTTCCCTCCAGTGGGGTCACATCATCGAAAGGTGCAGAACCCAGCACATGTGGCCTCAAATCAGAGGACACATATCACAAAGGGAATGGGAGTGAGGCAGGCAGGAGTAGCCTAAAAACAGAGGGCCCAAAGAATAAGAAAGGTGAGGAATCCAGCAGTTGGAACCTCCTAGCAGGCGGCCCAGAGCACAGAAGCTATGGGATACAGGCAGGAGTGAACTAACAGCAGAGAGCCCACATCATGAAACTGTGAGCAACCCAGGCTTTGGGACCTCAGAGCAGAAGGCCCACACCCCAATGGGGATGTGAACCTGGCTGGAGTGTCCTCGCACCACTGGGCGCACATCACAAAATGTAGGGAGCCCAGCAGTTAGGGCCTGATGCCAGAGGGCCCTCATCACCGAGGAGAGGAGGCTCCCAGCAGGCTCCAAGTGCCACCAGAGGGCTCATGTCCACAAGGCGAGGTGAGCAAGCCAGGCAGGAGTGACCTCACAGCAGACGGGCCACCTCACAGATGGGTTAGGAACCCAGCCAGGATCAGACTCTCAACAGAGGGCCCACATCACCAAGGGGATGTGAACCAGGCAGGAGTCTCCTAAGACCATTGGTCCCACATCATCGAAAGGTGAGGAACCCAGCACATGTGGCCTCAAACCAGACGACACACATCACGAAGGGGCTGGGAGTGAGGCAGGCAGGAGGATCCTCACAACAGAGGGCCCAAAAAATTAAAAAAGTGAGGAATCCAGCAGTTGGAACCTCCCAGCAGGCGGCCAAGAGCACAGAGGCTATGGGATCCAGGCTTCTGTGAACTAACACCAGAGAGCCCACATCATGAAAATGTGAACAACCCAGCCGTTGGGACCTCAGAGCAGAAGGCCCACATCCCCATGGAGATGGGATCCTAAGAGGAGTGCCAAAGCATCACTGGGCTCACTAAGAAAAGTTGGTGAGCCCAGCAGTTAGGGCCTGACGCAAGAGGGCTCTCATCACCGGGGGGAAGAGATTCCCAGCACGCTCCAACTGCCACCACATGGCTGACTTCACCAAGGCAATGTGTGCCAGCCATGCAGGAGTGACCTATCAGCAGAGGGTCTCCCTCACAGGTGGGTGAGGAACAAAGCCAGGAACAGACTCTCACCAGGGGGTCCACATAACCACGTGGATGAGAACCAAGCAGGAGTGTCCTCACACTAGTGGGGCCACATCATCGAAAGGTGAGGAACCCAGCAAAAGTGGCCACAAACCAGAGGACCCACATCACCAAGGGGTTGAGAGTGAGGTAGGTGTCTGGACGGGCATATTTAACACTCATTTCCCACCAGGAAGAGGAATTAACCAAAGGCTCAGCGTGCCCTGCCAGAAGCAGATTAGGGCCTGAAGCAGTCTTGCGGGTTTGCGGCCAGCTCACAAGAAAGCGAGTTGAAGAAAGGAGCTCAGGGGCCCTGTAATTCACAAACCTGCAGAGTTATAAATGACAGATAACGTCCAAAAATATATTGAAGTAAGGCTGCGAAGAGGACTTGAAAGCGGGGCAGAATTGCAGGAAACCGATTTCAGGAGGTAGACTGGATTTGCATTTAAAGCATAGGAAAAGAGGCAGAACATCGACAATGATGCACTTGGCAACAAAGGGCGTATGAGTTTGTTCCTGAATATATTCAGGAAAAAACACATACGCCCTTTTTGGCAAACCAAGCAAGCTTGCAATGGAAATCCGAACTACTATGAAGTGTCACTTCCCCCCGGTCTAAAGGGCCATCTGAGAAAAGTGTAAAATCCAGAAAGGCAAGACAGGCCATGGGGAAAAAGGAGCCTTGTTATGCTGATGGGCGGGATGTACATTGCCAACAGCCACTATGGAGAAGTGTATGGTGTTTCCTGATACATCTGAAAAACAAAGCAACAGAGTCTAGGGCATTTCCACTTATGGTCCTATAGCTTAGGGAAATTAAAATCAAAAAGACACAGCCACCCCAAAATTTACAATGGCTCTGTTTACAGGAGCCTCTTCTACAGTACAGGTTAAATATCCCAGAGAACAAATAATTGATAAAGAAGTTGCGGTACTTATGTACAACAGAATACCACTCAGCAATGAAATCTGTGTCACCAGGCCTGTACCAGCATAATGAGTGGATTCAGGTACGATGATTCTAAGTGAAATAAGTCACACAGAAAAAGAAATATCATAAGGTATCACTAATGCACGGAATGTAAACTTGGCTACACAGGAACTGAATTACAAAACAGAACAGGGTCTCAAATGTAGAAAACCAACTTATGCTTGCTTAAGGGGAAAGGTGAGTTGGGGTGCTGCATAAAACCAGAGATTGAAATTAGCACAGATACCGTTCCGTAAGCCAAATATGTAATAGACAAGAGCTACTCCTTGCTCAACGAAGTGGACTCAACACCCCATATTAAACGCCTAAGAATATACCTGACTAGTAAGAATCTTAAAACCTATGGATTTATATGTCTCCGAAAGAGAATCAAGCGTGTGAACAGCAGCATAAACGCAGCAGTGATAGGATTGGTGAGGTTCGGTGAGCAAATGCAGACCCTTTGAAGTCATATTGCATGGTACCCATTCCATGGGTCTCAACTCTCCAGGTTTAAGGGATTCTTCCTTCAGCTAAAACACGCATGTGGAACCCAGAGTATGATCCACCGTGTGGTCAGGAAACGTGTTCAAATGTGTCTCAGTTTTCGTCCCCTGGTACTCGGGTACAACATTCCAGACGCTTTACTAACACTCTCCCCACTTGGAGAGTCAGTGCCTTTAACCTCCTATTTGACCCAGTTTGCAATTTCTGCGTAAGATGAACAGGAATAGGGAGAACCAATGAGAGACTAGGTGGAGGTGTCTGGACGGGCAAATTTAACTCTCATTTCCCACCAGGAAGAGGAATTAACCAAAGGCGCAGCATGCCATGCCAGAACCAAACTAGGGCCTGAAGCAATCCTGCGATGTTGCGGCCAGCTCACAAGAAAGTGAGTTGAAGAAAGGAGCTCAGGGACACTGTAATTCACAAACCTGCAGAGTTATAAATGACAGCTATCTTCCAAAAATATATTGAAGTAAGGCTGCCAAGAGGAGTTGAAAGCGGGGCAGAATTGCAGGAAACCGATTTCAGGAGGTAGACTGGAATTGCATGTAAAGCATAGGAAAAGAGGCAGAACGTCCACAATGATGCACTTGGCCAAAAAGGGCGTATGCGTTTTTTCCTGAATATATTCAGGAAAAAACGCATACGCCCTTTTTGGCCAACCAAGCAAGCTTGCAAAGGAAATCTGCACTACAATGAAGTCTCACTGCCCCCCGGTCAAAAGGGCCATCTGAAAAAAGTGTAAAATCCAGAAAGGCAGGACAGGCCATGGAGAACTGGGAGTCTAGTTATGCCGATGGGCGGGATGTAAATTGCCAGCAGCCACTCTGGAGAAGTGTATGGTGTTTCCTGAAACATCCAAAAAACAAAGCAACAGAGCCTAGGGCACTTCCACTTATGGTCCTATAGCTTAGGGAAATTAAAATCAAAAAGACACAGCCACCCCAAAGTTTGGGACGGCTCTGTTTACAAGAACCTCGTTTACGGTACAGGTTCAATATCACAGAAAGCGAAAAATGGATAAAGAAGTTGTGGTACTTACGTACAATGCAATATCACTCAGCAATGAAATCTATGTCATCAGGCCCGTAGCAGCATAATGAGTGGATTCAGGTACGATGATTCTAAGTGAAATAAGTCACACAGAAAAAGAAACATCATAAGATATCACTACTACACGGAATGTAAACTTGGCTACACAAGAACTGAATTACAAAACAGAACAGGGTGTCAAATGTAGAAAACCAACTTATGCTTGCTTAAGGGGAAAGGTGAGTTGGGGTGCGGCATAAAACCAGAGATTGAAATTAGCACAGATACCGTTCCATAAGCCAAATATGTAATAGACAAGAGCTACTCCTTGCTCAACGAAGTGGACTCAACACCCCATATTAAACGCCTAAGAATATACCTGACTAGTAAGAATCTTAAAACCTATGGATTTATATGTCTCTGAAAGAGAATCAAGCGTGTGTACAGCGGCATAAGCGCAGCAGTGATAGGATTGGTGAGGTTCGGTGAGCAAATGCAGACCCTTTGAAGTCATATTGCATGGTACCCATTCCATGGGTCTCAACTCTCCAGGTTTAAGGGATTCTTCCTTCAGCTAAAACATGCATGTGGAACCCAGAGTATGATCCACCGTGTGATCGGAAAACGTGTTCAAATGTGTCTCAGTTTTCGTGCCCTGGTACTCGGGTGCAACATTCCAGATGCTTTACTAACACTCTCCCCACTTGGAGAGTCAGTGCCTTTAAACTCCTGTTTGGCCCAGTTTGCAATTTCCGCGTAAGGTGAACAGGAAGAGGGAGAACCAAAGAGAGACTAGCTGGAGCTGTCTGGACAGGCATATTTAACTCTCATTTCCCACCAGGAAGAGGAATTAACCAAAGGCTCAGCATGCGATGCCGGAACCAAACTAGGGACTGAAGCAATCCTGCGGTGTTGCGGCCAGCTCACAAGAAAGCGAGTTGAAGAAAGGTGCTCAGGGGCACTGTAATTCACAAACCTGCAGAGTTATAAATGACAGCTATCGTCCAAAAATATATTGAAGGAAGGCTGCCAAGAGGACTTGAAAGCGGGGCAGAATTGCAGGAAACCGATTTCAGGAGGTAGACTGGAATTGCATGTAAAGCATAGGAAAAGAGGTAGAACGTCCACAATGATGCACTTGGCCAAAAAGGGCGTATGCGTTTTGTCCTGAATATATTCAGGAAAAAACGCATACGCCCTTTTTGGTCAACCAAGCAAGCTTGCAAAGGAAATCTGCACTACAATGAAGTCTCACTGCCCCCCGGTCAAAAGGGCCATCTGAAAAAAGTGTAAAATCCAGAAAGGCAGGACAGGCCATGGAGAACTGGGAGCCTTGTTATGCTGATGGGCGGGATGTAAATTGCCAGCAGCCACTCTGGAGAAGTGTATGGTGTTTCCTGAAACATCCAAAAAACCAAGCAAGAGAGCCTAGGGCACTTCCACTTATGGTCCTATAGCTTAGGGAAATTAAAATCAAAAAGACACAGCCACCCCAAAGTTTAGGCCGGCTCTGTTTACAAGAACATCGTTTACAGTACAAGTTCAATATCACAGAAAGCGAAAAATGGATAAAGAAGTTGTGGTACTTACGTACAATGCAATATCACTCAGCAATGAAATCTATGTCATCAGGCCCATAGCAGCATAATGAGTGGATTCAGGTACGATGATTCTAAGTGAAATAAGTCACACAGAAAAAGAAACATCATAAGATATCAATACTACACGGAATGTAAACTTGGCTACACAAGAACTGAATTACAAAACAGAACAGGGCCTCAAATGTAGAAAACCAACTTATGCTTGCTTAAGGGGAAAGGTGAGTTGGGGTGCGGCATAAAACCACAGATTGAAATTAGCACAGATACCGTTCCATAAGCCAAATATGTAATAGACAAGAGCTACTCCTTGCTCAACGATGTGGACTCAACACCCAATATTAAACGCCTAAGAATATACCTGACTAGTAAGAATCTTACAACCTATGGATTTATATGTCTCCGAAAGAGAATCAAGCGTGTATACAGCGGCATAAACGCAGCAGTGATAGGATTGGTGAGGTTCGGTGAGCAAATGCAGACCCTTTGAAGTCATATTGCATGGTACCCATTCCATGGGTCTCAACTCTCCAGGTTTAAGGGATTCTTCCTTCAGCTAAAACATGCATGTGGAACCCAGAGTATGATCCACCGTGTGATCAGGAAACGTGTTCAAATGTGTCTCAGTTTTCGTCCCCTGGTACTCGGGTGCAACATTCCAGACGCTTTACTAACACTCTCCCCACTTGGAGAGTCAATGCCTTTAATCTCCTGTTTGGCCCAGTTTGCAATTTCTGTGGAAAATGAACAGGAATAGGGAGAACAAATGAGAGACTAGGTGGAGGTGTCCGTACGGGCAAATTTAACTCTCATTTCCCACCAGGAAGAGGAATTAACCAAAGGCTCAGCGTGCCATGCTGGAACCACACTACGGCCCGAAGCAATCCTGCGGTGTTGCGGCCAGCTCACAAGAAAGCGAGTTGAAGAAAGGAGCTCAGGGGCACTGTAATTCACAAACCTGCAGAGTTATAAATGACAGCTATCTTCCAAAAATATATTGAAGGAAGGCTGCCAAGAGGACTTGAAAGCGGGGCGGAATTGCAGGAAACCGATTTCAGGAGGTAGACTGGAATTGCATGTAAATCATAGGAAAAGAGGCAGAACGTCCACAATGATGCACTTGACCAAAAAGGGCGTATGCGTTTTTCTCTGAATATATACAGTAAAAAACGCATATGCCCTTTTTGGTCAATCAAGCAAGCTTGCAAAGGAAATCTGCACTACAATGAAGTCTCACTGCCCCCCGGTCAAAACGGCTATCTGAAAAAAGTGTAAAATCCAGAAAGGCAGGACAGGCCATGGAGAACTGGGAGCCTTGTTATGCTGATGGGCAGGATGTAAATTGCCAACAGCCTCTCTGGAGAAGTGTATGGTGTTTCCTGAAACATCCAAAAAACAAAGCAACAGAGCCTAGGGCACTTCCAGTTATGGTCCTATAGATTAGAGATATTAAAATCAAAAAGACACAGCCACCCCAAAGTTTGGGACGGCTCTGTTTACAAGAACCTCGTTTACGGTACAAGTTCAATATCACAGAAAGCGAAAAATGGATAAAGAAGTTGTGGTACTTACGTACAATGCAATATGACTCAGCAATGAAATCTATGTCATCAGGCCCATAGCAGCATAATGAGTGGATTCAGGTACGATGATTCTAAGTGAAATAAATCACACAGAAAAAGAAACATCATAAGATATCACTACTACACGGAATGTAAACTTGGCTACACAGGAACTGAATTACAAAACAGAACAGGGTCTAAAATGTAGAAAACCAACTTATGCTTGCTTAAGGGGAAAGGTGAGTTGGGGTGCGGCATAAAACCACAGATTGAAATTAGCACAGATACCATTCCATAAGCCAAATATGTAATAGAGAAGAGCTACTCCTTGCTCAACGAAGTGGACTCAACACCCCATATTAAACGCCTAAGAATATACCTGACTAGTAAGAATCTTAAAACCTATGGATTTATATGTCTCCGAAAGAGAATCAAGCGTGTGTACAGCGGCATAAGCGCAGCAGTGATAGGATTGGTGAGGTTCGGTGAGCAAATGCAGACCCTTTGAAGTCATATTGCATGGTACCCATTCCATGGGTCTCAACTCTCCAGGTTTAAGGGATTCTTCCTTCAGCTAAAACATGCATGTGGAACCCAGAGTATGATCCACCGTGTGATCGGAAAACGTGTTCAAATGTGTCTCAGTTTTCGTCCCCTGGTACTCGGGTGCAACATTCCAGACGC
Source organism: Leucopleurus acutus (assembly GCF_964270905.1). NCBI lineage: Eukaryota > Metazoa > Chordata > Mammalia > Artiodactyla > Delphinidae > Leucopleurus > Leucopleurus acutus. The sequence continues at coordinate 281,490 of NW_028139194.1, forward strand.
TTTACTAACACTCTCCCCACTTGGAGAGTCAGTGCCTTTAACCTCCTGTTTGGCCCAGTTTGCAATTTCTGTGGAAAATGAACAGGAATAGGGAGAACCAATGAGAGACTAGGTGGAGGTGTCCGGACGGGCAAATTTAACTCTCATTTCCCACCAGGAAGAGGAATTAACCAAAGGCTCAGCGTGCCATGCCGGTACCACACTAGGGCCCGAAGCAATCCGGCGGTGTTGCGGCCAGCTCACAAGAAAGCGAGTTGAAGAAAGGAGCTCAGGGGCACTGTAATTCACAAACCTGCAGAGTTATAAATGACAGCCATCTTCCAAAAATATATTAAAGTAAGGCTCCAAGAAGAGTTGAAAGCGGGGCAGAATTGCAGGAAACCGATTTCAGGAGGTAGACTGGAATTGCATGTAAAGCATAGGAAAAGAGGCAGAACGTCCACAATGATGCACTTGGCCAAAAAGGGCGTATGCGTTTTTTCCTGAATATATTCAGGAAAAAACGCATACGCCCTTTTTGGCCAACCAAGCAAGCTTGCAAAGGAAATCTGCACTACAATGAAGTCTCACTGCCCCCCGGTCAAAAGGGCCATCTGAAAAAAGTGTAAAATCCAGAAAGGCAGGACAGGCCATGGAGAACTGGGAGCCTTGTTATGCTGATGGGCGGCATGTAAATTGCCAACAGCCACTCTGGAGAAGTGTATGGTGTTTCCTGAAACATCCAAAAAACGAAGCAACAGAGCCTAGGGCATTTCCACTTATGGTCGTATCGCTTAGGGAAATAATAATCAAAAAGACACAGCCTCCCCAATGTTTGGGACGGCTCTGTTTACAAGAACCTCGTTTACGGTACAGGTTCAATATCGCAGAAAGCGAAAAATGGATAAAGAAATTGTGGTACTTACGTACAATGCAATATCACTCAGCAATGAAATCTATGTCATCAGGCCCGTGACAGCATAATGAGTGGATTCAGGTATGATGATTCTAAGAGAAATAAGTCACACAGAAAAAGAAACATCATAAGATATCACTACTACACGGAATGTAAACTTGGCTACACAGGAACTGAATTACAAAACAGAACAGCGTCTCAAATGTAGAAAACCAACTTATGCTTGCTTAAGGGGAAAGGTGAGTTGGGGTGCGGCATAAAATCAGAGATTGAAATTAGCACAGATACCGTTCCATAAGCCAAATATGTAATAGACAAGAGCTACTCCTTGCTCAACGAAGTGGACTCAACACCCCATATTAAACGCCTAAGAATATACCTGACTAGTAAGAATCTTAAAACCTATGGATTTATATGTCTCCGAAAGAGAATCAAGCGTGTGTACAGTGTCATAAACGCAGCAGTGATAGGATTGGTGAGGTTCGGTTAGCAAATGCAGACTCTTTGAAGTCATATTGCATGGTACCCATTCCATGGGTCTCAACTCTCCAGGTTTAAGGGATTCTTCCTTCAGCTAAAATATGCATGTGGAACCCAGAGTATGGTCCACCGTGTGATCCGGAAACGTGTTCAAATGTGTCTCAGTTTTCGTCCCCTGGTACTCGGGTGCAACATTCCAGACGCTTTACTAACACTCTCCCCACTTGGAGAGTCAGTGCCTTTAACCTCCTGTTTGGCCCAGTTTGCAATTTCTTCGGAAGATGAACAGGAATAAGGAAAAACAATGGGAGACTATCTGTAGGTGTCTGGACGGGCAAATTTAACTCTCATTTCCCACCAGGAAGATAAATGAACCAAAGGCTCCGTGTGCCATGCTGGAACTAGATTAGGGCCTGAGGAGATCCTGCGGTGTTGCAGTCAGCTCACAAGAAAGCGAGTTGAAGAAAGGAGCTCAGGGGCACTGTAATTCAGAAACCTGTGGAATTATAAATGACAGCTATCATCCAAAATTATACTGAAGTAAGGCTGCGAAGAGGACTTGAATGCGGGGCAGAATTGCTGGAAACTGATTTCAGAACGTACACGGGAGTAGCTCTTAAAGCATAGGAAAAGAGACAGAACTTGGAAAATAATGCACTTGGCAAAAAAGGGCATATGTGTTTTATCCAGAGCTCTCATAACTGAGGGGAGGAGATTCCCAGCAGGCTCCAAGTGCCACCTGAGGGCTCACATTGCCAAGGCAACGTGAGCATGCCAGGCAGGAGTTACCTCACAGCAGAGGTCCCACCTCACAGAAGGGTGAGAAACCCAGCCAACATCAGACTCTCACCAGAGGGCCCACATCACCAAGGGGATGGGAACCAGGCAGGAGTGTCTTCACATCAGTGGGGCCACATCATCGAAAGCTGAGGTACTCAGCACATGTGTCCTCAAACCAGAGGACCCACATCACCAAGGACCTCGGAGTGAGGCAGGCAGGAGTAGCCTCACAACACTGGGCACATAGAATAAAAACGTGAGGAATCCAGCAGTTGGAACCTCCCAGCAGGCGGCCCAGAGCACCGAGGCTATGGGATCCAGGCCACAGTGAACTCACAGAAGAGGGCCCATGTCATGAAACTGAGCAACCCAGCCATTGGGACCTCAGAGCAGGAGGCCCACATCCCCATGGGGATGGAATTCTGGTAGGAGTGTCCTCGCACCACTGAGAACGTATCAGAAAATTTTGGGCGACCAGCAGTTAGGGCCTGACGCCAGAGGACCCTCATCACCAAGGGAAGGAGGCTCCCAGCAGGCTCCAACTGCCACCAGAGGGCTGATGTCGTCAAGGCGATGTGTGCCAACCAGGCACGAATGACCTCACAGCAGAGGGCCCACCTCAGAGAAGTGTGACGAACCCAGTCAGGATCAGACTCGCACCAGAGGGCCCACATCACCAAATGGATTGGAACCAGGCAGGAGTGTCCTCACATGAGTAGGGCCACATCATCTAAAGGTGAGGAACCCAGAACATGCGGCTTCAAACCATAGGACACCCATCACCAAGGGGCTGGGAGTGAGGCAGGCAGGAGGAGCCTCATAACAGAGGGCCCAAAAATAAGAAAGGTGAGGAATCCAGCAGTTGGAACCTCCCAGCAGGCGGCCCAGAGCACAGAGGCTAGAGGAACCAGGCCAGAGTGAACTAACACCAGACAGCCCACATCATGAAACTGTGAGCAACCCAGACATTGGGACCTCAGAGCAGAAGGCCCACATCCCCATGGTGATGGGAACATGACAGGAGTGTCCTGGCATCACTGGGCTCACATCAGAAAACGTGGGGTGCTCAGAAGTTAGGGCCTGACGCTAGAGGGCACTCATCACCGAGAGGAGGAGGCTCCCAGCAGGCTCCAGCTGCCACCAGAGGGCCAACGTCGCCAAGGCGATGTGTGCCAGCCTGGCAGGAGTGACCTCACAGCAGAGGGCCCACCTCACAGAAGGGTGAGGAACACAGCCAGGATCAGACTCTCACCAGAGGGCCCACAACACCAAGGGGATGGGAACCAGTCAGGACTGTCCTCCCACCAGTGGGACAACATCATCGAAAGGTGAGGATCCCAGCACATGTGTCCTCAAACCAGAGGAACCACATCACCAAGGGGTTCGGAATGAGGCTGGCAGGACTGGCCTCACAACACAGGGTCCATAGAATATAAAAGTTGAGGAATCCAGCAGTTGGAACCTCCCAGCAAGTGGCCCAGAGCACCGAGGCTATGGGATCCAGGCCGCAGTGAACTCACAGCAGAGGGCCCACATCATGAACCTGTGAGCAGCCCAGCTGTTGGGACCTCAGAACAGAAGACCCACATCCCCATTGGGATGGGAACCTGGCAGGAGTGGCTTTGCACCACTTAGCACATATCAGAAAATGTTAGGAGCCCAGCAGTTAGGGCCTGATGCCAGGGGGCCCTCATAACTGAGGGGAGGAGACTCCCAGCAGGTTCCAACTGCCAACAGAGGGCCCACGTCTACAAGGTGGCATGCACCAGCCAGGCAGTAGTGACCTCACAGCAGAGGGCCTATCTCACAGAAGGGTGAGGAACCGAGGCAGGATGAGACTCTCACCAGAGGGCCCACAACACCAAGGGGATGGGAACCAGTCAGGACTGTCCTCCCACCAGTGGGGCCACATCATCGAAAGGTGAGGAACCCAGCACATGTGGCCTCATATCAGAGGACATACATCACAAAGGGGATGGGAGTGAGGCAGGTAGGAGTAGCCTAAAAACAGAGGGCCCAAAGAATAAAAAAAGTGAGGAATCCAGCATTTGGAACCTCCCAGCAGGCGGCCGAGAGCACAGAAGCTATGGGATGCAGGCAGGAGTTAACTAACACCAGAGAGCCCACATCATGAAACTGTGAGCAACCCAGGCATTGGGACCTCAGAGCAGAAAGCCCACATCCCCATGGGGATGGGAACCTGACAGGAGTGTCCTGGCATCACTGGGCTCACATCAGAAAACGTGGGGAGCCCAGCAGTTAGAGCCTGATGCTAGAGGGCCGTCATCACCGAGGGCAGGAGGCTCCCAGCAGGTTCCATGTGCCAACAGAGGGCCCACGTCGCCAAGGTGATGTGTGCAAGTCAGGCAGGATTGACCTCACAGCAGAGGGCCTACCTCACAGAAGAGTGAGGAACCCAGCCAGGATAAGACTGTCACCAGAAGGCCCACATCACCAAGGGGATGGGAACCAGGCAGGAGTGTCCTCACACCAGTGGGGCCACATCATTGAAAGTTGCCTAACCCAGCACATGTGGCCTCAAACCAGAAGACCCACATCACGAAGGGGTTGCGAGTGAGGCAGGCAGGAGGAGCATCACAACACAGGACCCATAGAATACAAAAGTTGAGGAATCGAGCAGTTGGAACCTCCCAGCAGGCAGCCAAGACCACAGAGGCTATGGGATCCAGGCCACAGTGAACTAACACCAGAGAGCCCACATCATGAAATTGTGATCAACCCAGCCGTTGGAACCTCAGAGCAGAAGGCCCACATCCCCATGGGGATGGGAACCTAAGAGGAGTGCTTGAGCAACACTGGGCTCACTAAGAAAAGTTGGGGAGCCCAGCAGTTAGGGCCTGACGTCAGAGGGCCCTCATCACAGAGCTGAGGAGGCTCCCAGCAGGGTCCAATTGCCACCAGAGGGCTCATGTCAACAAGGCGAGGTGAGCAACCCAGGCAAGAGTTACCTGATAGTAGAGGGCCCACCTCACAGATGGGTGAGGAACCCAGCCAGGATCAGACTCTCACCAGAGCGCCCACATCACAAAGGGGATGGGACCCAGTCAGGATTATCCTCACACCAGTGGGGCCTCATCATCTTAAGGTGAGGAACCCAGCACATGTGTCCTCAAACCAGAGGACCCACATCACCAAGGGCCTTGGAGTGAGGCAGGCAGGAGTAACCTCACAACACAGGGCACATAATATAAAAAACGTGAGGATTCCAGCATTTAGACCTTCCAGCAGGCGGCCCAGAACACCGAGGCTATGGGATCCAGGCCACAGTGAACTCACAGCAGAGGGCCCACATCACAAAACTGTGAGCAACCCAGGAGTTGAGACCTCAGCGCAGAAGGACCACATCCCCATGGGAATGGGAACCTGGCTGGAGTGTCCTCGCACCACTGGGCGCACATCAGAAAATGTGGGGAGCCCACCATTTAGGGCCTGACGCCAGAGGGCCGTCATCACCGAGAGGAGGAGGCGCCCTGCACGCTCCAACTGCCACCAGAGGGCTCACGTCTCCAAGGTGACGTGTGCCAGCCAGGCAGGAGTGACCTCACAGCAGAGGGCCTACCTCACAGAACGTTGAGGAACCCAGCCAGGATTAGACTCTCGCCAGAGGGCCCACCTCACCAAGGGGATGGGAACCAGGCAGGAGTGTCCTCACACGAGTGGGGTCACATCATCGAAAGGTGAGGAACGCAGCACATGTGGCCTCAAGCCATAGGACAGTCATCACCAAGGGGCTGGCAGTGAGGCAGGCAGGAGGAGCCTCACAACAGAGGGCACATAGAATAAAAAAGTTGAGGAATCCAGCAGTTGGAACCTCCCAGCAGGCGGCTCAGAGCACCGATGATAAGGGATCCTTGCCGGAGTGAACTCACAGCAGAGGGCCCACATCATGGTACTGTGAGCAAGCCAGCCGTTTTGACCTCAGAGCAGAAGGCCCATATCGCCATGGGGATGGGAACCTGGCAAGAGTCTCCTCACTCACTTGGCGCACATCAGAAAATGTGGGGAGCCCAGCAGTTATGGTCTAAGGCAAGAGGGCCCTCATCACCGAGGAGAGGAGGCTCCCAGCAGGCTCCAAGTGCCACCAGAGGGCTCATGTCCACAAGGCGAGGTGAGCAAGCCAGGCAGGAGTGACCTCACAGCAGACGGCCCACCTCACAGATGGGTTAGGAACCCAGCCAGGATCAGACTCTCAACAGAGGGCCCACATCACCAAGGGGATGTGAACCAGGCAGGAGTCTCCTAAGACCATTGGTCCCACATCATCGAAAGGTGAGGAACCCAGCACATGTGGCCTCAAACCAGACGACACACATCACGAAGGGGCTGGGAGTGAGGCAGGCAGGAGGATCCTCACAACAGAGGGCCCAAAAAATTAAAAAAGTGAGGAATCCAGCAGTTGGAACCTCCCAGCAGGCGGCCAAGAGCACAGAGGCTATGGGATCCAGGCTTCTGTGAACTAACACCAGAGAGCCCACATCATGAAAATGTGAACAACCCAGCCGTTGGGACCTCAGAGCAGAAGGCCCACATCCCCATGGAGATGGGATCCTAAGAGGAGTGCCAAAGCATCACTGGGCTCACTAAGAAAAGTTGGTGAGCCCAGCAGTTAGGGCCTGACGCAAGAGGGCTCTCATCACCGGGGGGAAGAGATTCCCAGCACGCTCCAACTGCCACCACATGGCTGACTTCACCAAGGCAATGTGTGCCAGCCATGCAGGAGTGACCTATCAGCAGAGGGTCTCCCTCACAGGTGGGTGAGGAACAAAGCCAGGAACAGACTCTCACCAGGGGGTCCACATAACCACGTGGATGAGAACCAAGCAGGAGTGTCCTCACACTAGTGGGGCCACATCATCGAAAGGTGAGGAACCCAGCAAAAGTGGCCACAAACCAGAGGACCCACATCACCAAGGGGTTGAGAGTGAGGTAGGTGTCTGGACGGGCATATTTAACACTCATTTCCCACCAGGAAGAGGAATTAACCAAAGGCTCAGCGTGCCCTGCCAGAAGCAGATTAGGGCCTGAAGCAGTCTTGCGGGTTTGCGGCCAGCTCACAAGAAAGCGAGTTGAAGAAAGGAGCTCAGGGGCCCTGTAATTCACAAACCTGCAGAGTTATAAATGACAGATAACGTCCAAAAATATATTGAAGTAAGGCTGCGAAGAGGACTTGAAAGCGGGGCAGAATTGCAGGAAACCGATTTCAGGAGGTAGACTGGATTTGCATTTAAAGCATAGGAAAAGAGGCAGAACATCGACAATGATGCACTTGGCAACAAAGGGCGTATGAGTTTGTTCCTGAATATATTCAGGAAAAAACACATACGCCCTTTTTGGCAAACCAAGCAAGCTTGCAATGGAAATCCGAACTACTATGAAGTGTCACTTCCCCCCGGTCTAAAGGGCCATCTGAGAAAAGTGTAAAATCCAGAAAGGCAAGACAGGCCATGGGGAAAAAGGAGCCTTGTTATGCTGATGGGCGGGATGTACATTGCCAACAGCCACTCTGGAGAAGTGTATGGTGTTTCCTGATACATCTGAAAAACAAAGCAACAGAGTCTAGGGCATTTCCACTTATGGTCCTATAGCTTAGGGAAATTAAAATCAAAAAGACACAGCCACCCCAAAATTTACAATGGCTCTGTTTACAGGAGCCTCTTCTACAGTACAGGTTAAATATCCCAGAGAACAAATAATTGATAAAGAAGTTGCGGTACTTATGTACAACAGAATACCACTCAGCAATGAAATCTGTGTCACCAGGCCTGTACCAGCATAATGAGTGGATTGAGGCATGATGATTCTAAGTGAAATAAGTCACACAGAAAAAGAAACATCATAAGGTATCACTAATGCACGGAATGTAAACTTGGCTACACATGAACTGAATTACAAAACAGAACAGGGTCTCAAGTTTAGAAAACCAACTTATGCTTGCTTAAGGGGAAAGGTGAGTTGGGGTGCTGCATAAAACCAGAGTTTGAAATTAGCACAGATACCGTTCCATAAGCCAAATATGTAATAGACAAGACCTACCCCTTGCTCAACGAAATGGACTCAACAATGAGGTATCACCTCACACCTGTTAGAATGGGCATCATCTGAAAATCTACAAACAACAAATGCTGGAAAGGGTGTGGAGAAAAGGAAGCCTCTTCCACTATTGTTGGGAATATAAATTGATACAGTCACTATGGAGAACAATATGGAGTTTCTTAAGAAACTAATAATAGAATTACCATATGATACAGCAATCCCAGGACTGGACATATACTCAGACAAAACCATAAATCAAAAAGAGACATTCACCGCAATGTTCATTGCATCACTATTTACAATATCGAGGTAATGGAAGCAACCTAAATGCCCACAGACAGACGAATGCATAAAGCTGTGGTACATATATAAAATGGAATATTACTAAGCCATGAAAAGAATGAAATTGGGTCATTTGTAGAGACGTCGATGGATCTAGAGACTGTCATACAGAGTGAAGTAAGTCAGAAAGAGAAAAACAAATCTTGTATATTCATGCATATATGTGGAACCTAGAAAAACTGTACAGATTAACCGTTTTGCAAGGCATAAATAGAGCAACAGATGTAGACAACAATCGTATGGACAACAAGGGGGGAAAGCTCTTGGAGGGGTGGTGGTGGGAGGAGTTGAGAGATTGGGATTGGCATGTAAACATTTATATGTATAAAATAGATAACCAATGAGAACCTGCTGTATAAAAATATAAAATAAAATTCAAAATTAAAAGAAATAAAATTTAAAAAAATAAAACAGAAAAAACAATTATTCCCTTCACATACATGTATTTATATGAATAAATTATTTCCATGCTTATATCTGTAAATACAAAAAAGAGGAATAAAATCTACCTTGAACCAAAAACAAAAAAGAGAAAAAAAAAAACAGAACCCACCAGTTACTCAGAGGAAAACCGTATCAGGGCACTTGCTCCAGTTGTAAACAATTCTGAAGTTGGTCAGTGGTGGGGAATCGTCTCCCATTCAGCCAGCAGCCCCCACACAACAAGCGTCCTCATTGCAAAGCTGGGGCACCGTGCCGAGGCATCTGTGAGTAAACGTGAGCTGAGCCCCAGGCCAGTTGCTGCTGAACTGTTCCCGCCCTTCCCAGGTAAAACACCTGAATATATACAAGGACTTGAAAGCCTAGAGGAAGGGCCATGGAGCCACACGAGTGACAGCATGCCAGCTGACTTGGTGCCTGCAGGCCAGCCAGGATGGTCCTGGCCCTGGGTGCTCTTCTGGAAGATTTCCATTTCCCTGCCTGAGATACCCGTCCTGTCCCTGCCCCCACTGCTTTTTTCCTTCCTCACCTCTGCCCAGGGAGAAATTCCAGCAGCAGGTATGGGTGACACATCCTCTTCTTTAGCAGGTGGCAGCCTGGCAACTGCTGCAGAAAGTCCAGCAGAGCCCCACTCACACTGGGCCACCCACAAAGCTGTGGCCTCTCACTCCCTCCCACCAGCCCAGCCCCGAGACTGCTGACAGGGCAGAGAAAATGGCGTCAGGCACAGCTGCAGGGGCTTTTGCTGCCTGGAGTGGTATTTATATTGATCTCAACCCAGGCACACCTGGGGAGGGCTGGCCGGCATGGTAAGGCTGCCCAGGTAGCCAATCATCACCCCTCAGGGGCTCACAGTTGCAGAAAATGGAACTTGCTGAACCGGCCAGGTCCAAGGAACAGGTGTGGGCTCCTGAGAGTCAGGATAGACAAGGGGCTGCAGCTTTGGCTTGTTTTCTAATCATTTTATCTGGCCCATGAGTGGGAGACAACTTCAAGAAAACCCTCTCCTAATGAGAGGAACCCAGGAGTCAGGGAGAGGAGGGGTGGGTGGTGGTTGGAGACAGAGGCCTGGTGCCCTGGGTGCAGTGGAAGTCTCTGGAAGACCAGGTGGAGGGAGGCCACACAGAGTGACGCCCAGGGTCACAGACCTGTCGGAGCTGCTGTTTGTTAGTTCAAGTCCTGCTCTGAGGTGCTCTGTGTCAGCTCTGAGCGACAGGTGAGCTGGGGGTGCTCTTCAATGAGGGCTATGTGCACGGTTCCTGTGTGCCCAGCCCTGCCACGGTACCTGCAAGGGTAGCTCTGTATCCTGGGAGGGGCCTGACCATGAGAGCCCCGTGGGCTGGGTTGGGGGTGGGGTACCTGCCCAGGAGAGCTCCATATCCTGGGATTGGCCTGACCACGAGAGCCCCATGGGCTGCTGGGGACCTGGTAAAGGATGTCAGGACAGTCAGTGAAGCCACCGAGGATATACCTCCAGTTGCTCCTGATTCCTACACCCTGCTGGTCATTCTACCAACCACCAGGACATGGTATTCTGTATTAGTCTTCAATGATGCCTTCTTTTGTATTCCATTAGTCCCAGAGTCACAAGAAATTTTGGCTTGTGAGTGGCAGGACTCAACATACAACTAAAACAATACTTGCGGGCCGTCTTGCCCCAAGGGTTCAAAAATTCCCACACCATCTTTGGGGAAAGCTTAGCTAACGACCGAAAAGTTCTACCTCTGGAAAAGGAAACCCTCCTTCAATATGCAGACGACATTCTGATCGCCAGCCCTACTAAGGAGGCCTCTGAACTACCAAGCCAATAAAGGATAGAAGTTGTCCAAGAAAAAGCTCAAATATCACAGACTGCGGTGACCTGCCTGGGCTTCATTCTCACACAAGGTCAGAGAAGCCCATCCCAGGAAAGGGAAGAAACCATTTGCAGCCTTACCCCTTTCTAAAACTAGAAGACAGCTTAGGGGTTCCTGGGGAGGCCAGGGTTTGCTGCTTCTGGATCCCTAACTACAGTCTACTAGCTGGGCCTCTATATGAAACACTGAAAGGAAAAGATGATGATCCTTTTGAACAGAATCCAGAAGTGGCCTTTCAAGAATGGAAAGAGCAGTCAATTCAGACCCTTGCCCTGGAACTCCCTAATTGAGCTAAACCCTTTGACCTTTCCATTCCCGGTGAAAGGTGAATCGCCATTGGAGAATTAGTGCAAAAACTGGGACCACTTGAAATGGAACAACGCAAGAATGCCATCCAGGTAGGATAAACTACAGTCACCAAGGGGCTTGGCCCACTGCCACATCTGGCCAAGATACTGGCGGTATCTAAAAACCTGGAAATCAGCAGCCCAAAAGGCCACCTCCCTCCTAAGGGAAAAGGACCCCACGTGGTGATCCTAATCACCAACCATGCCCTGAAGTTGCAGGGTTCGCTCCGTGGGCACACCGACCTCGAGTGAGGAGGCCCTCCAACTCCAACATCCAGAGAGATAACCGGGGGCAACAGGGCACCATGACGACTCGTGTGAACATCACTTGACCTGGAGTTTCTCTCATAAAACAACAATAGTGTGTCCCGAAGGAGTAGACTACTGCTTGCAGGACTTCCTGCACCCGGAGGGGAGCTAATAATCTTGGCGGGGCAACCGTATATCACACTGTCACCATAGAAAAGCCTACAGACACCGTGATGATGGTGGCCAATAAGACCGGCTGGACTCCTGTTTACTTCAAAAGGCTGTTGACTCAGTGGCCATCATGGTCCTTGATCACCACTGACCCTGGACTGTCTGGGAGTTGAGCGGGCAGGGCTCTGACACCTGGTGCTGTTTTTACGTTAATTCAGGGGCCTAATTGAAGAAAGAGCAGACTACTGGTCAGAGCATCTAGGCTGGCAGAAACGGTCAGCCTAAGGTGGCCGAACAAATGTGGGGCGGGGTGAAACCGGCCCCCACAGCGTCTCTGCACATCTCTTTCCTGGACCCTTAAAGGTCATTAGAATCTATAACACTTCCAATGCTGGTGCTCAGGCGGACGAGCAGGGAGGCAGGGGTCCTGGGGCCAATCAACGTCACCTGGAGGCTGCTGGGGAGAAGTTCTGACCCTCGTCCCCTGGTATGAGGGCTCCCAACTCAGCACTCAGCAGTTACAGAAGAAGGGTCTGCACCCTCAGCACTCCAAGAATGAGGAACGGGACAAAAGGCAGAGGAGGGTTTTGTCCCCAGCAAGGCCCATTAAAAATCCCTGGGAGATAAAAATAGAATGTGGGCAATAAAGTCAAGTCTGACCTTTTTTATCCTTTGTGCTTTGTCTAATTTCACGTGCTCCTAGGGTCCCGCATGCAGAGGTTCCACACCCGGCACTTCAGACCAGATTTCCTGGTGCAGAATGGCTGGGTCGACACCTCAGCTCCTGGGGCCCAGTGCAGACTCCGAGATATAGAGCCTGAGCTGCAGCCAACCCGGCCCTTGAGAGCTCCGCCCCCTCCCTCCCACTGACTCTGACAGGATCTCTACACAGCAGCCCAGCCCACAGCCCACGGGGTAGTGCATGCTCTCACCTCTCCATTCTCTGATGAAAATATAAAGTTTCCTTTGCTTGGGAACCAAACTCAGTCTCGATCTGTTGGCCCCAATGACACTGGGCAGGGGGACCCTTGTTGGGGTCCACTCTGGAGGATCAGTAACAGAAATTGAGACTATTGTAACTTCAATGAACAGATGTGTGAGCCAAACTGTAGTTAACATAGAACAGTTTATAAGGCTCGGGTAAAATAAGATGTTTCTAACACTTCCATTTGATATTTCCATCACTTTATTATAAGCAAGTTCAGTGAGAAGGTTTGTCCTATTTGTCAGGTCAATATTAGAGAAATGAAGTGATTTCTTTCCAAGGATGTACATCTAATAATCTTGGTTAAAGCTTCAATCTTGTTTTAAATGCTTTTCCATTGAAAATGATACCTCTCTTTCAGCTCCCCCATTTCTGAGAAGTATAAAATCTTATAATTTATTATTACCAAAGGGGAAAGGTGGGAGGAGGGATAAATTAACAGTTTGGAATTAACACATACACACTGCTATGTATAAAATAGATCATCAACAAGGAACTACTGTATAGCACAGGGAACTACACTCAATATTGTGCAATAACCTATAAGGGGAAATAATCGGAAAAAGAACAGATATTTTTATTGACATCATCTATCAATGACAGTTAAAGTGTAACCTAAGGGAAGCCGGTGGTGAGTGCTTCTGACCCTGAAGACTTCAGTCATCTAAAGTTTGCACTCTGCCTACTTCCCAAGGCCCTTAATGAACATATGTGTAGCCGTAGCTTAAAAAACTCCCCAGTTTGGGTTTCGGGGAGACACTGATTTTGAAAAAGCCCTGGTGTTCTCCTTACATGAATGGGACTCTTCCTACTGCTAAAACATGTCTGTCACATCCAGAGGATGGTATACCGTCTGATCGGGAAGAGTTTGGAAAAGGCATCTCATCTCCTCATCTCCTGGTGCTCGGGTTCACCCCTCCAGCGTCTTTACTAACAGTCTCCCCACTTGGAGATGTCAACACTGTCAACATCCTGTTGCGTACAGTTTGGAATTTGTCCAGAGGATGAAGCGGAAGGATGAGGAACAATGAGAGACAAGTCCTAGGTGTTCAGACAGGCACATGTCACTCTAATTTCCAATCAGGAAGATGAATTGACCAAAGGCTAGGGTTGCCCATGGAAACAGTATAGGGCTTGAGGAAATCCCACTGCTTTGTGGCCAGTTCCCATAAACACAAGTTGAACAATGGAACTCAGGGGCAGTAAAATTCACGAAACTGCAGAGTTGAAAATATCTATCACTGAAAAATGTCTTGAGGAAAGTCAAAGAAAAGGATTGGCAAGCAAGGGAGAATGGCAGGAAAGGGATTTGAGGAGGTAGAAAGGACTCGCCATTAAGCACAAGAAAAGGGGCTGAACATTGCCAACATTGCAGTTGGCCAAAAAGGCTGTATGCGTTTTTTTCTGTATATATTCAAGAAAAGGGCATACACTTTTTTAGCCAACCAAACAGGTGGGCACTGGAAATCAATACTACAAAAGATATCACTTCACATCAGTCAGAAGAGCCATCCTCATAAAGTGTAAACGCCAGAAATGCAGGACAGGGCAAGGAGAAGAGGGAGCTCTGTGAGGCTTATAGTGGAAATTATATTGCCAATGGCCATTCTGGAGAAGTGTATTGTGTTTACTAAAGCATCTAAAAAATGAGCTACAGAGCATAGGGCACTTGCACTCATGGGCGTATATCTAGGGAAAAACAAAAATCGAGAGGACACAGGCACCCCAATGTTTACTGCCTCTCTGTTTAAAAGATCCTCGACTAGGATATAACTTAAATGTCTCTGGAGGGAAAAAATGGATAGAGATGTGGTACTTATGTAGAGTGGAATATTACTCAGCCTGGAAATCAATGAAATATGGCCAGTTGTAACAACTCCGGAGGAGTTACGTATGATCATTCTAAGTGACATAAATATGTAGAAAACACGCGTAAGGCTGCTAAACGGGAAAGGTGGGGAGGGGTGAGGCATCATCCAGGAGGTTGAAATTAGCAAAGATACCATTCCAAATACCAAACTGATAATCAACAAGGCCTACACGGTAGCTAAAAGAACTGCACTCAGCACACTCAAGTCACCGGAAAAGAATATCTATGACTGGTAAGAATCTGAAAAAGAAATTATTGATGTCTCTCTGTACGTGAATTAAGTGGATGTACAGCAGCAAGAAACAGAGCTTTGAAAATCAGCTGTAAACAACATAGTAATAAATTGAAAAAAATAAACGACAGAGAGACAGAGAAAACCTCTTACAACTTTTCCTCAGGGACGGTGATGCAACATGGATTGAACACATCTAGACCCACAGCAGGATGAGACATAAGGCTGGAAACTGTTCGCACTAAGAGAAATGTGAGGTTGAGTGAGGAAATGCACACCCTTTAAAGTAATACTACCTGGTACCCATTCAATGGGTCCCAAATCTGCAGGTTCAAGGAATCTTCCTACAGCTAAAACATGCATGGAAAACCCAGAGGACTGTACACCATGTGATCGGGAGATGTGTCTAAAATGCACCTCATTTATCCTCTCCTGGTGCTCCTGTTCATCATTCCAGCCACGTTACTTAGAATCTCCCCACTTAGAGAATCAGCACATTTAAACTTCTGTTTCACACATTTTGCAAATTGTGAGGAGGATGAACGGGAACAGGGGGAACCAATGAGAGAATAGTTGTAGGGGTTTGGACGGGCACATGTCACTCTAATTTCCCATTAAGAATAAGAATTAAAAAAAGGCTCAGCCCGCCTCGCCGAGCCAAAATAGGGCCTGAAGCAATCCTGCGGTTTTGAGGCCAGCTCACAAAAGAGCAACTTAAAAAAATGGAGCTCAGGGTCACTGCAATTCACAAACCTGCAGAGTTATAAATGAAAACTAACGTCCAAAAATATGTTGAGGTAAGGCAAAGAAGAGGATCTGAATGCAAGACAGAATTGCAAGAAACAGATTTCAAGAGATAGATTGGACTCGCCTTTAAAGCACATGAAAAGCGGCAGAATTTCGACAATGATGCAGTTGGCCCAAAAGGGAGTATGCGTTTTTTCCTGAATATATCCAGGAAAAAACGCATACGCACTTTATGGGCAAGCAAGCAAGCAAGCAATGCAAATGTGCACAACAAAGAAGTCTCATTTCCCACCGGTCAAAAGGGCCATCCGAAAAAATTGTAAAAACCAGAAATGCAGGACAGGCCATGGAGAACAGGGAGCCTTTATACGCTGATGGACAGTGTGTGAACTGCCGAGAGCCACTCTGGAGAAGTGTATGGTGGTTCCTAAATCATCTAAAACACAGAGCGACAGAGCATAGGGCACTTCCAATCATGGGAGTATATCTAGGGAAGTCTAAAAATCAACAAGACACAAGCACACCACAGTTTAGGGCTACTCTGTTTACAAGAACCTCAACTTCAGTACACCTTAAATATCCCAGGAAAGAGAACAATGGATAAAGAAAATGTGGTACTTATGTACAATGGAATATCTCTTCACCATGAAATCAATGTAATAAGGCTAGTAGAAGGATAAAGAGTGGATTGAGGTCCGATAATACTACTTGAAATAAGTCAAACAGAAAAAGAAACATATCATCAGATATCACTTATAGAGGGAGGATAAATATGGCTGCACAAAAAATGAATTACAAAACAGAACAGTGTCTCACATTTAGAAAACACACTTATGTCAGCTTAAGGGGAAAGGAGAGGTGGGGTGATGCATAAAACCAGAGTTTGAAATTAGCACAGATACCGTTCAATAAACCAAATAGGTATCAGACAAGATCTACACCTCGCTCAATGAACTGGCCTCAACACACCCTATACACCGCAGAGAAATATATCTGAGTAATAAGAATCTTAAAACCCATGTATTGATATATCTCCATAAGGGAATCAAGTGTGCGCAGAGCGGCACAAACACAGCAGTGAAAATGAGCTAAACCCCATTATAGAAATAAATTTTAAAACCAAAACGCAGAAACAATGAAAGAGAGAAAAATTCTTACAAAATTCGCTCAGGGGCTGTGATGCAACCTGGAATGACCACATATAAACCCACAGCTGGATAAGACATAAGGCTGGACACTTGGGGCTGAAAAGATTGGTGAGCTTTGGTGAGCAACTGCCGAAAGTTTAATGCAATACTTCATGCTACTTATTCCAAGGGTCCCAACACTCCAAGTTGAAGGGAATCTTCCTACAGCTAAACCATGCATGGGAAATCCAGCAGATGGTATACCATATGATCGGGAAAGGTTTCTAAAATGCACCTCATTTTCCTCTCCTGGGGCTCCGGATCAACATTCCAGCCACTTTACTAACAACATCTCCACATGGAGAGTCAATGCCTTTAAGTTCCGGTATCGCACAGTCTGCAGTTAGTGCGGAGGATGAATGGGAATAGGGGGAACCAGTGAGAAAATAGCTGTAGCGGTTTCAATGGGCACATGTCACTCTAATTTCACATCAGGAAGAAGAATTAACCAAAGGCAGAGCAAGGCGCCCCAGAAGAAGAATACGGCCTGAAGAAATCCTGTGGATATGAGGCAAGATCACAAAAATAAGAGCTGAAAAATGGAGCTAATGGCCACTGCAATTCAAAAACCTGCAGAGTTATAAAGGCCAACTATTTTCCAAAAGTATATTGAGGTAAGGCTATGAAGAGGCACTGAGAGCAAGGCAGAACTGCAGGAAACCGATTTCAGGAGGGAGACTGGAATTGCACTGAAAACATATGAAAAGACTCAGAACGTCGACAATGATGCACTTGGCCAAAAAGGGTGTATGCGTACTTTCCTGAATATATTCAGGAAGAAACGCATAGGCCCTTTCTGGCCAACCAAGCAGCTTGCAAAGGAAATTTGCACTACAATGAAGTCTCACTGCCCCCCGGTCAAAAGGCCTTCTGAAAAAAGTGTAAAATCCAGAAAGGCAGGACAGGCCATGGAGAACTGGGAGCCTTGTTATGCTGATGGGCGGGATGTAAATTGCCAGCAGCCACTCTGGAGAAGTGTATGGTGTTTCCTGAAACATCCAAAAAACAAAGCAACAGAGCCTAGGGCACTTCCACTTATGGTCCTATAGCTTAGGGAAATTAAAATCAAAAAGACACAGTCACCCCAAAGTTTCGGCGGGCTCTGTTTACAAGAACCTCGTTTACGGTATGAGTTCAATATCACAGAAAGCGAAAAATGGATAAAGAAGTTGTGGTACTTACGTACAATGCAATATCACTCAGCAATGAAATCTATGTCATCAGGCCCGTAGCAGCATAATGAGTGGATTCAGGTACGATGATTCTAAGTGAAATAAGTCACACAGAAAAAGAAACATCATAAGATATCACTACTACACGGAATGTAAACTTGGCTACACAAGAACTGAATTACAAAACAGAACAGGGCCTCAAATGTAGAAAACCAACTTATGCTTGCTTAAGGGGAAAGGTGAGTTGGGGTGCTTCATAAAACCAGAGATTGAAATTAGCACAGATACCGTTCCGTAAGCCAAATATGTAATAGACAAGAGCTACTCCTTGCTCAACGAAGTGGACTCAACACCCCATATTAAACGCCTAAGAATATACCTGACTAGTAAGAATCTTAAAACCTATGGATTTATATGTCTCCGAAAGAGAATCAAGCGTGTGTACAGTGGCATAAGCGCAGCAGTGATAGGATTGGTGAGGTTCGGTGAGCAAATGCAGACCCTTTGAAGTCATATTGCATGGTACCCATTCCATGGGTCTCAACTCTCCAGGTTTAAGGGATTCTTCCTTCAGCTAAAACATGCATGTGGAACCCAGAGTATGATCCACCGTGTGATCGGAAAACGTGTTCAAATGTGTCTCAGTTTTCGTCCCCTGGTACTCGGGTGCAACATTCCAGATGCTTTACTAACACTCTCCCCACTTGTAGAGTCAGTGCCTTTAACCTCCTGTTTGGCCCAGTTTGCAATTTCTGTGGAAAATGAACAGGAATAGGGAGAACCAATGAGAGACTAGGTGGAGGTGTCCTGACGGGCAAATTTAACTCTCATTTCCCACCAGGAAGAGGAATTAACGAAAGGCTCAGCGTGCCATTCCGGAACCACACTAGGGCCTGAAGCAATCCTGCGGTGTTGCGGCCAGTTGAAAAGAAAGCGAGTTGAAGAAAGGAGCTCAGGGGCACTGTAATTCACAAACCTGCAGAGTTATAAATGACAGCCATCTTCCAAAAATATATTAAAGTAAGGCTGCCAAGAGGAGTTGAATGCGGGGCAGAATTGCAGGAAACCGATTTCAGGAGGTAGACTGGAATTGCATGTAAAGCATAGGAAAAGAGGCAGAACGTCCACAATGATGCACTTGGCCAAAAAGGACGTATGCGTTTTTTCCTGAATATATTCAGGAAAAAACGCATACGCCCTTTTTGGCCAACCAAGCAAGCTTGCAAAGGAAATCTGCACTACAATGAAGTCTCACTGCCCCCCGGTCAAAAGGGCCATCTGAAAAAAGTGTAAAATCCAGAAAGGCAGGACAGGCCATGGAGAACTGGGAGCCTTGTTATGCTGATGGGCGGGATGTAAATTGCCAACAGCCACTCTGGAGAAGTGTATGGTGTTTCCTGAAACATCCAAAAAACCAAGCAACAGAGCCTAGGGCATTTCCACTTATGGTCATATAGCTTAGGGAAATAATAATCAAAAAGACACAGCCTCCCCAAAGTTTGGGACGGCTCTGTTTACAAGAACCTCATTTACGGTACAGGTTCAATATCGCAGAAAGCGAAAAATGGATAAAGAAATTGTGGTACTTACGTACAATGCAATATCACTCAGCAATGAAATCTATGTCATCAGGCCTGTGACATCATAATGAGTGGATTCAGGTATGATGATTCTAAGAGAAATAAATCACACAGAAAAAGAAACATCATAAGATATCACTACTACACGAATGTAAACTTGGCTACACAGGAACTGAATTACAAAACAGAACAGGGTGTCAAATGTAGAAAACCAACTTATGCTTGCTTAAGGGGAAAGGTGAGTTGGGGTGCTGCATAAAACCAGAGATTGAAATTAGCACAGATACCGTTCCATAAGCCAAATATGTAATAGACAAGAGCTACTCCTTGCTCAACGAAGTGGACTCAACACCCCATATTAAACGCCTAACAATATACCTGACTAGTAAGAATCTTAAAACTTATGGATTTATATGTCTCCGAAAGAGAATCAAGGGTGTGTACAGCGGCATAAACACAGCAGTGATAGGATTGGTGAGGTTCGGTGAGCAAATGCAGACCCTTTGAAGTCATATTGTATGGTACCCATTCCATGGGTCTCAAAACTCCATGTTTAAGGGATTCTTCCTTCAGCTAAAACATGCATGTGGAAACCAGAGTATGATCCACCGTGTGATCGGGAAACGTGTTCAAATGTGTCTCAGTTTTCGTACCCTGGTACTCGGGTGCAACATTCCAGACGCTTTACTAACACTCTCCCCACTTGGAGAGTCAGTGCCTTTAAACTCCTGTTTGGCCCAGTTTGCAATTTCTGCGTAAGATGAACAGGAAGAGGGAGAACCAATGAGAGACTAGCTGGAGCTCTCTGGACAGGCAAATTTAACTCTCATTTCCCACCAGGAAGAGGAATTAACCAAAGGCTCAGCATGCGATGCCGGAACCAAACTAGGGCCTGAAGCAATCCTGCGGTGTTGCGGCCAGCTCAGAAGAAAGCGAGTTGAAGAAAGGAGCTCAGGGGCACTGTAATTCACAAACCTGCAGAGTTATAAATGACAGCTATCGTCCAAAAATATATTGAAGGAAGGCTGCCAAGAGGAGTTGAAAGCAGGGCAGAATTGCAGGAAACCGATTTCAGGAGGTAGACTGGAATTGCATGTAAAGCATAGGAAAAGAGGCAGAACGTCCACAATGATGCACTTGGCCAAAAAGGGCGTATGCGTTTTTTCCTGAATATATTCAGGAAAAAATGCATACGCCCTTTTTGGTCAACCAAGCAAGCTTGCAAAGGAAATCTGCACTACAAAGAAGTCTCACTGCCCCCCGGTCAAAAGGGCCATCTGAAAAAAGTGTAAAATCCAGAAAGGCAGGACAGGCCATGGAGAACTGGGAGCCTTGTTATGCTGATGGGCGGGATGTAAATTGCCAGCAGCCACTCTGGAGAAGTGTATGGTGTTTCCTGAAACATCCAAAAAACCAAGCAACAGATCCTAGGTCACTTCCACTTATGGTCCTATAGCTTAGGGAAATTAAAATCAAAAAGACACAGCCACCCCAAAGTTTGGGCCGGCTCTGTTTACAAGAACCTCGTTTACAGTACAAGTTCAATATCACAGAAAGCGAAAAATGGATAAAGAAGTTGTGGTACTTACGTACAATGCAATATCACTCAGCAATGAAATCTATGTCATCAAGCCTGTAGCAGCATCATGAGTGGATTCAGGTACGATGATTCTAAGTGAAATAAGTCACACAGAAAAAGAAACATCATAAGATATCACTACTACACGGAATGTAAACTTGGCTACACAAGAACTGAATTACAAAACAGAACAGGGCCTCAAATGTAGAAAACCAACTTATGCTTGCTTAAGGGGAAAGGTGAGTTGGGGTGCTTCATAAAACCAGAGATTGAAATTAGCACAGATACCGTTCCATAAGCCAAATATGTAATAGACAAGAGCTACTCCTTGCTCAACGAAGTGGACTCAACACCCCATATTAAACGCCTAAGAATATACCTGACTAGTAAGAATCTTAAAACCTATGGATTTATATGTCTCTGAAAGAGAATCAAGCGTGTGTACAGCGGCATAAGCGCAGCAGTGATAGGATTGGTGAGGTTCGGTGAGCAAATGCAGACCCTTTGAAGTCATATTGCATGGTACCCATTCCATGGGTCTCAACTCTCCAGGTTTAAGGGATTCTTCCTTCAGCTAAAACATGCATGTGGAACCCAGAGTATGATCCACCGTGTGATAGGAAAACGTGTTCAAATGTCTCTCAGTTTTCGTGCCCTGGTACTCGGGTGTAACATTCCAGATGCTTTACTAACACTCTCCCTACTTGGAGAGTCAGTGCCTTTAACCTCCTGTTTGGCCCAGTTTGCAATTTCTGTGGAAAATGAACAGGAATAGGGAGAACCAATGAGAGACTAGGTGGAGGTGTCCGGACGGGCAAATTTAACTCTCATTTCCCACCAGGAAGAGGAATTAACCAAAGGCTCAGCGTGCCATTCCAAAACCACACTAGGGCCAGACGGAATCATGCGGTGTTGCGGCCAGCTCACAAGAAAGCGAGTTGAAGAAAGGAGCTCAGGGGCACTGTAATTCACAAACCTGCAGAGTTATAAATGACAGCCATCTTCCAAAAATATATTAAAGTAAGGCTGCCAGAGGAGTTGAAATCGGGGCAGAATTGCAGGAAACCGATTTCAGGAGGTAGACTGGAATTGCATGTAAAGCATAGGAAAAGAGGCAGAACGTCCACAATGATGCACTTGGCCAAAAAGGGCGTATGCGTTTTTTCCTGAATATATTCAGGAAAAAACGCATACGCCCTTTTTGGCCAACCAAGCAAGCTTGCAAAGGAAATCTGCACTACAATGAAGTCTCACTGCCCCCCGGTCAAAAGGGCCATCTGAAAAAAGTGTAAAATCCAGAAAGGCAGGACAGGCCATGGAAAACTGGGAGCCTTGTTATGCTGATGGGCGGGATGTAAATTGCCAACAGCCACTCTGGAGAAGTGTATGGTGTTTCCTGAAACATCCAAAAAACGAAGCAACAGAGCCTAGTGCATTTCCACTTATGGTCGTATCGCTTAGGGAAATAATAATCAAAAAGACACAGCCTCCCCAATGTTTGGGACGGCTCTGTTTACAAGAACCTCGTTTACGGTACAGGTTCAATATCGCAGAAAGCGAAAAATGGATAAAGAAATTGTGGTACTTACGTACAATGCAATATCACTCAGCAATGAAATCTATGTCATCAGGCCCGTGACAGCATAATGAGTGGATTCAGGTATGATGATTCTAAGAGAAATAAGTCACACAGAAAAAGAAACATCATAAGATATCACTACTACACGGAATGTAAACTTGGCTACACAGGAACTGAATTACAAAACAGAACAGGGTCTCAAATGTAGAAAACCAACTTATGCTTGCTTAAGAGGAAAGGTGAGTTGGGGTGCGGCATAAAATCAGAGATTGAAATTAGCACAGATACCGTTCCATAAGCCAAATACGTAATAGACAAGAGCTACTCCTTGCTCAACGAAGTGGACTCAACACCCCATATTAAACGCCTAAGAATATACCTGACTAGTAAGAATCTTAAAACCTATGGATTTATATGTCTCCGAAAGAGAATCAAGCGTGTGTACAGTGTCATAAACGCAGCAGTGATAGGATTGGTGAGGTTCGGTGAGCAAATGCAGACTCTTTGAAGTCATATTGCATGGTACCCATTCCATGGGTCTCAACTCTCCAGGTTTAAGGGATTCTTCCTTCAGCTAAAACATGCATGTGGAACCCAGAGTATGATCCACCGTGTGATCCGGAAACGTGTTCAAATGTGTCTCAGTTTTCGTCCCCTGGTACTCGGGTGCAACATTCCAGACGCTTTACTAACACTCTCCCCACTTGGAGAGTCAGTGCCTTTAACCTCCTGTTTGGCCCAGTTTGCAATTTCTTCGGAAGATGAACAGGAATAAGGAAAAACAATGGGAGACTATCTGTAGGTGTCTGGACGGGCAAATTTAACTCTCATTTCCCACCAGGAAGATAAATGAACCAAAGGCTCCGTGTGCCATGCTGGAACTAGATTAGGGCCTGAGGAGATCCTGCGGTGTTGCGGCCAGCTCACAAGAAAGCGAGTTGAAGAAAGGAGCTCAGGGGCACTGTAATTCAGAAACCTGCGGAGTTATAAATGACAGCTATCATCCAAAATTATACTGAAGTAAGGCTGCGAAGAGGACTTGAATGCGGGGCAGAATTGCTGGAAACTGATTTCAGAACGTACACGGGAGTAGCTCTTAAAGCATAGGAAAAGAGACAGAACTTGGAAAATAATGCACTTGGCAAAAAAGGGCATATGTGTTTTATCCAGAGCTCTCATAACTGAGGGGAGGAGATTCCCAGCAGGCTCCAACTGCCACCTGAGGGCTCACATTGCCAAGGCAACGTGAGCATGCCAGGCAGGAGTTACCTCACAGCAGAGGTCCCACCTCACAGAAGGGTGAGAAACCCAGCCAACATCAGACTCTCACCAGAGGGCCCACATCACCAAGGGGATGGGAACCAGGCAGGAGTGTCTTCACATCAGTGGGGCCACATCATCGAAAGCTGAGGTACTCAGCACATGTGTCCTCAAACCAGAGGACCCACATCACCAAGGACCTCGGAGTGAGGCAGGCAGGAGTAGCCTCACAACACTGGGCACATAGAATAAAAACGTGAGGAATCCAGCAGTTGGAACCTCCCAGCAGGCGGCCCAGAGCACCGAGGCTATGGGATCCAGGCCACAGTGAACTCACAGAAGAGGGCCCATGTCATGAAACTGAGCAACCCAGCCATTGGGACCTCAGAGCAGGAGGCCCACATCCCCATGGGGATGGAATTCTGGTAGGAGTGTCCTCGCACCACTGAGAACGTATCAGAAAATTTTGGGCGACCAGCAGTTAGGGCCTGACGCCAGAGGACCCTCATCACCAAGGGAAGGAGGCTCCCAGCAGGCTCCAACTGCCACCAGAGGGCTGATGTCGTCAAGGCGATGTGTGCCAACCAGGCACGAATGACCTCACAGCAGAGGGCCCACCTCAGAGAAGTGTGACGAACCCAGTCAGGATCAGACTCGCACCAGAGGGCCCACATCACCAAATGGATTGGAACCAGGCAGGAGTGTCCTCACATGAGTAGGGCCACATCATCTAAAGGTGAGGAACCCAGAACATGTGGCTTCAAACCATAGGACACCCATCACCAAGGGGCTGGGAGTGAGGCAGGCAGGAGGAGCCTCATAACAGAGGGCCCAAAAATAAGAAAGGTGAGGAATCCAGCAGTTGGAACCTCCCAGCAGGCGGCCCAGAGCACAGAGGCTAGAGGAACCAGGCCAGAGTGAACTAACACCAGACAGCCCACATCATGAAACTGTGAGCAACCCAGACATTGGGACCTCAGAGCAGAAGGCCCACATCCCCATGGTGATGGGAACATGACAGGAGTGTCCTGGCATCACTGGGCTCACATCAGAAAACGTGGGGTGCTCAGAAGTTAGGGCCTGACGCTAGAGGGCACTCATCACCGAGAGGAGGAGGCTCCCAGCAGGCTCCAGCTGCCACCAGAGGGCCAACGTCGCCAAGGCGATGTGTGCCAGCCTGGCAGGAGTGACCTCACAGCAGAGGGCCCACCTCACAGAAGGGTGAGGAACACAGCCAGGATCAGACTCTCACCAGAGGGCCCACAACACCAAGGGGATGGGAACCAGTCAGGACTGTCCTCCCACCAGTGGGACAACATCATCGAAAGGTGAGGATCCCAGCACATGTGTCCTCAAACCAGAGGAACCACATCACCAAGGGGTTCGGAATGAGGCTGGCAGGACTGGCCTCACAACACAGGGTCCATAGAATATAAAAGTTGAGGAATCCAGCAGTTGGAACCTCCCAGCAAGTGGCCCAGAGCACCGAGGCTATGGGATCCAGGCCGCAGTGAACTCACAGCAGAGGGCCCACATCATGAACCTGTGAGCAGCCCAGCTGTTGGGACCTCAGAACAGAAGACCCACATCCCCATTGGGATGGGAACCTGGCAGGAGTGGCTTTGCACCACTTAGCACATATCAGAAAATGTTAGGAGCCCAGCAGTTAGGGCCTGATGCCAGGGGGCCCTCATAACTGAGGGGAGGAGACTCCCAGCAGGTTCCAACTGCCAACAGAGGGCCCACGTCTACAAGGTGGCATGCACCAGCCAGGCAGTAGTGACCTCACAGCAGAGGGCCTATCTCACAGAAGGGTGAGGAACCGAGGCAGGATGAGACTCTCACCAGAGGGCCCACAACACCAAGGGGATGGGAACCAGTCAGGACTGTCCTCCCACCAGTGGGGCCACATCATCGAAAGGTGAGGAACCCAGCACATGTGGCCTCATATCAGAGGACATACATCACAAAGGGGATGGGAGTGAGGCAGGTAGGAGTAGCCTAAAAACAGAGGGCCCAAAGAATAAAAAAAGTGAGGAATCCAGCATTTGGAACCTCCCAGCAGGCGGCCGAGAGCACAGAAGCTATGGGATGCAGGCAGGAGTTAACTAACACCAGAGAGCCCACATCATGAAACTGTGAGCAACCCAGGCATTGGGACCTCAGAGCAGAAAGCCCACATCCCCATGGGGATGGGAACCTGACAGGAGTGTCCTGGCATCACTGGGCTCACATCAGAAAACGTGGGGAGCCCAGCAGTTAGAGCCTGATGCTAGAGGGCCGTCATCACCGAGGGCAGGAGGCTCCCAGCAGGTTCCATGTGCCAACAGAGGGCCCACGTCGCCAAGGTGATGTGTGCAAGTCAGGCAGGATTGACCTCACAGCAGAGGGCCTACCTCACAGAAGAGTGAGGAACCCAGCCAGGATAAGACTGTCACCAGAAGGCCCACATCACCAAGGGGATGGGAACCAGGCAGGAGTGTCCTCACACCAGTGGGGCCACATCATTGAAAGTTGCCTAACCCAGCACATGTGGCCTCAAACCAGAAGACCCACATCACGAAGGGGTTGCGAGTGAGGCAGGCAGGAGGAGCATCACAACACAGGACCCATAGAATACAAAAGTTGAGGAATCGAGCAGTTGGAACCTCCCAGCAGGCAGCCAAGACCACAGAGGCTATGGGATCCAGGCCACAGTGAACTAACACCAGAGAGCCCACATCATGAAATTGTGATCAACCCAGCCGTTGGAACCTCAGAGCAGAAGGCCCACATCCCCATGGGGATGGGAACCTAAGAGGAGTGCTTGAGCAACACTGGGCTCACTAAGAAAAGTTGGGGAGCCCAGCAGTTAGGGCCTGACGTCAGAGGGCCCTCATCACAGAGCTGAGGAGGCTCCCAGCAGGGTCCAATTGCCACCAGAGGGCTCATGTCAACAAGGCGAGGTGAGCAACCCAGGCAAGAGTTACCTGATAGTAGAGGGCCCACCTCACAGATGGGTGAGGAACCCAGCCAGGATCAGACTCTCACCAGAGCGCCCACATCACAAAGGGGATGGGACCCAGTCAGGATTATCCTCACACCAGTGGGGCCTCATCATCTTAAGGTGAGGAACCCAGCACATGTGTCCTCAAACCAGAGGACCCACATCACCAAGGGCCTTGGAGTGAGGCAGGCAGGAGTAACCTCACAACACAGGGCACATAATATAAAAAACGTGAGGATTCCAGCATTTAGACCTTCCAGCAGGCGGCCCAGAACACCGAGGCTATGGGATCCAGGCCACAGTGAACTCACAGCAGAGGGCCCACATCACAAAACTGTGAGCAACCCAGGAGTTGAGACCTCAGCGCAGAAGGACCACATCCCCATGGGAATGGGAACCTGGCTGGAGTGTCCTCGCACCACTGGGCGCACATCAGAAAATGTGGGGAGCCCACCATTTAGGGCCTGACGCCAGAGGGCCGTCATCACCGAGAGGAGGAGGCGCCCTGCACGCTCCAACTGCCACCAGAGGGCTCACGTCTCCAAGGTGACGTGTGCCAGCCAGGCAGGAGTGACCTCACAGCAGAGGGCCTACCTCACAGAACGTTGAGGAACCCAGCCAGGATTAGACTCTCGCCAGAGGGCCCACCTCACCAAGGGGATGGGAACCAGGCAGGAGTGTCCTCACACGAGTGGGGTCACATCATCGAAAGGTGAGGAACGCAGCACATGTGGCCTCAAGCCATAGGACAGTCATCACCAAGGGGCTGGCAGTGAGGCAGGCAGGAGGAGCCTCACAACAGAGGGCACATAGAATAAAAAAGTTGAGGAATCCAGCAGTTGGAACCTCCCAGCAGGCGGCTCAGAGCACCGATGATAAGGGATCCTTGCCGGAGTGAACTCACAGCAGAGGGCCCACATCATGGTACTGTGAGCAAGCCAGCCGTTTTGACCTCAGAGCAGAAGGCCCATATCGCCATGGGGATGGGAACCTGGCAAGAGTCTCCTCACTCACTTGGCGCACATCAGAAAATGTGGGGAGCCCAGCAGTTATGGTCTAAGGCAAGAGGGCCCTCATCACCGAGGGGAGGAGGATCCCAGCACACTCCAACTGCCACCAGAGGGCCCACGTCGCCAAGGTGACGTGTGCCAGACAGGCATGATTGACCTCACAGCAGAGGGCCCACCTCACAGAAGGGTGAGGAACCCAGCCAGGATCAGACTCTCACCTGAGGGCCCACATCAGCAAGGGGATGGGAACCAGTCAGGACTGTCTTCCCTCCAGTGGGGTCACATCATCGAAAGGTGCAGAACCCAGCACATGTGGCCTCAAATCAGAGGACACATATCACAAAGGGAATGGGAGTGAGGCAGGCAGGAGTAGCCTAAAAACAGAGGGCCCAAAGAATAAGAAAGGTGAGGAATCCAGCAGTTGGAACCTCCTAGCAGGCGGCCCAGAGCACAGAAGCTATGGGATACAGGCAGGAGTGAACTAACAGCAGAGAGCCCACATCATGAAACTGTGAGCAACCCAGGCTTTGGGACCTCAGAGCAGAAGGCCCACACCCCAATGGGGATGTGAACCTGGCTGGAGTGTCCTCGCACCACTGGGCGCACATCACAAAATGTAGGGAGCCCAGCAGTTAGGGCCTGATGCCAGAGGGCCCTCATCACCGAGGAGAGGAGGCTCCCAGCAGGCTCCAAGTGCCACCAGAGGGCTCATGTCCACAAGGCGAGGTGAGCAAGCCAGGCAGGAGTGACCTCACAGCAGACGGCCCACCTCACAGATGGGTTAGGAACCCAGCCAGGATCAGACTCTCAACAGAGGGCCCACATCACCAAGGGGATGTGAACCAGGCAGGAGTCTCCTAAGACCATTGGTCCCACATCATCGAAAGGTGAGGAACCCAGCACATGTGGCCTCAAACCAGACGACACACATCACGAAGGGGCTGGGAGTGAGGCAGGCAGGAGGATCCTCACAACAGAGGGCCCAAAAAATTAAAAAAGTGAGGAATCCAGCAGTTGGAACCTCCCAGCAGGCGGCCAAGAGCACAGAGGCTATGGGATCCAGGCTTCTGTGAACTAACACCAGAGAGCCCACATCATGAAAATGTGAACAACCCAGCCGTTGGGACCTCAGAGCAGAAGGCCCACATCCCCATGGAGATGGGATCCTAAGAGGAGTGCCAAAGCATCACTGGGCTCACTAAGAAAAGTTGGTGAGCCCAGCAGTTAGGGCCTGACGCAAGAGGGCTCTCATCACCGGGGGGAAGAGATTCCCAGCACGCTCCAACTGCCACCACACGGCTGACTTCACCAAGGCAATGTGTGCCAGCCATGCAGGAGTGACCTATCAGCAGAGGGTCTCCCTCACAGGTGGGTGAGGAACAAAGCCAGGAACAGACTCTCACCAGGGGGTCCACATAACCACGTGGATGAGAACCAAGCAGGAGTGTCCTCACACTAGTGGGGCCACATCATCGAAAGGTGAGGAACCCAGCAAAAGTGGCCACAAACCAGAGGACCCACATCACCAAGGGGTTGAGAGTGAGGTAGGTGTCTGGACGGGCATATTTAACACTCATTTCCCACCAGGAAGAGGAATTAACCAAAGGCTCAGCGTGCCCTGCCAGAAGCAGATTAGGGCCTGAAGCAGTCTTGCGGGTTTGCGGCCAGCTCACAAGAAAGCGAGTTGAAGAAAGGAGCTCAGGGGCCCTGTAATTCACAAACCTGCAGAGTTATAAATGACAGATAACGTCCAAAAATATATTGAAGTAAGGCTGCGAAGAGGACTTGAAAGCGGGGCAGAATTGCAGGAAACCGATTTCAGGAGGTAGACTGGATTTGCATTTAAAGCATAGGAAAAGAGGCAGAACATCGACAATGATGCACTTGGCAACAAAGGGCGTATGAGTTTGTTCCTGAATATATTCAGGAAAAAACACATACGCCCTTTTTGGCAAACCAAGCAAGCTTGCAATGGAAATCCGAACTACTATGAAGTGTCACTTCCCCCCGGTCTAAAGGGCCATCTGAGAAAAGTGTAAAATCCAGAAAGGCAAGACAGGCCATGGGGAAAAAGGAGCCTTGTTATGCTGATGGGCGGGATGTACATTGCCAACAGCCACTCTGGAGAAGTGTATGGTGTTTCCTGATACATCTGAAAAACAAAGCAACAGAGTCTAGGGCATTTCCACTTATGGTCCTATAGCTTAGGGAAATTAAAATCAAAAAGACACAGCCACCCCAAAATTTACAATGGCTCTGTTTACAGGAGCCTCTTCTACAGTACAAGTTAAATATCCCAGAGAACAAATAATTGATAAAGAAGTTGCGGTACTTATGTACAACAGAATACCACTCAGCAATGAAATCTGTGTCACCAGGCCTGTACCAGCATAATGAGTGGATTGAGGCATGATGATTCTAAGTGAAATAAGTCACACAGAAAAAGAAACATCATAAGGTATCACTAATGCACGGAATGTAAACTTGGCTACACATGAACTGAATTACAAAACAGAACAGGGTCTCAAGTTTAGAAAACCAACTTATGCTTGCTTAAGGGGAAAGGTGAGTTGGGGTGCTGCATAAAACCAGAGTTTGAAATTAGCACAGATACCGTTCCATAAGCCAAATATGTAATAGACAAGACCTACCCCTTGCTCAACGAAATGGACTCAACAATGAGGTATCACCTCACACCTGTTAGAATGGGCATCATCTGAAAATCTACAAACAACAAATGCTGGAAAGGGTGTGGAGAAAAGGAAGCCTCTTCCACTATTGTTGGGAATATAAATTGATACAGTCACTATGGAGAACAATATGGAGTTTCTTAAGAAACTAATAATAGAATTACCATATGATACAGCAATCCCAGGACTGGACATATACTCAGACAAAACCATAAATCAAAAAGAGACATTCACCGCAATGTTCATTGCATCACTATTTACAATATCGAGGTAATGGAAGCAACCTAAATGCCCACAGACAGACGAATGCATAAAGCTGTGGTACATATATAAAATGGAATATTACTAAGCCATGAAAGGAATGAAATTGGGTCATTTGTAGAGACGTCGATGGATCTAGAGACTGTCATACAGAGTGAAGTAAGTCAGAAAGAGAAAAACAAATCTTGTATATTCATGCATATATGTGGAACCTAGAAAAACTGTACAGATTAACCGTTTTGCAAGGCATAAATAGAGCAACAGATGTAGACAACAATCGTATGGACAACAAGGGGGGAAAGCTCTTGGAGGGGTGGTGGTGGGAGGAGTTGAGAGATTGGGATTGGCATGTAAACATTTATATGTATAAAATAGATAACCAATGAGAACCTGCTGTATAAAAATATAAAATAAAATTCAAAATTAAAAAGAAATAAAATTTAAAAAAATAAAACAGAAAAAACAATTATTCCCTTCACATACATGTATTTATATGAATAAATTATTTCCATGCTTATATCTGTAAATACAAAAAAGAGGAATAAAATCTACCTTGAACCAAAAACAAAGAAGAGAAAAAAAAAAACAGAACCCACCAGTTACTCAGAGGAAAACCGTATCAGGGCACTTGCTCCAGTTGTAAACAATTCTGAAGTTGGTCAGTGGTGGGGAATCGTCTCCCATTCAGCCAGCAGCCCCCACACAACAAGCGTCCTCATTGCAAAGCTGGGGCACCGTGCCGAGGCATCTGTGAGTAAACGTGAGCTGAGCCCCAGGCCAGTTGCTGCTGAACTGTTCCCGCCCTTCCCAGGTAAAACACCTGAATATATACAAGGACTTGAAAGCCTAGAGGAAGGGCCATGGAGCCACACGAGTGACAGCATGCCAGCTGACTTGGTGCCTGCAGGCCAGCCAGGATGGTCCTGGCCCTGGGTGCTCTTCTGGAAGATTTCCATTTCCCTGCCTGAGATACCCGTCCTGTCCCTGCCCCCACTGCTTTTTTCCTTCCTCACCTCTGCCCAGGGAGAAATTCCAGCAGCAGGTATGGGTGACACATCCTCTTCTTTAGCAGGTGGCAGCCTGGCAACTGCTGCAGAAAGTCCAGCAGAGCCCCACTCACACTGGGCCACCCACAAAGCTGTGGCCTCTCACTCCCTCCCACCAGCCCAGCCCCGAGACTGCTGACAGGGCAGAGAAAATGGCGTCAGGCACAGCTGCAGGGGCTTTTGCTGCCTGGAGTGGTATTTATATTGATCTCAACCCAGGCACACCTGGGGAGGGCTGGCCGGCATGGTAAGGCTGCCCAGGTAGCCAATCATCACCCCTCAGGGGCTCACAGTTGCAGAAAATGGAACTTGCTGAACCGGCCAGGTCCAAGGAACAGGTGTGGGCTCCTGAGAGTCAGGATAGACAAGGGGCTGCAGCTTTGGCTTGTTTTCTAATCATTTTATCTGGCCCATGAGTGGGAGACAACTTCAAGAAAACCCTCTCCTAATGAGAGGAACCCAGGAGTCAGGGAGAGGAGGGGTGGGTGGTGGTTGGAGACAGAGGCCTGGTGCCCTGGGTGCAGTGGAAGTCTCTGGAAGACCAGGTGGAGGGAGGCCACACAGAGTGACGCCCAGGGTCACAGACCTGTCGGAGCTGCTGTTTGTTAGTTCAAGTCCTGCTCTGAGGTGCTCTGTGTCAGCTCTGAGCGACAGGTGAGCTGGGGGTGCTCTTCAATGAGGGCTATGTGCACGGTTCCTGTGTGCCCAGCCCTGCCACGGTACCTGCAAGGGTAGCTCTGTATCCTGGGAGGGGCCTGACCATGAGAGCCCCGTGGGCTGGGTTGGGGGTGGGGTACCTGCCCAGGAGAGCTCCATATCCTGGGATTGGCCTGACCACGAGAGCCCCATGGGCTGCTGGGGACCTGGTAAAGGATGTCAGGACAGTCAGTGAAGCCACCGAGGATATACCTCCAGTTGCTCCTGATTCCTACACCCTGCTGGTCATTCTACCAACCACCAGGACATGGTATTCTGTATTAGTCTTCAATGATGCCTTCTTTTGTATTCCATTAGTCCCAGAGTCACAAGAAATTTTGGCTTGTGAGTGGCAGGACTCAACATACAACTAAAACAATACTTCCGGGCCGTCTTGCCCCAAGGGTTCAAATATTCCCACACCATCTTTGGGGAAAGCTTAGCTAACGACCGAAAAGTTCTACCTCTGGAAAAGGAAACCCTCCTTCAATATGCAGACGACATTCTGATCGCCAGCCCTACTAAGGAGGCCTCTGAACTACCAAGCCAATAAAGGATAGAAGTTGTCCAAGAAAAAGCTCAAATATCACAGACTGCGGTGACCTGCCTGGGCTTCATTCTCACACAAGGTCAGAGAAGCCCATCCCAGGAAAGGGAAGAAACCATTTGCAGCCTTACCCCTTTCTAAAACTAGAAGACAGCTTAGGGGTTCCTGGGGAGGCCAGGGTTTGCTGCTTCTGGATCCCTAACTACAGTCTACTAGCTGGGCCTCTATATGAAACACTGAAAGGAAAAGATGATGATCCTTTTGAACAGAATCCAGAAGTGGCCTTTCAAGAATGGAAAGAGCAGTCAATTCAGACCCTTGCCCTGGAACTCCCTAATTGAGCTAAACCCTTTGACCTTTCCATTCCCGGTGAAAGGTGAATCGCCATTGGAGAATTAGTGCAAAAACTGGGACCACTTGAAATGGAACAACGCAAGAATGCCATCCAGGTAGGATAAACTACAGTCACCAAGGGGCTTGGCCCACTGCCACATCTGGCCAAGATACTGGCGGTATCTAAAAACCTGGAAATCAGCAGCCCAAAAGGCCACCTCCCTCCTAAGGGAAAAGGACCCCACGTGGTGATCCTAATCACCAACCATGCCCTGAAGTTGCAGGGTTCGCTCCGTGGGCACACCGACCTCGAGTGAGGAGGCCCTCCAACTCCAACATCCAGAGAGATAACCGGGGGCAACAGGGCACCATGACGACTCGTGTGAACATCACTTGACCTGGAGTTTCTCTAATAAAACAACAATAGTGTGTCCCGAAGGAGTAGACTACTGCTTGCAAGACTTCCTGCACCCGGAGGGGAGCTAATAATCTTGGCGGGGCAACCGTATATCACACTGTCACCATAGAAAAGCCTACAGACACCGTGATGATGGTGGCCAATAAGACCGGCTGGACTCCTGTTTACTTCAAAAGGCTGTTGACTCAGTGGCCATCATGGTCCTTGATCACCACTGACCCTGGACTGTCTGGGAGTTGAGTGGGCAGGGCTCTGACACCTGGTGCTGTTTTTACGTTAATTCAGGGGCCTAATTGAAGAAAGAGCAGACTACTGGTCAGAGCATCTAGGCTGGCAGAAACGGTCAGCCTAAGGTGGCCGAACAAATGTGGGGCGGGGTGAAACCGGCCCCCACAGCGTCTCTGCACATCTCTTTCCTGGACCCTTAAAGGTCATTAGAATCTATAACACTTCCAATGCTGGTGCTCAGGCGGACGAGCAGGGAGGCAGGGGTCCTGGGGCCAATCAACGTCACCTGGAGGCTGCTGGGGAGAAGTTCTGACCCTCGTCCCCTGGTATGAGGGCTCCCAACTCAGCACTCAGCAGTTACAGAAGAAGGGTCTGCACCCTCAGCACTCCAAGAATGAGGAACGGGACAAAAGGCAGAGGAGGGTTTTGTCCCCAGCAAGGCCCATTAAAAATCCCTGGGAGATAAAAATAGAATGTGGGCAATAAAGTCAAGTCTGACCTTTTTTATCCTTTGTGCTTTGTCTAATTTCACGTGCTCCTAGGGTCCCGCATGCAGAGGTTCCACACCCGGCACTTCAGACCAGATTTCCTGGTGCAGAATGGCTGGGTCGACACCTCAGCTCCTGGGGCCCAGTGCAGACTCCGAGATATAGAGCCTGAGCTGCAGCCAACCCGGCCCTTGAGAGCTCCGCCCCCTCCCTCCCACTGACTCTGACAGGATCTCTACACAGCAGCCCAGCCCACAGCCCACGGGGTAGTGCATGCTCTCACCTCTCCATTCTCTGATGAAAATATAAAGTTTCCTTTGCTTGGGAACCAAACTCAGTCTCGATCTGTTGGCCCCAATGACACTGGGCAGGGGGACCCTTGTTGGGGTCCACTCTGGAGGATCAGTAACAGAAATTGAGACTATTGTAACTTCAATGAACAGATGTGTGAGCCAAACTGTAGTTAACATAGAACAGTTTATAAGGCTCGGGTAAAATAAGATGTTTCTAACACTTCCATTTGATATTTCCATCACTTTATTATAAGCAAGTTCAGTGAGAAGGTTTGTCCTATTTGTCAGGTCAATATTAGAGAAATGAAGTGATTTCTTTCCAAGGATGTACATCTAATAATCTTGGTTAAAGCTTCAATCTTGTTTTAAATGCTTTTCCATTGAAAATGATACCTCTCTTTCAGCTCCCCCATTTCTGAGAAGTATAAAATCTTATAATTTATTATTACCAAAGGGGAAAGGTGGGAGGAGGGATAAATTAACAGTTTGGAATTAACACATACACATTGCTATGTATAAAATAGATCATCAACAAGGAACTACTGTATAGCACAGGGAACTACACTCAATATTGTGCAATAACCTATAAGGGGAAATAATCGGAAAAAGAACAGATATTTTTATTGACATCATCTATCAATGACAGTTAAAGTGTAACCTAAGGGAAGCCGGTGGTGAGTGCTTCTGACCCTGAAGACTTCAGTCATCTAAAGTTTGCACTCTGCCTACTTCCCAAGGCCCTTAATGAACATATGTGTAGCCGTAGCTTAAAAAACTCCCCAGTTTGGGTTTCGGGGAGACACTGATTTTGAAAAAGCCCTGGTGTTCTCCTTACATGAATGGGACTCTTCCTACTGCTAAAACATGTCTGTCACATCCAGAGGATGGTATACCGTCTGATCGGGAAGAGTTTGGAAAAGGCATCTCATCTCCTCATCTCCTGGTGCTCGGGTTCACCCCTCCAGCGTCTTTACTAACAGTCTCCCCACTTGGAGATGTCAACACTGTCAACATCCTGTTGCGTACAGTTTGGAATTTGTCCAGAGGATGAAGCGGAAGGATGAGGAACAATGAGAGACAAGTCCTAGGTGTTCAGACAGGCACATGTCACTCTAATTTCCAATCAGGAAGATGAATTGACCAAAGGCTAGGGTTGCCCATGGAAACAGTATAGGGCTTGAGGAAATCCCACTGCTTTGTGGCCAGTTCCCATAAACACAAGTTGAACAATGGAACTCAGGGGCAGTAAAATTCACGAAACTGCAGAGTTGAAAATATCTATCACTGAAAAATGTCTTGAGGAAAGTCAAAGAAAAGGATTGGCAAGCAAGGGAGAATGGCAGGAAAGGGATTTGAGGAGGTAGAAAGGACTCGCCATTAAGCACAAGAAAAGGGGCTGAACATTGCCAACATTGCAGTTGGCCAAAAAGGCTGTATGCGTTTTTTTCTGTATATATTCAAGAAAAGGGCATACACTTTTTTAGCCAACCAAACAGGTGGGCACTGGAAATCAATACTACAAAAGATATCACTTCACATCAGTCAGAAGAGCCATCCTCATAAAGTGTAAACGCCAGAAATGCAGGACAGGGCAAGGAGAAGAGGGAGCTCTGTGAGGCTTATAGTGGAAATTATATTGCCAATGGCCATTCTGGAGAAGTGTATTGTGTTTACTAAAGCATCTAAAAAATGAGCTACAGAGCATAGGGCACTTGCACTCATGGGCGTATATCTAGGGAAAAACAAAAATCGAGAGGACACAGGCACCCCAATGTTTACTGCCTCTCTGTTTAAAAGATCCTCGACTAGGATATAACTTAAATGTCTCTGGAGGGAAAAAATGGATAGAGATGTGGTACTTATGTAGAGTGGAATATTACTCAGCCTGGAAATCAATGAAATATGGCCAGTTGTAACAACTCCGGAGGAGTTACGTATGATCATTCTAAGTGACATAAATATGTAGAAAACACGCGTAAGGCTGCTAAACGGGAAAGGTGGGGAGGGGTGAGGCATCATCCAGGAGGTTGAAATTAGCAAAGATACCATTCCAAATACCAAACTGATAATCAACAAGGCCTACACGGTAGCTAAAAGAACTGCACTCAGCACACTCAAGTCACCGGAAAAGAATATCTATGACTGGTAAGAATCTGAAAAAGAAATTATTGATGTCTCTCTGTACGTGAATTAAGTGGATGTACAGCAGCAAGAAACAGAGCTTTGAAAATCAGCTGTAAACAACATAGTAATAAATTGAAAAAAATAAACGACAGAGAGACAGAGAAAACCTCTTACAACTTTTCCTCAGGGACGGTGATGCAACATGGATTGAACACATCTAGACCCACAGCAGGATGAGACATAAGGCTGGAAACTGTTCGCACTAAGAGAAATGTGAGGTTGGGTGAGGAAATGCACACCCTTTAAAGTAATACTACCTGGTACCCATTCAATGGGTCCCAAATCTGCAGGTTCAAGGAATCTTCCTACAGCTAAAACATGCATGGAAAACCCAGAGGACTGTACACCATGTGATCGGGAGATGTGTCTAAAATGCACCTCATTTATCCTCTCCTGGTGCTCCTGTTCATCATTCCAGCCACGTTACTTAGAATCTCCCCACTTAGAGAATCAGCACATTTAAACTTCTGTTTCACACATTTTGCAAATTGTGAGGAGGATGAACGGGAACAGGGGGAACCAATGAGAGAATAGTTGTAGGGGTTTGGACGGGCACATGTCACTCTAATTTCCCATTAAGAATAAGAATTAAAAAAAGGCTCAGCCCGCCTCGCCGGAGCCAAAATAGGGCCTGAAGCAATCCTGCGGTTTTGAGGCCAGCTCACAAAAGAGCAACTTAAAAAATGGAGCTCAGGGTCACTGCAATTCACAAACCTGCAGAGTTATAAATGAAAACTAACGTCCAAAAATATGTTGAGGTAAGGCAAAGAAGAGGATCTGAATGCAAGACAGAATTGCAAGAAACAGATTTCAAGAGATAGATTGGACTCGCCTTTAAAGCACATGAAAAGCGGCAGAATTTCGACAATGATGCAGTTGGCCCAAAAGGGAGTATGCGTTTTTTCCTGAATATATCCAGGAAAAAACGCATACGCACTTTATGGGCAAGCAAGCAAGCAAGCAATGCAAATGTGCACAACAAAGAAGTCTCATTTCCCACCGGTCAAAAGGGCCATCCGAAAAAATTGTAAAAACCAGAAATGCAGGACAGGCCATGGAGAACAGGGAGCCTTTATACGCTGATGGACAGTGTGTGAACTGCCGAGAGCCACTCTGGAGAAGTGTATGGTGGTTCCTAAATCATCTAAAACACAGAGCGACAGAGCATAGGGCACTTCCAATCACGGGAGTATATCTAGGGAAGTCTAAAAATCAACAAGACACAAGCACACCACAGTTTAGGGCTACTCTGTTTACAAGAACCTCAACTTCAGTACACCTTAAATATCCCAGGAAAGAGAACAATGGATAAAGAAAATGTGGTACTTATGTACAATGGAATATCTCTTCACCATGAAATCAATGTAATAAGGCTAGTAGAAGGATAAAGAGTGGATTGAGGTCCGATAATACTACTTGAAATAAGTCAAACAGAAAAAGAAACATATCATAAGATATCACTTATAGAGGGAGGATAAATATGGTTGCACAAAAAATGAATTACAAAACAGAACAGTGTCTCACATTTAGAAAACACACTTATGTCAGCTTAAGGGGAAAGGAGAGGTGGGGTGATGCATAAAACCAGAGTTTGAAATTAGCACAGATACCGTTCAATAAACCAAATAGGTATCAGACAAGATCTACACCTCGCTCAATGAACTGGCCTCAACACACCCTATACACCGCAGAGAAATATATCTGAGTAATAAGAATCTTAAAACCCATGTATTGATATATCTCCATAAGGGAATCAAGTGTGCGCAGAGCGGCACAAACACAGCAGTGAAAATGAGCTAAACCCCATTATAGAAATAAATTTTAAAACCAAAACGCAGAAACAATGAAAGAGAGAAAAATTCTTACAAAATTCGCTCAGGGGCTGTGATGCAACCTGGAATGACCACATATAAACCCACAGCTGGATAAGACATAAGGCTGGACACTTGGGGCTGAAAGGATTGGTGAGCTTTGGTGAGCAACTGCCGAAAGTTTAATGCAATACTTCATGCTACTTATTCCAAGGGTCCCAACACTCCAAGTTGAAGGGAATCTTCCTACAGCTAAACCATGCATGGGAAATCCAGCAGATGGTATACCATATGATCGGGAAAGGTTTCTAAAATGCACCTCATTTTCCTCTCCTGGGGCTCCGGATCAACATTCCAGCCACTTTACTAACAACATCTCCACATGGAGAGTCAATGCCTTTAAGTTCCGGTATCGCACAGTCTGCAGTTAGTGCGGAGGATGAATGGGAATAGGGGGAACCAGTGAGAAAATAGCTGTAGCGGTTTCAATGGGCACATGTCACTCTAATTTCACATCAGGAAGAAGAATTAACCAAAGGCAGAGCAAGGCGCCCCAGAAGAAGAATACGGCCTGAAGAAATCCTGTGGATATGAGGCAAGATCACAAAAATAAGAGCTGAAAAATGGAGCTAATGGCCACTGCAATTCAAAAACCTGCAGAGTTATAAAGGCCAACTATTTTCCAAAAGTATATTGAGGTAAGGCTATGAAGAGGCACTGAGAGCAAGGCAGAACTGCAGGAAACCGATTTCAGGAGGGAGACTGGAATTGCACTGAAAACATATGAAAAGACTCAGAACGTCGACAATGATGCACTTGGCCAAAAAGGGTGTATGCGTACTTTCCTGAATATATTCAGGAAGAAACGCATAGGCCCTTTCTGGCCAACCAAGCAGCTTGCAAAGGAAATTTGCACTACAATGAAGTCTCACTGCTCCCCGGTCAAAAGGCCTTCTGAAAAAAGTGTAAAATCCAGAAAGGCAGGACAGGCCATGGAGAACTGGGAGCCTTGTTATGCTGATGGGCGGGATGTAAATTGCCAGCAGCCACTCTGGAGAAGTGTATGGTGTTTCCTGAAACATCCAAAAAACAAAGCAACAGAGCCTAGGGCACTTCCACTTATGGTCCTATAGCTTAGGGAAATTAAAATCAAAAAGACACAGTCACCCCAAAGTTTCGGCGGGCTCTGTTTACAAGAACCTCGTTTACGGTACAGGTTCAATATCACAGAAAGCGAAAAATGGATAAAGAAGTTGTGGTACTTACGTACAATGCAATATCACTCAGCAATGAAATCTATGTCATCAGGCCCGTAGCAGCATAATGAGTGGATTCAGGTACGATGATTCTAAGTGAAATAAGTCACACAGAAAAAGAAACATCATAAGATATCACTACTACACGGAATGTAAACTTGGCTACACAAGAACTGAATTACAAAACAGAACAGGGCCTCAAATGTAGAAAACCAACTTATGCTTGCTTAAGGGGAAAGGTGAGTTGGGGTGCTTCATAAAACCAGAGATTGAAATTAGCACAGATACCGTTCCATAAGCCAAATATGTAATAGACAAGAGCTACACCTTGCTCAACGAAGTGGACTCAACACCCCATATTAAATGCCTAAGAATATACCTGACTAGTAAGAATCTTAAAACCTATGGATTTATATGTCTCTGAAAGAGAATCAAGCGTGTGTACAGCGGCATAAACGCAGCAGTGATAGGACTGGTGAGGTTCGGTGAGCAAATGCAGACCCTTTGAAGTCATATTGCATGGTACCCATTCCATGGGTCTCAACTCTCCATGTTTAAGGGATTCTTCCTTCAGCTAAAACATGCATGTGGAACCCAGAGTATGATCCACCGTGTGATCGGAAAACGTGTTCAAATGTGTCTCAGTTTTCGTCCCCTGGTACTCGGGTGCAACATTCCAGACGCTTTACTAACACTCCCCCACTTGGAGAGTCAGTGCCTTTAACCTCCTGTTTGGCCCAGTTTGCAATTTCTGTGGAAAATGAACAGGAATAGGGAGAACCAATGAGAGACTAGGTGGAGGTGTCTGGACGGGCAAATTTAACTCTCATTTCCCACCAGGAAGAGGGATTAACCAAAGGCGCAGCATGCCGTGCCAGAACCAAACTAGGGCCTGAAGCAATCCTGCGATGTTGCGGCCAGCTCACAAGAAAATGAGTAGAAGAAAGTAGCTCAGGGGCACTGTAATTCACAAACCTGCAGAGTTATAAATGACAGCTATCTTCCAAAAATATATTGAAGTAAGGGTGCCAAGAGGAGTTGAAAGCGGGGCAGAATTGCAGGAAACCGATTTCAGGAGGTAGACTGGAATTGCATGTAAAGCATAGGAAAAGAGGCAGAACGTCCACAATGATGCACTTGGCCAAAAAGGGCATATGCGTTTTTTCCTGAATATATTCAGGAAAAAACGCATACGCCCTTTTTGGCCAACCAAGCAAGCTTGCAAAGGAAATCTGCACTACAATGAAGTCTCACTGCCCCCCGGTCAAAAGGGCCATCTGAAAAAAGTGTAAAATCCAGAAAGGCAGGACAGGCCATGGAGAACTGGGAGCCTTGTTATGCTGATGGGCGGCATGTAAATTGCCAACAGCCACTCTGGAGAAGTGTATGGTGTTTCCTGAAACATCTAAAAAACAAAGCAACAGAGCCTAGGGCACTTCCACATATGGTCCTATAGCTTAGGGAAATTAAAATCAAAAAGACACAGCCACCCCAAATTTTGGGCCGGCTCTGTTTACAAGAACCTCGTTTACGGTACAAGTTCAGTATCACAGAAAGCAAAAAATGGATAAAGAAGTTGTGGTACTTACGTACAATGCAATATCACTCAGCAATGAAATCTATGTCATCAGGCCCGTAGCAGCATAATGAGTGGATTCAGGTACGATGATTCTAAGTGAAATAAGTCACACAGAAAAAGAAGCATCATAAGATATCACTAATACACGGAATGGAAACTTGGCTACAAAGGAACTGAATTACAAAACAGAACAGGGTGTCAAATGTAGAAAACCAACTTAGGCTTGCTTAAGGGGACGGATGAGTCGGGGTGCTGCATAAAACCAGAGATTGAAATTAGCACAGATACCGTTCCATAAGCCAAATATGTAATAGACAAGAGCTACTCCTTGCTCAACGAAGTGGACTCAACACCCCATATTAAACGCCTAAGAATATACCTGACTAGTAAGAATCTTAAAACCTATGGATTTATATGTCTCCGAAAGAGAATCAAGCGTGTGTACAGCGGCATAAGCGCAGCAGTGATAGGATTGGTGAGGTTCGGTGAGCAAATGCAGACCCTTTGAAGTCATATTGCATGGTACCCATTCCATGGGTCTCAACTCTCCAGGTTTAAGGGATTCTTCCTTCAGCTAAAACATGCATGTGGAACCCAGAGTATGATCCACCGTGTGATCGGAAAACGTGTTCAAATGTGTCTCAGTTTTCGTCCCCTGGTACTCGGGTG
The DNA here is from genome assembly GCF_964270905.1 of Leucopleurus acutus. Classification (NCBI taxonomy): domain Eukaryota; kingdom Metazoa; phylum Chordata; class Mammalia; order Artiodactyla; family Delphinidae; genus Leucopleurus; species Leucopleurus acutus. Next base: position 323,791 of record NW_028139194.1, read on the forward strand.
CAACATTCCAGATGCTTTACTAACACTCTCCCCACTTGGAGAGTCAGTGCCTTTAACCTCCTGTTTGGCCCAGTTTGCAATTTCTGTGGAAAATGAACAGGAATAGGGAGAACCAATGAGAGACTAGCTGGAGGTGTCTGGACGGGCAAATTTAACTTTCATTTCCCACCAGGAAGAGGAATTAACCAAAGGCTCAGCATGCGATGCCGGAACCAAACTAGGGCCTGAAGCAATCCTGCGGTGTTGCGGCCAGCTCACAAGAAAGCGAGTTGAAGAAAGGAGCTCAGGGGCACTGTAATTCACAAACCTGCAGTTATAAATGACAGCTATCGTCCAAAATATATTGAAGGAAGGCTGCCAAGAGGACTTGAAAGCGGGGCAGAATTGCAGGAAACCGATTTCAGGAGGTAGACTGGAATTGCATGTAAAGCATAGGAAAAGAGGCAGAACGTCCACAATGATGCACTTGGCCAAAAAGGGCGTATGCGTTTTTTCCTGAATATATTCAGGAAAAAACGCATACGCACTTTTTGGCCAACCAAGCAAGCTTGCAAAGGAAATCTGCACTACAATGAAGTCTCACTGCCCCCGGGTCAAAAGGGCTATCTGAAAAAAGTGTAAAATGCAGGAAGGCAGGACAGGCCATGGAGAACTGGGAGCCTTGTTATGCTGATCGGCGGGATGTAAATTGCCAACAGCCACTCTTGAGAAGTGTATGATGTTTCCTGAAACATCAAAAAAACAAAGCAACAGAGCCTAGGGCACTTCCACTTATGGTCCTATAGCTTAGGGAAATTAAAATCCAAAAGACACAGCCACCCCAAAGTTTGGGCCAGCTCTGTTTACAAGAACCTCGTTTACGGTACAAGTTCAATATCACAGAAAGCGAAAAATGGATAAAGAAGTTGTGGTACTTACGTACAATGCAATATCACTCAGCAATGAAATCTATGTCATCAGGCCCGTAGCAGCATAATGAGTGGATTCAGGTACGATGATTCTAAGTGAAATAAGTCACACAGAAAAAGAAACATCATAAGATATCACTACTACACGGAATGTAAACTTGATTACACAAGAACTGAATTACAAAACAGAACAGGGCCTCAAATGTAGAAAACCAACTTATGCTTGCTTAAGGGGAAAGGTGAGTTGGGGTGCTTCATAAAACCAGAGATTGAAATTAGCACAGATACCGTTCCATAAGCCAAATATGTAATAGAGAAGAGCTACTCGTTGCTCAACGAAGTGGACTCAACACCCCATATTAAACACCTAAGAATATACCTGACTAGTAAGAATCTTAAAACCTATGGATTTATATGTCTCCGAAAGAGAATCAAGCGTGTGTACAGTGGCATAAGCGCAGCAGTGATAGGATTGGTGAGGTTCGGTGAGCAAATGCAGACCCTTTGAAGTCATATTGCATGGTACCCATTCCATGGGTCTCAACTCTCCAGGTTTAAGGGATTCTTCCTTCAGCTAAAACATGCATGTGGAACCCAGAGTATGATCCACCGTGTGATCGGAAAACGTGTTCAAATGTGTCTCAGTTTTCATCCCCTGGTACTCGGGTGCAACATTCCAGATGCTTTACTAACACTCTCCCCACTTGGAGAGTCAGTGCCTTTAACCTCCTGTTTGGCCCAGTTTGCAATTTCTGTGGAAAATGAACAGGAATAGGGAGAACCAATGAGAGACTAGGTGGAGGTGTCCGGACGGGCAAATTTAACTCTCATTTCCCACCAGGAAGAGGAATTAACGAAAGGCTCAGCGTGCCATTCCGGAACCACACTAGGGCCTGAAGCAATCCTGCGGTGTTGCGGCCAGCTCAAAAGAAAGCGAGTTGAAGAAAGGAGCTCAGGGGCACTGTAATTCACAAACCTGCAGAGTTATAAATGACAGCCATCTTCCAAAAATATATTAAAGTAAGGCTGCCAAGAGGAGTTGAATGCGGGGCAGAATTGCAGGAAACCGATTTCAGGAGGTAGACTGGAATTGCATGTAAAGCATAGGAAAAGAGGCAGAACGTCCACAATGATGCACTTGGCCAAAAAGGGCGTATGCGTTTTTTCCTGAATATATTCAGGAAAAAACGCATACGCCCTTTTTGGCCAACCAAGCAAGCTTGCAAAGGAAATCTGCACTACAATGAAGTCTCACTGCCCCCCGGTCAAAAGGGCCATCTGAAAAAAGTGTAAAATCCAGACAGGCAGGACAGGCCATGGAGAACTGGGAGCCTTGTTATGCTGATGGGCGGGATGTAAATTGCCAACAGCCACTCTGGAGAAGTGTATGGTGTTTCCTGAAACATCCAAAAAACCAAGCAACAGAGCCTAGGGCATTTCCACTTATGGTCATATAGCTTAGGGAAATAATAATCAAAAAGACACAGCCTCCCCAAAGTTTGGGACGGCTCTGTTTACAAGAACCTCGTTTACGGTACAGGTTCAATATCACAGAAAGCGAAAAATGGATAAAGAAATTGTGGTACTTACGTACAATGCAATATCACTCAGCAATGAAATCTATGTCATCAGGCCTGTGACAGCATAATGAGTGGATTCAGGTATGATGATTCTAAGAGAAATAAATCACACAGAAAAAGAAACATCATAAGATATCACTACTACACGAATGTAAACTTGGCTACACAGGAACTGAATTACAAAACAGAACAGGGTGTCAAATGTAGAAAACCAACTTATGCTTGCTTAAGGGGAAAGGTGAGTTGGGGTGCTGCATAAAACCAGAGATTGAAATTAGCACAGATACCGTTCCATAAGCCAAATATATAATAGACAAGAGCTACTCCTTGCTCAATGAAGTGGACTCAACACCCCATATTAAACGCCTAACAATATACCTGACTAGTAAGAATCTTAAAACTTATGGATTTATATGTCTCCGAAAGAGAATCAAGGGTGTGTACAGCGGCATAAACACAGCAGTGATAGGATTGGTGAGGTTCGGTGAGCAAATGCAGACCCTTTGAAGTCATATTGTATGGTACCCATTCCATGGGTCTCAAAACTCCATGTTTAAGGGATTCTTCCTTCAGCTAAAACATGCATGTGGAAACCAGAGTATGATCCACCGTGTGATCGGGAAACGTGTTCAAATGTGTCTCAGTTTTCGTACCCTGGTACTCGGGTGCAACATTCCAGACGCTTTACTAACACTCTCCCCACTTGGAGAGTCAGTGCCTTTAAACTCCTGTTTGGCCCAGTTTGCAATTTCTGCGTAAGATGAACAGGAAGAGGGAGAACCAATGAGAGACTAGCTGGAGCTCTCTGGACAGGCAAATTTAACTCTCATTTCCCACCAGGAAGAGGAATTAACCAAAGGCTCAGCATGCGATGCCGGAACCAAACTAGGGCCTGAAGCAATCCTGCGGTGTTGCGGCCAGCTCACAAGAAAGCGAGTTGAAGAAAGGAGCTCAGGGGCACTGTAATTCACAAACCTGCAGAGTTATAAATGACAGCTATCGTCCAAAAATATATTGAAGGAAGGCTGCCAAGAGGAGTTGAAAGCAGGGCAGAATTGCAGGAAACCGATTTCAGGAGGTAGACTGGAATTGCATGTAAAGCATAGGAAAACAGGCAGAACGTCCACAATGATGCACTTGGCCAAAAAGGGCGTATGCGTTTTTTCCTGAATATATTCAGGAAAAAACGCATACGCCCTTTTTGGTCAACCAAGCAAGCTTGCAAAGGAAATCTGCACTACAATGAAGTCTCACTGCCCCCCGGTCAAAAGGGCCATCTGAAAAAAGTGTAAAATCCAGAAAGGCAGGACAGGCCATGGAGAACTGGGAGCCTTGTTATGCTGATGGGCGGGATGTAAATTGCCAGCAGCCACTCTGGAGAAGTGTATGGTGTTTCCTGAAACATCCAAAAAACCAAGCAACAGAGCCTAGGTCACTTCCACTTATGGTCCTATAGCTTAGGGAAATTAAAATCAAAAAGACACAGCCACCCCAAAGTTTGGGCCGGCTCTGTTTACAAGAACCTCGTTTACAGTACAAGTTCAATATCACAGAAAGCGAAAAATGGATAAAGAAGTTGTGGTACTTACGTACCATGCAATATCACTCAGCAATGAAATCTATGTCATCAGGCCTGTAGCAGCATAATGAGTGGATTCAGGTACGATGATTCTAAGTGAAATAAGTCACACAGAAAAAGAAACATCATAAGATATCACTACTACACGGAATGTAAACTTGGCTACACAAGAACTGAATTACAAAACAGAACAGGGCCTCAAATGTAGAAAACCAACTTATGCTTGCTTAAGGGGAAAGGTGAGTTGGGGTGCTTCATAAAACCAGAGATTGAAATTAGCACAGATACCGTTCCATAAGCCAAATATGTAATAGACAAGAGCTACTCCTTGCTCAACGAAGTGGACTCAACACCCCATATTAAACGCCTAAGAATATACCTGACTAGTAAGAATCTTAAAACCTATGGATTTATATGTCTCTGAAAGAGAATCAAGCGTGTGTACAGTGGCATAAGCGCAGCAGTGATAGGATTGGTGAGGTTCGGTGAGCAAATGCAGACCCTTTGAAGTCATATTGCATGGTACCCATTCCATGGGTCTCAACTCTCCAGGTTTAAGGGATTCTTCCTTCAGCTAAAACATGCATGTGGAACCCAGAGTATGATCCACCGTGTGATAGGAAAACGTGTTCAAATGTCTCTCAGTTTTCGTGCCCTGGTACTCGGGTGCAACATTCCAGATGCTTTACTAACACTCTCCCCACTTGGAGAGTCAGTGCCTTTAACCTCCTGTTTGGCCCAGTTTGCAATTTCTGTGGAAAATGAACAGGAATAGGGAGAACCAATGAGAGACTAGGTGGAGGTGTCCGGACGGGCAAATTTAACTCTCATTTCCCACCAGGAAGAGGAATTAACCAAAGGCTCAGCGTGCCATTCCAAAACCACACTAGGGCCAGACGGAATCCTGCGGTGTTGCGGCCAGCTCACAAGAAAGCGAGTTGAAGAAAGGAGCTCAGGGGCACTGTAATTCACAAACCTGCAGAGTTATAAATGACAGCCATCTTCCAAAAATATATTAAAGTAAGGCTGCCAGAGGAGTTGAAATCGGGGCAGAATTGCAGGAAACCGATTTCAGGAGGTAGACTGGAATTGCATGTAAAGCATAGGAAAAGAGGCAGAACGTCCACAATGATGCACTTGGCCAAAAAGGGCGTATCTGTTTTTTCCTGAATATATTTAGGAAAAAACGCATACGCCCTTTTTGGCCAACCAAGCAAGCTTGCAAAGGAAATCTGCACTACAATGAAGTCTCACTGCCCCCCGGTCAAAAGGGCCATCTGAAAAAAGTGTAAAATCCAGAAAGGCAGGACAGGCCATGGAGAACTGGGAGCCTTGTTATGCTGATGGGCGGGATGTAAATTGCCAACAGCCACTCTGGAGAAGTGTATGGTGTTTCCTGAAACATACAAAAAACCAAGCAACAGAGACTAGGGCATTTCCACTTATGGTCATATAGCTTAGGGAAATAATAATCAAAAAGACACAGCCTCCCCAAAGTTTGGGACGGCTCTGTTTACAAGAACCTCGTTTACGGTACAGGTTCAATATCGCAGAAAGCGAAAAATGGATAAAGAAATTGTGGTACTTACGTACAATGCAATATCACTCAGCAATGAAATCTATGTCATCAGGCCTGTGACAGCATAATGAGTGGATTCAGGTACGATGATTCTAAGAGAAATAAGTCACACAGAAAAAGAAACATCATAAGATATCACTACTACACGAATGTAAACTTGGCTACACAGGAACTGAATTACAAAACAGAACAGGGTGTCAAATGTAGAAAACCAACTTACGCTTGCTTAAGGGGAAAGGTGAGTTGGGGTGCTGCATAAAACCAGAGATTGAAATTAGCACAGATACCGTTCCATAAGACAAATATGTAATAGACAAGAGCTACTCCTTGCTCAACGAAGTGGACTCAACACCCCATATTAAACGCCTAACAATATACCTGACTAGTAAGAATCTTAAAACTTATGGATTTATATGTCTCCGAAAGAGAATCAAGGGTGTGTACAACGGCATAAACACAGCAGTGATAGGATTGGTGAGGTTCGGTGAGCAAATGCAGACCCTTTGAAGTCATATTGTATGGTACCCATTCCATGGGTCTCAAAACTCCATGTTTAAGGGATTCTTCCTTCAGCTAAAACATGCATGTGGAAACCAGAGTATGATCCACCGTGTGATCGGGAAACGTGTTCAAATGTGTCTCAGTTTTCGTCCCCTGGTACTCGGGTGCAACATACCAGACGCTTTACTAACACTCTCCCCACTTGGAGAGTCAGTGCCTTTAAACTCCTGTTTGGCCCAGTTTGCAATTTCCGCGTAAGATGAACAGGAAGAGGGAGAACCAAAGAGAGACTAGCTGGAGCTGTCTGGACAGGCAAATTTAACTCTCATTTCCCACCAGGAAGAGGAATTAACCAAAGGCTCAGCATGCGATGCCGGAACCAAACTAGGGCCTGAAGCAATCCTGCAGTGTTGCGGCCAGCTCACAAGAAAGCGAGTTGAAGAAAGGAGCTCAGCGGCACTGTAATTCACAAACCTGCAGAGTTATAAATGACAGCTATCGTCCAAAAATATATTGAAGGAAGGCTGCCAAGAGGACTTGAAAGCGGGGCAGAATTGCAGGAAACCGATTTCAGGAGGTAGACTGGAATTGCATGTAAAGCATAGGAAAAGAGGCAGAACGTCCACAATGATGCACTTGGCCAAAAAGGGCGTATGCGTTTTTTCCTGAATATATTCAGGAAAAAACGCATACGCCCTTTTTGGTCAACCAAGCAAGCTTGCAAAGGAAATCTGCACTACAATGAAGTCTCACTGCCCCCCGGTTAAAAGGGCCATCTGAAAAAAGTGTAAAATCCAGAAAGGCAGGACAGGCCATGGAGAACTGGGAGCCTTGTTATGCTGATGGGCGGGATGTAAATTGCCAGCAGCCACTCTGGAGAAGTGTATGGTGTTTCCTGAAACATCCAAAAAACCAAGCAACAGAGCCTAGGTCACTTCCACTTATGGTCCTATAGCTTAGGGAAATTAAAATCAAAAAGACACAGCCACCCCAAAGTTTGGGCCGGCTCTGTTTACAAGAACCTCGTTTACTGTACAAGTTCAATATCACAGAAAGCGAAAAATGGATAAAGAAGTTGTGGTACTTACGTACAATGCAATATCACTCAGCAATGAAATCTATGTCATCAGGCCCATAGCAGCATAATGAGTGGATTCAGGTACGATGATTCTAAGTGAAATAAGTCACACAGAAAAAGAAACATCATAAGATATCACTACTACACGGAATGTAAACTTGGCTACACAAGAACTGAATTACAAAACAGAACAGGGCCTCAAATGTCGAAAACCAAATTATGCTTGCTTAAGGGGAAAGGTGAGTTGGGGTGCTTCATAAAACCAGAGATTGAAATTAGCACAGATACCGTTCCATAAGCCAAATATGTAATAGACAAGAGCTACTCCTTGCTCAACGAAGTGGACTCAACACCCCATATTAAACGCCTAAGAATATACCTGACTAGTAAGAATCTTAAAACCAATGGATTTATATGTCTCCGAAAGAGAATCAAGCGTGTGTACAGTGGCATAAGCGCAGCAGTGATAGGATTGGTGAGGTTCGGTGAGCAAATGCAGACCCTTTGAAGTCATATTGCATGGTACCCATTCCATGGGTCTCAACTCTCCAGGTTTAAGGGATTCTTCCTTCAGCTAAAGCATGCATGTGGAACCCAGAGTATGATCCACCGTGTGATCGGAAAACGTGTTCATATGTGTCTCAGTTTTCGTCCCCTGGTACTCGGGTGCAACATTCCAGATGCTTTACTAACACTCTCCCCACTTGGAGAGTCAGTGCCTTTAACCTCCTGTTTGGCCCAGTTTGCAATTTCTGTGGAAAATGAACAGGAATAGGGAGAACCAATGAGAGACTAGGTGGAGGTGTCCGGACAGGCAAATTTAACTCTCATTTCCCACCAGGAAGAGGAATTAACCAAAGGCTCAGCGTGCCATGCCAGAACCACACTAGGGCCCGAAGCAATCCTGCGGTGTTGCGGCCAGCTCACAAGAAAGCGAGTTGAAGAAAGGAGCTCAGGGGCACTGTAATTCACAAACCTGCAGAGTTATAAATGACAGCCATCTTCCAAAAATATATTAAAGTAAGCCTGCCAAGAGGAGTTGAAAGCGGGGCAGAATTGCAGGAAACCGATTTCAGGAGGTAGACTGGAATTGCATGTAAAGCATAGGAAAAGAGGCAGAACGTCCACAATGATGCACTTGGCCAAAAAGGGCATATGCGTTTTTTCCTGAATATATTCAGGAAAAAACGCATACGCCCTTTTTGGCCAACCAAGCAAGCTTGAAAAGGAAATCTGCACTACAATGAAGTCTCACTGCCCCAGGGACAAAAGGGCCATCTGAAAAAAGTGTAAAATCCAGAAAGGCAGGACAGGCCATGGAGAACTGGGAGCCTTGTTATGCTGATGGGCGGGATGTAAATTGCCAGCAGCCACTCTGGAGAAGTGTATGGTGTTTCCTGAAACATCCAAAAAACCAAGCAACAGAGCCTAGGGCATTTCCACTTATGGTCCTATAGCTTACGGAAATAATAATCAAAAAGAAACAGCCTCCCCAAAGTTTGGGACGGCTCTGTTTACAAGAACCCCGTTTACGGTACAGGTTCAATATCGCAGAAAGCGAAAAATGGATAAAGAAATTGTGGTACTTACGTACAATGCAATATCACTCAGCAATGAAATCTATGTCATCAGGCCCGTGACAGCATAATGAGTGGATTCAGGTATGATGACTCTAAGAGAAATAAGTCACACAGAAAAAGAAACATCATAAGATATCACTACTACACGGAATGTAAACTTGGCTACACAGAAACTGAATTACAAAACAGAACAGCGTCTCAAATGTAGAAAACCAACTTATGCTTGCTTAAGGGGAAAGGTGAGTTGGGGTGCGGCATAAAACCTCAGATTGAAATTAGCACAGATACCGTTCCATAAGCCAAATATGTAATAGACAAGAGCTACTCCTTGCTCAACGATGTGGACTCAACACCCAATATTAAACGCCTAAGAATATACCTGACTAGTAAGAATCTTAAAACCTATGGATTTATATGTCTCCGAAAGAGAATCAAGCGTGTATACAGCGGCATAAACGCAGCAGTGATAGGATTGGTGAGGTTCGGTGAGCAAATGCAGACCCTTTGAAGTCATATTGCATGGTACCCATTCCATGGGTCTCAACTCTCCAGGTTTAAGGGATTCTTCCTTCAGCTAAAACATGCATGTGGAACCCAGAGTATGATCCACGGTGTGATCGGGAAACGTATTCAAATGTGTCTCAGTTTTCGTCCCCTGGTACTCGGGTGCAACATTCCAGACGCTTTACTAACACTCTCCCCACTTGGAGAGTCAGTGCCTTTAACCTCTTGTTTGGCCCAGTTTGCAATTTCTGCGTAAGATAAACAGGAAGAGGGAGAACCAATGAGAGACTAGCTGGAGGTGTCTGGACGGGCAAATTTAACTCTCATTTCCCACCAGGAAGAGGAATTAACCAAAGGCTCAGCATGCGATGCCGGAACAAAACTAGGGCCTGAAGCAATCCTGCGGTGTTGCGGCCAGCTCACAAGAAAGCGAGTTGAAGAAAGGAGCTCAGGGGCACTGTAATTCACAAACCTGCAGTTACAAATGACAGCTATCGTCCAAAATATATTGAAGGAAAGCTTCCAAGAGGACTTGAAAGCGGGGCAGAATTGCAGGAAACTGATTTCAGGAGGTAGACTGGAATTGCATGTAAAGCATAGGAAAAGAGGCAGAACGTCCACAATGATGCCCTTGGCCAAAAAGGGCGTACGCGTTTTTTCCTGAATATATTCAGGAAAAAACGCATACGCCCTTTTTAGCCAACCAAGCAAGCTTGCAAAGGAAATCTGCACTACAATGAAGTCTCACTGCCCCCCGGTCAAAAGGGCCATCTGAAAAAAGTGTAAAATCCAGAAAGGCAGGACAGGCCATGGAGAACTGGGAGACTTGTTATGCTGATGGGCGGGATGTAAATTGCCAACAGCCACTCTGGAGAAGTGTATGGTGTTTCCTGAAACATCCAAAAAACCAAGCAACAGAGCCTAGGGCATTTCCACTTATGGTCGTATAGCTTAGGGAAATAATAATCAAAAAGACACAGCCTCCCCAAAGTTTGGGACGGCTCTGTTTACAAGAACCTCGTTTACGGTACAGGTTCAATATCGCAGAAAGCGAAAAATGGATAAAGAAATTGTGGTACTTACGTACAATGCAATATCACTCAGCAATGAAATCTATGTCATCAGGCCCGTGACAGCATAATGAGTGGATTCAGGTATGATGATTCTAAGAGAAATAAGTCACACAGAAAAAGAAACATCATAAGATATCACTACTACACGGAATGTAAACTTGGCTACACAGAAACTGAATTACAAAACAGAACAGCGTCTCAAATGTAGAAAACCAACTTATGCTTGCTTAAGGGGAAAGGTGAGTTGGGGTGCTTCATAAAACCAGAGATTGAAATTAGCACAGATACCGTTCCATAAGCCAAATATGTAATAGACACGAGCTACTCCTTGCTCAACGATGTGGACTCAACACCCAATATTAAACGCCTAAGAATATACCTGACTAGTAAGAATCTTACAACCTATGGATTTATATGTCTCCGAAAGAGAATCAAGCGTGTATACAGCGGCATAAACGCAGCAGTGATAGGATTGGTGAGGTTCGGTGAGCAAATGCAGACCCTTTGAAGTCATATTGCATGGTACCCATTCCATGGGTCTCAACTCTCCAGGTTTAAGGGATTCTTCCTTCAGCTAAAACATGCATGTGGAACCCAGAGTATGATCCACCGTGTGATCAGGAAACGTGTTCAAATGTGTGTCAGTTTTCGTCCCCTGGTACTCGGGTGCAACATTCCAGACGCTTTACTAACACTCTCCCCACTTGGAGAGTCAGTGCCTTTAATCTCCTGTTTGGCCCAGTTTGCAATTTCTGTGGAAAATGAACAGGAATAGGGAGAACCAATGAGAGACTAGGTGGAGGTGTCCGTACGGGCAAATTTAATTCTCATTTCCCACCAGGAAGAGGAATTAACCAAAGGCTCAGCGTGCCTTGCTGGAACCAAACTACGGCCCGAAGCAATCCTGCGGTGTTGCGGCCAGCTCACAAGAAAGCGAGTTGAAGAAAGGAGCTCAGGGGCACTGTAATTCACAAACCTGCAGAGTTATAAATGACAGCTATCTTCCAAAAATATATTGAAGGAAGGCTGCCAAGAGGACTTGAAAGCGGGGCGGAATTGCAGGAAACCGATTTCAGGAGGTAGACTGGAATTGCATGTAAAGCATAGGAAAAGAGGCAGAACATCCACAATGATGCACTTGGCCAAAAAGGGCGTATGCATTTTTTCCTGAATATATACAGTAAAAAACGCATACGCCCTTTTTGGTCAACCAAGCAAGCTTGCAAAGGAAATCTGCACTACAATGAAGTCTCACTGCCCCCCGGTCAAAAGGGCTATCTGAAAAAAGTGTAAAATCCAGAAAGGCAGGACAGGCCATGGAGAACTGGGAGCCTTGTTATGCTGATGGGCAGGATGTAAATTGCCAACAGCCTCTCTGGAGAAGTGTATGGTGTTTCCTGAAACATCCAAAAAACAAAGCAACAGAGCCTAGGGCACTTCCACTTATGGTCCTATAGCTTAGGGATATTAAAATCAAAAAGACACAGCCACCCCAAAGTTTGGGCCGGCTCTGTTTACAAGAACCTCGTTTACAGTACAAGTTCAATATCACAGAAAGCGAAAAATGGATAAAGAAGTTGTGGTACTTACGTACCATGCAATATCACTCAGCAATGAAATCTATGTCATCAGGCCTGTAGCAGCATAATGAGTGGATTCAGGTACGATGATTCTAAGTGAAATAAGTCACACAGAAAAAGAAACATCATAAGATATCACTACTACACGGAATGTAAACTTGGCTACACAAGAACTGAATTACAAAACAGAACAGGGCCTCAAATGTAGAAAACCAACTTATGCTTGCTTAAGGGGAAAGGTGAGTTGGGGTGCGGCATAAAACCACAGATTGAAATTAGCACAGATACCGTTCCATAAGCCAAATATGTAATAGACAAGAGCTACTCCTTGCTCAACGAAGTGGACTCAACACCCCATATTAAACGCCTAAGAATATACCTGACTAGTAAGAATCTTAAAACCTATGGATTTATATGTCTCTGAAAGAGAATCAAGCGTGTGTACAGCGGCATAAGCGCAGCAGTGATAGGATTGGTGAGGTTCGGTGAGCAAATGCAGACCCTTTGAAGTCATATTGCATGGTACCCATTCCATGGGTCTCAACTCTCCAGGTTTAAGGGATTCTTCCTTCAGCTAAAACATGCATGTGGAACCCAGAGTATGATCCACCGTGTGATAGGAAAACGTGTTCAAATGTCTCTCAGTTTTCGTGCCCTGGTACTCGGGTGCAACATTCCAGATGCTTTACTAACACTCTCCCCACTTGGAGAGTCAGTGCCTTTAACCTCCTGTTTGGCCCAGTTTGCAATTTCTGTGGAAAATGAACAGGAATAGGGAGAACCAATGAGAGACTAGGTGGAGGTGTCCGGACGGGCAAATTTAACTCTCATTTCCCACCAGGAAGAGGAATTAACCAAAGGCTCAGCGTGCCATTCCAAAACCACACTAGGGCCAGACGGAATCCTGCGGTGTTGCGGCCAGCTCACAAGAAAGCGAGTTGAAGAAAGGAGCTCAGGGGCACTGTAATTCACAAACCTGCAGAGTTATAAATGACAGCCATCTTCCAAAAATATATTAAAGTAAGGCTGCCAGAGGAGTTGAAATCGGGGCAGAATTGCAGGAAACCGATTTCAGGAGGTAGACTGGAATTGCATGTAAAGCATAGGAAAAGAGGCAGAACGTCCACAATGATGCACTTGGCCAAAAAGGGCGTATCTGTTTTTTCCTGAATATATTTAGGAAAAAACGCATACGCCCTTTTTGGCCAACCAAGCAAGCTTGCAAAGGAAATCTGCACTACAATGAAGTCTCACTGCCCCCCGGTCAAAAGGGCCATCTGAAAAAAGTGTAAAATCCAGAAAGGCAGGACAGGCCATGGAGAACTGGGAGCCTTGTTATGCTGATGGGCGGGATGTAAATTGCCAACAGCCACTCTGGAGAAGTGTATGGTGTTTCCTGAAACATACAAAAAACCAAGCAACAGAGACTAGGGCATTTCCACTTATGGTCATATAGCTTAGGGAAATAATAATCAAAAAGACACAGCCTCCCCAAAGTTTGGGACGGCTCTGTTTACAAGAACCTCGTTTACGGTACAGGTTCAATATCGCAGAAAGCGAAAAATGGATAAAGAAATTGTGGTACTTACGTACAATGCAATATCACTCAGCAATGAAATCTATGTCATCAGGCCTGTGACAGCATAATGAGTGGATTCAGGTACGATGATTCTAAGAGAAATAAGTCACACAGAAAAAGAAACATCATAAGATATCACTACTACACGAATGTAAACTTGGCTACACAGGAACTGAATTACAAAACAGAACAGGGTGTCAAATGTAGAAAACCAACTTACGCTTGCTTAAGGGGAAAGGTGAGTTGGGGTGCTGCATAAAACCAGAGATTGAAATTAGCACAGATACCGTTCCATAAGACAAATATGTAATAGACAAGAGCTACTCCTTGCTCAACGAAGTGGACTCAACACCCCATATTAAACGCCTAACAATATACCTGACTAGTAAGAATCTTAAAACTTATGGATTTATATGTCTCCGAAAGAGAATCAAGGGTGTGTACAACGGCATAAACACAGCAGTGATAGGATTGGTGAGGTTCGGTGAGCAAATGCAGACCCTTTGAAGTCATATTGTATGGTACCCATTCCATGGGTCTCAAAACTCCATGTTTAAGGGATTCTTCCTTCAGCTAAAACATGCATGTGGAAACCAGAGTATGATCCACCGTGTGATCGGGAAACGTGTTCAAATGTGTCTCAGTTTTCGTCCCCTGGTACTCGGGTGCAACATACCAGACGCTTTACTAACACTCTCCCCACTTGGAGAGTCAGTGCCTTTAAACTCCTGTTTGGCCCAGTTTGCAATTTCCGCGTAAGATGAACAGGAAGAGGGAGAACCAAAGAGAGACTAGCTGGAGCTGTCTGGACAGGCAAATTTAACTCTCATTTCCCACCAGGAAGAGGAATTAACCAAAGGCTCAGCATGCGATGCCGGAACCAAACTAGGGCCTGAAGCAATCCTGCAGTGTTGCGGCCAGCTCACAAGAAAGCGAGTTGAAGAAAGGAGCTCAGCGGCACTGTAATTCACAAACCTGCAGAGTTATAAATGACAGCTATCGTCCAAAAATATATTGAAGGAAGGCTGCCAAGAGGACTTGAAAGCGGGGCAGAATTGCAGGAAACCGATTTCAGGAGGTAGACTGGAATTGCATGTAAAGCATAGGAAAAGAGGCAGAACGTCCACAATGATGCACTTGGCCAAAAAGGGCGTATGCGTTTTTTCCTGAATATATTCAGGAAAAAACGCATACGCCCTTTTTGGTCAACCAAGCAAGCTTGCAAAGGAAATCTGCACTACAATGAAGTCTCACTGCCCCCCGGTTAAAAGGGCCATCTGAAAAAAGTGTAAAATCCAGAAAGGCAGGACAGGCCATGGAGAACTGGGAGCCTTGTTATGCTGATGGGCGGGATGTAAATTGCCAGCAGCCACTCTGGAGAAGTGTATGGTGTTTCCTGAAACATCCAAAAAACCAAGCAACAGAGCCTAGGTCACTTCCACTTATGGTCCTATAGCTTAGGGAAATTAAAATCAAAAAGACACAGCCACCCCAAAGTTTGGGCCGGCTCTGTTTACAAGAACCTCGTTTACTGTACAAGTTCAATATCACAGAAAGCGAAAAATGGATAAAGAAGTTGTGGTACTTACGTACAATGCAATATCACTCAGCAATGAAATCTATGTCATCAGGCCCGTAGCAGCATAATGAGTGGATTCAGGTACGATGATTCTAAGTGAAATAAGTCACACAGAAAAAGAAACATCATAAGATATCACTACTACACGGAATGTAAACTTGGCTACACAAGAACTGAATTACAAAACAGAACAGGGCCTCAAATGTCGAAAACCAAATTATGCTTGCTTAAGGGGAAAGGTGAGTTGGGGTGCTTCATAAAACCAGAGATTGAAATTAGCACAGATACCGTTCCATAAGCCAAATATGTAATAGACAAGAGCTACTCCTTGCTCAACGAAGTGGACTCAACACCCCATATTAAACGCCTAAGAATATACCTGACTAGTAAGAATCTTAAAACCAATGGATTTATATGTCTCCGAAAGAGAATCAAGCGTGTGTACAGTGGCATAAGCGCAGCAGTGATAGGATTGGTGAGGTTCGGTGAGCAAATGCAGACCCTTTGAAGTCATATTGCATGGTACCCATTCCATGGGTCTCAACTCTCCAGGTTTAAGGGATTCTTCCTTCAGCTAAAGCATGCATGTGGAACCCACAGTATGATCCACCGTGTGATCGGAAAACGTGTTCATATGTGTCTCAGTTTTCGTCCCCTGGTACTCGGGTGCAACATTCCAGATGCTTTACTAACACTCTCCCCACTTGGAGAGTCAGTGCCTTTAACCTCCTGTTTGGCCCAGTTTGCAATTTCTGTGGAAAATGAACAGGAATAGGGAGAACCAATGAGAGACTAGGTGGAGGTGTCCGGACAGGCAAATTTAACTCTCATTTCCCACCAGGAAGAGGAATTAACCAAAGGCTCAGCGTGCCATGCCAGAACCACACTAGGGCCCGAAGCAATCCTGCGGTGTTGCGGCCAGCTCACAAGAAAGCGAGTTGAAGAAAGGAGCTCAGGGGCACTGTAATTCACAAACCTGCAGAGTTATAAATGACAGCCATCTTCCAAAAATATATTAAAGTAAGCCTGCCAAGAGGAGTTGAAAGCGGGGCAGAATTGCAGGAAACCGATTTCAGGAGGTAGACTGGAATTGCATGTAAAGCATAGGAAAAGAGGCAGAACGTCCACAATGATGCACTTGGCCAAAAAGGGCATATGCGTTTTTTCCTGAATATATTCAGGAAAAAACGCATACGCCCTTTTTGGCCAACCAAGCAAGCTTGAAAAGGAAATCTGCACTACAATGAAGTCTCACTGCCCCACGGACAAAAGGGCCATCTGAAAAAAGTGTAAAATCCAGAAAGGCAGGACAGGCCATGGAGAACTGGGAGCCTTGTTATGCTGATGGGCGGGATGTAAATTGCCAGCAGCCACTCTGGAGAAGTGTATGGTGTTTCCTGAAACATCCAAAAAACCAAGCAACAGAGCCTAGGGCATTTCCACTTATGGTCCTATAGCTTAGGGAAATAATAATCAAAAAGAAACAGCCTCCCCAAAGTTTGGGACGGCTCTGTTTACAAGAACCCCGTTTACGGTACAGGTTCAATATCGCAGAAAGCGAAAAATGGATAAAGAAATTGTGGTACTTACGTACAATGCAATATCACTCAGCAATGAAATCTATGTCATCAGGCCCGTGACAGCATAATGAGTGGATTCAGGTATGATGACTCTAAGAGAAATAAGTCACACAGAAAAAGAAACATCATAAGATATCACTACTACACGGAATGTAAACTTGGCTACACAGAAACTGAATTACAAAACAGAACAGCGTCTCAAATGTAGAAAACCAACTTATGCTTGCTTAAGGGGAAAGGTGAGTTGGGGTGCGGCATAAAACCTCAGATTGAAATTAGCACAGATACCGTTCCATAAGCCAAATATGTAATAGACAAGAGCTACTCCTTGCTCAACGATGTGGACTCAACACCCAATATTAAACGCCTAAGAATATACCTGACTAGTAAGAATCTTAAAACCTATGGATTTATATGTCTCCGAAAGAGAATCAAGCGTGTATACAGCGGCATAAACGCAGCAGTGATAGGATTGGTGAGGTTCGGTGAGCAAATGCAGACCCTTTGAAGTCATATTGCATGGTACCCATTCCATGGGTCTCAACTCTCCAGGTTTAAGGGATTCTTCCTTCAGCTAAAACATGCATGTGGAACCCAGAGTATGATCCACGGTGTGATCGGGAAACGTATTCAAATGTGTCTCAGTTTTCGTCCCCTGGTACTCGGGTGCAACATTCCAGACGCTTTACTAACACTCTCCCCACTTGGAGAGTCAGTGCCTTTAACCTCTTGTTTGGCCCAGTTTGCAATTTCTGCGTAAGATAAACAGGAAGAGGGAGAACCAATGAGAGACTAGCTGGAGGTGTCTGGACGGGCAAATTTAACTCTCATTTCCCACCAGGAAGAGGAATTAACCAAAGGCTCAGCATGCGATGCCGGAACAAAACTAGGGCCTGAAGCAATCCTGCGGTGTTGCGGCCAGCTCACAAGAAAGCGAGTTGAAGAAAGGAGCTCAGGGGCACTGTAATTCACAAACCTGCAGTTACAAATGACAGCTATCGTCCAAAATATATTGAAGGAAAGCTTCCAAGAGGACTTGAAAGCGGGGCAGAATTGCAGGAAACTGATTTCAGGAGGTAGACTGGAATTGCATGTAAAGCATAGGAAAAGAGGCAGAACGTCCACAATGATGCCCTTGGCCAAAAAGGGCGTATGCGTTTTTTCCTGAATATATTCAGGAAAAAACGCATACGCCCTTTTTGGCCAACCAAGCAAGCTTGCAAAGGAAATCTGCACTACAATGAAGTCTCACTGCCCCCCGGTCAAAAGGGCCATCTGAAAAAAGTGTAAAATCCAGAAAGGCAGGACAGGCCATGGAGAACTGGGAGACTTGTTATGCTGATGGGCGGGATGTAAATTGCCAACAGCCACTCTGGAGAAGTGTATGGTGTTTCCTGAAACATCCAAAAAACCAAGCAACAGAGCCTAGGGCATTTCCACTTATGGTCGTATAGCTTAGGGAAATAATAATCAAAAAGACACAGCCTCCCCAAAGTTTGGGACGGCTCTGTTTACAAGAACCTCGTTTACGGTACAGGTTCAATATCGCAGAAAGCGAAAAATGGATAAAGAAATTGTGGTACTTACGTACAATGCAATATCACTCAGCAATGAAATCTATGTCATCAGGCCTGTGACAGCATAATGAGTGGATTCAGGTATGATGATTCTAAGAGAAATAAGTCACACAGAAAAAGAAACATCATAAGATATCACTACTACACGGAATGTAAACTTGGCTACACAGAAACTGAATTACAAAACAGAACAGCGTCTCAAATGTAGAAAACCAACTTATGCTTGCTTAAGGGGAAAGGTGAGTTGGGGTGCGGCATAAAACCACAGATTGAAATTAGCACAGATACCGTTCCATAAGCCAAATATGTAATAGACACGAGCTACTCCTTGCTCAACGATGTGGACTCAACACCCAATATTAAACGCCTAAGAATATACCTGACTAGTAAGAATCTTACAACCTATGGATTTATATGTCTCCGAAAGAGAATCAAGCGTGTATACAGCGGCATAAATGCAGCAGTGATAGGATTGGTGAGGTTCGGTGAGCAAATGCAGACCCTTTGAAGTCATATTGCATGGTACCCATTCCATGGGTCTCAACTCTCCAGGTTTAAGGGATTCTTCCTTCAGCTAAAACATGCATGTGGAACCCAGAGTATGATCCACGGTGTGATCGGGAAACGTATTCAAATGTGTCTCAGTTTTCGTCCCCTGGTACTCGGGTGCAACATTCCAGACGCTTTACTAACACTCTCCCCACTTGGAGAGTCAGTGCCTTTAACCTCTTGTTTGGCCCAGTTTGCAATTTCTGCGTAAGATAAACAGGAAGAGGGAGAACCAATGAGAGACTAGCTGGAGGTGTCTGGACGGGCAAATTTAACTCTCATTTCCCACCAGGAAGAGGAATTAACCAAAGGCTCAGCATGCGATGCCGGAACAAAACTAGGGCCTGAAGCAATCCTGCGGTGTTGCGGCCAGGTCACAAGAAAGCGAGTTGAAGAAAGGAGCTCAGGGGCACTGTAATTCACAAACCTGCAGTTACAAATGACAGCTATCGTCCAAAATATATTGAAGGAAAGCTTCCAAGAGGACTTGAAAGCGGGGCAGAATTGCAGGAAACTGATTTCAGGAGGTAGACTGGAATTGCATGTAAAGCATAGGAAAAGAGGCAGAACGTCCACAATGATGCCCTTGGCCAAAAAGGGCGTATGCGTTTTTTCCTGAATATATTCAGGAAAAAACGCATACGCCCTTTTTGGCCAACCAAGCAAGCTTGCAAAGGAAATCTGCACTACAATGAAGTCTCACTGCCCCCCGGTCAAAAGGGCCATCTGAAAAAAGTGTAAAATCCAGAAAGGCAGGACAGGCCATGGAGAACTGGGAGACTTGTTATGCTGATGGGCGGGATGTAAATTGCCAACAGCCACTCTGGAGAAGTGTATGGTGTTTCCTGAAACATCCAAAAAACCAAGCAACAGAGCCTAGGGCATTTCCACTTATGGTCGTATAGCTTAGGGAAATAATAATCAAAAAGACACAGCCTCCCCAAAGTTTGGGACGGCTCTGTTTACAAGAACCTCGTTTACGGTACAGGTTCAATATCGCAGAAAGCGAAAAATGGATAAAGAAATTGTGGTACTTACGTACAATGCAATATCACTCAGCAATGAAATCTATGTCATCAGGCCTGTGACAGCATAATGAGTGGATTCAGGTATGATGATTCTAAGAGAAATAAGTCACACAGAAAAAGAAACATCATAAGATATCACTACTACACGGAATGTAAACTTGGCTACACAGAAACTGAATTACAAAACAGAACAGCGTCTCAAATGTAGAAAACCAACTTATGCTTGCTTAAGGGGAAAGGTGAGTTGGGGTGCGGCATAAAACCACAGATTGAAATTAGCACAGATACCGTTCCATAAGCCAAATATGTAATAGACACGAGCTACTCCTTGCTCAACGATGTGGACTCAACACCCAATATTAAACGCCTAAGAATATACCTGACTAGTAAGAATCTTACAACCTATGGATTTATATGTCTCCGAAAGAGAATCAAGCGTGTATACAGCGGCATAAACGCAGCAGTGATAGGATTGGTGAGGTTCGGTGAGCAAATGCAGACCCTTTGAAGTCATATTGCATGGTACCCATTCCATGGGTCTCAACTCTCCAGGTTTAAGGGATTCTTCCTTCAGCTAAAACATGCATGTGGAACCCAGAGTATGATCCACCGTGTGATCAGGAAACGTGTTCAAATATGTGTCAGTTTTCGTCCCCTGGTACTCGGGTGCAACATTCCAGACGCTTTACTAACACTCTCCCCACTTGGAGAGTCAGTGCCTTTAATCTCCTGTTTGGCCCAGTTTGCAATTTCTGTGGAAAATGAACAGGAATAGGGAGAACCAATGAGAGACTAGGTGGAGGTGTCCGTACGGGCAAATTTAATTCTCATTTCCCACCAGGAAGAGGAATTAACCAAAGGCTCAGCGTGCCATGCTGGAACCACACTACGGCCCGAAGCAATCCTGTGGTGTTGCGGCCAGCTCACAAGAAAGCGAGTTGAAGAAAGGAGCTCAGGGGCACTGTAATTCACAAACCTGCAGAGTTATAAATGACAGCTATCTTCCAAAAATATATTGAAGGAAGGCTGCCAAGAGGACTTGAAAGCGGGGCGGAATTGCAGGAAACCGATTTCAGGAGGTAGACTGGAATTGCATGTAAAGCATAGGAAAAGAGGCAGAACATCCACAATGATGCACTTGGCCAAAAAGGGCGTATGCATTTTTTCCTGAATATATACAGTAAAAAACGCATACGCCCTTTTTGGTCAACCAAGCAAGCTTGCAAAGGAAATCTGCACTACAATGAAGTCTCACTGCCCCCCGGTCAAAAGGGCTATCTGAAAAAAGTGTAAAATCCAGAAAGGCAGGACAGGCCATGGAGAACTGGGAGCCTTGTTATGCTGATGGGCAGGATGTAAATTGCCAACAGCCTCTCTGGAGAAGTGTATGGTGTTTCCTGAAACATCCAAAAAACAAAGCAACAGAGCCTAGGGCACTTCCACTTATGGTCCTATAGCTTAGGGATATTAAAATCAAAAAGACACAGCCACCCCAAAGTTTGGGATGGCTCTGTTTACAAGAACCTCATTTACGGTACAAGTTCAATATCACAGAAAGTGAAAAATGGATAAAGAAGTTGTGGTACTTACGTACAATGCAATATCACTCAGCAATGAAATCTATGTCATCAGGCCCATAGCAGCATAATGAGTGGATTCAGGTACGATGATTCTAAGTGAAATAAATCACACAGAAAAAGAAACATCATAAGATATCACTACTACACGGAATGTAAACTTGGCTACACAGGAACTGAATTACAAAACAGAACAGGGTCTAAAATGTAGAAAACCAACTTATGCTTGCTTAAGGGGAAAGGTGAGTTGGGGTGCGGCATAAAATCAGAGATTGAAATTAGCACAGATACTGTTCCATAAGCCAAATATGTAATAGACAAGAGCTACTCCTTGCTCAACGAAGTGGACTCAACACCCCATATTAAACGCCTAAGAATATACCTGACTAGTAAGAATCTTAAAACCTATGGATTTATATGTCTCCGAAAGAGAATCAAGCATGTGTACAGTGTCATAAACGCAGCAGTGATAGGATTGGTGAGGTTCGGTTAGCAAATGCAGACTCTTTGAAGTCATATTGCATGGTACCCATTCCATGGGTCTCAACTCTCCAGGTTTAAGGGATTCTTCCTTCAGCTAAAACATGCATGTGGAACCCAGAGTATGATCCACCGTGTGATCCGGAAACGTGTTCAAATGTGTCTCAGTTTTCGTCCCCTGGTACTCGGGTGCAACATTCCAGACGCTTTACTAACACTCTCCCCACTTGGAGAGTCAGTACCTTTAACCTCCTGTTTGGCCCAGTTTGCAATTTCTTCGGAAGATGAACAGGAATAAGGAAAAACAATGGGAGACTATCTGTAGGTGTCTGGACGGGCAAATTTAACTCTCATTTCCCACCAGGAAGATAAATGAACCAAAGGCTCCGTGTGCCATGCTGGAACTAGATTAGGGCCTGAGGAGATCCTGCGGTGTTGTGGCCAGCTCACAAGAAAGCGAGTTGAAGAAAGGAGCTCAGGGGCACTGTAATTCAGAAACCTGCGGAGTTATAAATGACAGCTATCATCCAAAATTATACTGAAGTAAGGCTGCGAAGAGGACTTGAATGTGGGGCAGAATTGCTGGAAACTGATTTCAGAACGTACACGGGAGTAGCTCTTAAAGCATAGGAAAAGAGACAGAACTTGGAAAATAATGCACTTGGCAAAAAAGGGCATATGTGTTTTATCCAGAGCTCTCATAACTGAGGGGAGGAGATTCCCAGCAGGCTCCAACTGCCACCTGAGGGCTCACATTGCCAAGGCAACGTGAGCATGCCAGGCAGGAGTTACCTCACAGCAGAGGTCCCACCTCACAGAAGGGTGAGAAACCCAGCCAACATCAGACTCTCACCAGAGGGCCCACATCACCAAGGGGATGGGAACCAGGCAGGAGTGTCTTCACATCAGTGGGGCCACATCATCGAAAGCTGAGGTACTCAGCACATGTGTCCTCAAACCAGAGGACCCACATCACCAAGGACCTCGGAGTGAGGCAGGCAGGAGTAGCCTCACAACACTGGGCACATAGAATAAAAACGTGAGGAATCCAGCAGTTGGAACCTCCCAGCAGGCGGCCCAGAGCACCGAGGCTATGGGATCCAGGCCACAGTGAACTCACAGAAGAGGGCCCATGTCATGAAACTGAGCAACCCAGCCATTGGGACCTCAGAGCAGGAGGCCCACATCCCCATGGGGATGGAATTCTGGTAGGAGTGTCCTCGCACCACTGAGAACGTATCAGAAAATTTTGGGCGACCAGCAGTTAGGGCCTGACGCCAGAGGACCCTCATCACCAAGGGAAGGAGGCTCCCAGCAGGCTCCAACTGCCACCAGAGGGCTGATGTCGTCAAGGCGATGTGTGCCAACCAGGCACGAATGACCTCACAGCAGAGGGCCCACCTCAGAGAAGTGTGACGAACCCAGTCAGGATCAGACTCGCACCAGAGGGCCCACATCACCAAATGGATTGGAACCAGGCAGGAGTGTCCTCACATGAGTAGGGCCACATCATCTAAAGGTGAGGAACCCAGAACATGTGGCTTCAAACCATAGGACACCCATCACCAAGGGGCTGGGAGTGAGGCAGGCAGGAGGAGCCTCATAACAGAGGGCCCAAAAATAAGAAAGGTGAGGAATCCAGCAGTTGGAACCTCCCAGCAGGCGGCCCAGAGCACAGAGGCTAGAGGAACCAGGCCAGAGTGAACTAACACCAGACAGCCCACATCATGAAACTGTGAGCAACCCAGACATTGGGACCTCAGAGCAGAAGGCCCACATCCCCATGGTGATGGGAACATGACAGGAGTGTCCTGGCATCACTGGGCTCACATCAGAAAACGTGGGGTGCTCAGAAGTTAGGGCCTGACGCTAGAGGGCACTCATCACCGAGAGGAGGAGGCTCCCAGCAGGCTCCAGCTGCCACCAGAGGGCCAACGTCGCCAAGGCGATGTGTGCCAGCCTGGCAGGAGTGACCTCACAGCAGAGGGCCCACCTCACAGAAGGGTGAGGAACACAGCCAGGATCAGACTCTCACCAGAGGGCCCACAACACCAAGGGGATGGGAACCAGTCAGGACTGTCCTCCCACCAGTGGGACAACATCATCGAAAGGTGAGGATCCCAGCACATGTGTCCTCAAACCAGAGGAACCACATCACCAAGGGGTTCGGAATGAGGCTGGCAGGACTGGCCTCACAACACAGGGTCCATAGAATATAAAAGTTGAGGAATCCAGCAGTTGGAACCTCCTAGCAAGTGGCCCAGAGCACCGAGGCTATGGGATCCAGGCCACAGTGAACTCACAGCAGAGGGCCCACATCATGAACCTGTGAGCAGCCCAGCTGTTGGGACCTCAGAACAGAAGACCCACATCCCCATTGGGATGGGAACCTGGCAGGAGTGGCTTTGCACCACTTAGCACATATCAGAAAATGTTAGGAGCCCAGCAGTTAGGGCCTGATGCCAGGGGGCCCTCATAACTGAGGGGAGGAGACTCCCAGCAGGTTCCAACTGCCAACAGAGGGCCCACGTCTACAAGGTGGCATGCACCAGCCAGGCAGTAGTGACCTCACAGCAGAGGGCCTATCTCACAGAAGGGTGAGGAACCGAGGCAGGATGAGACTCTCACCAGAGGGCCCACAACACCAAGGGGATGGGAACCAGTCAGGACTGTCCTCCTACCAGTGGGGCCACATCATCGAAAGGTGAGGAACCCAGCACATGTGGCCTCATATCAGAGGACATACGTCACAAAGGGGATGGGAGTGAGGCAGGTAGGAGTAGCCTAAAAACAGAGGGCCCAAAGAATAAAAAAAGTGAGGAATCCAGCATTTGGAACCTCCCAGCAGGCGGCCGAGAGCACAGAAGCTATGGGATGCAGGCAGGAGTTAACTAACACCAGAGAGCCCACATCATGAAACTGTGAGCAACCCAGGCATTGGGACCTCAGAGCAGAAAGCCCACATCCCCATGGGGATGGGAACCTGACAGGAGTGTCCTGGCATCACTGGGCTCACATCAGAAAACGTGGGGAGCCCAGCAGTTAGAGCCTGATGCTAGAGGGCCGTCATCACCGAGGGCAGGAGGCTCCCAGCAGGTTCCATGTGCCAACAGAGGGCCCACGTCGCCAAGGTGATGTGTGCAAGTCAGGCAGGATTGACCTCACAGCAGAGGGCCTACCTCACAGAAGAGTGAGGAACCCAGCCAGGATAAGACTGTCACCAGAAGGCCCACATCACCAAGGGGATGGGAACCAGGCAGGAGTGTCCTCACACCAGTGGGGCCACATCATTGAAAGTTGCCTAACCCAGCACATGTGGCCTCAAACCAGAAGACCCACATCACGAAGGGGTTGCGAGTGAGGCAGGCAGGAGGAGCATCACAACACAGGACCCATAGAATACAAAAGTTGAGGAATCGAGCAGTTGGAACCTCCCAGCAGGCAGCCAAGACCACAGAGGCTATGGGATCCAGGCCACAGTGAACTAACACCAGAGAGCCCACATCATGAAATTGTGATCAACCCAGCCGTTGGAACCTCAGAGCAGAAGGCCCACATCCCCATGGGGATGGGAACCTAAGAGGAGTGCTTGAGCAACACTGGGCTCACTAAGAAAAGTTGGGGAGCCCAGCAGTTAGGGCCTGACGTCAGAGGGCCCTCATCACAGAGCTGAGGAGGCTCCCAGCAGGGTCCAATTGCCACCAGAGGGCTCATGTCAACAAGGCGAGGTGAGCAACCCAGGCAAGAGTTACCTGATAGTAGAGGGCCCACCTCACAGATGGGTGAGGAACCCAGCCAGGATCAGACTCTCACCAGAGCGCCCACATCACAAAGGGGATGGGACCCAGTCAGGATTATCCTCACACCAGTGGGGCCTCATCATCTTAAGGTGAGGAACCCAGCACATGTGTCCTCAAACCAGAGGACCCACATCACCAAGGGCCTTGGAGTGAGGCAGGCAGGAGTAGCCTCACAACACAGGGCACATAATATAAAAAACGTGAGGATTCCAGCATTTAGACCTTCCAGCAGGCGGCCCAGAACACCGAGGCTATGGGATCCAGGCCACAGTGAACTCACAGCAGAGGGCCCACATCACAAAACTGTGAGCAACCCAGGAGTTGAGACCTCAGCGCAGAAGGACCACATCCCCATGGGAATGGGAACCTGGCTGGAGTGTCCTCGCACCACTGGGCGCACATCAGAAAATGTGGGGAGCCCACCATTTAGGGCCTGACGCCAGAGGGCCGTCATCACCGAGAGGAGGAGGCGCCCTGCACGCTCCAACTGCCACCAGAGGGCTCACGTCTCCAAGGTGACATGTGCCAGCCAGGCAGGAGTGACCTCACAGCAGAGGGCCTACCTCACAGAACGTTGAGGAACCCAGCCAGGATTAGACTCTCGCCAGAGGGCCCACCTCACCAAGGGGATGGGAACCAGGCAGGAGTGTCCTCACACGAGTGGGGTCACATCATCGAAAGGTGAGGAACGCAGCACATGTGGCCTCAAGCCATAGGACAGTCATCACCAAGGGGCTGGCAGTGAGGCAGGCAGGAGGAGCCTCACAACAGAGGGCACATAGAATAAAAAAGTTGAGGAATCCAGCAGTTGGAACCTCCCAGCAGGCGGCTCAGAGCACCGATGATAAGGGATCCTTGCCGGAGTGAACTCACAGCAGAGGGCCCACATCATGGTACTGTGAGCAAGCCAGCCGTTTTGACCTCAGAGCAGAAGGCCCATATCGCCATGGGGATGGGAACCTGGCAAGAGTCTCCTCACTCACTTGGCGCACATCAGAAAATGTGGGGAGCCCAGCAGTTATGGTCTAAGGCAAGAGGGCCCTCATCACCGAGGGGAGGAGGATCCCAGCACACTCCAACTGCCACCAGAGGGCCCACGTCGCCAAGGTGACGTGTGCCAGACAGGCATGATTGACCTCACAGCAGAGGGCCCACCTCACAGAAGGGTGAGGAACCCAGCCAGGATCAGACTCTCACCTGAGGGCCCACATCAGCAAGGGGATGGGAACCAGTCAGGACTGTCTTCCCTCCAGTGGGGTCACATCATCGAAAGGTGCGGAACCCAGCACATGTGGCCTCAAATCAGAGGACACATATCACAAAGGGAATGGGAGTGAGGCAGGCAGGAGTAGCCTAAAAACAGAGGGCCCAAAGAATAAGAAAGGTGAGGAATCCAGCAGTTGGAACCTCCCAGCAGGCGGCCCAGAGCACAGAAGCTATGGGATGCAGGCAGGAGTGAACTAATACCAGAGAGCCCACATCATGAAACTGTGAGCAACCCAGGCTTTGGGACCTCAGAGCAGAAGGCCCACATCCCAATGGGGATGTGAACCTGGCTGGAGTGTCCTCGCACCACTGGGCGCACATCACAAAATGTGGGGAGCCCAGCAGTTAGGGCCTGACGCCAGAGGGCCTTCATCACTGAGGAGAGGAGGCTCCCAGCAGGCTCCAAGTGCCACCAGAGGGCTCATGTCCACAAGGCGAGGTGAGCAAGCCAGGCAGGAGTGACCTCACAGCAGACGGCCCACCTCACAGATGGGTTAGGAACCCAGCCAGGATCAGACTCTCAACAGAGGGCCCACATCACCAAGGGGATGTGAACCAGGCAGGAGTCTCCTAAGACCATTGGTCCCACATCATCGAAAGGTGAGGAACCCAGCACATGTGACCTCAAACCAGACGACACACATCATGAAGGGGCTGGGAGTGAGGCAGGCAGGAGGATCCTCACAACAGAGGGCCCAAAAAATTAAAAAAGTGAGGAATCCAGCAGTTGGAACCTCCCAGCAGGCGGCCAAGAGCACAGAGGCTATGGGATCCAGGCCTCTGTGAACACCAGAGAGCCCACATCATGAAAATGTGAACAACCCAGCCATTGGGACCTCAGAGCGGAAGGCCCACATCCCCATGGAGATGGGATCCTAAGAGGAGTGCCAAAGCATCACTGGGCTCACTAAGAAAAGTTGGTGAGCCCAGCAGTTAGGGCCTGACGCAAGAGGGCCCTCATCACCGGGGGGAGGAGATTCCCAGCACGCTCCAACTGCCACCACACGGCTGACTTCACCAAGGCAATGTGTGCCAGCCATGCAGGAGTGACCTATCAGCAGAGGGTCTCCCTCACAGGTGGGTGAGGAACAAAGCCAGGAACAGACTCTCACCAGGGGCTCCACATAACCACGTGGATGAGAACTAGGCAGGAGTGTCCTCACACTAGTGGGGCCACATCATCGAAAGGTGAGGAACCCAGCAAAAGTGGCCACAAACCAGAGGACCCACATCACCAAGGGGTTGAGAGTGAGGTAGGTGTCTGGACGGGCATATTTAACACTCATTTCCCACCAGGAAGAGAAATTAACCAAAGGCTCAGCGTGCCCTGCCAGAAGCAGATTAGGGCCTGAAGCAGTCTTGCGGGTTTGCGGCCAGCTCACAAGAAAGCGAGTTGAAGAAAGGAGCTCAGGGACCCTGTAATTCACAAACCTGGAGAGTTATAAATGACAGATAACGTCCAAAAATATATTGAAGTAAGGCTGCGAAGAGGACTTGAAAGCGGGGCAGAATTTCAGGAAACCGATTTCAGGAGGTAGACTGGATTTGCATTTAAAGCATAGGAAAAGAGGCAGAACATCGACAATGATGCACTTGGCAACAAAGGGCGTATGAGTTTGTTCCTGAATATATTCAGGAAAAAACACATACGCCCTTTTTGGCAAACCAAGCAAGCTTGCAATGGAAATCCGAACTACTATGAAGTGTCACTTCCCCCCGGTCTAAAGGGCCATCTGAGAAAAGTGTAAAATCCAGAAAGGCAAGACAGGCCATGGGGAAAAAGGAGCCTTGTTATGCTGATGGGCGGGATGTACATTGCCAACAGCCACTCTGGAGAAGTGTATGGTGTTTCCTGATACATCTGAAAAACAAAGCAACAGAGTCTAGGGCATTTCCACTTATGGTCCTATAGCTTAGGGAAATTAAAATCAAAAAGACACAGCCACCCCAAAATTTGGGACGGCTCTGTTTACAGGAACCTCTTCTACAGTACGAGTTAAATATCCCAGAGAACAAATAATTGACAAAGAAATTGCGGTACTTACGTACAACAGAATACCACTCAGCAATGAAATCTGTGTCACCAGGCCTGTACCAGCATAATGAGTGGATTGAGGCATGATGATTCTAAGTGAAATAAGTCACACAGAAAAAGAAACATCATAAGGTATCATTAATGCACGGAATGTAAACTTGGCTACACATGAACTGAATTACAAAACAGAACAGGGTCTCAAGATTAGAAAACCAACTTATGCTTGCTTAAGGGGAAAGGTGAGTTAAGGGGGTGCTGCATAAAACCAGAGTTTGAAATTAGCACAGATACCGTTCCATAAGCCAAATATGTAATAGACAAGACCTATCCCCTGCTCAACGAAATGGACTCAACAATGAGGTATCACCTCACACCTGTTAGAATGGGCATCATCTGAAAATCTACAAACAACAAATGCTGGAAAGGGTGTGGAGAAAAGGAACCCTCTTCCACTATTGTTGGGAATATAAATTGATACAGTCACTATGGAGAACAATATGGAGTTTCTTAAGAAACTAATAATAGAATTACCATATGATACAGCAATCCCAGTACTGGACATATACCCAGACAAAACCATAAATCAAAAAGAGACATTCACCGCAATGTTCATTGCATCACTATTTACAATATCGAGGTAATGGAAGCAACCTAAATGCCCACAGACAGACGAATGCATAAAGCTGTGGTACATATATAAAATGGAATATTACTAAGCCATGAAAGGAATGAAATTGGGTCATTTGTAGAGACGTCGATGGATCTAGAGACTGTCATACAGAGTGAAATAAGTCAGAAAGAGAAAAACAAATCTTGTATATTCATGCATACATGTGGAACCTAGAAAAACTGTACAGATTAACCGTTTTGCAAGGCATAAATAGAGCAACAGATGTAGACAACAATCGTATGGACAACAAGGGGGGAAAGCTCTTGGAGGGGTGGTGGTGGGAGGAGTTGAGAGATTGGGATTGGCATGTAAACATTTATATGTATAAAATAGGTAACCAATGAGAACCTGCTGTATAAAAATATAAAATAAAATTCAAAATTAAAAAGAAATAAAATTTAAAAAATAAAACAGAAAAAACAATTATTCCCTTCACATACATGTATTTATATGAATAAATTATTTCCATGCTTATATCTGTAAATACAAAAAAGAGGAATAAAATCTACCTTGAACCAAAAACGAAAAAGAGAAAAAAAGAACAGAACCCACCAGTTACTCAGAGGAAAACCGTATCAGGGCACTTGCTCCAGTTGTAAACAATTCTGAAGTTGGTCAGTGGTGGGGAATCGTCTCCCATTCAGCCAGCAGCCCCCACACAACAAGCGTCCTCATTGCAAAGCTGGGGCACCGTGCCGAGGCATCTGTGAGTAAACGTGAGCTGAGCCCCAGGCCAGTTGCTGCTGAACTGTTCCCACCCTTCCCAGGTAAAACACCTGAATATATACAAGGACTTGAAAGCCTAGAGGAAGGGCCATGGAGCCACACGAGTGACAGCATGCCAGCTGACTTGGTGCCTGCAGGCCAGCCAGGATGGTCCTGGCCCTGGGTGCTCTTCTGGAAGATTTCCATTTCCCTGCCTGAGATACCCGTCCTGTCCCTGACCCCACTGCTTTTTTCCTTCCTCACCTCTGCCCAGGGAGAAATTCCAGCAGCAGGTATGGGTGACACATCCTCTTCTTTAGCAGGTGGCAGCCTGGCAACTGCTGCAGAAAGTCCAGCAGAGCCCCACTCACACTGGGCCACCCACAAAGCCGTGGCCTCTCACTCCCTCCCACCAGCCCAGCCCCGAGACTGCTGACAGGGCAGAGAAAATGGCATCAGGCACAGCTTCAGGGGCTTTTACTGCCTGGAGTGGTATTTATATTGATCTCAACCCAGGCACACCTGGGGAGGGCTGGCCGGCATGGTAAGGCTGCCCAGGTAGCCAATCATCACCCCTCAGGGGCTCACAGTTGCAGAAAATGGAACTTGCTGAACCGGCCAGGTCCAAGGAACAGGTGTGGGCTCCTGAGAGTCAGGATAGACAAGGGGCTGCAGCTTTGGCTTGTTTTCTAATCATTTTATCTGGCCCATGAGTGGGAGACAACTTCAAGAAAACCCTCTCCTAATGAGAGGAACCCAGGAGTCAGGGAGAGGAGGGGTGGGTGGTGGTTGGAGACAGAGGCCTGGTGCCCTGGGTGCAGTGGAAGTCTCTGGAAGACCAGGTGGAGGGAGGCCACACAGAGTGATGCCCAGGGTCACAGACCTGTCGGAGCTGCTGTTTGTTAGTTCAAGTCCTGCTCTGAGGTGCTCTGTGTCAGCTCTGAGCGACAGGTGAGCTGGGGGTGCTCTTCAATGAGGGCTATGTGCACGGTTCCTGTGTGCCCAGCCCTGCCACGGTACCTGCAAGGGTAGCTCTGTATCCTGGGAGGGGCCTGACCATGAGAGCCCCGTGGGCTGGGTTGGGGGTGGGGTACCTGCCCAGGAGAGCTCCATATCCTGGGATTGGCCTGACCACGAGAGCCCCATGGGCTGCTGGGGACCTGGTAAAGGATGTCAGGACAGTCAGTGAAGCCACCGAGGATATACCTCCAGTTGCTCCTGATTCCTACACCCTGCTGGTCATTCTACCAACCACCAGGACATGGTATTCTGTATTAGTCTTCAATGATGCCTTCTTTTGTATTCCATTAGTCCCAGAGTCACAAGAAATTTTGGCTTGTGAGTGGCAGGACTCAACATACAACTAAAACAATACTTCCGGGCCGTCTTGCCCCAAAGGTTCAAAAAATCCCACACCATCTTTGGGGAAAGCTTAGCTAAAGACCGAAAAGTTCTACCTCTGGAAAAGGAAACCCTCCTTCAATATGCAGACGACATTCTGATCGCCAGGCCTACTAAGGAGGCCTCTGAACTACCAAGCCAATAAAGGATAGAAGTTGTCCAAGAAAAAGCTCAAATATCACAGACTGCGGTGACCTGCCTGGGCTTCATTCTCACACAAGGTCAGAGAAGCCCATCCCAGGAAAGGGAAGAAACCATTTGCAGCCTTACCCCTTTCTAAAACTAGAAGACAGCTTAGGGGTTCCTGGGGAGGCCAGGGTTTGCTGCTTCTGGATCCCTAACTACAGTCTACTAGCTGGGCCTCTATATGAAACACTGAAAGGAAAAGATGATGATCCTTTTGAACAGAATCCAGAAGTGGCCTTTCAAGAATGGAAAGAGCAGTCAATTCAGACCCTTGCCCTGGAACTCCCTAATTGAGCTAAACCCTTTGACCTTTCCATTCCCGGTGAAAGGTGAATCGCCATTGGAGAATTAGTGCAAAAACTGGGACCACTTGAAATGGAACAACGCAAGAATGCCATCCAGGTAGGATAAACTACAGTCACCAAGGGGCTTGGCCCACTGCCACATCTGGCCAAGATACTGGCGGTATCTAAAAACCTGGAAATCAGCAGCCCAAAAGGCCACCTCCCTCCTAAGGGAAAAGGACCCCACGTGGTGATCCTAATCACCAACCATGCCCTGAAGTTGCAGGGTTCGCTCCGTGGGCACACCGACCTTGAGTGAGGAGGCCCTCCAACTCCAACATCCAGAGAGATAACCGGGGGCAACAGGGCACCATGACGACTCGTGTGAACATCACTTGACCTGGAGTTTCTCTCATAAAACAACAATAGTGTGTCCCGAAGGAGTAGACTACTGCTTGCAGGACTTCCTGCACCCGGAG
Source organism: Leucopleurus acutus (assembly GCF_964270905.1). Taxonomy (NCBI): domain Eukaryota; kingdom Metazoa; phylum Chordata; class Mammalia; order Artiodactyla; family Delphinidae; genus Leucopleurus; species Leucopleurus acutus. The sequence continues at coordinate 356,528 of NW_028139194.1, forward strand.
GGGAGCTAATAATCTTGGCGGGGCAACCGTATATCACACTGTCACCATAGAAAAGCCTACAGACACCGTGATGATGGTGGCCAATAAGACCGGCTGGACTCCTGTTTACTTCAAAAGGCTGTTGACTCAGTGGCCATCATGGTCCTTGATCACCACTGACCCTGGACTGTCTGGGAGTTGAGCGGGCAGGGCTCTGACACCTGGTGCTGTTTTTACGTTAATTCAGGGGCCTAATTGAAGAAAGAGCAGACTACTGGTCAGAGCATCTAGGCTGGCAGAAACGGTCAGCCTAAGGTGGCCGAACAAATGTGGGGCGGGGTGAAACCGGCCCCCACAGCGTCTCTGCACATCTCTTTCCTGGACCCTTAAAGGTCATTAGAATCTATAACACTTCCAATGCTGGTGCTCAGGCGGACGAGCAGGGAGGCAGGGGTCCTGGGGCCAATCAACGTCACCTGGAGCCTGCTGGGGAGAAGTTCTGACCCTCGTCCCCTGGTATGAGGGCTCCCAACTCAGCACTCAGCAGTTACAGAAGAAGGGTCTGCACCCTCAGCACTCCAAGAATGAGGAACAGGACAAAAGGCAGAGGAGGGTTTTGTCCCCAGCAAAGCCCATTAAAAATCCCTGGGAGATAAAAATAGAATGTGGGCAATAAAGTCAAGTCTGACCTTTTTTATCCTTTGTGCTTTGTCTAATTTCACGTGCTCCTAGGGTCCCGCATGCAGAGGTTCCACACCCGGCACTTCAGACCAGATTTCCTGGTGCAGAATGGCTGGGTCGACACCTCAGCTCCTGGGGCCCAGTGCAGACTCCGAGATATAGAGCCTGAGCTGCAGCCAACCCGGCCCTTGAGAGCTCCGCCCCCTCCCTCCCACTGACTCTGACAGGATCTCTACACAGCAGCCCAGCCCACAGCCCACGGGGTAGTGCATGCTCTCACCTCTCCATTCTCTGATGAAAATATAAAGTTTCCTTTGCTTGGGAACCAAACTCAGTCTCGATCTGTTGGCCCCAATGACACTGGGCAGGGGGACCCTTGTTGGGGTCCACTCTGGAGGATCAGTAACAGAAATTGAGACTATTGTAACTTCAATGAACAGATGTGTGAGCCAAACTGTAGTTAACATAGAACAGTTTATAAGGCTCGGGTAAAATAAGATGTTTCTAACACTTCCATTTGATATTTCCATCACTTTATTATAAGCAAGTTCAGTGAAAAGGTTTGTCCTATTTGTCAGGTCAATATTAGAGAAATGAAGTGATTTCTTTCCAAGGATGTACATCTAATAATCTTGGTTAAAGCTTCAATCTTGTTTTAAATGCTTTTCCATTGAAAATGATACCTCTCTTTCAGCTCCCCCATTTCTGAGAAGTATAAAATCTTATAATTTATTATTACCAAAGGGGAAAGGTGGGAGGAGGGATAAATTAGCAGTTTGGAATTAACACATACACACTGCTATGTATAAAATAGATCATCAACAAGGAACTACTGTATAGCACAGGGAACTACACTCAATATTGTGCAATAACCTATAAGGGGAAATAATCGGAAAAAGAACAGATATTTTTATTGACATCATCTATCAATGACAGTTAAAGTGTAACCTAAGGGAAGCCGGTGGTGAGTGCTTCTGACCCTGAAGACTTCAGTCATCTAAAGTTTGCACTCTGCCTACTTCCCAAGGCCCTTAATGAACATATGTGTAGCCGTAGCTTAAAAAACTCCCCAGTTTGGGTTTCGGGGAGACACTGATTTTGAAAAAGCCCTGGTGTTCTCCTTACATGAATGGGACTCTTCCTACTGCTAAAACATGTCTGTCACATCCAGAGGATGGTATACCGTCTGATCGGGAAGAGTTTGGAAAAGGCATCTCATCTCCTCATCTCCTGGTGCTCGGGTTCACCCCTCCAGCGTCTTTACTAACAGTCTCCCCACTTGGAGATGTCAACACTGTCAACATCCTGTTGCGTACAGTTTGGAATTTGTCCAGAGGATGAAGCGGAAGGATGAGGAACAATGAGAGACAAGTCCTAGGTGTTCAGACAGGCACATGTCACTCTAATTTCCAATCAGGAAGATGAATTGACCAAAGGCTAGGGTTGCCCATGGAAACAGTATAGGGCTTGAGGAAATCCCACTGCTTTGTGGCCAGTTCCCATAAACACAAGTTGAACAATGGAACTCAGGGGCAGTAAAATTCACGAAACTGCAGAGTTGAAAATATCTATCACTGAAAAATGTCTTGAGGAAAGTCAGAGAAAAGGATTGGCAAGCAAGGGAGAATGGCAGGAAAGGGATTTGAGGAGGTAGAAAGGACTCGCCATTAAGCACAAGAAAAGGGGCTGAACATTGCCGACATTGCAGTTGGCCAAAAAGGCTGTATGTGTTGTTTTCTGTATATATTCAAGAAAAGGGCATACACTTTTTTAGCCAACCAAACAGGTGGGCACTGGAAATCAATACTACAAAAGATATCACTTCGCATCAGTCAGAAGAGCCATCCTCATAAAGTGTAAACGCCAGAAATGCAGGACAGGGCAAGGAGAAGAGGGAGCCCTGTGAGGCTTATAGTGGAAATGTATATTGCCAACGGCCATTCTGGAGAAGTGTATTGTGTTTACTAAAGCATCTAAAAAATGAGCTACAGAGCATAGGGCACTTGCACTCATGGGCGTATATCTTGGGAAAAACAAAAATCGAGAGGACACAGGCACCCCAATGTTTACTGCCTCTCTGTTTAAAAGATCCTCGACTAGGATATAACTTAAATGTCTCTGGAGGGAAAAAATGAATAGAGATGTGGTACTTATGTAGAGTGGAATATTACTCAGCCTGGAAATCAATGAAATATGGCCAGTTGTAACAACTCCGGAGGAGTTACGTATGATCATTCTAAGTGACATAATTCAAAAAGAAAAAGACATATATCATAAGATATCACTTAAAGGTGGAATCCAAAATGGCTACACATGAAATAAATTACAAAACAAAAACATAGTCAAATATGTAGAAAACACGCGTAAGGCTGCTAAACGGGAAAGGTGGGGAGGGGTGAGGCATCATCCAGGAGGTTGAAATTAGCAAAGATACCATTCCAAATACCAAACTGATAATCAACAAGGCCTACACGGTAGCTAAAAGAACTGCACTCAGCACACTCAAGTCACCGGAAAAGAATATCTATGACTGGTAAGAATCTGAAAAAGAATTTATTGATGTCTCTCTGTACGTGAATCAAGTGGATGTACAGCAGCAAGAAACAGAGCTTTGAAAATCAGCTGTAACCAATATAGTAATAAATTGAAATAAATAAACGACAGAGAGACAGAGAAAACCTCTTACAACTTTTCCTCAGGGACGGTGATGCAACATAGATTGAACACATCTAGACCCACAGCAGGATGAGACATAAGGCTGGAAACTGTTCGCACTAAGAGAAATGTGAGGTTGGGTGAGGAAATGCACACCCTTTAAAGTAATACTACCTGGTACCCATTCAATGGGTCCCAAATCTGCAGGTTCAAGGAATCTTCCTACAGCTAAAACATGCATGGAAAACCCAGAGGACTGTACACCATGTGATCGGGAGATGTGTCTAAAATGCACCTCATTTATCCTCTCCTGGTGCTCCTGTTCATCATTCCAGCCACGTTACTTAGAATCTCCCCACTTAGAGAATCAGCACATTTAAACTTCTGTTTCACACATTTTGCAAATTGTGAGGAGGATGAACGGGAACAGGGGGAACCAATGAGAGAATAGTTGTAGGGGTTTGGACGGGCACATGTCACTCTAATTTCCCATTAAGAATAAGAATTAAAAAAAGGCTCAGCCCGCCTCGCCGGAGCCAAAATAGGGCCTGAAGCAATCCTGCGGTTTTGAGGCCAGCTCACAAAAGAGCAACTTAAAAGATGGAGCTCAGGGTCACTGCAATTCACAAACCTGCAGAGTTATAAATGAAAACTAACGTCCAAAAATATGTTGAGGTAAGGCAAAGAAGAGGATCTGAATGCAAGACAGAATTGCAAGAAACAGATTTCAAGAGATAGATTGGACTCGCCTTTAAAGCACATGATAAGCGGCAGAATTTTGACAATGATGTGGTTGGCCCAAAAGGGAGTATGCGTTTTTTCCTGAATATATCCAGGAAAAAACGCATACGCACTTTATGGGCAACCAAGCAAGCAAGCAATGCAAATGTGCACAACAAAGAAGTCTCATTTCCCACCGGTCAAAAGGGCCATCCGAAAAAATTGTAAAAACCAGAAATGCAGGACAGGCCATGGAGAACAGGGAGCCTTTATATGCTGATGCACGGTGTGTGAACTGCCGAGAGCCACTCTGGAGAAGTGTATGGTGGTTCCTAAATCATCTAAAAAACAGAGCTACAGAGCATAGGGCACTTCCAATCACGGGAGTATATCTAGGGAAGTCTAAAAATCAACAAGACACAAGCACACCACAGTTTAGGGCTACTCTGTTTACAAGAACCTCAACTTCAGTACACCTTAAATATCCCAGGAAAGAGAACAATGGATAAAGAAAATGTGGTACTTATGTACAATGGAATATCTCTTCACCATGAAATCAATGTAATAAGGCTAGTAGAAGGATAAAGAGTGGATTGAGGTCCGATAATACTACTTGAAATAAGTCAAACAGAAAAAGAAACATATCATAAGATATCACTTATAGAGGGAGGATAAATATGGCTGCACAAAAAATGAATTACAAAACAGAACAGTGTCTCACATTTAGAAAACACACTTATGTCAGCTTAAGGGGAAAGGAGAGGTGGGGTGATGCATAAAACCAGAGTTTGAAATTAGCACAGATACCGTTCAATAAACCAAATAGGTATCAGACAAGATCTACACCTTGCTCAATGAACTGGCCTCAACACACCCTATACACCGCAGAGAAATATATCTGAGTAATAAGAATCTTAAAACCCATGTATTGATATATCTCCATAAGGGAATCAAGTGTGTGCAGAGCGGCACAAACACAGCAGTGAAAATGAGCTAAACCCCCTTATAGAAATAAATTTTAAAACCAAAACGCAGAAACAATGAAAGAGAGAAAAATTCTTACAAAATTCGCTCAGGGGCTGTGATGCAACCTGGAATGACCACATATAAACCCACAGCTGGATAAGACATAAGAATGGACACTTGGGGCTGAAAGGACTGGAGAGCTTTGGTGAGCAACTGCCGAAAGTTTAATGCAATACTTCATGCTACTTATTCCAAGGATCCCAACACTCCAAGTTAAAGGGAATCTTCCTACAGCTAAACCATGCATGGGAAATCCAGTGGATGGTATACCATATGATCGGGAAAGGTTTCTAAAATGCACCTCATTTTCCTCTCCTGGGGCTCCGGATCAACATTCCAGCCACTTTACTAACAACATCTCCACATGGAGAGTCAATGCCTTTGAGTTCCGGTATCGCACAGTCTGCAGTTAGTGCGGAGGATGAATGGGAATAGGGGGAACCAGTGAGAAAATAGCTGTAGCGGTTTCAATGGGCACAAGTCACTCTAATTTCACATCAGGAAGAAGAATTAACCAAAGGGAGAGCAAGGCGTCCCAGTAGAATAGGGCCTGAAGAAATCCTGTGGATATGAGGCAAGATCACAAAAATAAGAGCTGGAAAATGGAGCTAAGGGCCACTGCAATTCAAAAACCTGCAGAGGTATGAAGGCCACCTATTTTCCAAAAGTATATTGAGGTAAGGCTATGAAGAGGCACTGAGAGCAACGCAGAACTGCAGGAAACCGATTTCAGGAGGTAGACTGGAATTGCACTGAAAACATATGAAAAGACTCAGAACGTCGACAATGATGCACTTGGCTTAAAAGGGCATATGCGTTTTTTCCGGAATATATTCAGGAAGAAACGCATACGCCCTTTCTGGCCAACCAAGCAAGCTCGCAAAGGAAATCTGCACTATAATGAAGTCTCACTTCACACCGGTCAAAGGGCCATCTGAAAAAAGTGTAAAATCCAGAAAGGCAGGACAGGCCATGGAGAACTGGGAGCCTTGTTATGCTGATGGGCGGGATGTAAACTGCCAGCAGCCACACTGGAGAAGTGTATGGTGTTTCCTGAAATATCCAAAAAACAAAGCAACAGAGCCTAGGGCACTTCCACTTATGGTCCTATAGCTTAGGGAAATTAAAATCAAAAAGACACAGCCACCCCAAACTTTGGGACGGCTCTGTTTACAAGAACCTCGTTTACCGTACAAGTTCAATATCACAGAAAGTGAAAAATGGATAAAGACGTTGTGGTACTTACGTACAATGCAATATCACTCAGCAATGAAATCTATGTCATCAGGCCCGTAGCAGCATAATGAGTGGATTCAGGTACGATGATTCTAAGTGAAATAAGTCACACAGAAAAAGAAACATCATAAGATATCACTACTACACGGAATGTAAACTTGGCTACACAAGAACTGAATTACAAAACAGAACAGGGTGTCAAATGTAGAAAACCAACTTATGCTTGCTTAAGGGGAAAGGTGAGTTGGGGAGCTGCATAAAATCAGAGATTGAAATTAGCACAGATACCGTTCCATAAGCCAAATATGTAATAGACAAGAGCTACTCCTTGCTCAACGAAGTGGACTCAACACCCCATATTAAACGCCTAAGAATATACCTGACTAGTAAGAATCTTAAAACCTATGGATTTATATGTCTCCGAAAGAGAATCAAGCGTGTGTTCAGCAGCATAAACGCAGCAGTGATAGGATTGGTGAGGTTCGGTGAGCAAATGCAGACCCTTTGAAGTCATATTGCATGGTACCCATTCCATGGGTCTTAACTCTCCAGGTTTAAGGGATTGTTCCTTCAGCTAAAACATGCATGTGGAACCCAGAGTATGATCCACCGTGTGATCGGGAAATGTGTTCAAATGTGTCTCAGTTTTCGTCCCCTGGTACTCGGGTGCAACATTCCAGACGCTTTACTAACACTCTCCCCACTTGGAGAGTCAGTGCCTTTAACCTCCTGTTTGGCCCCGTTTGCAATTTCTGTGGAAAATGAACAGGAATAGGGAGAACCAATGAGAGACTAGGTGGAGGTGTCCGGACGGGCAAATTTAACTCTCATTTCCCACCAGGAAGAGGAATAAACCAAAGGCTCAGCATGCCTTGCCAGAACCAAACTAGGGCCTGAAGCAATCCTGCGGTGTTGCGGCCAGCTCACAAGAAACCGAGTTGAAGAAAGGAGCTCAGGGGCACTCTAATTCACAAACCTGCAGAGTTATAAATGACAGCTATCTTCCAAAAATATATTGAAGTAAGGGTGCCAAGAGGAGTTGAAAGCGGGGCAGAATTGCAGGAAACCGATTTCAGGAGGTAGACTGGAATTGCATTTAAAGCATAGGAAAAGAGGCAGAACGTCCACAATGATGCACTTGGCCAAAAAGGGCGTATGCGTTTTTTCCTGAATATATTCAGGAAAAAACGCATACGCCCTTTTTGGCCAACCAAGCAAGCTCGCAAAGGAAATATGCACTACAATGAAGTCTCACTGCCCCCCGGTCAAAAGGGCCATCTGAAAAAAGTGTAAAATCCAGAAAGGCAGGACAGGCCATGGAGAACTGGGAGCCTTGTTATGCTGATGGGCGGGATGTAAGTTGCCAGCAGTCACTCTGGAGAAGTGTATGGTGTTTCCTGAAACATCCAAAAAACAAAGCAACAGAGCCTAGGGCACTTCCACTTATGGTCCTATAGCTTAGGGAAATTAAAATCAAAAAGACACAGCCACCCCAAAGTTTGGGACGGCTCTGTTTACAAGAACCTCGTTTACCGTACAAGTTCAATATCACAGAAAGCGAAAAATGGATAAAGAAGTTGTGGTACTTACGTACAATGCAATATCACTCAGCAATGAAATCTATGTCATCAGGCCCGTAGCAGCGTAATGAGTGGATTCAGGTACGATGATTCTAAGTGACATAAGTCACACAGAAAAAGAAACATCATAAGATATCACTAATACACGGAATGTAAACTTGGCTACACAAGAACTGAATTACAAAACAGAAAAGGGTGTCAAATGTAGAAAACCAACTTATGCTTGCTTAAGGGGAAAGGTGAGTTGGGGTGCTGCATAAAACCAGAGATTGAAATTAGCACAGATACCGTTCCATAAGCCAAATATGTAATAGACAAGAGCTTCTCCTTGCTCAACGAAGTGGACTCAACACCCCATATTAAACGCCTAAGAATATACCTGACTAGTAAGAATCTTAAAACCTATGGATTTATATGTCTCCGAAAGAGAATCAAGCGTGTGTACAGCGGCAAAAACGCAGCAGTGATAGGATTGGTGAGGTTCGGTGAGCAAATGCAGACCCTTTGAAGTCATATTGCATTGTTCCCATTCCATGGTTCTCAACTCTCCAGGTTTAAGGGATTCTTCCTTCAGCTAAAACATGCATGTGGAACCCAGAGTATGATGCACCGTGTGATCGGGAAACGTGTTCAAATGTGTCTCAGTTTTCGTCCCCTGGTACTCGGGTGCAACATTCCAGACGCTTTACTAACACTCTCCCCACTTGGAGAGTGAGTGCCTTTAACCTCCTGTTTGGCCCAGTTTGCAATTTCTGTGGAAAATGAACAGGAATAGGGAGAACCAATGAGAGACTATGTGGAGGTGTCCGGATGGGCAAATTTAACTCTCATTTCCCACCAGGAAGAGGAATTAACAAAAGGCTCGGCATGCAATGCCGGAAGCACACTAGGGCCTGAAGCAATCCTGCGGTGTTGCGGCCAGCTCACAAGAAAGCGAGTTGAAGAAAGGAGCTCAGGGGCACTGTAATTCACAAACCTGCAGAGTTATAAATGACAGCTATCTTCCAAAAATATATTGAAGTAAGGCTGCCAAGAGGACTTAAAAGCGGTGCAGAATTGCAAGAAACCGATTTCAGGTGGTAGACTGGAATTGCATATAAAGAATAGGATAAGAGGCAGAACGTACACAATGATGCACTTGGCCAAAATGGGTGTATGCGTTTTTTCCTGAATATATTCAGTTAAAAACGCATATGCACTTTTTGGCCAACCAAGCAAGCTTGCAAAGGAAATCTGCACTACAATGAAGTCTCACTGCCCCCTGGTCAAAAGGGCCATCTGAAAAAAGTGTAAAATCCAGAAAGGCAGGACAGGCCATGGAGAACTGGGAGCCTTGTTATGCTGATGGGCGGGATGTAAACTGCCAGCAGCCACACTGGAGAAGTGTATGGTGTTTCCTGAAACATCCAAAAAACAAAGCAACAGAGCCTAGGGCACTTCCACTTATGGTCCTATAGCTTAGGGAAATTAAAATCAAAAAGACACAGCCACCCCAAAGTTTGGGACGGCTCTGTTTACAAGAACCTCGTTTACCGTACAAGTTCAATATCACAGAAAGCGAAAAATGGATAAAGATGTTGTGGTACTTACGTACAATGCAATATCACTCAGCAATGAAATCTATGTCATCAGGCCCGTAGCAGCGTAATGAGTGGATTCAGGTACGATGATTCTAAGTGAAATAAGTCACACAGAAAAAGAAACATCATAAGATATCACTACTACACGGAATGTAAACTTGGCTACACAAGAACTGAATTACAAAACAGAACAGGGTGTCAAATGTAGAAAACCAACTTATGCTTGCTTAAGGGGAAAGGTGAGTTGGGGTGCTGCATAAAACCAGAGATTGAAATTAGCACAGATACCGTTCCGTAAGCCAAATATGTAATAGACAAGAGCTACTCCTTGCTCAACGAAGTGGACTCAACACCCCATATTAAACGCCTAAGAATATACCTGACTAGTAAGAATCTTAAAACCTATGGATTTATATGTCTCCGAAAGAGAATCAAGCGTGTGAACAGCGGCATAAACGCAGCAGTGATAGGATTGGTGAGGTTCGGTGAGCAAATGCAGACCCTTTGAAGTCATATTGCATGGTACCCATTCCATGGGTCTCAACTCTCCAGGTTTAAGGGATTCTTCCTTCAGCTAAAACACGCATGTGGAACCCAGAGTATGATCCACCGTGTGGTCAGGAAACGTGTTCAAATGTGTCTCAGTTTTCGTCCCCTGGTACTCGGGTACAACATTCCAGACGCTTTACTAACACTCTCCCCACTTGGAGAGTGAGTGCCTTTAACCTCCTGTTTGGCCCAGTTTGCAATTTCTGTGGAAAATGAACAGGAATAGGGAGAACCAATGAGAGACTAGGTGGAGGTGTCTGGACGGGCAAATTTAACTCTCATTTCCCACCAGGAAGAGGAATTAACCAAAGGCTCAGCATGCCGTGCCGGAACCAAACTAGGGCCTGAAGCAATCCTGCGGTGTTGCGGCCAGCTCACAAGAAAGCGAGTTGAAGAAAGGAGCTCAGGGGCACTGTAATTCACAAACCTGCAGAGTTATAAATGACAGCTATCTTCCAAAAATATATTGAAGTAAGGCTGCCAAGAGGAGTTGAAAGCGGGGCAGAATTGCAGGAAACTGATTTCAGGAGGTAGACTGGAATTGCATGTAAAGCATAGGAAAAGAGGCAGAACGTCCACAATGATGCACTTGGCCAAAAAGGGCGTATGCGTTTTTTCCTGAATATATTCAGGAAAAAATGCATACGCCCTTTTTGGCCAACCAAGCAAGCTCGCAAAGGAAATATGCACTACAATGAAGTCTCACTGCCCCCCGGTCAAAAGGGCCATCTGAAAAATGTGTAAAATCCAGAAAGGCAGGACAGGCCATGGAGAACTGGGAGCCTTGTTATGCTGATGGGCAGTATGTAAATTGCCAGCAGCCACTCTGGAGAAGTGTATGGTGTTTCCTGAAACATCCAAAAAACAAAGCAACAGAGCCTAGGGCACTTCCACTTATGGTCCTATAGCTTAGTGAAATTAAAATCAAAAAGACACAGCCACCCCAAAGTTTGGGACGGCTCTGTTTACAAGAACCTCGTTTACGGTACAAGTTCAATATCACAGAAAGCGAAAAATGGATAAAGAAGTTGTGGTACTTACGTACAATGCAATATCACTCAGCAATGAAATCTATGTCATCAGGCCCGTAGCAGCATAATGAGTGGATTCAGGTACGATGATTCTAAGTGAAATAAGTCACACAGAAAAAGAAACATCATAAGATATCACTACTACCCGGAATGTAAACTTGGCTACACAAGAACTGAATTACAAAACAGAACAGGGTGTCAAATGTAGAAAACCAACTCATGCTTGCTTAAGGGGAAAGGTGAGTTGGGGTGCTGCATACAACAAGAGATTGAAATTAGCACAGATACCGTTCCATAAGCCAAATATATAATAGACAAGAGCTACTCCTTGCTCAACGAAGTGGACTCAACACCCCATATTAAACGCCTAAGAATATACCTGACTAGTAAGAATCTTAAAACCTATGGATTTATATGTCTCCGAAAGAGAATCAAGCGTGTGTACAGCGGCATAAACGCAGCAGTGATAGGATTGGTAAGGTTTGGTGAGCAAATGAAGACCCTTTGAAGTCATATTGTATGGTACCCATTCCATGGGTCTGAAAACTCCATGTTTAAGGGATTCTTCCTTCAGCTAAAACATGCACGTGGAACCCAGAGTATGATCCACCGTGTGATCAGGAAACGTGTTCAAATGTGTCTCAGTTTTCGTCCCCTGGTACTCGGGTGCAACATTCCAGACGCTTTACTAACACTCTCCCCACTTGGAGAGTCAGTGCCTTTAACCTCCTGTTTGGCCCTGTTTGCAATTTCTGTGGAAAATGAACAGGAATAGGGAGAACCAATGAGGGACTAGGTGGAGGTGTCCGGACGGGCAAATTTAACTCTCATTTCCCACCAGGAAGAGGAATAAACCAAAGGCTCAGCATGCCTTGCTGGAACCAAACTAGGGCCTGAAGCAATCCTGCGGTGTTGCGGCCAGCTCACAAGAAAGCGAGTTGAAGAAAGGAGCTCAGGGGCACTGTAATTCACAAACCTGCAGAGTTATAAATGACAGCTATCTTCCAAAAATATATTGAAGTAAGGCCGCCAAGAGGAGTTGAAAGCAGGGCAGAATTGCAGGAAACTGATTTCAGGCGGTACACTGGAATTGCATGTAAAGCATAGGAAAAGAGGCAGAACGTCGACAATGATGCACTTGGCCAAAAAGGGCATATGCGTTTTTTCCTGAATATATTCAGGAAAAAACGCATATGCAATTTTAGGCCAACCAAGCAAGCTTGCAAAGGAAATCTGCACTACAATGAAGTCTCACTGCCCCCGGTCACAAGGGCCATCTGAAAAAAGTGTAAAATCCAGAAAGGCAGGACAGGCCATGGAGAATTGGGAGCCTTGTTATGCTGATGGGCGGGATGTAAACTGCCAGCAGCCACACTAGAGAAGTGTATGGTGTTTCCTGAAACATCCAAAAAACAAAGCAACAGAGCCTAGGGCACTTCCACTTATGGTCCTATAGCTTAGCGAAATTAAAATCAAAAAGACACAGCCACCCCAAAGTTTGGGACGGCTCTGTTTACAAGAACCTCGTTTACGGTACAAGTTCAATATCACAGAAAGCGAAAAATGGATAAAGACGTTTTGGTACTTACGTACAATGCAATATCACTCAGCAATGAAATCTATGTCATCAGGCCCGTAGCAGCATAATGAGTGGATTCAGGTACGATGATTCTAAGTGAAATAAGTCACACAGAAAAAGAAACATCATAAGATATCACTACTACCCGGAATGTAAACTTGGCTACACAAGAACTGAATTACAAAAAAGAACAGGGTGTCAAATGTAGAAAACCAACTTATGCTTGCTTAAGGGGAAAGGTGAGTTGGGGTGCTGCATAAAACCAGAGATTGAAATTAGCACAGATACCGTTCCATAAGCCAAATATGTAATAGACAAGAGCTACTCCTTGCTCAACGAAGTGGACTCAACACCCCATATTAAACGCCTAAGAATATACCTGACTAGTAAGAATCTTAAAACCTATGGATTTATATGTCTCCGAAAGAGAATCAAGCGTGTGTACAGCGGCATAAAAGCAGCAGTGATAGGATTGGTGAGGTTCGGTGAGCAAATGCAGACCCTTTGAAGTCATATTGCATGGTACCCATTCCATGGGTCTCAACTCTCCAGGTTTAAGGGATTCTTCCTTCAGCTAAAACATGCATGTGGAAACCAGAGTATGACCCACCGGGTGATCGGGAAACGTGTTCAAATGTGGCTCAGTTTTCGTCCCCTGGTCCTCGGGTGCAACATTCCAGACGCTTTACTAACACTCTCCCCACTTGGAGAGTCAGTGCCTTTAACCTCCTGTTTGGCCCAGTTTGCAATTTCTGTGGAAAATGAACAGGAATAGGGAGAACCAATGAGAGACTAGCTGGAGGTTTCCGGACGGGAAAATTTAACTCTCATTTCCCACCAGGAAGAGGAATTAACCAAAGGCTCAGCATGCCATGCCGGAACCAAACTAGGGCCTGAAGCAACAGTGCGGTGTTGCGGCCAGCTCACAAGAAAGCGAGTTGAAGAAAGGAGCTCAGGGGCACTCTAATTCACAAACCTGCAGAGTTAAAAATGACAGCTATCTTCCAAAAATATATTGAAGTAAGGCAGCCAAGAGGAGTTGAAAGCGGGGCAGAATTGCAGGAAACCGATTTCAGGAGGTAGACTGGAATTGCATGTAAAGTATAGGAAAAGAGGCAGAACGTCCACAATGATGCACTTGGCCAAAAAGGGCGTATGCGTTTTTTCCTGAATATATTCAAGAAAATATATATTCAGGAAAAAACGCATATGCTCTTTTTGGCCAACCAAGCAAGCTTGCAAAGGAAATCTGCACTACAATGAAGGCTCACTGCCCCCGAGGTCAAAATGGCCATCTGAAAAAAGTGTAAAATCCAGAAAGGCAGGACAGGCCATGGAGAACTGGGAGCCTTGTTATGCTGATGGGCAGGATGTAAATTGCCAGCAGCCACTCTGGAGAAGTGTATGGTGTTTCCTGAAACAACGAAACAACAAAGCAACAGAGCCTAGGGCACTTCCACATATGGTCCTATAGCTTAGGGAAATTAAAATCAAAAAGACACAGCCACCCCAAAGTTTGGGACGGCTCTGTTTACAAGAACCTCATTTACGGTACAAGTTCAATATCACAGAAAGCGAAAAATGGATAAAGAAATTGTGGTACTTACGTACAATGCAATATCACTCAGCAATGAAATCTATGTCATCAGGCCCGTAGCAGCATAATGAGTGGATTCAGGTACGATGATTCTAAGTGAAATAAGTCACACAGAAAAAGAAACATCATAAGATATCACTACTACCCGGAATGTAAACTTGGCTACACAAGAACTGAATTACAAAACAGAACAGGGTGTCAAATGTAGAAAACCAACTCATGCTTGCTTAAGGGGAAAGGTGAGTTGGGGTGCTGCATACAACAAGAGATTGAAATTAGCACAGATACCGTTCCGTAAGCCAAATATGTAATAGACAAGAGCTACTCCTTGCTCAACGAAGTGGACTCAACACCCCATATTAAACGCCTAAGAATATACCTGACTAGTAAGAATCTTAAAACCTATGGATTTATATGTCTCCGAAAGAGAATCAAGACTGTGTACAGCAGCATAAACGCAGCAGTGATAGGACTGGTGAGGTTCAGTGAGCAAATACAGACCCTGTGAAGTCATATTGCATGGTACCCATTCCATGGGTCTCAACTCTCCATGTTTAAGGGATTCTTCCTTCAGCTAAATCATGCATGTGAAACCCAGAGTATGATCCACCATGTGATCGGGAAACGTGTTCAACTGTGTCTCAGTTTTCGTACCCTAGTACTCGGGTGCAACATTCCAGACACTTTACTAACACTCTCCCCACTTGGAGAGTCGGTGCCTTTAACCTCCTGTTTGGCCCAGTTTGCAATTTCTGTGGAAAATGAGCAGGAATAGGGAGAACCAATTAGAGACTAGGTGGAGGTGTCTGGACGGGCAAATTGAACTCTCATTTCCCACCAGGAAGAGGAATTAACCAAAGGCTCAACATGCCATGCCGGAACCAAACTAGGGCCTGAAGCAATCCTGTGGTGTTGTGGCCAGCTCACAAGAAAGCGAGTTGAAGAAAGGAGCTCAGGGACACTGTAATTCACAAACCTGCAGAGTTATAAATGACAGCTATCTTCCAAAAATATATTGAAGTAAGGCTGCCAAGAGGAGTTGAAATCGGGTCAGAATTGCAGTAAACCGATTTGAGGAGGTAGACTGGAATTGCATGTAAAGCATAGGAAAAGAGGCAGAACGTCCACAATGATGCAATTGGCCAAAAATGGTGTATGCGTTTTTTCCTGAATATATTCAGGAAAAAACGCATACGCACTTTTTTGCCAACCAAGCAAGCTTGCAAAGGAAATCTGTACTACAATGAAGTCTCACTGCCCCCCGGTCAAAAGGGTCATCTGAAAAAAGTGTAAAATCCAGAAAGGCAAGACAGGCCATGGAGAACTGGGAGCCTTGTTATGCTGATGGGCGGGATGTAAATCGCCAGAAGCCACTCTGGAGAAGTGTATGGTGTTTCCTGAAACATCCAAAAAACAAAGCAACAGAGCCTAGGGCACTTCCACTTATGGTCCTATAGCTTAGGGAAATTAAAATCAAAAAGACACAGCCACCCCAAAGTTTGGGACGGCTCTGTTTACAAGAACCTCGTGTACGGTACAAGTTCAATATCACAGAAAGCGAAAAGTGGATAAAGAAGTTGTGGTACTTACGTACAATGCGATATCACTCAGCAAAGAAATCTATGTCATCAGGCCCGTGACAGCATAATGAGTGGATTCAGGTACGATGATTCTAAGTGAAATAAGTCACACAGAAAAAGAAACATCATATGATATCACTATTACACGGAATGTAAACTTGGCTACACAGAAACAGAATTACAAAACAGAACAGGGTGTCAAATGTAGAAAACCAACTCATGCTTGCTTAAGGGGAAAGGTGAGTTGGGGTGCTGCATACAACAAGAGATTGAAATTAGCACAGATACCGTTCCGTAAGCCAAATATGTAATAGACAAGAGCTACTCCTTGCTCAACGAAGTGGACTCAACACCCCATATTAAACGCCTATGAATATACCTGACTAGTAAGAATCTTAAAACCTATGGATTTATATGTCTCCGAAAGAGAATCAAGCGTGTGTACAGCGGCATAAACGCAGCAGTAATAGGATTGGTGAGGTTCGGTGAGCAAATGCAGACCCTTTGAAGTCATATTGCATGGTACCCATTCCATGGGTCTCAACTCTCCAGGTTTAAGGGATTCTTCCTTCAGCTAAAACATGCATGTGGAACCCAGAGTATGATCCACCGTGTGATCGGAAAACGTGTTCAAATGTGTCTCAGTTTTCGTCCCCTGGTACTCGGGTGCAACATTCCAGACGCTTTACTAACACTCTCCTCACTTGGAGAGTCAGTGCCTTTAACCTCCTGTTTGGCCCAGTTTGCAATTTCTGTGGAAAATGAACAGGAATAGGGAGAACCAATGAGAGACTAGGTGGAGGTGTCTGGACGGGCAAATTTAACTCTCATTTCCCACCAGGAAGAGGAATTAACCAAAGGCTCAGCATGCCGTGCCGGAACCAAACTAGGGCCTGAAGCAATAATGCGGTGTTGCGGCCAGCTCACAAGAAAGCGAGTTGAAGAAAGGAGCTCAGGGGCACTGTAATTCACAAACCTGCAGAGTTATAAATGACAGCTATCTTCCAAAAATATATTGAAGTAAGGCTGCCAAGAGGAGTTGAAAGCGGGGCAGAATTGCAGGAAACTGATTTCAGGAGGTAGACTGGAATTGCATGTAAAGCATAGGAAAAGAGGCAGAACGTCCACAATGATGCACTTGGCCAAAAAGGGCGTATGCGTTTTTTCCTGAATATATTCAGGAAAAAATGCATACGCCCTTTTTGGCCAACCAAGCAAGCTCGCAAAGGAAATATGCACTACAATGAAGTCTCACTGCCCCCCGGTCAAAAGGGCCATCTGAAAAATGTGTAAAATCCAGAAAGGCAGGACAGGCCATGGAGAACTGGGAGCCTTGTTATGCTGATGGGCAGTATGTAAATTGCCAGCAGCCACTCTGGAGAAGTGTATGGTGTTTCCTGAAACATCCAAAAAACAAAGCAACAGAGCCTAGGGCACTTCCACTTATGGTCCTATAGCTTAGTGAAATTAAAATCAAAAAGACACAGCCACCCCAAAGTTTGGGACGGCTCTGTTTACAAGAACCTCGTTTACGGTACAAGTTCAATATCACAGAAAGCGAAAAATGGATAAAGAAGTTGTGGTACTTACGTACAATGCAATATCACTCAGCAATGAAATCTATGTCATCAGGCCCGTAGCAGCATAATGAGTGGATTCAGGTACGATGATTCTAAGTGAAATAAGTCACACAGAAAAAGAAACATCATAAGATATCACTACTACCCTGAATGTAAACTTGGCTACACAAGAACTGAATTACAAAACAGAACAGGGTGTCAAATGTAGAAAACCAACTCATGCTTGCTTAAGGGGAAAGGTGAGTTGGGGTGCTGCATACAACAAGAGATTGAAATTAGCACAGATACCGTTCCATAAGCCAAATATGTAATAGACAAGAGCTACTCCTTGCTCAACGAAGTGGACTCAACACCCCATATTAAACGCCTAAGAATATACCTGACTAGTAAGAATCTTAAAACCTATGGATTTATATGTCTCCGAAAGAGAATCAAGCGTGTGTACAGCGGCATAAACGCAGCAGTGATAGGATTGGTAAGGTTCGGTGAGCAAATGAAGACCCTTTGAAGTCATATTGTATGGTACCCATTCCATGGGTCTGAAAACTCCATGTTTAAGGGATTCTTCCTTCAGCTAAAACATGCACGTGGAACCCAGAGTATGATCCACCGTGTGATCAGGAAACGTGTTCAAATGTGTCTCAGTTTTCGTCCCCTGGTACTCGGGTGCAACATTCCAGACGCTTTACTAACACTCTCCCCACTTGGAGAGTCAGTGCCTTTAACCTCCTGTTTGGCCCAGTTTGCAATTTCTGTGGAAAATGAACAGGAATAGGGAGAACCAATGAGGGACTAGGTGGAGGTGTCCGGACGGGAAAATTTAACTCTCATTTCCCACCAGGAAGAGGAATAAACCAAAGGCTCAGCATGCCTTGCTGGAACCAAACTAGGGCCTGAAGCAATCCTGCGGTGTTGCGGCCAGCTCACAAGAAAGCGAGTTGAAGAAAGGAGCTCAGGGGCACTGTAATTCACAAACCTGCAGAGTTATAAATGACAGCTATCTTCCAAAAATATATTGAAGTAAGGCCGCCAAGAGGAGTTGAAAGCAGGGCAGAATTGCAGGAAACTGATTTCAGGCGGTACACTGGAATTGCATGTAAAGCATAGGAAAAGAGGCAGAACGTCGACAATGATGCACTTGGCCAAAAAGGGCATATGCGTTTTTTCCTGAATATATTCAGGAAAAAACGCATATGCAATTTTAGGACAACCAAGCAAGCTTGCAAAGGAAATCTGCACTACAATGAAGTCTCACTGCCCCCGGTCAAAAGGGCCATCTGAAAAATGTGTAAAATCCAGAAAGGCAGGACAGGCCATGGAGAATTGGGAGCCTTGTTATGCTGATGGGCGGGATGTAAACTGCCAGCAGCCACACTAGAGAAGTGTATGGTGTTTCCTGAAACATCCAAAAAACAAAGCAACAGAGCCTAGGGCACTTCCACTTATGGTCCTATAGCTTAGCGAAATTAAAATCAAAAAGACACAGCCACCCCAAAGTTTGGGACGGCTCTGTTTACAAGAACCTCGTTTACGGTACAAGTTCAATATCACAGAAAGCGAAAAATGGATAAAGACGTTTTGGTACTTACGTACAATGCAATATCACTCAGCAATGAAATCTATGTCATCAGGCCCGTAGCAGCATAATGAGTGGATTCAGGTACGATGATTCTAAGTGAAATAAGTCACACAGAAAAAGAAACATCATAAGATATCACTACTACCCGGAATGTAAACTTGGCTACACAAGAACTGAATTACAAAAAAGAACAGGGTGTCAAATGTAGAAAACCAACTTATGCTTGCTTAATGGGAAAGGTGAGTTGGAGTGCTGCAAAAACCAGAGATTGAAATTAGCACAGATACCGTTCCATAAGCCAAATATGTAATAGACAAGAGCTACTCCTTGCTCAACGAAGTGGACTCAACACCCCATATTAAACGCCTAAGAATATACCTGACTAGTAAGAATCTTAAAACCTATGGATTTATATGTCTCCGAAAGAGAATCAAGCGTGTGTACAGCGGCATAAATGCAGCAGTGATAGGATTGGTGAGGTTCGGTGAGCAAATGCAGACCCTTTGAAGTCATATTGCATGGTACCCATTCCATGGGTCTCAACTCTCCAGGTTTAAGGGATTCTTCCTTCAGCTAAAACATGCATGTGGAACCCAGAGTATGACCCACCGGGTGATCGGGAAACGTGTTCAAATGTGTCTCAGTTTTCGTCCCCTGGTCCTCGGGTGCAACATTCCAGACGCTTTACTAACACTCTCCCCACTTGGAGAGTCAGTGCCTTTAACCTCCTGTTTGGCCCAGTTTGCAATTTCTGTGGAAAATGAACAGGAATAGGGAGAACCAATGAGAGACTAGCTGGAGGTTTCCGGACGGGAAAATTTAACTCTCATTTCCCACCAGGAAGAGGAATTAACCAAAGGCTCAGCATGCCATGCCGGAACCACACTAGGGCCAGAAGGAATCCTGCGGTGTTGCGGCCTGCTCACAAGAAAGCGAGTTGAAGAAAGGAGCTCACGGGCACTGTAATTCACAAACCTGCAGAGTTTTAAACGACAGCTATCTTCCAAAAATATATTGAAGTAAGGCCGCCAAGAGGAGTTGAAAGCGGGGCAGAATTGCAGGAAACTGATTTCAGGAGGTACACTGGAATTGCATGTAAAGCATACGAAAAGAGGCTGAACGTCCACAATGATGCACTCGGCCAAAAAGTGCGTATGCGTTCTTTCCTGAATATATTCAGGAGAAAACGCATACGCCCTTTTTGGCCAACCAAGCAAGCTTGCAAAGGAAATCTGCACTACAATGAAGTCTCACTGCCCCCTCCCCGGTCAAAAGGGCCATCTGAAAAAAGTGTAAAATCCAGAAAGGCAGGACAGCCCATGGAGAACTGGGAGCCTTGTTATGCTGATGGGCGGGATGGAAATTGCCAGCAGCCACTCTGGAGAAGTGTATGGTGTTCCCTGAAACATCCAAAAAACAAAGCGATAGAGCCTAGGGCACTTCCACTTATGGTCCTATAGCTTAGGGAAATTAAAATCAAAAAGACACAGCCACCCCAAAGTTTGGGACGGCTCTGTTTACAAGAACCTCGTTTACGGTACAAGTTCAATATCACAGAAAGCGAAAAATGGATAAAGAAGTTGTGGTACTTACGTACAATGCAATATCACTCAGCAATGAAATCTATGTCATCAGGCCCGTAGCAGCATAATGAGTGGATTCAGGTACGATGATTCTAAGTGAAATAAGTCACACAGAAAAAGAAACATCATAAGATATCACTACTGCACGGAATGTAAACTTGGCTACACAAGAACTGAATTACAAAACAGAACAGGGTGTCAAATGTAGAAAAGCAACTTATGCTTGCTTAAGGGGAAAGGTGAGTTGGGGTGCTGCATACAACAAGCAATTGAAATTAGCACAGATACCGTTCCATAAGCCAAATATGTAATAGACAAGAACTACTACTTGCTCAACGAAGTGGACTCAACACCCCATATTAAACGCCTAAGAATATACCTGACTTGTAAGAATCTTAAAACCTATGGATTTATATGTCTCTGAAAGAGAATCTAGCGTGTGTACAGCGGCATAAACGCAGCAGTGATAGGACTGGTGAGGTTCGGTGAGCAAATGCAGACCCTTTGAAGTCATATTGCATGGTACCCATTCCATGGGTCTCAACTCTCCAGGTTTAAGGGATTCTTCCTTCAGCTAAAACATGCATGTGGAACCCAGAGTATGATCCACCGTGTGATCGGGAAAAGTGTTCAAATGTGTCTCAGTTTTTGTCCCCTGGTACTCGGGTGCAACATTCCAGACGCTTTACTAACACTCCCCCACTTGGAGAGTCGGTGCCTTTAACCTCCTGTTTGGCCCAGTTTGCAATTTCTGTGGAAAATGAACAGGAATAGGGAGAACCAATGAGAGACTAGGTGGAGGTGTCTGGACGGGCAAATTTAACTCTCATTTCCCACCAGGAAGAGGAATTAAGCAAAGGCACAGCATGCCGTGCCGGAACGAAACTAGGGCCTGAAGCAATCCTGCGATGTTGCGGCCAGCTCACAAGAAAGTGAGTTGAAGAAAGGAGCTCAGGGGCACTGTAATTCACAAACCTGCAGAGTTATAAATGACAGCTATCTTCCAAAAATATATTGAAGTAAGGCAGCCAAGAGGAATTGAAAGCGGGGCAGAATTGCAGGAAACCGATTTCAGGAGGTAGACTGGAATTGCATGTAAAGCATAGGAAAAGAGGCAGAATGTCCACAATGATGCACTTGGCCAAAAAGGGCGTATGCGTTTTTTCCTGAATATATTCAGGAAAAAACGCATACGCCCTTTTTGGCCAACCAAGCAAGCTTGCAAAGGAAATCTGCACTACAATGAAGTCTCACTGCCCGCCGGTCAAAAGGGACATCTGAAATAAGTGTAAAATCCAGAAAGGCAGGACAGGCCATGGAGAACTGGGAGCCTTGTTATGCTGATGGGCGGAATGTAAATTGCCAGCAGCCACTCTGGAGAAGTGTATGGTGTTTCCTGAAACATCCAAAAAACAAAGCAACAGAGCCTAGGGCACTTCCACATATGGTCCTATAGCTTAGGGAAATTAAAATCAAAAAGACACAGCCACCCCAAATTTTGGGCCGGCTCTGTTTACAAGAACCTCGTTTACGGTACAAGTTCAATATCACAGAAAGCGAAAAATGGATAAAGAAGTTGTGGTACTTACGTACAATGCAATATCACTCAGCAATGAAATCTATGTCATCAGGCCCGTAGCAGCATAATGAGTGGATTCAGGTACGATGATTCTAAGTGAAATAAGTCACACAGAAAAAGAAATATCATAAGGTATCACTAATGCACGGAATGTAAACTTGTCTACACAGGAACTGAATTACAAAACAGAACAGGGTCTCAAATGTAGAAAACCAACTTATGCTTGCTTAAGGGGAAAGGTGAGTTGGGGTGCTGCATAAAACCAGAGATTGAAATTAGCACAGATACCGTTCCGTAAGCCAAATATGTAATAGACAAGAGCTACTCCTTGCTCAACGAAGTGGACTCAACACCCCATATTAAACGCCTAAGAATATACCTGACTAGTAAGAATCTTAAAACCTATGGATTTATATGTCTCCGAAAGAGAATCAAGCGTGTGAACAGCGGCATAAACGCAGCAGTGATAGGATTGGTGAGGTTCGGTGAGCAAATGCAGACCCTTTGAAGTCATATTGCATGGTACCCATTCCATGGGTCTCAACTCTCCAGGTTTAAGGGATTCTTCCTTCAGCTAAAACACGCATGTGGAACCCAGAGTATGATCCACCGTGTGGTCAGGAAACGTGTTCAAATGTGTCTCAGTTTTCATCCCCTGGTACTCGGGTACAACATTCCAGACGCTTTACTAACACTCTCCCCACTTGGAGAGTCAGTGCCTTTAAACTCCTGTTTGGCCCAGTTTGCAATTTCTGCGTAAGATGAACAGGAAGAGGGAAAACCAATGAGAGACTAGCTGGAGCTGTCTCGACAGGCAAATTTAACTCTCATTTCCCACCAGGAAGAGGAATTAACCAAAGGTTCAGCATGCCGTGCTGGAACGAAACTAGGGCCTGAAGCAATCCTGCGATGTTGCGGCCAGCTCACAAGAAAGTGAGTTGAAGAAAGGAGCTCAGGGGCACTGTAATTCACAAACCTGCAGAGTTATAAATGACAGCTATCTTCCAAAAATATATTGAAGTAAGGCAGCCAAGAGGAATTGAAAGCGGGGCAGAATTGCAGGAAACCGATTTCAGGAGGTAGACTGGAATTGCATGTAAAGCATAGGAAAAGAGGCAGAATGTCCACAATGATGCACTTGGCCAAAAAGGGCGTATGCGTTTTTTCCTGAATATATTCAGGAAAAAACGCATACGCCCTTTTTGGCCAACCAAGCAAGCTTGCAAAGGAAATCTGCACTACAATGAAGTCTCACTGCCCGCCGGTCAAAAGGGACATCTGAAATAAGTGTAAAATCCAGAAAGGCAGGACAGGCCATGGAGAACTGGGAGCCTTGTTATGCTGATGGGCGGAATGTAAATTGCCAGCAGCCACTCTGGAGAAGTGTATGGTGTTTCCTGAAACATCCAAAAAACAAAGCAACAGAGCCTAGGGCACTTCCACATATGGTCCTATAGCTTAGGGAAATTAAAATCAAAAAGACACAGCCACCCCAAATTTTGGGCCGGCTCTGTTTACAAGAACCTCGTTTACGGTACAAGTTCAATATCACAGAAAGCGAAAAATGGATAAAGAATTTGTGGTACTTACGTACAATGCAATATCACTCAGTAATGAAATCTGTGTCATCAGGCCCGTAGCAGCATAATGAGTGGATACAGGTACGATGATTCTAAGTGAAATAAGTCACACAGAAAAAGAAACATCATAAAATATCACTACTACACGGAATGTAAACTTGGCTACACAAGAACTGAATTACAAAACAGAACAGGGCCTCAAATGTAGAAAACAAACTTATGCTTGCTTAAGGGGAAAGGTGAGTTGGGGTGCTTCATAAAACCAGAGATTGAAATTAGCACAGATACCGTTCCATAAGCCAAATATGTAATAGACAAGAGCTACTCCTTGCTCAACGAAGTGGACTCAACACCCCATATTAAACGCCTAAGAATATACCTGACTAGTAAGAATCTTAAAACCTATGGATTTATATGTCTCCGAAAGAGAATCAAGCGTGTGTACAGCGGCATAAGCGCAGCAGTGATAGGATTGTTGAGGTTCGGTGAGCAAATGCAGACCCTTTGAAGTCATATTGCATGGTACCCATTCCATGGGTCTCAACTCTCCATGTTTAAGGGATTCTTCCTTCAGCTAAAACATGCATGTGGAACCCAGAGTATGATCCACCGTGTGATCGGAAAACGTGTTCAAATGTGTCTCAGTTTTCGTCCCCTGGTACTCGGGTGCAACATTCCAGATGCTTTACTAACACTCTCCCCACTTGGAGAGTCAGTGCCTTTAACCTCCTGTTTGGCCCAGTTTGCAATTTCTGTGGAAAATGAACAGGAATAGGGAGAAACAATGAGAGACTAGGTGGAGGTGTCCGGACGGGCAAATTTAACTCTCATTTCCCACCAGGAAGAGGAATGAACCAAAGGCTCAGCGTGCCATGCCGGAACCAACCTAGGGCCTGAAGCAATCCTGCGGTGTTGCGGCCAGCTCACAAGAAAGCGAGTTGAAGAAAGGAGCTCAGGGGCACTGTAATTCACAAAGCTGCAGAGTTATAAATGACAGCTATCGTCCAAAAATATATTGAAGGAAGGCTGCCAAGAGGACTTGAAAGCGGGGCAGAATTGCAGGAAACCGATTTCAGGAGGTAGACAGGAATGGCATGTAAAGCATAGGAAAAGAGGCAGAACGTCCACAATGATGCACTTGGCCAAAAAGGGCGTATGCGTTTTTTCCTGAATATATTCAGGAAAAAACGCATACGCCCTTTTTGGCCAACCAAGCAAGCTTGCAAAGGAAATCTGCACTACAATGAAGTCTCACTGCCCCCAGGTCAAAAGGGCCTTCTGAAAAAAGTGTAAAATCCAGAAAGGCAGGACAGGTCATGGAGAACTGGGAGCCTTGTTATGCTGATGGGCGGGATGTAAATTGCCAGCAGCCACTCTGGAGAAGTGTATGGTGTTTCCTGAAACATCCAAAAAACAAAGCAACAGAGCCTAGGGCACTTCCACTTATGGTCCTATAGCTTAGGGAAATTAAAATCAAAAAGACACAGCCACCCCAAAGTTTGGGATGGCTCTGTTTACAAGAACCTCGTTTACAGTACAAGTTCAATATCACAGAAAGCAAAAAATGGATAAAGAAGTTGTGGTACTTACGTACAATGCAATATCACTCAGCAATGAAATCTATGTCATCAGGCCCGTAGCAGAATAATGAGTGGATTCAGGTATGATGATTCTAAGTGAAATAAGTCACACAGAAAAAGAAACATCATAAGATATCACTACTACACGGAATGTAAACTTGGCTACACAAGAACTGAATTACAAAACAGAACAGGGCCTCAAATGTAGAAAACCAACTTATGCTTGCTTAAGGATAAAGGTGAGTTGGGGTGCTTCATAAAACCAGAGATTGAAATTAGCCCAGATACCATTCCATAAGCCAAATATGTAATAGACAAGAGCTACTCCTTGCTCAACGAAGTGGACTCAACACCCCATATTAAACGCCTAAGAATATACCTGACTAGTAAGAATCTTAAAACCTATGGATTTATATGTCTCCGAAAGAGAATCAAGCGTGTGTATAGCGGCATAAGCGCAGCAGTGATAGGATTGGTGAGGTTCGGTGAGCAAATGCAGACCCTTTGAAGTCATATTGCATGGTACCCATTCCATGGGTCTCAACTCTCCATGTTTAAGGGATTCTTCCTTCAGCTAAAACATGCATGTGGAACCCAGAGTATGATCCACCGTGTGATCGGGAAACGTGTTCAAATGTGTCTCAGTTTTTGTCCCCTGGTACTCGGGTGCAACATTCCAGACGCTTTACTAACACTCTCCCCACTTGGAGAGTCGGTGCCTTTAACCTCCTGTTTGGCCCAGTTTGCAATTTCTGTGGAAAATGAACAGGAATAGGGAGAACCAATGAGAGACTAGGTGGAGGTGTCTGGACGGGCAAATTTAACTCTCATTTCCCACCAGGAAGAGGAATTAACCAAAGGCTCAACATGCCATGCCGGAACCAAACTAGGGCCTGAAGCAATCCTGCGGTGTTGCTGCCAGCTCACAAGAAAGCAACTTGAAGAAAGGAGCTCAGGGGCACTGTAATTCACAAACCTGCCGAGTTATAAATGACAGCTATCTTCCAAAAATATATTGAAGTAAGGCAGCCAAGAGGAATTGAAAGTGGGGCAGAATTGCAGGCAACCGATTTCAGGAGGTAGACTGGAATTGCATGTAAAGCATAGGAAAAAAGGCAGAACGTCCACAATGATGCACTTGGCCAAAAAGGGCGTATGCGTTTTTTCCTGAATATATTCAGGAAAAAACGCATACGCACTTTTTGGCCAACCAAGCAAGCTTGCAAAGGAAATCTGCACTACAATGAAGTCTCACTGCCCCCCGGTCAAAAGGGCCATCTGAAAAAAGTGTAAAATCCAGAAAGGCAGGACAGGCGAAGGAGAACTAGGAGCCGTCTTATGCTGACGGGCGGGATGTAAATTGACAGCAGCCACTCTGGAGAAGTGTATGGTGTTTCCTGAAACATCCAAAAAACAAAGCAACAGAGCCTAGGGCACTTCCACTTATGGTCCTATAGCTTAGGGAAATTAAATTCAAAAAGACACAGCCACCCCAAAGTTTGGGATGGCTCTGTTTACAAGAACCTCGTTTACGGTACAAGTTCAATATCACAGAAAGCGAAAAATGGATAAAGAAGTTGTGGTACTTACGTACAATGCAATATCACTCAGCAATGAAATCTATGTCATCAGGCCCGTAGCAGCATAATGAGTGGATTCAGGTATGATGATTCTAAGTGAAATGAGTCACACAGAAAAAGAAACATCATAAGTTATCACTACTACACGGAATGTAAACTTGGCTACACAGGAACTGAATTACAAAACAGAAAATGGTGTCAAATGTAGAAAACTCACTTATGCTTGCTTAAGGGGAAAGGTGAGTTGGGGTGCTACATACAAGAGATTGAAATTAGCACAGATACCGTTCCATAAGCCAAATATGTAATAGACAAGAACTACTACTTGCTCAACGAAGTGGACTCAACACCCCATATTAAAAGCCTAAGAATATACCTGACTAGTAAGAATCTTAAAACCTATGGATTTATATATCTCTGAAAGAGAATCAAGCGTGTGTACAACGGCATAAACGCAGCAGTGATAGGATTGGTGAGGTTCGGTGAGCAAATGCAGACCCTTTGAAGTCATATTGCATGGTACCCATTCCATGGGTCTCAACTCTCCATGTTTAAGGGATTCTTCCTTCAGCTAAAACATGCATGTGGAACCCAGAGTATGATCCACCGTGTGATCGGAAAACGTGTTCAAATGTGTCTCAGTTTTCATCCCCTAGTACTCGGGTGCAACATTCCAGACGCTTTACTAACACTCTCCCCACTTGGAGAGTCAGTGCCTTTAACCTCCTGATTGGCCAGTTTGCAATTTCTGTGGAAAATGAACAGGAATAGGGAGAACCAATGAGAGACTAGGTGGAGGTGTCTGGACAAACAAATTTAACTCTCATTTCCCACCAGGAAGAGGAATTAACCAAAGGCTCAGCATGCCATGCCGGAACCAAACTAGGGTCTGAAGCAATCCTGCGGTGTTGCGGCCAGCTCACAAGAAAGCGAGTTGAAGAAAGGAGCACAGGGGCACTGTAATTCACAAACCTGCAGAGTTATAAATGACAGCTATCTTCCAAAAATATATTCAAGTAAGGCTGCCAAGAGGAGTTGAAAGCGGGGCAGAATTGCACGAAACCGATTTCAGGAGGTAGACTGGAATTGCATGTAAAGCATAGGAAAAGAGGCAGAACGTCCACAATGATGCACTTGGCCAAAAAGGGCGTATGCGTTTTTTCCTGAATATATTCAGGAAAAAACGCATACGCCCTTTTTGGCCAACCAAGCAAGCTTGCAAAGGAAATCTGCACTACAATGAAGTCTCACTGCCCCCCGGTCAAAAGGGCCATCTGAAAAAAGTGTAAAATCCAGAAAGGCAGGACAGGCCATGGAGAACTGCGAGCCTTGTTATGCTGATGGGTGGGATGTAAATTGCCAACAGCCACTGTGGAGAAGTGTATGGTGTTTCCTGAAACATCTAAAAAACAAAGCAACAGAGCCTAGGGCACTTCCACATATGGTCCTATAGCTTAGGGAAATTAAAATCAAAAAGACACAGCCACCCCAAATTTTGGGCCGGCTCTGTTTACAAGAACCTCGTTTACGGTACAAGTTCAATATCACAGAAAGCGAAAAATGGATAAAGAAGTTGTGGTACTTACGTACAATGCAATATCACTCAGCAATGAAATCTATGTCATCAGGCCCGTAGCAGCATAATGAGTGGATTCAGGTACGATGATTGTAAGTGAAATAAGTCACACAGAAAAAGAAGCAGCATAAGATATCACTAATACACGGAATGTAAACTTGGCTACAAAGGAACTGAATTACAAAACAGAACAGGGTCTCATATGTAGAATACCAACTTATGCTTGCTTAAGGGGAAAGGTGAGTTGGGGTGCTGCATAAAACCAGAGATTGAAATTAGCACAGATACTGTTCCATAAGCCAAATATGTAATAGAGAAGAGCTACTCCTTGCTCAACGAAGTGGACTCAACACCCCATATTAAACGCCTAAGAATATACCTGACTAGTAAGAATCTTAAAACCTATGGATTTATATGTCTCCGAAAGAGAATCAAACGTGTGTACAGAGGCATAAACGCAGCAGTGATAGGATTGGTGAGGTTCGGTGAGCAAATGCAGACCCTTTGAAGTCATATTGCATGGTACCAATTCCATGGGTCTCAACTCTCCAGGTTTAAGGGATTCTTCCTTCAGCTAAAACATGCATGTGGAACCCAGAGTATGATCCACGGTGTGATCGGGAAACGTGTTCAAATGTGTCTCAGTTTTCGTCCCCTAGTACTCGGGTGCAACATTCCAGATGCTTTACTAACACTCTCCCCACTTGGAGAGTCAGTGCCTTTAACCTCCTGTTTGGCCAGTTTGCAATTTCTGTGGAAAATGAACAGGAATAGGGAGAACCAATGAGAGACTAGGTGGAGGTGTCCGGACGGGCAAATTTAACTCTCATTTCCCACCAGGAAGAGGAATTAACCAAAGGCTCAGCATGCCATGCCGGAACCAAACTAGGGTCTGAAGCAATCCTGCGGTGTTGCGGCCAGCTCACAAGAAAGCGAGTTGAAGAAAGGAGCTCAGGGGCACTGTAATTCACAAACCTGCAGAGTTATAAATGACAGCTATCTTCCAAAAATATATTGAAGTAAGGGTGCCAAGAGGAGTTGAAAGCGGGGCAGAATTGCAGGAAACCGATTTCAGGAGGTAGACTGGAATTGCATGTAAAGCATAGGAAAAGAGGCAGAACGTCCACAATGATGCACTTGGCCAGAAAGGGCGTATGCGTTTTTTCCTGAATATATTCAGGAAAAAACGCCTACGCCCTTTTTGGCCAACCAAGCAAGCTTGCAAAGAAAATCTGCACTACAATGAAGTCTCACTGCCCCCCGGTCAAAAGGGCCAACTGAAAAAAGTGTAAAATCCAGAAAGGCAGGACAGGCCATGGAGAACTGAAAGCCTTGTTATGCTGATGGGCGGGATGTAAATTGCCAACAGCCACTGTGGAGAAGTGTATGGTGTTTCCTGAAACATCTAAAAAACAAAGCAACAGAGCCTAGGGCACTTCCACATATGGTCCTATAGCTTAGGGAAATTAAAATTAAAAAGACACAGCCACCCCAAAGTTTGGGACGGCTCTGTTTACAAGAACCTCGTTTACGGTACAAGTTCAATATCACAGAAAGCGAAAAATGGATAAAGAAGTTGTGGTACTTCCGTACAATGCAATATCACTCAGCAATGAAATCTATGTCATCAGGCCCGTAGCAGCATAATGAGTGGATTCAGGTACGATGATTCTAAGTGAAATAAGTCACACAGAAAAAGAAATATCATAAGGTATCACTAATGCACGGAATGTAAACTTGGCTACACAGGAACTGAATTACAAAACAGAACAGGGTCTCAAATGTAGAAAACCAAATTATGCTTGCTTAAGGGGAAAGGTGAGTTGGGGTGCTGCATAAAACCAGAGATTGAAATTAGCACAGATACCGTTCCGTAAGCCAAATATATAATGGACAAGAGCTACTCCTTGCTCAACGAAGTGGACTCAACACCCCATATTAAACGCCTAAGAATCTACCTGACTAGTAAGTATCTTAAAACCTATGGATTTATATGTCTCCGAAAGAGAATCAAGAGTGTGAACAGCGGCATAAACGCAGCAGTGATAGGATTGGTGAGGTTCGGTGAGCAAATGCAGACCCTTTGAAGTCATATTGCATGGTACCCATTCCATGGGTCTCAACTCTCCAGGTTTAAGGGATTCTTCCTTCAGCTAAAACACGCATGTGCAACCCAGAGTATGATCCACCGTGTGGTCAGGAAACGTGTTCAAATGTGTCTCAGTTTTCGTCCCCTGGTACTCGGGTGCAACATTCCAGACGCTTTACTAACACTCCCCCACTTGGAGAGTCAGTGCCTTTAACCTCCTGTTTGGCCCAGTTTGCAATTTCTGTGGAAAATGAACAGGAATAGGGAGAACCAATGAGAGACTAGGTGGAGGTGTCTGGACGGGCAAATTTAACTCTCATTTCCCACCAGGAAGAGGAAATAACCAAAGGCGCAGCATGCCGTGCCAGAACCAAACTAGGGCCTGAAGCAATCCTGCGATGTTGCGGCCAGCTCACAAGAAAGTGAGTTGAAGAAAGGAACTCAGGGACACTGTAATTCACAAACCTGCAGAGTTATAAATGACAGCTATCTTCCAAAAATATATTGAAGTAAGGCTGCCAAAAGGAGTTGAAAGCGGGGCAGAATTGCAGGAGACCGATTTCAGGAGGTAGACTGGAATTGCATGTAAAGCATAGGAAAAGAGGCAGAACGTCCACAATGATGCACTTGGCCAAAAAGTGCGTATGCGTTTTTTCCTGAATATATTCAGGAAAAAACGCATACGCCCTTTTTGGCCAACCAAGCAAGCTTGCAAAGGACATCTGCACTACAATGAAGTCTCACTGCCCCCCGGTCAAAAGGGCCATCTGAAAAAAGTGTAAAATCCAGAAAGGCAGGACAGGCCATGGAGAACTGGGAGCCATGTTATGCTGATGGGCGGGATGTAAATTGTCAACAGCCACTGTGGAGAAGTGTATGGTGTTTCCTGAAACATCTAAAAAACAAAGCAACAGAGCCTAGGGCACTTCCACATATGGTCCTATAGCTTAGGGAAATTAAAATCAAAAAGACACAGCCACCCCAAATTTTGGGCCGGCTCTGTTTACAAGAACCTCGTTTACGGTACAAGTTCAATATCACAGAAAGCGAAAAATGGATAAAGAAGTTGTGGTACTTACGTACAATGCAAAATCACTCAGCAATGAAATCTATGTCATCAGGCCCGTAGCAGCATAATGAGTGGATTCAGGTACGATGATTGTAAGTGAAATAAGTCACACAGAAAAAGAAGCATCATAAGATATCACTAATACACGGAATGTAAACTTGGCTACAAAGGAACTGAATTACAAAACAGAACAGGGTCTCAAATGTAGAATACCA
Source organism: Leucopleurus acutus (assembly GCF_964270905.1). Classification (NCBI taxonomy): domain Eukaryota; kingdom Metazoa; phylum Chordata; class Mammalia; order Artiodactyla; family Delphinidae; genus Leucopleurus; species Leucopleurus acutus. The sequence goes on from NW_028139194.1 coordinate 388,331, forward strand.
ACTTATGCTTGCTTAAGGGGAAAGGTGAGTTGGGGTGCTGCATAAAACCAGAGATTGAAATTAGCACAGATACCTTTCCATAAGCCAAATATGTAATAGAGAAGAGCTACTCCTTGCTCAACGAACTGGACTCAACACCCCATATTAAACGCCTAAGAATATACCTGACTAGTAAGAATCTTAAAACCTATAGATTTATATGTCTCCGAAAGAGAATCAAACGTGTGTACAGCGGCATAAACGCAGCAGTGATAGGATTGGTGAGGTTCGGTGAGCAAATGCAGACCCTTTGAAGTCATATTGCATGGTACCAATTCCATGGGTCTCAACTCTCCAGGTTTAAGGGATTCTTCCTTCAGCTAAAACATGCATGTGGAACCCAGAGTATGATCCACGGTGTGATCGGGAAACGTGTTCAAATGTGTCTCAGTTTTCGTCCCCTAGTACTCGGGTGCAACATTCCAGACGCTTTACTAACACTCTCCCCACTTGGAGAGTCAGTGCCTTTAACCTCCTGCTTGGCCAGTTTGCAATTTCTGTGGAAAATGAACAGGAATAGGGAGAACCAATGAGAGACTAGGTGGAGGTGTCTGGACAAGCAAATTTAACTCTCATTTCCCACCAGGAAGAGGAATTAACCAAAGGCTCAGCATGCCATGCCGGAACCAAACTAGGGTCTGAAGCAATCCTGCGGTGTTGCGGCCAGCTCACAAGAAAGCGAGTTGAAGAAAGGAGCACAGAGGCACTGTAATTCACAAACCTGCAGAGTTATAAATGACAGCTATCTTCCAAAAATATATTGAAGTAAGGCTGCCAAGAGGAGTTGAAAGCGGGGCAGAATTGCACGAAACCGATTTCAGGAGGTAGACTGGAATTGCATGTAAAGCATAGGAAAAGAGGCAGAACGTCCACAATGATGCACTTGGCCAAAAAGGGCGTATGCGTTTTTTCCTGAATATATTCAGGAAAAAACGCATACGCACTTTTTGGCCAACCAAGCAAGCTTGCAAAGGAAATCTGCACTACAATGAAGTCTCACTGCCCCCCGGTCAAAAGGGCCATCTGAAAAAAGTGTAAAATCCAGAAAGGCAGGACAGGCCATGGAGAACTGCGAGCCTTGTTATGCTGATGGGTGGGATGTAAATTGCCAACAGCCACTGTGGAGAAGTGTATGGTGTTTCCTGAAACATCTGAAAAACAAAGCAACAGAGCCTAGGGCACTTCCACATATGGTCCTATAGCTTAGGGAAATTAAAATCAAAAAGACACAGCCACCCCAAATTTTGGGCCGGCTCTGTTTACAAGAACCTCGTTTACGGTACAAGTTCAATATCACAGAAAGCGAAAAATGGATAAAGAAGTTGTGGTACTTACGTACAATGCAATATCACTCAGCAATGAAATCTATGTCATCAGGCCCGTAGCAGCATAATGAGTGGATTCAGGTACGATGATTGTAAGTGAAATAAGTCACACAGAAAAAGAAGCATCATAAGATATCACTAATACACGGAATGTAAACTTGGCTACAAAGGAACTGAATTACAAAACAGAACAGGGTCTCAAATGTAGAATACCAACTTATGCTTGCTTAAGGGGAAAGGTGAGTTGGGGTGCTGCATAAAACCAGAGATTGAAATTAGCACAGATACTGTTCCATAAGCCAAATATGTAATAGAGAAGAGCTACTCCTTGCTCAACGAAGTGGACTCAACACCCCATATTAAACGCCTAAGAATATACCTGACTAGTAAGAATCTTAAAACCTATGGATTTATATGTCTCCGAAAGAGAATCAAACGTGTGTACAGAGGCATAAACGCAGCAGTGATAGGATTGGTGAGGTTCGGTGAGCAAATGCAGACCCTTTGAAGTCATATTGCATGGTACCAATTCCATGGGTCTCAACTCTCCAGGTTTAAGGGATTCTTCCTTCAGCTAAAACATGCATGTGGAACCCAGAGTATGATCCACGGTGTGATCGGGAAACGTGTTCAAATGTGTCTCAGTTTTCGTCCCCTAGTACTCGGGTGCAACATTCCAGATGCTTTACTAACACTCTCCCCACTTGGAGAGTCAGTGCCTTTAACCTCCTGTTTGGCCAGTTTGCAATTTCTGTGGAAAATGAACAGGAATAGGGAGAACCAATGAGAGACTAGGTGGAGGTGTCCGGACGGGCAAATTTAACTCTCATTTCCCACCAGGAAGAGGAATTAACCAAAGGCTCAGCATGCCATGCCGGAACCAAACTAGGGTCTGAAGCAATCCTGCGGTGTTGCGGCCAGCTCACAAGAAAGCGAGTTGAAGAAAGGAGCTCAGGGGCACTGTAATTCACAAACCTGCAGAGTTATAAATGACAGCTATCTTCCAAAAATATATTGAAGTAAGGGTGCCAAGAGGAGTTGAAAGCGGGGCAGAATTGCAGGAAACCGATTTCAGGAGGTAGACTGGAATTGCATGTAAAGCATAGGAAAAGAGGCAGAACGTCCACAATGATGCACTTGGCAAGAAAGGGCGTATGCGTTTTTTCCTGAATATATTCAGGAAAAAACGCATACGCCCTTTTTGGCCAACCAAGCAAGCTTGCAAAGAAAATCTGCACTACAATGAAGTCTCACTGCCCCCCGGTCAAAAGGGCCATCTGAAAAAAGTGTAAAATCCAGAAAGGCAGGACAGGCCATGGAGAACTGAAAGCCTTGTTATGCTGATGGGCGGGATGTAAATTGCCAACAGCCACTGTGGAGAAGTGTATGGTGTTTCCTGAAACATCTAAAAAACAAAGCAACAGAGCCTAGGGCACTTCCACATATAGTCCTATAGCTTAGGGAAATTAAAATTAAAAAGACACAGCCACCCCAAAGTTTGGGACGGCTCTGTTTACAAGAACCTCGTTTACGGTACAAGTTCAATATCACAGAAAGCGAAAAATGGATAAAGAAGTTGTGGTACTTCCGTACAATGCAATATCACTCAGCAATGAAATCTATGTCATCAGGCCCGTAGCAGCATAATGAGTGGATTCAGGTACGATGATTCTAAGTGAAATAAGTCACACAGAAAAAGAAATATCATAAGGTATCACTAATGCACGGAATGTAAACTTGGCTACACAGGAACTGAATTACAAAACAGAAGAGGGTCTCAAATGTAGAAAACCAACTTATGCTTGCTTAAGGGGAAAGGTGAGTTGGGGTGCTGCATAAAACCAGAGATTGAAATTAGCACAGATACCGTTCCATAAGCCAAATATGTAATAGACAAGAGCTACTCCTTGCTCAACGAAGTGGACTCAACACCCCATATTAAACGCCTAAGAATATACCTGACTAGTAAGAATCTTAAAACCTATGGATTTATATGTCTCCGAAAGAGAATCAAGCGTGTGAACAGCGGCATAAACGCAGCAGTGATAGGATTGGTGAGGTTCGGTGAGCAAATGCAGACCCTTTGAAGTCATATTGCATGGTACCCATTCCATGGGTCTCAACTCTCCAGGTTTAAGGGATTCTTCCTTCAGCTAAAACACGCATGTGGAACCCAGAGTATGATCCACCGTGTGGTCAGGAAACGTGTTCAAATGTGTCTCAGTTTTCGTCCCCTGGTACTCGGGTACAACATTCCAGACGCTTTACTAACACTCTCCCCACTTGGAGAGTCAGTGCCTTTAACCTCCTATTTGACCCAGTTTGCAATTTCTGTGGAAAATGAACAGGAATAGGGAGAACCAATGAGAGACTAGGTGGAGGTGTCTGGACGGGCAAATTTAACTCTCATTTCCCACCAGGAAGTGGAATTAACCAAAGGTTCAGCATGCCGTGCCGGAACGAAACTAGGGCCTGAAGCAATCCTGCGGTGTTGCGACCAGCTCACAAGAAAGCGAGTTGAAGAAAGGAGCTCAGGGGCACTGTAATTCACAAACCTGCAGAGTTATAAATGACAGCTACCTTCCAAAAATATATTGAAGTAAGGCTGCCAAGAGGAATTGAAAGTGGGGCAGAATTGCAGGAAACCGATTTCAGGAGGTAGACTGGAATTGCATGTAAAGCATAGGAAAAGAGGCAGAACGTCCACAATGATGCACTTGGCCAAAAAGGGCGTATGCGTTTTTTCCTGAATATATTCAGGAAAAAACGCATACGCCCTTTTTGGCCAACCAAGCAAGCTTGCAAAGGAAATCTGCACTACAATGAAGTCTCACTGCCACCCGGTCAAAAGGGCCATCTGAAAAAAGTGTAAAATCCAGAAAGGCAGGACAGGCCATGGAGAACTGGGAGCCTTGTTATGCTGATGGGCGGGATGTAAATAGCCAGCAGCCACTCTGGAGAACTGTATGGTGTTTCCTGAAACATCCAAAAAACAAAGCAACAGAGCCTAGGGCACTTCTACTTATGGTCCTATAGCTTAGGGAAATTAAAATCAAAAAGACACAGCCACCCCAAAGTTTGGGACGGCTCTGTTTACAAGAACCTCGTTTACGGTACAAGTTGAATATCACAGAAAGCGAAAAATGGATAAAGAAGTTGTGGTACTTACGTACAATGCAATATCACTCAGCAATGAAATCTATGTCATCAGGTCCGTAGCAGCATAATGAGTGGATTCAGGTACGATGATTATAAGTGAAATAAGTCACACAGAAAAAGAAACATCCTAAGATATCACTAATACACGGAATGTAAACTTGGCTACACAGGAACTGAATTACAAAACATAACAGGGTCTCAAATGTAGAAAACCAACTTATGCTTCATTAAGGGGAAAGGTGACTTGCGGTGCGGCATAAAACCAGAGATTGAAATTAGCACAGATACCGTTCCATAAGCCAAATATGTAATAGACAAGAGCTACTCCTTGCTCAACGAAGTGGACTCAACACCCCATATTAAACGCCTAAGAATATACCTGACTAGTAACAATCTTAAAACCTATGGATTTATATGTCTCTGAAAGAGAATCAAGCATGTGTACAGCGGCATGAACGCACCAGTGATAGGACTGGTGAGGTTCGGTGAGCAAATGCAGACCCTTTGAAGTCATATTGCATGGTACCCATTCCATGGGTCTCAACTCTCCATGTTTAAGGGATTCTTCCTTCAGCTAAAACAAGCATGTGGAACCCAGAGTATGATCCACCGTGTGATTGGAAAACGTGTTCAAATGTTTCTCAGTTTTCGTCCCCTGGTACTCGGGTGCAACATTCCAGACGCTTTACTAACACTCCCCCACTTGGAGAGTCAGTGCCTTTAACCTCCTGTTTGGCCCAGTTTGCAATTTCTGTGGAAAATGAACAGAAATAGGGAGAACCAATGAGAGACTAGGTGGAGGTGTCTGGACGGGCAAATTTAACTCTCATTTCCCACCAGGAAGAGGAAATAACCAAAGGCGCAGCATGCCGTGCCAGAACCAAACTAGGGCCTGAAGCAATCCTGCGATGTTGCGGCCAGCTCACAAGAAAGTGAGTTGAAGAAAGGAACTCAGGGACACTGTAATTCACAAACCTGCAGAGTTATAAATGACAGCTATCTTCCAAAAATATATTGAAGTAAGGCTGCCAAAAGGAGTTGAAAGCGGGGCAGAATTGCAGGAGACCGATTTCAGGAGGTAGACTGGAATTGCATGTAAAGCATAGGAAAAGAGGCAGAACGTCCACAGTGATGCACTTGGCCAAAAAGGGCGTATGCGTTTTTTCCTGAATATATTCAGGAAAAAACGCATACGCCCTTTTTGGCCAACCAAGCAAGCTTGCAAAGGACATCTGAACTACAATGAAGTCTCACTGCCCCCCGGTCAAAAGGGCCATCTGAAAAAAGTGTAAAATCCAGAAAGGCAGGACAGGCCATGGAGAACTGGGAGCCATGTTATGCTGATAGGCGGGATGTAAATTGCCAACAGCCACTGTGGAGAAGTGTATGGTGTTTCCTGAAACATCTAAAAAACAAAGCAACAGAGCCTAGGGCACTTCCACATATGGTCCTATAGCTTAGGGAAATTAAAATCAAAAAGACACAGCCACCCCAAATTTTGGGCCGGCTCTGTTTACAAGAACCTCGTTTACGGTACAAGTTCAATATCACAGAAAGCGAAAAATGGATAAAGAAGTTGTGGTACTTACGTACAATGCAATATCACTCAGCAATGAAATCTATGTCATCAGGCCCGTAGCAGCATAATGAGTGGATTCAGGTACGATGATTGTAAGTGAAATAAGTCACACAGAAAAAGAAGCATCATAAGATATCACTAATACACGGAATGTAAACTTGGCTACAAAGGAACTGAATTACAAAACAGAACAGGGTCTCAAATGTAGAATACCAACTTATGCTTGCTTAAGGGGAAAGGTGAGTTGGGGTGCTGCATAAAACCAGAGATTGAAATTAGCACAGATACCTTTCCATAAGCCAAATATGTAATAGAGAAGAGCTACTCCTTGCTCAACGAAGTGGACTCAACACCCCATATTAAACGCCTAAGAATATACCTGACTAGTAAGAATCTTAAAATCTATAGATTTATATGTCTCCGAAAGAGAATCAAACGTGTGTACAGCGGCATAAACGCAGCAGTGATAGGATTGGTGAGGTTCGGTGAGCAAATGCAGACCCTTTGAAGTCATATTGCATGGTACCAATTCCATGGGTCTCAACTCTCCAGGTTTAAGGGATTCTTCCTTCAGCTAAAACATGCATGTGGAACCCAGAGTATGATCCACGGTGTGATCGGGAAACGTGTTCAAATGTGTCTCAGTTTTCGTCCCCTAGTACTCGGGTGCAACATTCCAGACGCTTTACTAACACTCTCCCCACTTGGAGAGTCAGTGCCTTTAACCTCCTGTTTGGCCAGTTTGCAATTTCTGTGGAAAATGAACAGGAATAGGGAGAACCAATGAGAGACTAGGTGGAGGTGTCTGGACAAGCAAATTTAACTCTCATTTCCCACCAGGAAGAGGAATTAACCAAAGGCTCAGCATGCCATGCCGGAACCAAACTAGGGTCTGAAGCAATCCTGCGGTGTTGCGGCCAGCTCACAAGAAAGCGAGTTGAAGAAAGGAGCTCAGGGACACTGTAATTCAGAAACCTGCGGAGTTATAAATGACAGCTATCATCCAAAATTATACTGAAGTAAGGCTGCTAAGAGGACTTGAATGCGGGGCAGAATTGCTGGAAACTGATTTCAGAACGTACACGGGAGTAGCTCTTAAAGCATAGGAAAAGAGACAGAACTTGGAAAATAATGCACTTGGCAAAAAAGGGCATATGTGTTTTATCCAGAGCTCTCATAACTGAGGGGAGGAGATTCCCAGCAGGCTCCAAGTGCCACCTGAGGGCTCACATTGCCAAGGCAACGTGAGCATGCCAGGCAGGAATTACCTCACAGCAGAGGTCCCACCTCACAGAAGGGTGAGAAACCCAGCCAACATCAGACTCTCACCAGAGGGCCCACATCACCAAGGGGATGGGAACCAGGCAGGAGTGTCTTCACATCAGTGGGGCCACATCATCGAAAGCTGAGGTACTCAGCACATGTGTCCTCAAACCAGAGGACCCACATCACCAAGGACCTCGGAGTGAGGCAGGCAGGAGTAGCCTCACAACACTGGGCACATAGAATAAAAAAGTGAGGAATCCAGCAGTTGGAACCTCCCAGCAGGCGGCCCAGAGCACCAAGGCTATGGGATCCAGGCCACAGTGAACTCACAGAACAGGGCCCATGTCATGAAACTGAGCAACCCAGCCATTGGGACCTCAGAGCAGGAGGCCCACATCCCCATGGGGATGGAATTCTGGTAGGAGTGTCCTCGCACCACTGAGAACGTATCAGAAAATTTTGGGCGACCAGCAGTTAGGGCCTGACGCCAGAGGACCCTCATCACCAAGGGAAGGAGGCTCCCAGCAGGCTCCAACTGCCACCAGAGGGCTGACGTTGCCAAGGCGATGTGTGCCAACCAGGCACGAATGACCTCACAGCAGAGGGCCCACCTCACAGAAGGGTGAGGAACACAGCCAGGATTCGACTCTCACCAGAGGGCCCACATCACCCAGGGGATGGGAACCAGGCAGGAGTGTCCCCACACCAGTGGGACAACATCATCGAAAGGTGAGGATCCCAGCACATGTGTCCTCAAACCAGAGGAACCACATCACCAAGGGGTTCGGAATGAGGCTGGCAGGACTGGCCTCACAACACAGGGTCCATAGAATATAAAAGTTGAGGAATCCAGCAGTTGGAACCTCCCAGCAAGTGGCCCAGAGCACCGAGGCTATGGGATCCAGGCCGCAGTGAACTCACAGCAGAGGGCCCACATCATGAACCTGTGAGCAGCCCAGCTGTTGGGACCTCAGAACAGAAGGCCCACATCCCCATTGGGATGGGAACCTGGCAGGAGTGGCTTTGCACCACTTAGCACATATCAGAAAATGTTAGGAGCCCAGCAGTTAGGGCCTGATGCCAGGGGGCCCTCATAACTGAGGGGAGGAGACTCCCAGCAGGTTCCAACTGCCAACAGAGGGACCACGTCTACAAGGTGGCATGCGCCAGCCAGGCAGTAGTGACCTCACAGCAGAGGGCCTATCTCACAGAAGGGTGAGGAACCGAGGCAGGATGAGACTCTCACCAGAGGGCCCACAACACCAAGGGGATGGGAACCAGTCAGGACTGTCCTCCCACCAGTGGGGCCACATCATCGAAAGGTGAGGAACCCAGCACATGTGGCCTCATATCAGAGGACATACATCACAAAGGGGATGGGAGTGAGGCAGGTAGGAGTAGCCTAAAAACAGAGGGCCCAAAGAATAAAAAAAGTGAGGAATCCAGCATTTGGAACCTCCCAGCAGGCGGCCGAGAGCACAGAAGCTATGGGATGCAGGCAGGAGTTAACTAACACCAGAGAGCCCACATCATGAAACTGTGAGCAACCCAGGCATTGGGACCTCAGAGCAGAAAGCCCACATCCCCATGGGGATGGGAACCTGACAGGAGTGTCCTGGCATCACTGGGCTCACATCAGAAAACGTGGGGAGCCCAGCAGTTAGAGCCTGATGCTAGAGGGCCGTCATCACCGAGGGCAGGAGGCTCCCAGCAGGTTCCATGTGCCAACAGAGGGCCCACGTCGCCAAGGTGATGTGTGCAAGTCAGGCAGGATTGACCTCACAGCAGAGGGCCTACCTCACAGAAGAGTGAGGAACCCAGCCAGGATAAGACTGTCACCAGAAGGCCCACATCACCAAGGGGATGGGAACCAGACAGGAGTGTCCTCACACCAGTGGGGCCACATCATTGAAAGTTGCCTAACCCAGCACATGTGGCCTCAAACCAGAAGACCCACATCACGAAGGGGTTGCGAGTGAGGCAGGCAGGAGGAGCATCACAACACAGGACCCATAGAATACAAAAGTTGAGGAATCGAGCAGTTGGAACCTCCCAGCAGGCAGCCAAGACCACAGAGGCTATGGGATCCAGGCCACAGTGAACTAACACCAGAGAGCCCACATCATGAAATTGTGATCAACCCAGCCGTTGGAACCTCAGAGCAGAAGGCCCACATCCCCATGGGGATGGGAACCTAAGAGGAGTGCTTGAGCAACACTGGGCTCACTAAGAAAAGTTGGGGAGCCCAGCAGTTAGGGCCTGACGTCAGAGGGCCCTCATCACAGAGCTGAGGAGGCTCCCAGCAGGGTCCAATTGCCACCAGAGGGCTCATGTCAACAAGGCGAGGTGAGCAACCCAGGCAAGAGTTACCTGATAGTAGAGGGCCCACCTCACAGATGGGTGAGGAACCCAGCCAGGATCAGACTCTCACCAGAGGGCCCACATCACAAAGGGGATGGGACCCAGTCAGGATTATCCTCACACCAGTGGGGCCTCATCATCTTAAGGTGAGGAACCCAGCACATGTGTCCTCAAACCAGAGGACCCACATCACCAAGGGCCTTGGAGTGAGGCAGGCAGGAGTAGCCTCACAACACAGGGCACATAATATAAAAAACGTGAGGATTCCAGCATTTAGACCTTCCAGCAGGCGGCCCAGAACACCGAGGCTATGGGATCCAGGCCACAGTGAACTCACAGCAGAGGGCCCACATCACAAAACTGTGAGCAACCCAGGAGTTGAGACCTCAGCGCAGAAGGACCACATCCCCATGGGAATGGGAACCTGGCTGGAGTGTCCTCGCACCACTGGGCGCACATCAGAAAATGTGGGGAGCCCACCATTTAGGGCCTGACGCCAGAGGGCCGTCATCACCGAGAGGAGGAGGCGCCCTGCACGCTCCAACTGCCACCAGAGGGCTCACGTCTCCAAGGTGACGTGTGCCAGCCAGGCAGGAGTGACCTCACAGCAGAGGGCCTACCTCACAGAACGTTGAGGAACCCAGCCAGGATTAGACTCTCGCCAGAGGGCCCACCTCACCAAGGGGATGGGAACCAGGCAGGAGTGTCCTCACACGAGTGGGGTCACATCATCGAAAGGAGGAACGCAGCACATGTGGCCTCAAGCCATAGGACAGTCATCACCAAGGGGCTGGCAGTGAGGCAGGCAGGAGGAGCCTCACAACAGAGGGCACATAGAATAAAAAAGTTGAGGAATCCAGCAGTTGGAACCTCCCAGCAGGCGGCTCAGAGCACCGATGATAAGGGATCCTTGCCGGAGTGAACTCACAGCAGAGGGCCCACATCTTGGTACTGTGAGCAAGCCAGCCGTTTTGACCTCAGAGCAGAAGGCCCATATCGCCATGGGGATGGGAACCTGGCAAGAGTGTCCTCACTCACTTGGCGCACATCAGAAAATGTGGGGAGCCCAGCAGTTATGGCCTAAGGCAAGAGGGCCCTCATCACCAAGGGGAGGAGGATCCCAGCACACTCCAACTGCCACCAGAGGGCCCACGTCGCCAAGGTGACGTGTGCCAGACAGGCATGATTGACCTCACAGCAGAGGGCCCACCTCACACAAGGGTGAGGAACCCAGCCAGGATCAGACTCTCACCTGAGGGCCCACATCAGCAAGGGGATGGGAACCAGTCAGGACTGTCTTCCCTCCAGTGGGGTCACATCATCGAAAGGTGCGGAACCCAGCACATGTGGCCTCAAATCAGAGGACACATATCACAAAGGGAATGGGAGTGAGGCAGGCAGGAGTAGCCTAAAAACAGAGGGCCCAAAGAATAAGAAAGGTGAGGAATCCAGCAGTTGGAACCTCCCAGCAGGCGGCCCAGAGCACAGAAGCTATGGGATGCAGGCAGGAGTGAACTAATACCAGAGAGCCCACATCATGAAACTGTGAGCAACCCAGGCTTTGGGACCTCAGAGCAGAAGGCCCACATCCCAATGGGGATGTGAACCTGGCTGGAGTGTCCTCGCACCACTGGGCGCACATCACAAAATGTGGGGAGCCCAGCAGTTAGGGCCTGACGCCAGAGGGCCCTCATCACCGAGGAGAGGAGGCTCCCAGCAGGCTCCAAGTGCCACCAGAGGGCTCATGTCCACAAGGCGAGGTGAGCAAGCCAGGCAGGAGTAACCTCACAGCAGACGGCCTACCTCACAGATGGGTTAGGAACCCAGCCAGGATCAGACTCTCAACAGAGGGCCCACATCACCAAGGGGATGTGAACCAGGCAGGAGTCTCCTAAGACCATTGGTCCCACATCATCGAAAGGTGAGGAACCCAGCACATGTGGCCTCAAACCAGACGACACACATCACGAAGGGGCTGGGAGTGAGGCAGACAGGAGGATCCTCACAACAGAGGGCCCAAAAAATTAAAAAAGTGAGGAATCCAGCAGTTGGAACCTCCCAGCAGGCGGCCAAGAGCACAGAGGCTATGGGATCCAGGCCTCTGTGAACACCAGAGAGCCCACATCATGAAAATGTGAACAACCCAGCCGTTGGGACCTCAGAGCAGAAGGCCCACATCTCCATGGAGATGGGATCCTAAGAGGAGTGCCAAAGCATCACTGGGCTCCCTAAGAAAAGTTGGTGAGCCCAGCAGTTAGGGCCTGACGCAAGAGGGCCCTCATCACCGGGGGGAGGAGATTCCCAGCACGCTCCAACTGCCACCACACGGCTGACTTCACCAAGGCAATGTGTGCCAGCCATGCAGGAGTGACCTATCAGCAGAGGGTCTCCCTCACAGGTGGGTGAGGAACAAAGCCAGGAACAGACTCTCACCAGGGGGTCCACATAACCACGTGGATGAGAACCAGGCAGGAGTGTCCTCACACTAGTGGGGCCACATCATCGAAAGGTGAGGAACCCAGAAAAGGTGGCCACAAACCAGAGGACCCACATCACCAAGGGGTTGAGAGTGAGGTAGGTGTCTGGACGGGCATATTTAACACTCATTTCCCACCAGGAAGAGAAATTAACCAAAGGCTCAGCGTGCCCTGCCAGAAGCAGATTAGGGCCTGAAGCAGTCTTGCGGGTTTGCGGCCAGCTCACAAGAAAGCGAGTTGAAGAAAGGAGCTCAGGGGCCCTGTAATTCACAAACCTGGAGAGTTATAAATGACAGATAACGTCCAAAAATATATTGAAGTAAGGCTGCGAAGAGGACTTGAAAGCAGGGCAGAATTTCAGGAAACCGATTTCAGGAGGTAGACTGGATTTGCATTTAAAGCATAGGAAAAGAGACAGAACATCGACAATGATGCACTTGGCCAAAAAGGGCGTATGCGTTTTTTCCTGAATATATTCAGGAAAAAACGCATACGCCCTTTTTGGCCAACCAAGCAAGCTTGCAAAGGAAATCTGCACTACAATGAAGTCTCACTGCCCCCCGGTCAAAAGGGCTATCTGAAAAAAGTGTAAAATCCAGAAAGGCAGGACAGGCCATGGAGAACTGGGAGCCTTGTTATGCTGATGGGCGGCATGTAAATTGCCAACAGCCACTCTGGAGAAGTGTATGGTGTTTCCTGAAACATCCAAAAAACAAAGCAACAGAGCCTAGGGCACTTCCACTTATGGTCCTATAGCTTAGGGAAATTAAAATCCAAAAGACACAGCCACCCCAAAGTTTGGGCCGGCTCTGTTTACAAGAACCTCGTTTACGGTACAAGTTCAATATCACAGAAAGCGAAAAATGGATAAAGAAGTTGTGGTACTTACGTACAATGCAATATCACTCAGCAATGAAATCTATGTCATCAGGCCCGTAGCAGCATAATGAGTGGATTCAGGTACGACGATTCTAAGTGAAATAAGTCACACAGAAAAAGAAACATCATAAGATATCACTACTACACGGAATGTAAACTTGGCCAGACAAGAACTGAATTACAAAACAGAACAGGGCCTCAAATGTAGAAAACCAACTTATGCTTGCTTAAGGGGAAAGGTGAGTTGGGGTGCTTCATAAAACCAGAGATTGAAATTAGCACAGATACCGTTCCATAAGCCAAATATGTAATAGACAAGAGCTACTCCTTGCTCAACGAAGTGGACTCAACACCCCATATTAAACGCCTAAGAATATACCTGACTAGTAAGAATCTTAAAACCTATGGATTTATATGTCTCCGAAAGAGAATCAAGCGTGTGTACAGCGGCATAATCGCAGCAGTGATAGGATTGGTGAGGTTCGGTGAGCAAATGCAGACCCTTTGAAGTCATATTGCATGGTACCCATTCCATGGGTCTCAACTCTCCAGGTTTAAGGGATTCTTCCTTCAGCTAAAACATGCATGTGGAACCCAGAGTATGATCCACCGTGTGATCGGAAAACGTGTTCAAATGTGTCTCCGTTTTCGTCCCCTGGTACTCGGGTGCAACATTCCAGATGCTTTACTAACACTCTCCCCACTTGGAGTGTCAGTGACTTTAACCTCCTGTTTGGCCCAGTTTGCAATTTCTGTGGAAAATGAACAGGAATAGGGAGAACCAATGAGAGACTAGGTGGAGGTGTCCGGACGGGCTAATTTAACTCTCATTTCCCACCAGGAAGAGGAATTAACCAAAGGCTCAGCGTGCCATGCCGGAACCACACTAGGGCCCGAAGCAATCCTGCGGTGTTGCGGCCAGCTCACAAGAAAGCGAGTTGAAGAAAGGAGCTCAGGGGCACTGTAATTCACAAACCTGCAGAGTTATAAATGACAGCCATCTTCCAAAAATATATTAAAGTAAGGCTGCCAAGAGGAGTTGAAAGCGGGGCAGAATTGCAGGAAACCGATTTCAGGAGGTAGACTGGAATTGCATGTAAAGCATAGGAAAAGAGGCAGAATGTCCACAATGATGCACTTGGCCAAAAAGGGCGTATGCGTTTTTTCCTGAATATATTCAGGAAAAAACGCATACGCCCTTTTTGGCCAACCAAGCAAGCTTGCAAAGGAAATCTGCACTACAATGAAGTCTCACTGCCCCCCGGTCAAAAGGGCCATCTGAAAAAAGTGTAAAATCCAGAAAGGCAGGACAGGCCATGGAGAACAGGGAGCCTTGTTATGCTGATGGGCGGGATGTAAATTGCCAACAGCCACTCTGGAGAAGTGTATGGTGTTTCCTGAAACATCCAAAAAACCAAGCAACAGAGCCTAGGGCATTTCCACTTATGGTCGTATAGCTTAGGGAAATAATAATCAAAAAGACACAGCCTCCCCAAAGTTTGGGATGGCTCTGTTTACAAGAACCTCGTTTACGGTACAGGTTCAATATCGCAGAAAGCGAAAAATGGATAAAGAAATTGTGGTACTTACGTACAATGCAATATCACTCAGCAAAGAAATCTATGTCATCAGGCCCGTGACAGCATAATGAGTGGATTCAGGTATGATGATTCTAAGAGAAATAAGTCACACAGAAAAAGAAACATCATAAGATATCACTACTACACGGAATGTAAACTTGGCTACACAGGAACTGAATTACAAAACAGAACAGGGTGTCAAATGTAGAAAACCAACTTATGCTTGCTTAAGGGGAAAGGTGAGTTGGGGTGCGGCATAAAATCAGAGATTGAAATTAGCACAGATACTGTTCCATAAGCCAAATATGTAATAGACAAGAGCTACTCCTTGCTCAACGAAGTGGACTCAACACCCCATATTAAACGACTAAGAATATACCTGACTAGTAAGAATCTTAAAACCTATGGATTTATATGTCTCCGAAAGAGAATCAAGCGTGTGTACAGTGTCATAAACGCAGCAGTGATAGGATTGGTGAGGTTCGGTGAGCAAATGCAGACCCTTTGAAGTCATATTTCATGGTACCCATTCCATGGGTCTCAACTCTCCAGGTTTAAGGGATTCTTCCTTCAGCTAAAACATGCATGTGGAACCCAGAGTATGATCCACCGTGTGATCGGGAAACGTGTTCAAATGTGTCTCAGTTTTCGTCCCCTGGTACTCGGGCGCAACATTCCAGATGCTTTACTAACACTCTCCCCACTTGGAGAGTCAGTGCCTTTAACCTCCTGTTTGGCCCAGTTTGCAATTTCTTCGGAAGATGAACAGGAATAAGGAGAAGCAATGGGAGACTATCTGTAGGTGTCTGGACGGGCAAATTTAACTCTCATTTCCCACCAGGAAGATAAATGAACCAAAGGCTCCGTGTGCCATGCTGGAACTAGATTAGGGCCTGAGGAGATCCTGCGGTGTTGCGGCCAGCTCACAAGAAAGCGAGTTGAAGAAAGGAGCTCAGGGACACTGTAATTCAGAAACCTGCGGAGTTATAAATGACAGCTATCATCCAAAATTATACTGAAGTAAGGCTGCGAAGAGGACTTGAATGCGGGGCAGAATTGCTGGAAACTGATTTCAGAACGTACACGGGAGTAGCTCTTAAAGCATAGGAAAAGAGACAGAACTTGGAAAATAATGCACTTGGCAAAAAAGGGCATATGTGTTTTATCCAGAGCTCTCATAACTGAGGGGAGGAGATTCCCAGCAGGCTCCAAGTGCCACCTGAGGGCTCACATTGCCAAGGCAACGTGAGCATGCCAGGCAGGAGTTACCTCACAGCAGAGGTCTCACCTCACAGAAGGGTGAGAAACCCAGCCAACATCAGACTCTCACCAGAGGGCCCACATCACCAAGGGGATGGGAACCAGGCAGGAGTGTCTTCACATCAGTGGGGCCACATCATCGAAAGCTGAGGTACTCAGCACATGTGTCCTCAAACCAGAGGACCCACATCACCAAGGACCTCGGAGTGAGGCAGGCAGGAGTAGCCTCA
The DNA here is from genome assembly GCF_964270905.1 of Leucopleurus acutus. NCBI lineage: Eukaryota > Metazoa > Chordata > Mammalia > Artiodactyla > Delphinidae > Leucopleurus > Leucopleurus acutus. The sequence continues at coordinate 404,486 of NW_028139194.1, forward strand.
CAACACTGGGCACATAGAATAAAAAAGTGAGGAATCCAGCAGTTGGAACCTCCCAGCAGGCGGCCCAGAGCACCGAGGCTATGGGATCCAGGCCACAGTGAACTCACAGAACAGGGCCCATGTCATGAAACTGAGCAACCCAGCCATTGGGACCTCAGAGCAGGAGGCCCACATCCCCATGGGGATGGAATTCTGGTAGGAGTGTCCTCGCACCACTGAGAACATATCAGAAAATTTTGGGCGACCAGCAGTTAGGGCCTGACGCCAGAGGGCACTCATCACCGAGAAGAGGAGGCTCCCAGCAGGCTCCAACTGCCACCAGAGGGCTGACGTCGCCAAGGCGATGTGTGCCAACCAGGCACGAATGACCTCACAGCAGAGGGCCCACCTCACAGAAGGGTGAGGAACACAGCCAGGATCAGACTCTCACCAGAGGGCCCACATCACCAAGGGGATGGGAACCAGGCAGGAGTGTCCCCACACCAGTGGGACAACATCATCGAAAGGTGAGGATCCCAGCACATGTGTCCTCAAACCAGAGGAACCACATCACCAAGGGGTTCGGAATGAGGCTGGCAGGACTGGCCTCACAACACAGGGTCCATAGAATATAAAAGTTGAGGAATCCAGCAGTTGGAACCTCCCAGCAAGTGGCCCAGAGCACCGAGGCTATGGGATCCAGGCCGCAGTGAACTCACAGCAGAGGGCCCACATCATGAACCTGTGAGCAGCCCAGCTGTTGGGACCTCAGAACAGAAGGCCCACATCCCCATTGGGATGGGAACCTGGCAGGAGTGGCTTTGCACCACTTAGCACATATCAGAAAATGTTAGGAGCCCAGCAGTTAGGGCCTGATGCCAGGGGGCCCTCATAACTGAGGGGAGGAGACTCCCAGCAGGTTCCAACTGCCAACAGAGGGACCACGTCTACAAGGTGGCATGCGCCAGCCAGGCAGTAGTGACCTCACAGCAGAGGGCCTATCTCACAGAAGGGTGAGGAACCGAGGCAGGATGAGACTCTCACCAGAGGGCCCACAACACCAAGGGGATGGGAACCAGTCAGGACTGTCCTCCCACCAGTGGGGCCACATCATCGAAAGGTGAGGAACCCAGCACATGTGGCCTCATATCAGAGGACATACATCACAAAGGGGATGGGAGTGAGGCAGGTAGGAGTAGCCTAAAAACAGAGGGCCCAAAGAATAAAAAAAGTGAGGAATCCAGCATTTGGAACCTCCCAGCAGGCGGCCGAGAGCACAGAAGCTATGGGATGCAGGCAGGAGTTAACTAACACCAGAGAGCCCACATCATGAAACTGTGAGCAACCCAGGCATTGGGACCTCAGAGCAGAAAGCCCACATCCCCATGGGGATGGGAACCTGACAGGAGTGTCCTGGCATCACTGGGCTCACATCAGAAAACGTGGGGAGCCCAGCAGTTAGAGCCTGATGCTAGAGGGCCGTCATCACCGAGGGCAGGAGGCTCCCAGCAGGTTCCATGTGCCAACAGAGGGCCCACGTCGCCAAGGTGATGTGTGCAAGTCAGGCAGGATTGACCTCACAGCAGAGGGCCTACCTCACAGAAGAGTGAGGAACCCAGCCAGGATAAGACTGTCACCAGAAGGCCCACATCACCAAGGGGATGGGAACCAGACAGGAGTGTCCTCACACCAGTGGGGCCACATCATTGAAAGTTGCCTAACCCAGCACATGTGGCCTCAAACCAGAAGACCCACATCACGAAGGGGTTGCGAGTGAGGCAGGCAGGAGGAGCATCACAACACAGGACCCATAGAATACAAAAGTTGAGGAATCGAGCAGTTGGAACCTCCCAGCAGGCAGCCAAGACCACAGAGGCTATGGGATCCAGGCCACAGTGAACTAACACCAGAGAGCCCACATCATGAAATTGTGATCAACCCAGCCGTTGGAACCTCAGAGCAGAAGGCCCACATCCCCATGGGGATGGGAACCTAAGAGGAGTGCTTGAGCAACACTGGGCTCACTAAGAAAAGTTGGGGAGCCCAGCAGTTAGGGCCTGACGTCAGAGGGCCCTCATCACAGAGCTGAGGAGGCTCCCAGCAGGGTCCAATTGCCACCAGAGGGCTCATGTCAACAAGGCGAGGTGAGCAACCCAGGCAAGAGTTACCTGATAGTAGAGGGCCCACCTCACAGATGGGTGAGGAACCCAGCCAGGATCAGACTCTCACCAGAGGGCCCACATCACAAAGGGGATGGGACCCAGTCAGGATTATCCTCACACCAGTGGGGCCTCATCATCTTAAGGTGAGGAACCCAGCACATGTGTCCTCAAACCAGAGGACCCACATCACCAAGGGCCTTGGAGTGAGGCAGGCAGGAGTAGCCTCACAACACAGGGCACATAATATAAAAAACGTGAGGATTCCAGCATTTAGACCTTCCAGCAGGCGGCCCAGAACACCGAGGCTATGGGATCCAGGCCACAGTGAACTCACAGCAGAGGGCCCACATCACAAAACTGTGAGCAACCCAGGAGTTGAGACCTCAGCGCAGAAGGACCACATCCCCATGGGAATGGGAACCTGGCTGGAGTGTCCTCGCACCACTGGGCGCACATCAGAAAATGTGGGGAGCCCACCATTTAGGGCCTGACGCCAGAGGGCCGTCATCACCGAGAGGAGGAGGCGCCCTGCACGCTCCAACTGCCACCAGAGGGCTCACGTCTCCAAGGTGACGTGTGCCAGCCAGGCAGGAGTGACCTCACAGCAGAGGGCCTACCTCACAGAACGTTGAGGAACCCAGCCAGGATTAGACTCTCGCCAGAGGGCCCACCTCACCAAGGGGATGGGAACCAGGCAGGAGTGTCCTCACACGAGTGGGGTCACATCATCGAAAGGAGGAACGCAGCACATGTGGCCTCAAGCCATAGGACAGTCATCACCAAGGGGCTGGCAGTGAGGCAGGCAGGAGGAGCCTCACAACAGAGGGCCCAAAGAATAAGAAAGTTGAGGAATCCAGCAGTTGGAACCTCCCAGCAGGCGGCTCAGAGCACCGATGATAAGGGATCCTTGCCGGAGTGAACTCACAGCAGAGGGCCCACATCTTGGTACTGTGAGCAAGCCAGCCGTTTTGACCTCAGAGCAGAAGGCCCATATCGCCATGGGGATGGGAACCTGGCAAGAGTGTCCTCACTCACTTGGCGCACATCAGAAAATGTGGGGAGCCCAGCAGTTATGGCCTAAGGCAAGAGGGCCCTCATCACCGAGGGGAGGAGGATCCCAGCACACTCCAACTGCCACCAGAGGGCCCACATCGCCAAGATGACCTGTGCCAGACAGGCATGATTGACCTCACAGCAGAGGGCCCACCTCACAGAAGGGTGAGGAACCCAGCCAGGATCAGACTCTCACCTGAGGGCCCACATCAGCAAGGGGATGGGAACCAGTCAGGACTGTCTTCCCTCCAGTGGGGTCACATCATCGAAAGGTGCGGAACCCAGCACATGTGGCCTCAAATCAGAGGACACATATCACAAAGGGAATGGGAGTGAGGCAGGCAGGAGTAGCCTAAAAACAGAGGGCCCAAAGAATAAGAAAGGTGAGGAATCCAGCAGTTGGAACCTCCCAGCAGGCGGCCCAGAGCACAGAAGCTATGGGATGCAGGCAGGAGTGAACTAATACCAGAGAGCCCACATCATGAAACTGTGAGCAACCCAGGCTTTGGGACCTCAGAGCAGAAGGCCCACATCCCAATGGGGATGTGAACCTGGCTGGAGTGTCCTCGCACCACTGGGCGCACATCACAAAATGTGGGGAGCCCAGCAGTTAGGGCCTGACGCAAGAGGGCCCTCATCACCGAGGAGAGGAGGCTCCCAGCAGGCTCCAAGTGCCACCAGAGGGCTCATGTCCACAAGGCGAGGTGAGCAAGCCAGGCAGGAGTGACCTCACAGCAGACGGCCTACCTCACAGATGGGTTAGGAACCCAGCCAGGATCAGACTCTCAACAGAGGGCCCACATCACCAAGGGGATGTGAACCAGGCAGGAGTCTCCTAAGACCATTGGTCCCACATCATCGAAAGGTGAGGAACCCAGCACATGTGGCCTCAAACCAGACGACACACATCACGAAGGGGCTGGGAGTGAGGCAGGCAGGAGGATCCTCACAACAGAGGGCCCAAAAAATTAAAAAAGTGAGGAATCCAGCAGTTGGAACCTTCCAGCAGGCGGCCAAGAGCACAGAGGCTATGGGATCCAGGCCTCTGTGAACACCAGAGAGCCCACATCATGAAAATGTGAACAACCCAGCCGTTGGGACCTCAGAGCAGAAGGCCCACATCTCCATGGAGATGGGATCCTAAGAGGAGTGCCAAAGCATCACTGGGCTCCCTAAGAAAAGTTGGTGAGCCCAGCAGTTAGGGCCTGACGCAAGAGGGCCCTCATCACCGGGGGGAGGAGATTCCCAGCACGCTCCAACTGCCACCACACGGCTGACTTCACCAAGGCAATGTGTGCCAGCCATGCAGGAGTGACCTATCAGCAGAGGGTCTCCCTCACAGGTGGGTGAGGAACAAAGCCAGGAACAGACTCTCACCAGGGGGTCCACATAACCACGTGGATGAGAACCAGGCAGGAGTGTCCTCACACTAGTGGGGCCACATCATCGAAAGGTGAGGAACCCAGAAAAGGTGGCCACAAACCAGAGGACCCACATCACCAAGGGGTTGATAGTGAGGTAGGTGTCTGGACGGGCATATTTAACACTCATTTCCCACCAGGAAGAGAAATTAACCAAAGGCTCAGCGTGCCCTGCCAGAAGCAGATTAGGGCCTGAAGCAGTCTTGCGGGTTTGCGGCCAGCTCACAAGAAAGCGAGTTGAAGAAAGGAGCTCAGGGGCCCTGTAATTCACAAACCTGGAGAGTTATAAATGACAGATAACGTCCAAAAATATATTGAAGTAAGGCTGCGAAGAGGACTTGAAAGCGGGGCAGAATTTCAGGAAACCGATTTCAGGAGGTAGACTGGATTTGCATTTAAAGCATAGGAAAAGAGGCAGAACATCGACAATGATGCACTTGGCAACAAAGGGCGTATGAGTTTGTTCCTGAATATATTCAGGAAAAAACACATACGCCCTTTTTGGCAAACCAAGCAAGCTTACAATGGAAATCCGAACTACTATGAAGTGTCACTTCCCCCCGGTCTAAAGGGCCATCTGAGAAAAGTGTAAAATCCAGAAAGGCAAGACAGGCCATGGGGAAAAAGGAGCCTTGTTATGCTGATGGGCGGGATGTACATTGCCAACAGCCACTCTGGAGAAGTGTATGGTGTTTCCTGATACATCTGAAAAACAAAGCAACAGAGTCTAGGGCATTTCCACTTATGGTCCTATAGCTTAGGGAAATTAAAATCAAAAAGACACAGCCACCCCAAAATTTGGGACGGCTCTGTTTACAGGAACCTCTTCTACAGTACGAGTTAAATATCCCAGAGAACAAATAATTGATAAAGAAGTTGCGGTACTTACGTACAACAGAATACCACTCAGCAATGAAATCTGTGTCACCAGGCCTGTACCAGCATAATGAGTGGATTGAGGCATGATGATTCTAAGTGAAATAAGTCACACAGAAAAAGAAACATCATAAGGTATCACTAATGCACGGAATGTAAACTTGGCTACACATGAACTGAATTACAAAACAGAACAGGGTCTCAAGATTAGAAAACCAACTTATGCTTGCTTAAGGGGAAAGGTGAGTTAAGGGGGTGCTGCATAAAACCAGAGTTTGAAATTAGCACAGATACCGTTCCATAAGCCAAATATGTAATAGACAAGACCTACCCCCTGCTCAACGAAATGGACTCAACAATGAGGTATCACCTCACACCTGTTAGAATGGGCATCATCTGAAAATCTACAAACAACAAATGCTGGAAAGGGTGTGGAGAAAAGGAACCCTCTTCCACTATTGTTGGGAATATAAATTGATACATTCACTATGGAGAACAATATGGAGTTTCTTAAGAAACTAATAATAGAATTACCATATGATACAGCAATCCCAGGACTGGACATATACCCAGACAAAACCATAAATCAAAAAGAGACATTCACCGCAATGTTCATTGCATCACTATTTACAATATCGAGGTAATGGAAGCAACCTAAATGCCCACAGACAGACGAATGCATAAAGCTGTGGTACATATATAAAATGGAATATTACTAAGCCATGAAAGGAATGAAATTGGGTCATTTGTAGAGACGTCGATGGATCTAGAGACTGTCATACAGAGTGAAGTAAGTCAGAAAGAGAAAAACAAATCTTGTATATTCATGCATATATGTGGAACCTAGAAAAACTGTACAGATTAACCGTTTTGCAAGGCATAAATAGAGCAACAGATGTAGACAACAATCGTATGGACAACAAGGGGGGAAAGCTCTTGGAGGGGTGGTGGTGGGAGGAATTGAGAGATTGGGATTGGCATGTAAACATTTATATGTATAAAATAGATAACCAATGAGAACCTGCTGTATAAAAATATAAAATAAAATTCAAAATTAAAAAGAAATAAAATTTAAAAAATAAAACAGAAAAAACAATTATTCCCTTCACATACATGTATTTATATGAATAAATTATTTCCATGCTTATATCTGTAAATACAAAAAAGAGGAATAAAATCTACCTTGAACCAAAAACAAAAAAGAGAAAAAATAAAAACAGAACCCACCAGTTACTCAGAGGAAAACCGTATCAGGGCACTTGCTCCAGTTGTAAACAATTCTGAAGTTGGTCAGTGGTGGGGAATCGTCTCCCATTCAGCCAGCAGCCCCCACACAACAAGCGTCCTCATTGCAAAGCTGGGGCACTGTGCCGAGGCATCTGTGAGTAAACGTGAGCTGAGCCCCAGGCCAGTTGCTGCTGAACTGTTCCCGCCCTTCCCAGGTAAAACACCTGAATATATACAAGGACTTGAAAGCCTAGAGGAAGGGCCATGGAGCCACACGAGTGACAGCATGCCAGCTGACTTGGTGCCTGCAGGCCAGCCAGGATGGTCCTGGCCCTGGGTGCTCTTCTGGAAGATTTCCATTTCCCTGCCTGAGATACCCGTCCTGTCCCTGCCCCCACTGCTTTTTTCCTTCCTCACCTCTGCCCAGGGAGAAATTCCAGCAGCAGGTATGGGTGACACATCCTCTTCTTTAGCAGGTGGCAGCCTGGCAACTGCTGCAGAAAGTCCAGCAGAGCCCCACTCACACTGGGCCACCCACAAAGCCGTGGCCTCTCACTCCCTCCCACCAGCCCAGCCCCGAGACTGCTGACAGGGCAGAGAAAATGGCGTCAGGCACAGCTGCAGGGGCTTTTGCTGCCTGGAGTGGTATTTATATTGATCTCAACCCAGGCACACCTGGGGAGGGCTGGCCGGCATGGTAAGGCTGCCCAGGTAGCCAATCATCACCCCTCAGGGGCTCACAGTTGCAGAAAATGGAACTTGCTGAACCGGCCAGGTCCAAGGAACAGGTGTGGGCTCCTGAGAGTCAGGATAGACAAGGGGCTGCAGCTTTGGCTTGTTTTCTAATCATTTTATCTGGCCCATGAGTGGGAGACAACTTCAAGAAAACCCTCTCCTAATGAGAGGAACCCAGGAGTCAGGGAGAGGAGGGGTGGGTGGTGGTTGGAGACAGAGGCCTGGTGCCCTGGGTGCAGTGGAAGTCTCTGGAAGACCAGGTGGAGGGAGGCCACACAGAGTGATGCCCAGGGTCACAGACCTGTCGGAGCTGCTGTTTGTTAGTTCAAGTCCTGCTCTGAGGTGCTCTGTGTCAGCTCTGAGCGACAGGTGAGCTGGGGGTGCTCTTCAATGAGGGCTATGTGCACGGTTCCTGTGTGCCCAGCCCTGCCACGGTACCTGCAAGGGTAGCTCTGTATCCTGGGAGGGGCCTGACCATGAGAGCCCCGTGGGCTGGGTTGGGGGTGGGGTACCTGCCCAGGAGAGCTCCATATCCTGGGATTGGCCTGACCACGAGAGCCCCATGGGCTGCTGGGGACCTGGTAAAGGATGTCAGGACAGTCAGTGAAGCCACCGAGGATATACCTCCAGTTACTCCTGATTCCTACACCCTGCTGGTCATTCTACCAACCACCAGGACATGGTATTCTGTATTAGTCTTCAATGATGCCTTCTTTTGTATTCCATTAGTCCCAGAGTCACAAGAAATTTTGGCTTGTGAGTGGCAGGACTCAACATACAACTAAAACAATACTTCCGGGCCGTCTTGCCCCAAGGGTTCAAAAATTCCCACACCATCTTTGGGGAAAGCTTAGCTAACGACCGAAAAGTTCTACCTCTGGAAAAGGAAACCCTCCTTCAATATGCAGACGACATTCTGATCGCCAGCCCTACTAAGGAGGCCTCTGAACTACCAAGCCAATAAAGGATAGAAGTTGTCCAAGAAAAAGCTCAAATATCACAGACTGCAGTGACCTGCCTGGGCTTCATTCTCACACAAGGTCAGAGAAGCCCATCCCAGGAAAGGGAAGAAACCATTTGCAGCCTTACCCCTTTCTAAAACTAGAAGACAGCTTAGGGGTTCCTGGGGAGGCCAGGGTTTGCTGCTTCTGGATCCCTAACTACAGTCTACTAGCTGGGCCTCTATATGAAACACTGAAAGGAAAAGATGATGATCCTTTTGAACAGAATCCAGAAGTGGCCTTTCAAGAATGGAAAGAGCAGTCAATTCAGACCCTTGCCCTGGAACTCCCTAATTGAGCTAAACCCTTTGACCTTTCCATTCCCGGTGAAAGGTGAATCGCCATTGGAGAATTAGTGCAAAAACTGGGACCACTTGAAATGGAACAACGCAAGAATGCCATCCAGGTAGGATAAACTACAGTCACCAAGGGGCTTGGCCCACTGCCACATCTGGCCAAGATACTGGCGGTATCTAAAAACCTGGAAATCAGCAGCCCAAAAGGCCACCTCCCTCCTAAGGGAAAAGGACCCCACGTGGTGATCCTAATCACCAACCATGCCCTGAAGTTGCAGGGTTCGCTCCGTGGGCACACCGACCTCGAGTGAGGAGGCCCTCCAACTCCAACATCCAGAGAGATAACCGGAGGCAACAGGGCACCATGACGACTCGTGTGAACATCACTTGACCTGGAGTTTCTCTCATAAAACAACAATAGTGTGTCCCGAAGGAGTAGACTACTGCTTGCAGGACTTCCTGCACCCAGAGGGGAGCTAATAATCTTGGCGGGGGAACCGTATATCACACTGTCACCATAGAAAAGCCTACAGACACCGTGATGATGGTGGCCAATAAGACCGGCTGGACTCCTGTTTACTTCAAAAGGCTGTTAACTCAGTGGCCATCATGGTCCTTGATCACCACTGACCCTGGACTGTCTGGGAGTTGAGCGGGCAGGGCTCTGACACCTGGTGCTGTTTTTACGTTAATTCAGGGGCCTAATTGAAGAAAGAGCAGACTACTGGTCAGAGCATCTAGGCTGGCAGAAACGGTCAGCCTAAGGTGGCCGAACAAACGTGGGGCGGGGTGAAACCGGCCCCCACAGCGTCTCTGCACATCTCTTTCCTGGACCCTTAAAGGTCATTAGAATCTATAACACTTCCAATGCTGGTGCTCAGGCGGACGAGCAGGGAGGCAGGGGTCCTGGGGCCAATCAACGTCACCTGGAGGCTGCTGGGGAGAAGTTCTGACCCTCGTCCCCTGGTATGAGGGCTCCCAACTCAGCACTCAGCAGTTACAGAAGAAGGGTCTGCACCCTCAGCACTCCAAGAATGAGGAACGGGACAAAAGGCAGAGGAGGGTTTTGTCCCCAGCAAAGCCCATTAAAAATCCCTGGGAGATAAAAATAGAATGTGGGCAATAAAGTCAAGTCTGACCTTTTTTATCCTTTGTGCTTTGTCTAATTTCACGTGCTCCTAGGGTCCCGCATGCAGAGGTTCCACACCCGGCACTTCAGACCAGATTTCCTGGTGCAGAATGGCTGGGTCGACACCTCAGCTCCTGGGGCCCAGTGCAGACTCCGAGATATAGAGCCTGAGCTGCAGCCAACCCGGCCCTTGAGAGCTCCGCCCCCTCCCTCCCACTGACTCTGACAGGATCTCTACACAGCAGCCCAGCCCACAGCCCACGGGGTAGTGCATGCTCTCACCTCTCCATTCTCTGATGAAAATATAAAGTTTCCTTTGCTTGGGAACGAAACTCAGTCTCGATCTGTTGGCCCCAATGACACTGGGCAGGAGGACCCTTGTTGGGGTCCACTCTGGAGGATCAGTAACAGAAATTGAGACTATTGTAACTTCAATGAACAGATGTGTGAGCCAAAATGTAGTTAACATAGAACAGTTTATAAGGCTCGGGTAAAATAAGATGTTTCTAACACTTCCATTTGATATTTCCATCACTTTATTATAAGCAAGTTCAGTGAAAAGCTTTGTCTTATTTGTCAGGTCAATATTAGAGAAATGAAGTGATTTCTTTCCAAGGATGTACATCTAATAATCTTGGTTAAATCTTCAATCTTGTTTTAAATGCTTTTCCATTGAAAATGATACCTCTCTTTCAGCTCCCCCATTTCTGAGAAGTATAAAATCTTATAATTTATTATTACCAAAGGGGAAAGGTGGGAGGAGGGATAAATTAACAGTTTGGAATTAACACATACACACTGCTATGTATAAAATAGATCATCAACAAGGAACTACTGTATAGCACAGGGAACTACACTCAATATTGTGCAATAACCTATAAGGGGAAATAATCGGAAAAAGAACAGATATTTTTATTGACATCATCTATCAATGACAGTTAAAGTGTAACCTAAGGGAAGCCAGTGGTGAGTGCTTCTGACCCTGAAGACTTCAGTCATCTAAAGTTTGCACTCTGCCTACTTCCCAAGGCCCTTAATGAACATATGTGTAGCCGTAGCTTAAAAAACTCCCCAGTTTGGGTTTCGGGGAGACACTGATTTTGAAAAAGCCCTGGTGTTCTCCTTACATGAATGGGACTCTTCCTACTGCTAAAACATGTCTGTCACATCCAGAGGATGGTATACCGTCTGATCGGGAAGAGTTTGGAAAAGGCATCTCATCTCCTCATCTCCTGGTGCTCGGGTTCACCCCTCCAGCGTCTTTACTAACAGTCTCCCCACTTGGAGATGTCAACACTGTCAACATCCTGTTGCGTACAGTTTGGAATTTGTCCAGAGGATGAAGCGGAAGGATGAGGAACAATGAGAGACAAGTCCTAGGTGTTCAGACAGGCACATGTCACTCTAATTTCCCATCAGGAAGATGAATTGACCAAAGGCTAGGGTTGCCCATGGAAACAGTATAGGGCTTGAGGAAATCCCACTGCTTTGTGGCCAGTTCCCATAAACACAAGTTGAACAATGGAACTCAGGGGCAGTAAAATTCACGAAACTGCAGAGTTGAAAATATCTATCACTGAAAAATGTCTTGAGGAAAGTCAGAGAAAAGGATTGGCAAGCAAGGGAGAATGGCAGGAAAGGGATTTGAGGAGGTAGAAAGGACTCGCCATTAAGCACAAGAAAAGGGGCTGAACATTGCCGACATTGCAGTTGGCCAAAAAGGCTGTATGTGTTTTTTTCTGTATATATTCAAGAAAAGGGCATACACTTTTTTAGCCAACCAAACAGGTGGGCACTGGAAATCAATACTACAAAAGATATCACTTCGCATCAGTCAGAAGAGCCATCCTCATAAAGTGTAAACGCCAGAAATGCAGGACAGGGCAAGGAGAAGAGGGAGCCCTGTGAGGCTTATAGTGGAAATGTATATTGCCAACGGCCATTCTGGAGAAGTGTATTGTGTTTACTAAAGCATCTAAAAAATGAGCTACAGAGCATAGGGCACTTGCACTCATGGGCGTATATCTTGGGAAAAACAAAAATCGAGAGGACACAGGCACCCCAATGTTTACTGCCCCTCTGTTTAAAAGATCCTCGACTAGGATATAACTTAAATGTCTCTGGAGGGAAAAAATGGATAGAGATGTGGTACTTATGTAGAGTGGAATATTACTCAGCCTGGAAATCAATGAAATATGGCCAGTTGTAACAACTCCGGAGGAGTTACGTATGATCATTCTAAGTGACATAATTCAAAAAGAAAAAGACACATATCATAAGATATCACTTAAAGGTGGAATCCAAAATGGCTACACATGAAATAAATTACAAAACAAAAACATAGTCAAATATGTAGAAAATACGCGTGAGGCTGCTAAACGGGAAAGGTGGGGAGGGGTGAGGCATCATCCAGGAGGTTGAAATTAGCAAAGATACCATTCCAAATACCAAACTGATAATCAACAAGGCCTACACGGTAGCTAAAAGAACTGCACTCAGCACACTCAAGTCACCGGAAAAGAATATCTATGACTGGTAAGAATCTGAAAAAGAATTTATTGATGTCTCTCTGTACGTGAATCAAGTGGATGTACAGCAGCAAGAAACAGAGCTTTGAAAATCAGCTGTAACCAATATAGTAATAAATTGAAAAAAATAAACGACAGAGAGACAGAGAAAACCTCTTACAACTTTTCCTCAGGGACGGTGATGCAACATGGATTGAACACATCTAGACCCACAGCAGGATGAGACATAAGGCTGGAAACTGTTCGCGCTAAGAGAAATGTGAGGTTGGGTGAGGAAATGCACACCCTTTAAAGTAATACTACCTGGTACCCATTCAATGGGTCCCAAATCTGCAGGTTCAAGGAATCTTCCTACAGCTAAAACATGCATGGAAAACCCAGAGGACTGTACACCATGTGATCGGGAGATGTGTCTAAAATGCACCTCATTTATCCTCTCCTGGTGCTCCTGTTCATCATTCCAGCCACGTTACTTAGAATCTCCCCACTTAGAGAATCAGCACATTTAAACTTCTGTTTCACACATTTTGCAAATTGTGAGGAGGATGAACGGGAACAGGGGGAACCAATGAGAGAATAGTTGTAGGGGTTTGGACGGGCACATGTCACTCTAATTTCCCATTAAGAATAAGAATTAAAAAAAGGCTCAGCCCGCCTCGCCGGAGCCAAAATAGGGCCTGAAGCAATCCTGCGGTTTTGAGGCCAGCTCACAAAAGAGCAACTTAAAAAATGGAGCTCAGGGTCACTGCAATTCACAAACCTGCAGAGTTATAAATGAAAACTAACGTCCAAAAATATGTTGAGGTAAGGCAAAGAAGAGGATCTGAATGCAAGACAGAATTGCAAGAAACAGATTTCAAGAGATAGATTGGACTCGCCTTTAAAGCACATGAAAAGCGGCAGAATTTCGACAACGATGCAGTTGGCCCAAAAGGGAGTATGCGTTTTTTCCTGAATATATCCAGGAAAAAACGCATACGCACTTTATGGGCAACCAAGCAAGCAAGCAATGCAAATGTGCACAACAAAGAAGTCTCATTTCCCACCGGTCAAAAGGGCCATCCGAAAAAATTGTAAACACCAGAAATGCAGGACAGGCCATGGAGAACAGGGAGCCTTTATACGCTGATGGACAGTGTGTGAACTGCCGAGAGCCACTCTGGAGAAGTGTATGGTGGTTCCTAAATCATCTAAAAAACAGAGCGACAGAGCATAGGGCACTTCCAATCACGGGAGTATATCTAGGGAAGTCTAAAAATCAACAAGACACAAGCACACCACAGTTTAGGGCTACTCTGTTTACAAGAACCTCAACTTCAGTACACCTTAAATATCCCAGGAAAGAGAACAATGGATAAAGAAAATGTGGTACTTATGTACAATGGAATATCTCTTCACCATGAAATCAATGTAATAAGGCTAGTAGAAGGATAAAGAGTGGATTGAGGTCCGATAATACTACTTGAAATAAGTCAAACAGAAAAAGAAACATATCATAAGATATCACTTATAGAGGGAGGATAAATATGGCTGCACAAAAAATTAATTACAAAACAGAACAGTGTCTCACATTTAGAAAACACACTTATGTCAGCTTAAGGGGAAAGGAGAGGTGGGGTGATGCATAAAACCAGAGTTTGAAATTAGCACAGATACCGTTCAATAAACCAAATAGGTATCAGACAAGATCTACACCTTGCTCAATGAACTGGCCTCAACACACCCTATACACCGCAGAGAAATATATCTGAGTAATAAGAATCTTAAAACCCATGTATTGATATCTCTCCATAAGGGAATCAAGTGTGCACAGAGCGGCACAAACACAGTAGTGAAAATGAGCTAAACCCCTTTATAGAAATAAATTTTAAAACCAAAACGCAGAAACAATGAAAGAGAGAAAAATTCTTACAAAATTCGCTCAGGGGCTGTGATGCAACCTGGAATGACCACATATAAACCCACAGCTGGATAAGACATAAGGCTGGACACTTGGGGCTGAAAGGATTGGTGAGCTTTGGTGAGCAACTGCCGAAAGTTTAATGCAATACTTCATGCTACTTATTCCAAGGGTCCCAACACTCCAAGTTGAAGGGAATCTTCCTAGAGCTAAACCATGCATGGGAAATCCAGCGGATGGTATACCATATGATCGGGAAAGGTTTCTAAAATGCACCTCATTTTCCTCTCCTGGGGCTCCGGATCAACATTCCAGCCACTTTACTAACAACATCTCCACATGGAGAGTCAATGCCTTTAAGTTCCGGAATCGCACAGTCTGCAGTTAGTGCGGAAAATGAATGGGAATAGGGGGAACCAGTGAGAAAATAGCTGTAGCGGTTTCAATGGGCACATGTCACTCTAATTTCACATCAGGAAGAAGAATTAACCAAAGGCAGAGCAAGGCGCCCCAGAAGAAGAATACGGCCTGAAGAAATCCTGTGGATATGAGGCAAGATCACAAAAATAAGAGCTGAAAAATGGAGCTAAGGGCCATTGCAATTCAAAAACCTGCAGAGTTATGAAGGCCAACTATTTTCCAAAAGTATATTGAGATAAGGCTATGAAGAGGCACTGAGAGCAAGGCAGAACTGCAGGAAACCAATTGCAGGAGGTAGAATGGAATTGCATGTAAAGCATAGGAAAAGAGGCAGAACGTCCACAATGATGCACTTGGCCAAAAAGGGCGTATGCGTTTTTTCCTGAATATATTCAGGAAGAAACGCATACGCCCTTTCTGGCCAACCAAGCAAACTCGCAAACGAAATCTGCACTACAATGAAGTCTCACTTCACCCCGGTCAAAGGGCCATCTGAAAAAAGTGTAAAATCCAGAAAGGCAGGACAGGCCATGGAGAACTGGGAGCCTTGTTATGCTGATGGGCGGGATGTAAATTGCCAGCAGCCACTCTGGAGAAGTGTATGGTGTTTCCTGAAACATCCAAAAAACAAAGCAACAGAGCCTAGGGCACTTCCACTTATGGTCCTATAGCTTAGGGAAATTAAAATCAAAAAGACACAGCCACCCCAAAGTTTGGGCCGGCTCTGTTTACAAGAACCTCGTTTACGGTACAAGTTCAATATCACAGAAAGCGAAAAATGGATAAAGAAGTTGTGGTACTTACGTACAATGCAATATCACTCAGCAATGAAATCTATGTCATCAGGCCCGTAGCAGCATAATGAGTGGATTCAGGTACGATGATTCTAAGTGAAATAAGTCACACAGAAAAAGAAACATCATAAGATATCACTACTACACGGAATGTAAACTTGGCCAGACAAGAACTGAATTACAAAACAGAACAGGGCCTCAAATGTAGAAAACCAACTTATGCTTGCTTAAGGGGAAAGGTGAGTTGGGGTGCTTCATAAAACCAGAGATTGAAATTAGCACAGATACCGTTCCATAAGGCAAATATGTAATAGACAAGAGCTACTCCTTGCTCAACGAAGTGGACTCAACACCCCATATTAAACGCCTAAGAATATACCTGACTAGTAAGAATCTTAAAACCTATGGATTTATATGTCTCCGAAAGAGAATCAAGTGTGTGTACAGCGGCATAAGCGCAGCAGTGATAGGATTGGTGAGGTTCGGTGAGCAAATGCAGACCCTTTCAAGTCATATTGCATGGTACCCATTCCATGGGTCTCAACTCTCCAGGTTTAAGGGATTCTTCCTTCAGCAAAAACATGCATGTGGAACCCAGAGTATGATCCACCGTGTGATCGGAAAACGTGTTCAAATGTGTCTCAGTTTTCGTCCCCTGGTACTCGGGTGCAACATTCCAGATGCTTTACTAACACTCTCCCCACTTGGAGTGTCAGTGACTTTAACCTCCTGTTTGGCCCAGTTTGCAATTTCTGTGGAAAATGAACAGGAATAGGGAGAACCAATGAGAGACTAGGTGGAGGTGTCCGGACGGGCAAATTTAACTCTCATTTCCCACCAGGAAGAGGAATTAACCAAAGGCTCAGCGTGCCATGCTGGAACCACACTAGGGCCCGAAGCAATCCTGCGGTGTTGCGGCCAGCTCACAAGAAAGCGAGTTGAAGAAAGGAGCTCAGGGGCACTGTAATTCACAAACCTGCAGAGTTATAAATGACAGCCATCTTCCAAAAATATATTAAAGTAAGGCTGCCAAGAGGAGTTGAAAGTGGGGCAGAATTGCAGGAAACCGATTTCAGGAGGTAGACTGGAATTGCATGTAAAGCATAGGAAAAGAGGCAGAATGTCCACAATGATGCACTTGGTCAAAAAGGGCGTATGCGTTTTTTCCTGAATATATTCAGGAAAAAACGCATACGCGCTTTTTGGCCAACCAAGCAAGCTTGCAAAGGAAATCTGCACTACAATGAAGTCTCACTGCCCCCCGGTCAAAAGGGCTATCTGAACAAAGTGTAAAATCCAGAAAGGCAGGACAGGCCATGGAGAACTGGGAGCCTTGTTATGCTGATGGGCGGCATGTAAATTGCCAACAGCCACTCTGGAGAAGTGTATGGTGTTTCCTGAAACATCCAAAAAACAAAGCAACAGAGCCTAGGGCACTTCCACTTATGGTCCTATAGCTTAGGGAAATTAAAATCCAAAAGACACAGCCACCCCAAAGTTTGGGACGGCTCTGTTTACAAGAACCTCGTTTACAGTACAAGTTCAATATCACAGAAAGCGAAAAATGGATAAAGAAGTTGTGGTACTTACGTACAATGCAATATCACTCAGCAGTGAAATCTATGTCATCAGGCCCGTAGCAGCATAATGAGTTGATTCAGGTACGATGATTCTAAGTGAAATAAGTCACACAGAAAAAGAAACATCATAAGATATCACTACTACACGGAATGTAAACTTGGCTACACAAGAACTGAATTACAAAACAGAACAGGGCCTCAAATGTAGAAAACCAACTTATGCTTGCTTAAGGGGAAAGGTGAGTTGGGGTGCTGCATAAAACCAGAGATTGAAATTAGCACAGATACCGTTCCATAAGCCAAATATGTAATAGACAAGAGCTACTCCTTGCTCAACGAAGTGGACTCAACACCCCATATTAAACGCCTAAGAATATACCTGACTAGTAAGAATTTAAAACCTATGGATTTATATGTCTCCGAAAGAGAATCAAGCGTGTGTACAGCGGCATAAGCGCAGCAGTGATAGGATTGGTGAGGTTCGGTGAGCAAATGCAGACCCTTTGAAGTCATATTGCATGGTACCCATTCCATGGGTCTCAACTCTCCAGGTTTAAGGGATTCTTCCTTCAGCTAAAACATGCATGTGGAACCCAGAGTATGATCCACCGTGTGATTGGAAAACGTGTTCAAATGTGTCTCAGTTTTCGTCCCCTGGTACTCGGGTGCAACATTCCAGATGCTTTACTAACACTCTCCCCACTTGGAATGTCAGTGACTTTAACCTCCTGTTTGGCCCAGTTTGCAATTTCTGTGGAAAATGAACAGGAATAGGGAGAACCAATGAGAGACTAGGTGGAGGTGTCCGGACGGGCAAATTTAACTCTCATTTCCCACCAGGAAGAGGAATTAACCAAAGGCTCAGCATGCCATGCCGGAACCACACTAGGCCTGAAGCAATCCTGCGGTGTTGCGGCCAGCTCACAAGAAAGCGAGTTGAAGAAAGGAGCTCAGGGGCACTGTAATTCACAAACCTGCAGAGTTATAAATGACAGCCATCTTCCAAAAATATATTAAAGTAAGGCTGCCAAGAGGAGTTGAAAGCGGGGCAGAATTGCAGGAAACCGATTTCAGGAGGTAGACTGGAATTGCATGTAAAGCATAGGAAAAGAGGCAGAATGTCCACAATGATGCACTTGGCCAAAAAGGGCGTATGCGTTTTTTCCTGAATATATTCAGGAAAAAACGCATACGCCCTTTTTGGCCAACCAAGCAAGCTTGCAAAGGAAATCTGCACTACAATGAAGTCTCACTGCCCCCCGGTCAAAAGGGTCATCTGTAAAAAGTGTAAAATCCAGAAACGCAGGACAGGTCATGGAGAACTGGGAGCCTTGTTATGCTGATGGGCGGGATGTAAATTGCCAACAGCCACTCTGGAGAAGTGTATGGTGTTTCCTGAAACATCCAAAAAACCAAGCAACAGAGTCTACGGCATTTCCACTTATGGTCGTATAGCTTAGGGAAATAATAATCAAAAAGACACAGCCTCCCCAAAGTTTGGGATGGCTCTGTTTACAAGAACCTCGTTTACGGTACAGGTTCAATATCGCAGAAAGCGAAAAATGGATAAAGAAATTGTGGTACTTACGTACAATGCAATATCACTCAGCAAAGAAATCTATGTCATCAGGCCCGTGACAGCATAATGAGTGGATTCAGGTATGATGATTCTAAGAGAAATAAGTCACACAGAAAAAGAAACATCATAAGATATCACTACTACACGGAATGTAAACTTGGCTACACAGGAACTGAATTACAAAACAGAACAGGGTGTCAAATGTAGAAAACCAACTTATGCTTGCTTAAGGGGAAAGGTGAGTTGGGGTGCGGCATAAAATCAGAGATTGAAATTAGCACAGATACTGTTCCATAAGCCAAATATGTAATAGACAAGAGCTACTCCTTGCTCAACGAAGTGGACTCAACACCCCATATTAAACGACTAAGAATATACCTGACTAGTAAGAATCTTAAAACCTATGGATTTATATGTCTCCGAAAGAGAATCAAGCGTGTGTACAGTGTCATAAACGCAGCAGTGATAGGATTGGTGAGGTTCGGTTAGCAAATGCAGACTCTTTGAAGTCATATTGCATGGTACCCATTCCATGGGTCTCAACTCTCCAGGTTTAAGGGATTCTTCCTTCAGCTAAAACATGCATGTGGAACCCAGAGTATGATCCACCGTGTGATCGGGAAACGTGTTCAAATGTGTCTCAGTTTTCGTCCCCTGGTACTCGGGTGCAACATTCCAGACGCTTTACTAACACTCTCCCCACTTGGAGAGTCAGTGCCTTTAACCTCCTGTTTGGCCCAGTTTGCAATTTCTTCGGAAGATGAACAGGAATAAGGAGAAGCAATTGGAGACTATCTGTAGGTGTCTGGACGGGCAAATTTAACTCTCATATCCCACCAGGAAGAGGAATTAACCAAAGGCTCCGTGTGCCATGCTGGAACTAGATTAGGGCCTGAGGAGATCCTGCGGTGTTGCGGCCAGCTCACAAGAAAGCGAGTTGAAGAAAGGAGCTCAGGGACACTGTAATTCAGAAACCTGCGGAGTTATAAATGACAGCTATCATCCAAAATTATACTGAAGTAAGGCTGCGAAGAGGACTTGAATGTGGGGCAGAATTGCTGGAAACTGATTTCAGAACGTACACGGGAGTAGCTCTTAAAGCATAGGAAAAGAGACAGAACTTGGAAAATAATGCACTTGGCAAAAAAGGGCATATGTGTTTTATCCAGAGCTCTCATAACTGAGGGGAGGAGATTCCCAGCAGGCTCCAAGTGCCACCTGAGGGCTCACATTGCCAAGGCAACGTGAGCATGCCAGGCAGGAGTTACCTCACAGCAGAGGTCCCACCTCACAGAAGGGTGAGAAACCCAGCCAACATCAGACTCTCACCAGAGGGCCCACATCACCAAGGGGATGGGAACCAGGCAGGAGTGTCTTCACATCAGTGGGGCCACATCATCGAAAGCTGAGGTACTCAGCACATGTGTCCTCAAACCAGAGGACCCACATCACCAAGGACCTCGGAGTGAGGCAGGCAGGAGTAGCCTCACAACACTGGGCACATAGAATAAAAAAGTGAGGAATCCAGCAGTTGGAACCTCCCAGCAGGCGGCCCAGAGCACCGAGGCTATGGGATCCAGGCCACAGTGAACTCACAGAACAGGGCCCATGTCATGAAACTGAGCAACCCAGCCATTGGGACCTCAGAGCAGGAGGCTCACATCCCCATGGGGATGGAATTCTGGTAGGAGTGTCCTCGCACCACTGAGAACGTATCAGAAAATTTTGGGCGACCAGCAGTTAGGGCCTGACGCCAGAGGACCCTCATCACCAAGGGAAGGAGGCTCCCAGCAGGCTCCAACTGCCACCAGAGGGCTGACGTCACCAAGGCGATGTGTGCCAACCAGGCACGAATGACCTCACAGCAGAGGGCCCACCTCACAGAAGGGTGAGGAACACAGCCAGGATCAGACTCTCACCAGAGGGCCCACATCACCAAGGGGATGGGAACCAGGCAGGAGTGTCCCCACACCAGTGGGACAACATCATCGAAAGGTGAGGATCCCAGCACATGTGTCCTCAAACCAGAGGAACCACATCACCAAGGGGTTCAGAATGAGGCTGGCAGGACTGGCCTCACAACACAGGGTCCATAGAATATAAAAGTTGAGGAATTCAGCAGTTGGAACCTCCCAGCAAGTGGCCCAGAGCACCGAGGCTATGGGATCCAGGCCGCAGTGAACTCACAGCAGAGGGCCCACATCATGAACCTGTGAGCAGCCCAGCTGTTGGGACCTCAGAACAGAAGGCCCACATCCCCATTGGGATGGGAACCTGGCAGGAGTGGCTTTGCACCACTTAGCACATATCAGAAAATGTTAGGAGCCCAGCAGTTAGGGCCTGATGCCAGGGGGCCCTCATAACTGAGGGGAGGAGACTCCCAGCAGGTTCCAACTGCCAACAGAGGGACCACGTCTACAAGGTGGCATGCGCCAGCCAGGCAGTAGTGACCTCACAGCAGAGGGCCTATCTCACAGAAGGGTGAGGAACCGAGGCAGGATGAGACTCTCACCAGAGGGCCCACAACACCAAGGGGATGGGAACCAGTCAGGACTGTCCTCCCACCAGTGGGGCCACATCATCGAAAGGTGAGGAACCCAGCACATGTGGCCTCATATCAGAGGACATACATCACAAAGGGGATGGGAGTGAGGCAGGTAGGAGTAGCCTAAAAACAGAGGGCCCAAAGAATAAAAAAAGTGAGGAATCCAGCATTTGGAACCTCCCAGCAGGCGGCCGAGAGCACAGAAGCTATGGGATGCAGGCAGGAGTTAACTAACACCAGAGAGCCCACATCATGAAACTGTGAGCAACCCAGGCATTGGGACCTCAGAGCAGAAAGCCCACATCCCCATGGGGATGGGAACCTGACAGGAGTGTCCTGGCATCACTGGGCTCACATCAGAAAACGTGGGGAGCCCAGCAGTTAGAGCCTGATGCTAGAGGGCCGTCATCACCGAGGGCAGGAGGCTCCCAGCAGGTTCCATGTGCCAACAGAGGGCCCACGTCGCCAAGGTGATGTGTGCAAGTCAGGCAGGATTGACCTCACAGCAGAGGGCCTACCTCACAGAAGAGTGAGGAACCCAGCCAGGATAAGACTGTCACCAGAAGGCCCACATCACCAAGGGGATGGGAACCAGGCAGGAGTGTCCTCACACCAGTGGGGCCACATCATTGAAAGTTGCCTAACCCAGCACATGTGGCCTCAAACCAGAAGACCCACATCACGAAGGGGTTGCGAGTGAGGCAGGCAGGAGGAGCATCACAACACAGGACCCATAGAATACAAAAGTTGAGGAATCGAGCAGTTGGAACCTCCCAGCAGGCAGCCAAGACCACAGAGGCTATGGGATCCAGGCCACAGTGAACTAACACCAGAGAGCCCACATCATGAAATTGTGATCAACCCAGCTGTTGGAACCTCAGAGCAGAAGGCCCACATCCCCATGGGGATGGGAACATAAGAGGAGTGCTTGAGCAACACTGGGCTCACTAAGAAAAGTTGGGGAGCCCAGCAGTTAGGGCCTGACGTCAGAGGGCCCTCATCACAGAGCTGAGGAGGCTCCCAGCAGGGTCCAATTGCCACCAGAGGGCTCATGTCAACAAGGCGAGGTGAGCAACCCAGGCAAGAGTTACCTGATAGTAGAGGGCCCACCTCACAGATGGGTGAGGAACCCAGCCAGGATCAGACTCTCACCAGAGGGCCCACATCACAAAGGGGATGGGACCCAGTCAGGATTATCCTCACACCAGTGGGGCCTCATCATCTTAAGGTGAGGAACCCAGCACATGTGTCCTCAAACCAGAGGACCCACATCACCAAGGGCCTTGGAGTGAGGCAGGCAGGAGTAGCCTCACAACACAGGGCACATAATATAAAAAACGTGAGGATTCCAGCATTTAGACCTTCCAGCAGGCGGCCCAGAACACCGAGGCTATGGGATCCAGGCCACAGTGAACTCACAGCAGAGGGCCCACATCACAAAACTGTGAGCAACCCAGCAGTTGAGACCTCAGCGCAGAAGGACCACATCCCCATGGGAATGGGAACCTGGCTGGAGTGTCCTCGCACCACTGGGCGCACATCAGAAAATGTGGGGAGCCCACCATTTAGGGCCTGACGCCAGAGGGCCGTCATCACCGAGAGGAGGAGGCGCCCTGCACGCTCCAACTGCCACCAGAGGGCTCACGTCTCCAAGGTGACGTGTGCCAGCCAGGCAGGAGTGACCTCACAGCAGAGGGCCTACCTCACAGAACGTTGAGGAACCCAGCCAGGATTAGACTCTCGCCAGAGGGCCCACCTCACCAAGGGGATGGGAACCAGGCAGGAGTGTCCTCACACGAGTGGGGTCACATCATCGAAAGGAGGAACGCAGCACATGTGGCCTCAAGCCATAGGACAGTCATCACCAAGGGGCTGGCAGTGAGGCAGGCAGGAGGAGCCTCACAACAGAGGGCCCAAAGAATAAGAAAGTTGAGGAATCCAGCAGTTGGAACCTCCCAGCAGGCGGCTCAGAGCACCGATGATAAGGGATCCTTGCCGGAGTGAACTCACAGCAGAGGGCCCACATCTTGGTACTGTGAGCAAGCCAGCCGTTTTGACCTCAGAGCAGAAGGCCCATATCGCCATGGGGATGGGAACCTGGCAAGAGTGTCCTCACTCACTTGGCGCACATCAGAAAATGTGGGGAGCCCAGCAGTTATGGCCTAAGGCAAGAGGGCCCTCATCACCGAGGGGAGGAGGATCCCAGCACACTCCAACTGCCACCAGAGGGCCCACATCGCCAAGGTGACGTGTGCCAGAAAGGCATGATTGACCTCACAGCAGAGGGCCCACCTCACAGAAGGGTGAGGAACCCAGCCAGGATCAGACTCTCACCTGAGGGCCCACATCAGCAAGGGGATGGGAACCAGTCAGGACTGTCTTCCCTCCAGTGGGGTCACATCATCGAAAGGTGCGGAACCCAGCACATGTGGCCTCAAATCAGAGGACACATATCACAAAGGGAATGGGAGTGAGGCAGGCAGGAGTAGCCTAAAAACAGAGGGCCCAAAGAATAAGAAAGGTGAGGAATCCAGCAGTTGGAACCTCCCAGCAGGCGGCCCAGAGCACAGAAGCTATGGGATGCAGGCAGGAGTGAACTAATACCAGAGAGCCCACATCATGAAACTGTGAGCAACCCAGGCTTTGGGACCTCAGAGCAGAAGGCCCACATCCCAATGGGGATGTGAACCTGGCTGGAGTGTCCTCGCACCACTGGGCGCACATCACAAAATGTGGGGAGCCCAGCAGTTAGGGCCTGACGCAAGAGGGCCCTCATCACCGAGGAGAGGAGGCTCCCAGCAGGCTCCAAGTGCCACCAGAGGGCTCATGTCCACAAGGCGAGGTGAGCAAGCCAGGCAGGAGTGACCTCACAGCAGACGGCCCACCTCACAGATGGGTGAGGAACCCAGCCAGGATCAGACTCTCAACAGAGGGCCCACATCACCAAGGGGATGTGAACCAGGCAGGAGTCTCCTAAGACCATTGGTCCCACATCATCGAAAGGTGAGGAACCCAGCACATGTGGCCTCAAACCAGACGACACACATCACGAAGGGGCTGGGAGTGAGGCAGGCAGGAGGATCCTCACAACAGAGGGCCCAAAAAATTAAAAAAGTGAGGAATCCAGCAGTTGGAACCTTCCAGCAGGCGGCCAAGAGCACAGAGGCTATGGGATCCAGGCCTCTGTGAACACCAGAGAGCCCACATCATGAAAATGTGAACAACCCAGCCGTTGGGACCTCAGAGCAGAAGGCCCACATCTCCATGGAGATGGGATCCTAAGAGGAGTGCCAAAGCATCACTGGGCTCCCTAAGAAAAGTTGGTGAGCCCAGCAGTTAGGGCCTGACGCAAGAGGGCCCTCATCACCGGGGGGAGGAGATTCCCAGCACGCTCCAACTGCCACCACACGGCTGACTTCACCAAGGCAATGTGTGCCAGCCATGCAGGAGTGACCTATCAGCAGAGGGTCTCCCTCACAGGTGGGTGAGGAACAAAGCCAGGAACAGACTCTCACCAGGGGGTCCACATAACCACGTGGATGAGAACCAGGCAGGAGTGTCCTCACACTAGTGGGGCCACATCATCGAAAGGTGAGGAACCCAGAAAAGGTGGCCACAAACCAGAGGACCCACATCACCAAGGGGTTGAGAGTGAGGTAGGTGTCTGGACGGGCATATTTAACACTCATTTCCCACCAGGAAGAGAAATTAACCAAAGGCTCAGCGTGCCCTGCCAGAAGCAGATTAGGGCCTGAAGCAGTCTTGCGGGTTTGCGGCCAGCTCACAAGAAAGCGAGTTGAAGAAAGGAGCTCAGGGGCCCTGTAATTCACAAACCTGGAGAGTTATAAATGACAGATAACGTCCAAAAATATATTGAAGTAAGGCTGCGAAGAGGACTTGAAAGCGGGGCAGAATTTCAGGAAACCGATTTCAGGAGGTAGACTGGATTTGCATTTAAAGCATAGGAAAAGAGGCAGAACATCGACAATGATGCACTTGGCAACAAAGGGCGTATGAGTTTGTTCCTGAATATATTCAGGAAAAAACACATACGCCCTTTTTGGCAAACCAAGCAAGCTTGCAATGGAAATCCGAACTACTATGAAGTGTCACTTCCCCCCGGTCTAAAGGGCCATCTGAGAAAAGTGTAAAATCCAGAAAGGCAAGACAGGCCATGGGGAAAAAGGAGCCTTGTTATGCTGATGGGCGGGATGTACATTGCCAACAGCCACTCTGGAGAAGTGTATGGTGTTTCCTGATACATCTGAAAAACAAAGCAACAGAGTCTAGGGCATTTCCACTTATGGTCCTATAGCTTAGGGAAATTAAAATCAAAAAGACACAGCCACCCCAAAATTTGGGACGGCTCTGTTTACAGGAACCTCTTCTACAGTACGAGTTAAATATCCCAGAGAACAAATAATTGATAAAGAAGTTGCGGTACTTACGTACAACAGAATACCACTCAGCAATGAAATCTGTGTCACCAGGCCTGTACCAGCATAATGAGTGGATTGAGGCATGATGATTCTAAGTGAAATAAGTCACACAGAAAAAGAAACATCATAAGGTATCACTAATGCACGGAATGTAAACTTGGCTACACATGAACTGAATTACAAAACAGAACAGGGTCTCAAGATTAGAAAACCAACTTATGCTTGCTTAAGGGGAAAGGTGAGTTAAGGGGGTGCTGCATAAAACCAGAGTTTGAAATTAGCACAGATACCGTTCCATAAGCCAAATATGTAATAGACAAGACCTACCCCCTGCTCAACGAAATGGACTCAACAATGAGGTATCACCTCACACCTGTTAGAATGGGCATCATCTGAAAATCTACAAACAACAAATGCTGGAAAGGGTGTGGAGAAAAGGAACCCTCTTCCACTATTGTTGGGAATATAAATTGATACATTCACTATGGAGAACAATATGGAGTTTCTTAAGAAACTAATAATAGAATTACCATATGATACAGCAATCCCAGGACTGGACATATACCCAGACAAAACCATAAATCAAAAAGAGACATTCACCGCAATGTTCATTGCATCACTATTTACAATATCGAGGTAATGGAAGCAACCTAAATGCCCACAGACAGACGAATGCATAAAGCTGTGGTACATATATAAAATGGAATATTACTAAGCCATGAAAGGAATGAAATTGGGTCATTTGTAGAGACGTCGATGGATCTAGAGACTGTCATACAGAGTGAAGTAAGTCAGAAAGAGAAAAACAAATCTTGTATATTCATGCATATATGTGGAACCTAGAAAAACTGTACAGATTAACCGTTTTGCAAGGCATAAATAGAGCAACAGATGTAGACAACAATCGTATGGACAACAAGGGGGGAAAGCTCTTGGAGGGGTGGTGGTGGGAGGAATTGAGAGATTGGGATTGGCATGTAAACATTTATATGTATAAAATAGATAACCAATGAGAACCTGCTGTATAAAAATATAAAATAAAATTCAAAATTAAAAAGAAATAAAATTTAAAAAATAAAACAGAAAAAACAATTATTCCCTTCACATACATGTATTTATATGAATAAATTATTTCCATGCTTATATCTGTAAATACAAAAAAGAGGAATAAAATCTACCTTGAACCAAAAACAAAAAAGAGAAAAAATAAAAACAGAACCCACCAGTTACTCAGAGGAAAACCGTATCAGGGCACTTGCTCCAGTTGTAAACAATTCTGAAGTTGGTCAGTGGTGGGGAATCGTCTCCCATTCAGCCAGCAGCCCCCACACAACAAGCGTCCTCATTGCAAAGCTGGGGCACTGTGCCGAGGCATCTGTGAGTAAACGTGAGCTGAGCCCCAGGCCAGTTGCTGCTGAACTGTTCCCGCCCTTCCCAGGTAAAACACCTGAATATATACAAGGACTTGAAAGCCTAGAGGAAGGGCCATGGAGCCACACGAGTGACAGCATGCCAGCTGACTTGGTGCCTGCAGGCCAGCCAGGATGGTCCTGGCCCTGGGTGCTCTTCTGGAAGATTTCCATTTCCCTGCCTGAGATACCCGTCCTGTCCCTGCCCCCACTGCTTTTTTCCTTCCTCACCTCTGCCCAGGGAGAAATTCCAGCAGCAGGTATGGGTGACACATCCTCTTCTTTAGCAGGTGGCAGCCTGGCAACTGCTGCAGAAAGTCCAGCAGAGCCCCACTCACACTGGGCCACCCACAAAGCCGTGGCCTCTCACTCTCTCCCACCAGCCCAGCCCCGAGACTGCTGACAGGGCAGAGAAAATGGCGTCAGGCACAGCTGCAGGGGCTTTTGCTGCCTGGAGTGGTATTTATATTGATCTCAACCCAGGCACACCTGGGGAGGGCTGGCCGGCATGGTAAGGCTGCCCAGGTAGCCAATCATCACCCCTCAGGGGCTCACAGTTGCAGAAAATGGAACTTGCTGAACCGGCCAGGTCCAAGGAACAGGTGTGGGCTCCTGAGAGTCAGGATAGACAAGGGGCTGCAGCTTTGGCTTGTTTTCTAATCATTTTATCTGGCCCATGAGTGGGAGACAACTTCAAGAAAACCCTCTCCTAATGAGAGGAACCCAGGAGTCAGGGAGAGGAGGGGTGGGTGGTGGTTGGAGACAGAGGCCTGGTGCCCTGGGTGCAGTGGAAGTCTCTGGAAGACCAGGTGGAGGGAGGCCACACAGAGTGATGCCCAGGGTCACAGACCTGTCGGAGCTGCTGTTTGTTAGTTCAAGTCCTGCTCTGAGGTGCTCTGTGTCAGCTCTGAGCGACAGGTGAGCTGGGGGTGCTCTTCAATGAGGGCTATGTGCACGGTTCCTGTGTGCCCAGCCCTGCCACGGTACCTGCAAGGGTAGCTCTGTATCCTGGGAGGGGCCTGACCATGAGAGCCCCGTGGGCTGGGTTGGGGGTGGGGTACCTGCCCAGGAGAGCTCCATATCCTGGGATTGGCCTGACCACGAGAGCCCCATGGGCTGCTGGGGACCTGGTAAAGGATGTCAGGACAGTCAGTGAAGCCACCGAGGATATACCTCCAGTTACTCCTGATTCCTACACCCTGCTGGTCATTCTACCAACCACCAGGACATGGTATTCTGTATTAGTCTTCAATGATGCCTTCTTTTGTATTCCATTAGTCCCAGAGTCACAAGAAATTTTGGCTTGTGAGTGGCAGGACTCAACATACAACTAAAACAATACTTCCGGGCCGTCTTGCCCCAAGGGTTCAAAAATTCCCACACCATCTTTGGGGAAAGCTTAGCTAACGACCGAAAAGTTCTACCTCTGGAAAAGGAAACCCTCCTTCAATATGCAGACGACATTCTGATCGCCAGCCCTACTAAGGAGGCCTCTGAACTACCAAGCCAATAAAGGATAGAAGTTGTCCAAGAAAAAGCTCAAATATCACAGACTGCAGTGACCTGCCTGGGCTTCATTCTCACACAAGGTCAGAGAAGCCCATCCCAGGAAAGGGAAGAAACCATTTGCAGCCTTACCCCTTTCTAAAACTAGAAGACAGCTTAGGGGTTCCTGGGGAGGCCAGGGTTTGCTGCTTCTGGATCCCTAACTACAGTCTACTAGCTGGGCCTCTATATGAAACACTGAAAGGAAAAGATGATGATCCTTTTGAACAGAATCCAGAAGTGGCCTTTCAAGAATGGAAAGAGCAGTCAATTCAGACCCTTGCCCTGGAACTCCCTAATTGAGCTAAACCCTTTGACCTTTCCATTCCCGGTGAAAGGTGAATCGCCATTGGAGAATTAGTGCAAAAACTGGGACCACTTGAAATGGAACAACGCAAGAATGCCATCCAGGTAGGATAAACTACAGTCACCAAGGGGCTTGGCCCACTGCCACATCTGGCCAAGATACTGGCGGTATCTAAAAACCTGGAAATCAGCAGCCCAAAAGGCCACCTCCCTCCTAAGGGAAAAGGACCCCACGTGGTGATCCTAATCACCAACCATGCCCTGAAGTTGCAGGGTTCGCTCTGTGGGCACACCGACCTCGAGTGAGGAGGCCCTCCAACTCCAACATCCAGAGAGATAACCGGGGGCAACAGGGCACCATGACGACTCGTGTGAACATCACTTGACCTGGAGTTTCTCTCATAAAACAACAATAGTGTGTCCCGAAGGAGTAGACTACTGCTTGCAGGACTTCCTGCACCCAGAGGGGAGCTAATAATCTTGGCGGGGGAACCGTATATCACACTGTCACCATAGAAAAGCCTACAGACACCGTGATGATGGTGGCCAATAAGACCGGCTGGACTCCTGTTTACTTCAAAAGGCTGTTAACTCAGTGGCCATCATGGTCCTTGATCACCACTGACCCTGGACTGTCTGGGAGTTGAGCGGGCAGGGCTCTGACACCTGGTGCTGTTTTTACGTTAATTCAGGGGCCTAATTGAAGAAAGAGCAGACTACTGGTCAGAGCATCTAGGCTGGCAGAAACGGTCAGCCTAAGGTGGCCGAACAAACGTGGGGCGGGGTGAAACCGGCCCCCACAGCGTCTCTGCACATCTCTTTCCTGGACCCTTAAAGGTCATTAGAATCTATAACACTTCCAATGCTGGTGCTCAGGCGGACGAGCAGGGAGGCAGGGGTCCTGGGGCCAATCAACGTCACCTGGAGGCTGCTGGGGAGAAGTTCTGACCCTCGTCCCCTGGTATGAGGGCTCCCAACTCAGCACTCAGCAGTTACAGAAGAAGGGTCTGCACCCTCAGCACTCCAAGAATGAGGAACGGGACAAAAGGCAGAGGAGGGGTTTGTCCCCAGCAAAGCCCATTAAAAATCCCTGGGAGATAAAAATAGAATGTGGGCAATAAAGTCAAGTCTGACCTTTTTTATCCTTTGTGCTTTGTCTAATTTCACGTGCTCCTAGGGTCCCGCATGCAGAGGTTCCACACCCGGCACTTCAGACCAGATTTCCTGGTGCAGAATGGCTGGGTCGACACCTCAGCTCCTGGGGCCCAGTGCAGACTCCGAGATATAGAGCCTGAGCTGCAGCCAACCCGGCCCTTGAGAGCTCCGCCCCCTCCCTCCCACTGACTCTGACAGGATCTCTACACAGCAGCCCAGCCCACAGCCCACGGGGTAGTGCATGCTCTCACCTCTCCATTCTCTGATGAAAATATAAAGTTTCCTTTGCTTGGGAACCAAACTCAGTCTCGATCTGTTGGCCCCAATGACACTGGGCAGGGGGACCCTTGTTGGGGTCCACTCTGGAGGATCAGTAACAGAAATTGAGACTATTGTAACTTCAATGAACAGATGTGTGAGCCAAAATGTAGTTAACATAGAACAGTTTATAAGGCTCGGGTAAAATAAGATGTTTCTAACACTTCCATTTGATATTTCCATCACTTTATTATAAGCAAGTTCAGTGAAAAGGTTTGTCTTATTTGTCAGGTCAATATTAGAGAAATGAAGTGATTTCTTTCCAAGGATGTACATCTAATAATCTTGGTTAAAGCTTCAATCTTGTTTTAAATGCTTTTCCATTGAAAATGATACCTCTCTTTCAGCTCCCCCATTTCTGAGAAGTATAAAATCTTATAATTTATTATTACCAAAGGGGAAAGGTGGGAGGAGGGATAAATTAACAGTTTGGAATTAACACATACACACTGCTATGTATAAAATAGATCATCAACAAGGAACTACTGTATAGCACAGGGAACTACACTCAATATTGTGCAATAACCTATAAGGGGAAATAATCGGAAAAAGAACAGATATTTTTATTGACATCATCTATCAATGACAGTTAAAGTGTAACCTAAGGGAAGCCAGTGGTGAGTGCTTCTGACCCTGAAGACTTCAGTCATCTAAAGTTTGCACTCTGCCTACTTCCCAAGGCCCTTAATGAACATATGTGTAGCCGTAGCTTAAAAAACTCCCCAGTTTGGGTTTCGGGGAGACACTGATTTTGAAAAAGCCCTGGTGTTCTCCTTACATGAATGGGACTCTTCCTACTGCTAAAACATGTCTGTCACATCCAGAGGATGGTATACCGTCTGATCGGGAAGAGTTTGGAAAAGGCATCTCATCTCCTCATCTCCTGGTGCTCGGGTTCACCCCTCCAGCGTCTTTACTAACAGTCTCCCCACTTGGAGATGTCAACACTGTCAACATCCTGTTGCGTACAGTTTGGAATTTGTCCAGAGGATGAAGCGGAAGGATGAGGAACAATGAGAGACAAGTCCTAGGTGTTCAGACAGGCACATGTCACTCTAATTTCCCATCAGGAAGATGAATTGACCAAAGGCTAGGGTTGCCCATGGAAACAGTATAGGGCTTGAGGAAATCCCACTGCTTTGTGGCCAGTTCCCATAAACACAAGTTGAACAATGGAACTCAGGGGCAGTAAAATTCACGAAACTGCAGAGTTGAAAATATCTATCACTGAAAAATGTCTTGAGGAAAGTCAGAGAAAAGGATTGGCAAGCAAGGGAGAATGGCAGGAAAGGGATTTGAGGAGGTAGAAAGGACTCGCCATTAAGCACAAGAAAAGGGGCTGAACATTGCCGACATTGCAGTTGGCCAAAAAGGCTGTATGTGTTTTTTTCTGTATATATTCAAGAAAAGGGCATACACTTTTTTAGCCAACCAAACAGGTGGGCACTGGAAATCAATACTACAAAAGATATCACTTCGCATCAGTCAGAAGAGCCATCCTCATAAAGTGTAAACGCCAGAAATGCAGGACAGGGCAAGGAGAAGAGGGAGCCCTGTGAGGCTTATAGTGGAAATGTATATTGCCAACGGCCATTCTGGAGAAGTGTATTGTGTTTACTAAAGCATCTAAAAAATGAGCTACAGAGCATAGGGCACTTGCACTCATGGGCGTATATCTTGGGAAAAACAAAAATCGAGAGGACACAGGCACCCCAATGTTTACTGCCCCTCTGTTTAAAAGATCCTCGACTAGGATATAACTTAAATGTCTCTGGAGGGAAAAAATGGATAGAGATGTGGTACTTATGTAGAGTGGAATATTACTCAGCCTGGAAATCAATGAAATATGGCCAGTTGTAACAACTCCGGAGGAGTTACGTATGATCATTCTAAGTGACATAATTCAAAAAGAAAAAGACACATATCATAAGATATCACTTAAAGGTGGAATCCAAAATGGCTACACATGAAATAAATTACAAAACAAAAACATAGTCAAATATGTAGAAAATACGCGTGAGGCTGCTAAACGGGAAAGGTGGGGAGGGGTGAGGCATCATCCAGGAGGTTGAAATTAGCAAAGATACCATTCCAAATACCAAACTGATAATCAACAAGGCCTACACGGTAGCTAAAAGAACTGCACTCAGCACACTCAAGTCACCGGAAAAGAATATCTATGACTGGTAAGAATCTGAAAAAGAATTTATTGATGTCTCTCTGTACGTGAATCAAGTGGATGTACAGCAGCAAGAAACAGAGCTTTGAAAATCAGCTGTAACCAATATAGTAATAAATTGAAAAAAATAAACGACAGAGAGACAGAGAAAACCTCTTACAACTTTTCCTCAGGGACGGTGATGCAACATGGATTGAACACATCTAGACCCACAGCAGGATGAGACATAAGGCTGGAAACTGTTCGCGCTAAGAGAAATGTGAGGTTGGGTGAGGAAATGCACACCCTTTAAAGTAATACTACCTGGTACCCATTCAATGGGTCCCAAATCTGCAGGTTCAAGGAATCTTCCTACAGCTAAAACATGCATGGAAAACCCAGAGGACTGTACACCATGTGATCGGGAGATGTGTCTAAAATGCACCTCATTTATCCTCTCCTGGTGCTCCTGTTCATCATTCCAGCCACGTTACTTAGAATCTCCCCACTTAGAGAATCAGCACATTTAAACTTCTGTTTCACACATTTTGCAAATTGTGAGGAGGATGAACGGGAACAGGGGGAACCAATGAGAGAATAGTTGTAGGGGTTTGGACGGGCACATGTCACTCTAATTTCCCATTAAGAATAAGAATTAAAAAAAGGCTCAGCCCGCCTCGCCGGAGCCAAAATAGGGCCTGAAGCAATCCTGCGGTTTTGAGGCCAGCTCACAAAAGAGCAACTTAAAAAATGGAGCTCAGGGTCACTGCAATTCACAAACCTGCAGAGTTATAAATGAAAACTAACGTCCAAAAATATGTTGAGGTAAGGCAAAGAAGAGGATCTGAATGCAAGACAGAATTGCAAGAAACAGATTTCAAGAGATAGATTGGACTCGCCTTTAAAGCACATGAAAAGCGGCAGAATTTCGACAACGATGCAGTTGGCCCAAAAGGGAGTATGCGTTTTTTCCTGAATATATCCAGGAAAAAACGCATACGCACTTTATGGGCAACCAAGCAAGCAAGCAATGCAAATGTGCACAACAAAGAAGTCTCATTTCCCACCGGTCAAAAGGGCCATCCGAAAAAATTGTAAACACCAGAAATGCAGGACAGGCCATGGAGAACAGGGAGCCTTTATACGCTGATGGACAGTGTGTGAACTGCCGAGAGCCACTCTGGAGAAGTGTATGGTGGTTCCTAAATCATCTAAAAAACAGAGCGACAGAGCATAGGGCACTTCCAATCACGGGAGTATATCTAGGGAAGTCTAAAAGTCAACAAGACACAAGCACACCACAGTTTAGGGCTACTCTGTTTACAAGAACCTCAACTTCAGTACACCTTAAATATCCCAGGAAAGAGAACAATGGATAAAGAAAATGTGGTACTTATGTACAATGGAATATCTCTTCACCATGAAATCAATGTAATAAGGCTAGTAGAAGGATAAAGAGTGGATTGAGGTCCGATAATACTACTTGAAATAAGTCAAACAGAAAAAGAAACATATCATAAGATATCACTTATAGAGGGAGGATAAATATGGCTGCACAAAAAATTAATTACAAAACAGAACAGTGTCTCACATTTAGAAAACACACTTATGTCAGCTTAAGGGGAAAGGAGAGGTGGGGTGATGCATAAAACCAGAGTTTGAAATTAGCACAGATACCGTTCAATAAACCAAATAGGTATCAGACAAGATCTACACCTTGCTCAATGAACTGGCCTCAACACACCCTATACACCGCAGAGAAATATATCTGAGTAATAAGAATCTTAAAACCCATGTATTGATATCTCTCCATAAGGGAATCAAGTGTGCACAGAGCGGCACAAACACAGTAGTGAAAATGAGCTAAACCCCTTTATAGAAATAAATTTTAAAACCAAAACGCAGAAACAATGAAAGAGAGAAAAATTCTTACAAAATTCGCTCAGGGGCTGTGATGCAACCTGGAATGACCACATATAAACCCACAGCTGGATAAGACATAAGGCTGGACACTTGGGGCTGAAAGGATTGGTGAGCTTTGGTGAGCAACTGCCGAAAGTTTAATGCAATACTTCATGCTACTTATTCCAAGGGTCCCAACACTCCAAGTTGAAGGGAATCTTCCTAGAGCTAAACCATGCATGGGAAATCCAGCGGATGGTATACCATATGATCGGGAAAGGTTTCTAAAATGCACCTCATTTTCCTCTCCTGGGGCTCCGGATCAACATTCCAGCCACTTTACTAACAACATCTCCACATGGAGAGTCAATGCCTTTAAGTTCCGGAATCGCACAGTCTGCAGTTAGTGCGGAAAATGAATGGGAATAGGGGGAACCAGTGAGAAAATAGCTGTAGCGGTTTCAATGGGCACATGTCACTCTAATTTCACATCAGGAAGAAGAATTAACCAAAGGCAGAGCAAGGCGCCCCAGAAGAAGAATACGGCCTGAAGAAATCCTGTGGATATGAGGCAAGATCACAAAAATAAGAGCTGAAAAATGGAGCTAAGGGCCATTGCAATTCAAAAACCTGCAGAGTTATGAAGGCCAACTATTTTCCAAAAGTATATTGACATAAGGCTATGAAGAGGCACTGAGAGCAAGGCAGAACTGCAGGAAACCAATTGCAGGAGGTAGAATGGAATTGCATGTAAAGCATAGGAAAAGAGGCAGAACGTCCACAATGATGCACTTGGCCAAAAAGGGCGTATGCGTTTTTTCCTGAATATATTCAGGAAGAAACGCATACGCCCTTTCTGGCCAACCAAGCAAACTCGCAAACGAAATCTGCACTACAATGAAGTCTCACTTCACCCCGGTCAAAGGGCCATCTGAAAAAAGTGTAAAATCCAGAAAGGCAGGACAGGCCATGGAGAACTGGGAGCCTTGTTATGCTGATGGGCGGGATGTAAATTGCCAGCAGCCACTCTGGAGAAGTGTATGGTGTTTCCTGAAACATCCAAAAAACAAAGCAACAGAGCCTAGGGCACTTCCACTTATGGTCCTATAGCTTAGGGAAATTAAAATCAAAAAGACACAGCCACCCCACAGTTTGGGCCGGCTCTGTTTACAAGAACCTCGTTTACGGTACAAGTTCAATATCACAGAAAGCGAAAAATGGATAAAGAAGTTGTGGTACTTACGTACAATGCAATATCACTCAGCAATGAAATCTATGTCATCAGGCCCGTAGCAGCATAATGAGTGGATTCAGGTACGATGATTCTAAGTGAAATAAGTCACACAGAAAAAGAAACATCATAAGATATCACTACTACACGGAATGTAAACTTGGCCAGACAAGAACTGAATTACAAAACAGAACAGGGCCTCAAATGTAGAAAACCAACTTATGCTTGCTTAAGGGGAAAGGTGAGTTGGGGTGCTTCATAAAACCAGAGATTGAAATTAGCACAGATACCGTTCCATAAGGCAAATATGTAATAGACAAGAGCTACTCCTTGCTCAACGAAGTGGACTCAACACCCCATATTAAACGCCTAAGAATATACCTGACTAGTAAGAATCTTAAAACCTATGGATTTATATGTCTCCGAAAGAGAATCAAGTGTGTGTACAGCGGCATAAGCGCAGCAGTGATAGGATTGGTGAGGTTCGGTGAGCAAATGCAGACCCTTTCAAGTCATATTGCATGGTACCCATTCCATGGGTCTCAACTCTCCAGGTTTAAGGGATTCTTCCTTCAGCTAAAACATGCATGTGGAACCCAGAGTATGATCCACCGTGTGATCGGAAAACGTGTTCAAATGTGTCTCAGTTTTCGTCCCCTGGTACTCGGGTGCAACATTCCAGATGCTTTACTAACACTCTCCCCACTTGGAGTGTCAGTGACTTTAACCTCCTGTTTGGCCCAGTTTGCAATTTCTGTGGAAAATGAACAGGAATAGGGAGAACCAATGAGAGACTAGGTGGAGGTGTCCGGACGGGCAAATTTAACTCTCATTTCCCACCAGGAAGAGGAATTAACCAAAGGCTCAGCGTGCCATGCTGGAACCACACTAGGGCCCGAAGCAATCCTGCGGTGTTGCGGCCAGCTCACAAGAAAGCGAGTTGAAGAAAGGAGCT
The DNA here is from genome assembly GCF_964270905.1 of Leucopleurus acutus. Lineage (NCBI taxonomy): Eukaryota > Metazoa > Chordata > Mammalia > Artiodactyla > Delphinidae > Leucopleurus > Leucopleurus acutus. The sequence goes on from NW_028139194.1 coordinate 441,129, forward strand.
CAGGGACACTGTAATTCACAAACCTGCAGAGTTATAAATGACAGCCATCTTCCAAAAATATATTAAAGTAAGGCTGCCAAGAGGAGTTGAAAGTGGGGCAGAATTGCAGGAAACCGATTTCAGGATGTAGACTGGAATTGCATGTAAAGCATAGGAAAAGAGGCAGAATGTCCACAATGATGCACTTGGTCAAAAAGGGCGTATGCGTTTTTTCCTGAATATATTCAGGAAAAAACGCATACGCGCTTTTTGGCCAACCAAGCAAGCTTGCAAAGGAAATCTGCACTACAATGAAGTCTCACTGCCCCCCGGTCAAAAGGGCTATCTGAACAAAGTGTAAAATCCAGAAAGGCAGGACAGGCCATGGAGAACTGGGAGCCTTGTTATGCTGATGGGCGGCATGTAAATTGCCAACAGCCACTCTGGAGAAGTGTATGGTGTTTCCTGAAACATCCAAAAAACAAAGCAACAGAGCCTAGGGCACTTCCACTTATGGTCCTATAGCTTAGGGAAATTAAAATCCAAAAGACACAGCCACCCCAAAGTTTGGGACGGCTCTGTTTACAAGAACCTCGTTTACAGTACAAGTTCAATATCACAGAAAGCGAAAAATGGATAAAGAAGTTGTGGTACTTACGTACAATGCAATATCACTCAGCAGTGAAATCTATGTCATCAGGCCCGTAGCAGCATAATGAGTGGATTCAGGTACGATGATTCTAAGTGAAATAAGTCACACAGAAAAAGAAACATCATAAGATATCACTACTACACGGAATGTAAACTTGGCTACACAAGAACTGAATTACAAAACAGAACAGGGCCTCAAATGTAGAAAACCAACTTATGCTTGCTTAAGGGGAAAGGTGAGTTGGGGTGCTGCATAAAACCAGAGATTGAAATTAGCACAGATACCGTTCCATAAGCCAAATATGTAATAGACAAGAGCTACTCCTTGCTCAACGAAGTGGACTCAACACCCCACATTAAACGCCTAAGAATATACCTGACTAGTAAGAATCTTAAAACCTATGGATTTATATGTCTCCGAAAGAGAATCAAGCGTGTGTACAGCGGCATAAGCGCAGCAGTGATAGGATTGGTGAGGTTCGGTGAGCAAATGCAGACCCTTTGAAGTCATATTGCATGGTACCCATTCCATGGGTCTCAACTCTCCAGGTTTAAGGGATTCTTCCTTCAGCTAAAACATGCATGTGGAACCCAGAGTATGATCCACCGTGTGATTGGAAAACGTGTTCAAATGTGTCTCAGTTTTCGTCCCCTGGTACTCGGGTGCAACATTCCAGATGCTTTACTAACACTCTCCCCACTTGGAATGTCAGTGACTTTAACCTCCTGTTTGGCCCAGTTTGCAATTTCTGTGGAAAATGAACAGGAATAGGGAGAACCAATGAGAGACTAGGTGGAGGTGTCCGGACGGGCAAATTTAACTCTCATTTCCCACCAGGAAGAGGAATTAACCAAAGGCTCAGCATGCCATGCCGGAACCACACTAGGCCTGAAGCAATCCTGCGGTGTTGCGGCCAGCTCACAAGAAAGCGAGTTGAAGAAAGGAGCTCAGGGGCACTGTAATTCACAAACCTGCAGAGTTATAAATGACAGCCATCTTCCAAAAATATATTAAAGTAAGGCTGCCAAGAGGAGTTGAAAGCGGGGCAGAATTGCAGGAAACCGATTTCAGGAGGTAGACTGGAATTGCATGTAAAGCATAGGAAAAGAGGCAGAATGTCCACAATGATGCACTTGGCCAAAAAGGGCGTATGCGTTTTTTCCTGAATATATTCAGGAAAAAACGCATACGCCCTTTTTGGCCAACCAAGCAAGCTTGCAAAGGAAATCTGCACTACAATGAAGTCTCACTGCCCCCCGGTCAAAAGGGTCATCTGTAAAAAGTGTAAAATCCAGAAACGCAGGACAGGTCATGGAGAACTGGGAGCCTTGTTATGCTGATGGGCGGGATGTAAATTGCCAACAGCCACTCTGGAGAAGTGTATGGTGTTTCCTGAAACATCCAAAAAACCAAGCAACAGAGTCTACGGCATTTCCACTTATGGTCGTATAGCTTAGGGAAATAATAATCAAAAAGACACAGCCTCCCCAAAGTTTGGGATGGCTCTGTTTACAAGAACCTCGTTTACGGTACAGGTTCAATATCGCAGAAAGCGAAAAATGGATAAAGAAATTGTGGTACTTACGTACAATGCAATATCACTCAGCAAAGAAATCTATGTCATCAGGCCCGTGACAGCATAATGAGTGGATTCAGGTATGATGATTCTAAGAGAAATAAGTCACACAGAAAAAGAAACATCATAAGATATCACTACTACACGGAATGTAAACTTGGCTACACAGGAACTGAATTACAAAACAGAACAGGGTGTCAAATGTAGAAAACCAACTTATGCTTGCTTAAGGGGAAAGGTGAGTTGGGGTGCGGCATAAAATCAGAGATTGAAATTAGCACAGATACTGTTCCATAAGCCAAATATGTAATAGACAAGAGCTACTCCTTGCTCAACGAAGTGGACTCAACACCCCATATTAAACGACTAAGAATATACCTGACTAGTAAGAATCTTAAAACCTATGGATTTATATGTCTCCGAAAGAGAATCAAGCGTGTGTACAGTGTCATAAACGCAGCAGTGATAGGATTGGTGAGGTTCGGTTAGCAAATGCAGACTCTTTGAAGTCATATTGCATGGTACCCATTCCATGGGTCTCAACTCTCCAGGTTTAAGGGATTCTTCCTTCAGCTAAAACATGCATGTGGAACCCAGAGTATGATCCACCGTGTGATCGGGAAACGTGTTCAAATGTGTCTCAGTTTTCGTCCCCTGGTACTCGGGTGCAACATTCCAGACGCTTTACTAACACTCTCCCCACTTGGAGAGTCAGTGCCTTTAACCTCCTGTTTGGCCCAGTTTGCAATTTCTTCGGAAGATGAACAGGAATAAGGAGAAGCAATTGGAGACTATCTGTAGGTGTCTGGACGGGCAAATTTAACTCTCATATCCCACCAGGAAGAGGAATTAACCAAAGGCTCCGTGTGCCATGCTGGAACTAGATTAGGGCCTGAGGAGATCCTGCGGTGTTGCGGCCAGCTCACAAGAAAGCGAGTTGAAGAAAGGAGCTCAGGGACACTGTAATTCAGAAACCTGCGGAGTTATAAATGACAGCTATCATCCAAAATTATACTGAAGTAAGGCTGCGAAGAGGACTTGAATGTGGGGCAGAATTGCTGGAAACTGATTTCAGAACGTACACGGGAGTAGCTCTTAAAGCATAGGAAAAGAGACAGAACTTGGAAAATAATGCACTTGGCAAAAAAGGGCATATGTGTTTTATCCAGAGCTCTCATAACTGAGGGGAGGAGATTCCCAGCAGGCTCCAAGTGCCACCTGAGGGCTCACATTGCCAAGGCAACGTGAGCATGCCAGGCAGGAGTTACCTCACAGCAGAGGTCCCACCTCACAGAAGGGTGAGAAACCCAGCCAACATCAGACTCTCACCAGAGGGCCCACATCACCAAGGGGATGGGAACCAGGCAGGAGTGTCTTCACATCAGTGGGGCCACATCATCGAAAGCTGAGGTACTCAGCACATGTGTCCTCAAACCAGAGGACCCACATCACCAAGGACCTCGGAGTGAGGCAGGCAGGAGTAGCCTCACAACACTGGGCACATAGAATAAAAAAGTGAGGAATCCAGCAGTTGGAACCTCCCAGCAGGCGGCCCAGAGCACCGAGGCTATGGGATCCAGGCCACAGTGAACTCACAGAACAGGGCCCATGTCATGAAACTGAGCAACCCAGCCATTGGGACCTCAGAGCAGGAGGCCCACATCCCCATGGGGATGGAATTCTGGTAGGAGTGTCCTCGCACCACTGAGAACGTATCAGAAAATTTTGGGCGACCAGCAGTTAGGGCCTGACGCCAGAGGACCCTCATCACCAAGGGAAGGAGGCTCCCAGCAGGCTCCAACTGCCACCAGAGGGCTGACGTCACCAAGGCGATGTGTGCCAACCAGGCACGAATGACCTCACAGCAGAGGGCCCACCTCACAGAAGGGTGAGGAACACAGCCAGGATCAGACTCTCACCAGAGGGCCCACATCACCAAGGGGATGGGAACCAGGCAGGAGTGTCCCCACACCAGTGGGACAACATCATCGAAAGGTGAGGATCCCAGCACATGTGTCCTCAAACCAGAGGAACCACATCACCAAGGGGTTCAGAATGAGGCTGGCAGGACTGGCCTCACAACACAGGGTCCATAGAATATAAAAGTTGAGGAATCGAGCAGTTGGAACCTCCCAGCAGGCAGCCAAGACCACAGAGGCTATGGGATCCAGGCCACAGTGAACTAACACCAGAGAGCCCACATCATGAAATTGTGATCAACCCAGCCGTTGGAACCTCAGAGCAGAAGGCCCACATCCCCATGGGGATGGGAACCTAAGAGGAGTGCTTGAGCAACACTGGGCTCACTAAGAAAAGTTGGGGAGCCCAGCAGTTAGGGCCTGACGTCAGAGGGCCCTCATCACAGAGCTGAGGAGGTTCCCAGCAGGGTCCAATTGCCACCAGAGGGCTCATGTCAACAAGGCGAGGTGAGCAACCCAGGCAAGAGTTACCTGATAGTAGAGGGCCCACCTCACAGATGGGTGAGGAACCCAGCCAGGATCAGACTCTCACCAGAGGGCCCACATCACAAAGGGGATGGGACCCAGTCAGGATTATCCTCACACCAGTGGGGCCTCATCATCTTAAGGTGAGGAACCCAGCACATGTGTCCTCAAACCAGAGGACCCACATCACCAAGGGCCTTGGAGTGAGGCAGGCAGGAGTAGCCTCACAACACAGGGCACATAATATAAAAAACGTGAGGATTCCAGCATTTAGACCTTCCAGCAGGCGGCCCAGAACACCGAGGCTATGGGATCCAGGCCACAGTGAACTCACAGCAGAGGGCCCACATCACAAAACTGTGAGCAACCCAGGAGTTGAGACCTCAGCGCAGAAGGACCACATCCCCATGGGAATGGGAACCTGGCTGGAGTGTCCTCGCACCACTGGGCGCACATCAGAAAATGTGGGGAGCCCACCATTTAGGGCCTGACGCCAGAGGGCCGTCATCACCGAGAGGAGGAGGCGCCCTGCACGCTCCAACTGCCACCAGAGGGCTCACGTCTCCAAGGTGACGTGTGCCAGCCAGGCAGGAGTGACCTCACAGCAGAGGGCCTACCTCACAGAACGTTGAGGAACCCAGCCAGGATTAGACTCTCGCCAGAGGGCCCACCTCACCAAGGGGATGGGAACCAGGCAGGAGTGTCCTCACACGAGTGGGGTCACATCATCGAAAGGTGAGGAACGCAGCACATGTGGCCTCAAGCCATAGGACAGTCATCACCAAGGGGCTGGCAGTGAGGCAGGCAGGAGGAGCCTCACAACAGAGGGCACATAGAATAAAAAAGTTGAGGAATCCAGCAGTTGGAACCTCCCAGCAGGCGGCTCAGAGCACCGATGATAAGGGATCCTTGCCGGAGTGAACTCACAGCAGAGGGCCCACATCTTGGTACTGTGAGCAAGCCAGCCGTTTTGACCTCAGAGCAGAAGGCCCATATCGCCATGGGGATGGGAACCTGGCAAGAGTGTCCTCACTCACTTGGCGCACATCAGAAAATGTGGGGAGCCCAGCAGTTATGGCCTAAGGCAAGAGGGCCCTCATCACCGAGGGGAGGAGGATCCCAGCACACTCCAACTGCCACCAGAGGGCCCACGTCGCCAAGGTGACGTGTGCCAGACAGGCATGATTGACCTCACAGCAGAGGGTCCACCTCACAGAAGGGTGAGGAACCCAGCCAGGATCAGACTCTCACCTGAGGGCCCACATCAGCAAGGGGATGGGAACCAGTCAGGACTGTCTTCCCTCCAGTGGGGTCACATCATCGAAAGGTGCGGAACCCAGCACATGTGGCCTCAAATCAGAGGACACATATCACAAAGGGAATGGGAGTGAGGCAGGCAGGAGTAGCCTAAAAACAGAGGGCCCAAAGAATAAGAAAGGTGAGGAATCCAGCAGTTGGAACCTCCCAGCAGGCGGCCCAGAGCACAGAAGCTATGGGATGCAGGCAGGAGTGAACTAATACCAGAGAGCCCACATCATGAAACTGTGAGCAACCCAGGCTTTGGGACCTCAGAGCAGAAGGCCCACATCCCAATGGGGATGTGAACCTGGCTGGAGTGTCCTCGCACCACTGGGCGCACATCACAAAATGTGGGGAGCCCAGCAGTTAGGGCCTGACGCCAGAGGGCCCTCATCACCGAGGAGAGGAGGCTCCCAGCAGGCTCCAAGTGCCACCAGAGGGCTCATGTCCACAAGGCGAGGTGAGCAAGCCAGGCAGGAGTGACCTCACAGCAGACGGCCCACCTCACAGATGGGTGAGGAACCCAGCCAGGATCAGACTCTCAACAGAGGGCCCACATCACCAAGGGGATGTGAACCAGGCAGGAGTCTCCTAAGACCATTGGTCCCACATCATCGAAAGGTGAGGAACCCAGCACATGTGGCCTCAAACCAGACGACACACATCACGAAGGGGCTGGGAGTGAGGCAGGCAGGAGGATCCTCACAACAGAGGGCCCAAAAAATTAAAAAAGTGAGGAATCCAGCAGTTGGAACCTCCCAGCAGGCGGCCAAGAGCACAGAGGCTATGGGATCCAGGCCTCTGTGAACACCAGAGAGCCCACATCATGAAAATGTGAACAACCCAGCCGTTGGGACCTCAGAGCAGAAGGCCCACATCTCCATGGAGATGGGATCCTAAGAGGAGTGCCAAAGCATCACTGGGCTCCCTAAGAAAAGTTGGTGAGCCCAGCAGTTAGGGCCTGACGCAAGAGGGCCCTCATCACCGGGGGGAGGAGATTCCCAGCACGCTCCAACTGCCACCACACGGCTGACTTCACCAAGGCAATGTGTGCCAGCCATGCAGGAGTGACCTATCAGCAGAGGGTCTCCCTCACAGGTGGGTGAGGAACAAAGCCAGGAACAGACTCTCACCAGGGGGTCCACATAACCACGTGGATGAGAACCAGGCAGGAGTGTCCTCACACTAGTGGGGCCACATCATCGAAAGGTGAGGAACCCAGAAAAGGTGGCCACAAACCAGAGGACCCACATCACCAAGGGGTTGAGAGTGAGGTAGGTGTCTGGACGGGCATATTTAACACTCATTTCCCACCAGGAAGAGAAATTAACCAAAGGCTCAGCGTGCCCTGCCAGAAGCAGATTAGGGCCTGAAGCAGTCTTGCAGGTTTGCGGCCAGCTCACAAGAAAGCGAGTTGAAGAAAGGAGCTCAGGGGCCCTGTAATTCACAAACCTGGAGAGTTATAAATGACAGATAACGTCCAAAAATATATTGAAGTAAGGCTGCGAAGAGGACTTGAAAGTGGGGCAGAATTTCAGGAAACCGATTTCAGGAGGTAGACTGGATTTGCATTTAAAGCATAGGAAAAGAGGCAGAACATCGACAATGATGCACTTGGCAACAAAGGGCGTATGAGTTTGTTCCTGAATATATTCAGGAAAAAACACATACGCCCTTTTTGGCAAACCAAGCAAGCTTGCAATGGAAATCCGAACTATGAGTGTCACTTCCCCCTGGTCTAAAGGGCCATCTGAGAAAAGTGTAAAATCCAGAAAGGCAAGACAGGCCATGGGGAAAAAGGAGCCTTGTTATGCTGATGGGCGGGATGTAAATTGCCAACAGCCACTCTGGAGAAGTGTATGGTGTTTCCTGATACATCTGAAAAACCAAGCAACAGAGTCTAGGGCATTTCCACTAATGGTCCTATAGCTTAGGGAAATTAAAATCAAAAAGACACAGCCACCCCAAAATTTGGGACGGCTCTGTTTACAGGAACCTCTTCTACAGTACGAGTTAAATATCCCAGAGAACAAATAATTGATAAAGAAGTTGCGGTACTTACGTACAACAGAATACCACTCAGCAATGAAATCTGTGTCACCAGGCCTGTACCAGCATAATGAGTGGATTGAGGCATGATGATTCTAAGTGAAATAAGTCACACAGAAAAAGAAACATCATAAGGTATCACTAATGCACGGAATGTAAACTTGGCTACACATGAACTGAATTACAAAACAGAACAGGGTCTCAAGATTAGAAAACCAACTTATGCTTGCTTAAGGGGAAAGGTGAGTTAAGGGGGTGCTGCATAAAACCAGAGTTTGAAATTAGCACAGATACCGTTCCATAAGCCAAATATGTAATAGACAAGACCTACCCCCTGCTCAACGAAATGGACTCAACAATGAGGTATCACCTCACACCTGTTAGAATGGGCATCATCTGAAAATCTACAAACAACAAATGCTGGAAAGGGTGTGGAGAAAAGGAACCCTCTTCCACTATTGTTGGGAATATAAATTGATACATTCACTATGGAGAACAATATGGAGTTTCTTAAGAAACTAATAATAGAATTACCATATGATACAGCAATCCCAGGACTGGACATATACCCAGACAAAACCATAAATCAAAAAGAGACATTCACCGCAATGTTCATTGCATCACTATTTACAATATCGAGGTAATGGAAGCAACCTAAATGCCCACAGACAGACGAATGCATAAAGCTGTGGTACATATATAAAATGGAATATTACTAAGCCATGAAAGGAATGAAATTGGGTCATTTGTAGAGACGTCGATGGATCTAGAGACTGTCATACAGAGTGAAGTAAGTCAGAAAGAGAAAAACAAATCTTGTATATTCATGCATATATGTGGAACCTAGAAAAACTGTACAGATTAACCGTTTTGCAAGGCATAAATAGAGCAACAGATATAGACAACAATCGTATGGACAACAAGGGGGGAAAGCTCTTGGAGGGGTGGTGGTGGGAGGAGTTGAGAGATTGGGATTGGCATGTAAACATTTATATGTATAAAATAGATAACCAATGAGAACCTGCTGTATAAAAATATAAAATAAAATTCAAAATTAAAAAGAAATAAAATTTAAAAAATAAAACAGAAAAAACAATTATTCCCTTCACATACATGTATTTATATGAATAAATTATTTCCATGCTTATATCTGTAAATACAAAAAAGAGGAATAAAATCTACCTTGAACCAAAAACGAAAAAGAGAAAAAAAAAAAACAGAACCCACCAGTTACTCAGAGGAAAACCGTATCAGGGCACTTGCTCCAGTTGTAAACAATTCTGAAGTTGGTCAGTGGTGGGGAATCGTCTCCCATTCAGCCAGCAGCCCCCACACAACAAGCGTCCTCATTGCAAAGCTGGGGCACCGTGCCGAGGCATCTGTGAGTAAACGTGAGCTGAGCCCCAGGCCAGTTGCTGCTGAACTGTTCCCGCCCTTCCCAGGTAAAACACCTGAATATATACAAGGACTTGAAAGCCTAGAGGAAGGGCCATGGAGCCACACGAGTGACAGCATGCCAGCTGACTTGGTGCCTGCAGGCCAGCCAGGATGGTCCTGGCCCTGGGTGCTCTTCTGGAAGATTTCCATTTCCCTGCCTGAGATACCCGTCCTGTCCCTGCCCCCACTGCTTTTTTCCTTCCTCACCTCTGCCCAGGGAGAAATTCCAGCAGCAGGTATGGGTGACACATCCTCTTCTTTAGCAGGTGGCAGCCTGGCAACTGCTGCAGAAAGTCCAGCAGAGCCCCACTCACACTGGGCCACCCACAAAGCCGTGGCCTCTCACTCCCTCCCACCAGCCCAGCCCCGAGACTGCTGACAGGGCAGAGAAAATGGCGTCAGGCACAGCTGCAGGGGCTTTTGCTGCCTGGAGTGGTATTTATATTGATCTCAACCCAGGCACACCTGGGGAGGGCTGGCCGGCATGGTAAGGCTGCCCAGGTAGCCAATCATCACCCCTCAGGGGCTCACAGTTGCAGAAAATGGAACTTGCTGAACCGGCCAGGTCCAAGGAACAGGTGTGGGCTCCTGAGAGTCAGGATAGACAAGGGGCTGCAGCTTTGGCTTGTTTTCTAATCATTTTATCTGGCCCATGAGTGGGAGACAACTTCAAGAAAACCCTCTCCTAATGAGAGGAACCCAGGAGTCAGGGAGAGGAGGGGTGGGTGGTGGTTGGAGACAGAGGCCTGGTGCCCTGGGTGCAGTGGAAGTCTCTGGAAGACCAGGTGGAGGGAGGCCACACAGAGTGATGCCCAGGGTCACAGACCTGTCGGAGCTGCTGTTTGTTAGTTCAAGTCCTGCTCTGAGGTGCTCTGTGTCAGCTCTGAGCGACAGGTGAGCTGGGGGTGCTCTTCAATGAGGGCTATGTACACGGTTCCTGTGTGCCCAGCCCTGCCACGGTACCTGCAAGGGTAGCTCTGTATCCTGGGAGGGGCCTGACCATGAGAGCCCCGTGGGCTGGGTTGGGGGTGGGGTACCTGCCCAGGAGAGCTCCATATCCTGGGATTGGCCTGACCACGAGAGCCCCATGGGCTGCTGGGGACCTGGTAAAGGATGTCAGGACAGTCAGTGAAGCCACCGAGGATATACCTCCAGTTACTCCTGATTCCTACACCCTGCTGGTCATTCTACCAACCACCAGGACATGGTATTCTGTATTAGTCTTCAATGATGCCTTCTTTTGTATTCCATTAGCCCCAGAGTCACAAGAAATTTTGGCTTGTGAGTGGCAGGACTCAACATACAACTAAAACAATACTTCCGGGCCGTCTTGCCCCAAGGGTTCAAAAATTCCCACACCATCTTTGGGGAAAGCTTAGCTAACGACCGAAAAGTTCTACCTCTGGAAAAGGAAACCCTCCTTCAATATGCAGACGACATTCTGATCGCCAGCCCTACTAAGGAGGCCTCTGAACTACCAAGCCAATAAAGGATAGAAGTTGTCCAAGAAAAAGCTCAAATATCACAGACTGCAGTGACCTGCCTGGGCTTCATTCTCACACAAGGTCAGAGAAGCCCATCCCAGGAAAGGGAAGAAACCATTTGCAGCCTTACCCCTTTCTAAAACTAGAAGACAGCTTAGGGGTTCCTGGGGAGGCCAGGGTTTGCTGCTTCTGGATCCCTAACTACAGTCTACTAGCTGGGCCTCTATATGAAACACTGAAAGGAAAAGATGATGATCCTTTTGAACAGAATCCAGAAGTGGCCTTTCAAGAATGGAAAGAGCAGTCAATTCAGACCCTTGCCCTGGAACTCCCTAATTGAGCTAAACCCTTTGACCTTTCCATTCCCGGTGAAAGGTGAATCGCCATTGGAGAATTAGTGCAAAAACTGGGACCACTTGAAATGGAACAACGCAAGAATGCCATCCAGGTAGGATAAACTACAGTCACCAAGGGGCTTGGCCCACTGCCACATCTGGCCAAGATACTGGCGGTATCTAAAAACCTGGAAATCAGCAGCCCAAAAGGCCACCTCCCTCCTAAGGGAAAAGGACCCCACGTGGTGATCCTAATCACCAACCATGCCCTGAAGTTGCAGGGTTCGCTCCGTGGGCACACCGACCTCGAGTGAGGAGGCCCTCCAACTCCAACATCCAGAGAGATAACCGGGGGCAACAGGGCACCATGACGACTCGTGTGAACATCACTTGACCTGGAGTTTCTCTCATAAAACAACAATAGTGTGTCCCGAAGGAGTAGACTACTGCTTGCAGGACTTCCTGCACCCAGAGGGGAGCTAATAATCTTGGCGGGGGAACCGTATATCACACTGTCACCATAGAAAAGCCTACAGACACCGTGATGATGGTGGCCAATAAGACCGGCTGGACTCCTGTTTACTTCAAAAGGCTGTTAACTCAGTGGCCATCATGGTCCTTGATCACCACTGACCCTGGACTGTCTGGGAGTTGAGCGGGCAGGGCTCTGACACCTGGTGCTGTTTTTACGTTAATTCAGGGGCCTAATTGAAGAAAGAGCAGACTACTGGTCAGAGCATCTAGGCTGGCAGAAACGGTCAGCCTAAGGTGGCCGAACAAACGTGGGGCGGGGTGAAACCGGCCCCCACAGCGTCTCTGCACATCTCTTTCCTGGACCCTTAAAGGTCATTAGAATCTATAACACTTCCAATGCTGGTGCTCAGGCGGACGAGCAGGGAGGCAGGGGTCCTGGGGCCAATCAACGTCACCTGGAGGCTGCTGGGGAGAAGTTCTGACCCTCGTCCCCTGGTATGAGGGCTCCCAACTCAGCACTCAGCAGTTACAGAAGAAGGGTCTGCACCCTCAGCACTCCAAGAATGAGGAACGGGACAAAAGGCAGAGGAGGGGTTTGTCCCCAGCAAAGCCCATTAAAAATCCCTGGGAGATAAAAATAGAATCTGGGCAATAAAATCAAGTCTGACCTTTTTTTATCCTTTGTGCTTTGTCTAATTTCACGTGCTCCTAGGGTCCCGCATGCAGAGGTTCCACACCCGGCACTTCAGACCAGATTTCCTGGTGCAGAATGGCTGGGTCGACACCTCAGCTCCTGGGGCCCAGTGCAGACTCCGAGATATAGAGCCTGAGCTGCAGCCAACCCGGCCCTTGAGAGCTCCGCCCCCTCCCTCCCACTGACTCTGACAGGATCTCTACACAGCAGCCCAGCCCACAGCCCACGGGGTAGTGCATGCTCTCACCTCTCCATTCTCTGATGAAAATATAAAGTTTCCTTTGCTTGGGAACCAAACTCAGTCTCGATCTGTTGGCCCCAATGACACTGGGCAGGGGGACCCTTGTTGGGGTCCACTCTGGAGGATCAGTAACAGAAATTGAGACTATTGTAACTTCAATGAACAGATGTGTGAGCCAAACTGTAGTTAACATAGAACAGTTTATAAGGCTCGGGTAAAATAAGATGTTTCTAACACTTCCATTTGATATTTCCATCACTTTATTATAAGCAAGTTCAGTGAAAAGGTTTGTCTTATTTGTCAGGTCAATATTAGAGAAATGAAGTGATTTCTTTCCAAGGATGTACATCTAATAATCTTGGTTAAAGCTTCAATCTTGTTTTAAATGCTTTTCCATTGAAAATGATACCTCTCTTTCAGCTCCCCCATTTCTGAGAAATATAAAATCTTATAATTTATTATCACCAAAGGGGAAAGGTGGGAGGAGGGATAAATTAACAGTTTGGAATTAACACATACACACTGCTATGTATAAAATAGATCATCAACAAGGAACTACTGTATAGCACAGGGAACTACACTCAATATTGTGCAATAACCTATAAGGGGAAATAATCGGAAAAAGAACAGATATTTTTATTGACATCATCTATCAATGACAGTTAAAGTGTAACCTAAGGGAAGCCGGTGGTGAGTGCTTCTGACCCTGAAGACTTCAGTCATCTAAAGTTTGGACTCTGCCTACTTCCCAAGGCCCTTAATGAACATATGTGTAGCCGTAGCTTAAAAAACTCCCCAGTTTGGGTTTCGGGGAGACACTGATTTTGAAAAAGCCCTGGTGTTCTCCTTACATGAATGGGACTCTTCCTACTGCTAAAACATGTCTGTCACATCCAGAGGATGGTATACCGTCTGATCGGGAAGAGTTTGGAAAAGGCATCTCATCTCCTCATCTCCTGGTGCTCGGGTTCACCCCTCCAGCGTCTTTACTAACAGTCTCCCCACTTGGAGATGTCAACACTGTCAACATCCCGTTGCGTACAGTTTGGAATTTGTCCAGAGGATGAAGCGGAAGGATGAGGAACAATGAGAGACAAGTCCTAGGTGTTCAGACAGGCACATGTCACTCTAATTTCCAATCAGGAAGATGAATTGACCAAAGGCTAGGGTTGCCCATGGAAACAGTATAGGGCTTGAGGAAATCCCACTGCTTTGTGGCCAGTTCCCATAAACACAAGTTGAACAATGGAACTCAGGGGCAGTAAAATTCACGAAACTGCAGAGTTGAAAATATCTATCACTGAAAAATGTCTTGAGGAAAGTCAGAGAAAAGGATTGGCAAGCAAGGGAGAATGGCAGGAAAGGGATTTGAGGAGGTAGAAAGGACTCGCCATTAAGCACAAGAAAAGGGGCTGAACATTGCCGACATTGCAGTTGGCCAAAAAGGCTGTATGCGTTTTTTTCTGTATATATTCAAGAAAAGGGCATACACTTTTTTAGCCAACCAAACAGGTGGGCACTGGAAATCAATACTACAAAAGATATCACTTCGCATCAGTCAGAAGAGCCATCCTCATAAAGTGTAAACGCCAGAAATGCAGGACAGGGCAAGGAGAAGAGGGAGCCCTGTGAGGCTTATAGTGGAAATGTATATTGCCAACGGCCATTCTGGAGAAGTGTATTGTGTTTACTAAAGCATCTAAAAAATGAGCTACAGAGCATAGGGCACTTGCACTCATGGGCGTATATCTTGGGAAAAACAAAAATCGAGAGGACACAGGCACCCCAATGTTTACTGCCTCTCTGTTTAAAAGATCCTCGACTAGGATATAACTTAAATGTCTCTGGAGGGAAAAAATGAATAGAGATGTTGTACTTATGTAGAGTGGAATATTACTCAGCCTGGAAATCAATGAAATATGGCCAGTTGTAACAACTCCGGAGGAGTTACGTATGATCATTCTAAGTGACATAATTCAAAAAGAAAAAGACACATATCATAAGATATCACTTAAAGGTGGAATCCAAAATGGCTACACATGAAATAAATTACAAAACAAAAACATAGTCAAATATGTAGAAAACACGCGTGAGGCTGCTAAACGGGAAAGGTGGGGAGGGGTGAGGCATCATCCAGGAGGTTGAAATTAGCAAAGATACCATTCCAAATACCAAACTGATAATCAACAAGGCCTACACGGTAGCTAAAAGAACTGCACTCAGCACACTCAAGTCACCGGAAAAGAATATCTATGACTGGTAAGAATCTGAAAAAGAATTTATTGATGTCTCTCTGTACGTGAATCAAGTGGATGTACAGCAGCAAGAAACAGAGCTTTGAAAATCAGCTGTAACCAATATAGTAATAAATTGAAAAAAATAAACGACAGAGAGACAGAGAAAACCTCTTACAACTTTTCCTCAGGGACGGTGATGCAACATGGATTGAACACATCTAGACCCACAGCAGGATGAGACATAAGGCTGGAAACTGTTCGCGCTAAGAGAAATGTGAGGTTGGGTGAGGAAATGCACACCCTTTAAAGTAATACTACCTGGTACCCATTCAATGGGTCCCAAATCTGCAGGTTCAAGGAATCTTCCTACAGCTAAAACATGCATGGAAAACCCAGAGGACTGTACACCATGTGATCGGGAGATGTGTCTAAAATGCACCTCATTTATCCTCTCCTGGTGCTCCTGTTCATCATTCCAGCCACGTTACTTAGAATCTCCCCACTTAGAGAATCAGCACATTTAAACTTCTGTTTCACACATTTTGCAAATTGTGAGGAGGATGAACGGGAACAGGGGGAACCAATGAGAGAATAGTTGTAGGGGTTTGGACGGGTACATGTCACTCTAATTTCCCATTAAGAATAAGAATTAAAAAAAGGCTCAGCCCGCCTCTCCAGAGCCAAAATAGGGCCTGAAGCAATCCTACGGTATTGAGGCCAGCTCACAAAAGAGCAACTTAAAAAATGGAGCTCAGGGTCACTGCAATTCACAAACCTGCAGAGTTATAAATGAAAACTAACGTCCAAAAATATGTTGAGGTAAGGCAAAGAAGAGGATCTGAATGCAAGACAGAATTGCAAGAAACAGATTTCAAGAGATAGATTGGACTCGCCTTTAAAGCACATGAAAAGCGACAGAATTTTGACAACGATGCGGTTGGCCCAAAAGGGAGTATGCGTTTTTTCCTGAATATATCCAGGAAAAAACGCATACGCACTTTATGGGCAACCAAGCAAGCAAGCAATGCAAATGTGCACAATAAAGAAGTCTCATTTCCCACTGGTCAAAAGGGCCATCCGAAAAAATTGTAAAAACCAGAAATGCAGGACAGGCCATGGAGAACAGGAATCCTTTATACGCTGATGGACAGTGTGTGAACTGCCGAGAGCCACTCTGGAGAAGTGTATGGTGGTTCCTAAATCATCTAAAAAACAGAGCGACAGAGCATAGGGCACTTCCAATCACGGGAGTATATCTAGGGAAGTCTAAAAATCAACAAGACACAAGCACACCACAGTTTAGGGCTACTCTGTTTACAAGAACCTCAACTTCAGTACACCTTAAATATCCCAGGAAAGAGAACAATGGATAAAGAAAATGTGGTACTTATGTACAATGGAATATCTCTTCACCATGAAATCAATGTAATAAGGCTAGTAGAAGGATAAAGAGTGGATTGAGGTCCGATAATACTACTTGAAATAAGTCAAACAGAAAAAGAAACATATCATCAGATATCACTTATAGAGGGAGGATAAATATGGCTGCACAAAAAATGAATTACAAAACAGAACAGTGTCTCACATTTAGAAAACACACTTATGTCAGCTTAAGGGGAAAGGAGAGGTGGGGTGATGCATAAAACCAGAGTTTGAAATTAGCACAGATACCGTTCAATAAACCAAAATAGGTATCAGAAAAGATCTACACCTTGCTCAATGAACTGGCCTCAACACACCCTATACACCGCAGAGAAATATATCTGAGTAATAAGAATCTTAAAACCCATGTATTGATATCTCTCCATAAGGGAATCAAGTGTGCGCAGAGCGGCACAAACACAGCAGTGAAAATGAGCTAAACCCCTTTATAGAAATAAATTTTAAAACCAAAACGCAGAAACAATGAAAGAGAGAAAAATTCTTACAAAATTCGCTCAGGGGCTGTGATGCAACCTGGAATGACCACATATAAACCCACAGCTGGATAAGACATAAGGCTGGACACTTGGGGCTGAAAGGATTGGAGAGCTTTGGTGAGCAACTGCCAAAAGTTTAATGCAATACTTCATGCTACTTATTCCAAGGGTCCCAACACTCCAGGTTGAAGGGAATCTTCCTACAGCTAAACCATGCATGGGAAATCCAGCGGATGGTATACCATATGATCGGGAAAGGTTTCTAAAATGCACCTCATTTTCCTCTCCTGGGGCTCCGGATCAACATTCCAGCCACTTTACTAACAACATCTCCACATGGAGAGTCAATGCCTTTAAGTTCCGGTATCGCACAGTCTGCAGTTAGTGCGGAGGATGAATGGGAATAGGGGGAACCAGTGAGAAAATAGCTGTAGCGGTTTCAATGGGCACATGTCACTCTAATTTCACATCAGGAAGAAGAATTAACCAAAGGCGGAACAAGGCGTCCCAGAAGAAGAATAGGGCCTGAAGAAATCCTGTGGATATGAGGCAAGATCACAAAAATAAGAGCAGAAAAATGGAGCTAAGGGCCACTGCAATTCAAAAACCTGCAGAGTTATAAAGGCCAACTATTTTCCAAACGTATATTGAGGTAAGGCTATGAAGAGGCACTGAGAGCAAGGCAGAACTGCAGGAAACCGATTTCAGGAGGTAGACTGGAATTGCATGTAAAGCATAGGAAAAGAGGCAGAACGTCCACAATGATGCACTTGGCCAAAAAGGGCGTATGCGTTTTTTCCTGAATATATTCAGGAAAAAACGCATAGGCCCTTTTTGGCCAAACAAGCAAGCTTGCAAAGGAAATATGCACTACAATGAAGTCTCACTTCCCCCCGGTCAAAAGGGACATCTGAAAAAAGTGTAAAACCCAGAAAGGCAGGACAGGCCATGGAGAACTGGGAGCCTTGTTATGCTGATGGGCGGGATGTAAATTGCCAAAAGCCACTCTGGAGAAGTGTATGGTGTTTCCCGAAACATCTAAAAAACAAAGCAACAGAGCCTAGGGCACTTCCACTTATGGTCCTATAGCTTAGGGAAATTAAATAAAAAAGACACAGCCACCACGAAGTTTGGGCCGGCTCTGTTTACAAGCACCTCCTTTAAGGTATAAATTCAATATCACAGAAAGTGAAAAATGCATAAAGAAGTTTTGGTACTTACGTACAATGCAATATCACTCAGCAATGAAATCTATGTCATCAGGCCCGTAGCAGCATAATGAGTGGATTCAGGTACAATGATTCTAAGTGAAATAAGTCACACAGAAAAAGAAACATCAAAAGTTATCACTAATACACGGAATGTAAACTTGGCTACACAGGAACTGAATTACAAAACAGAACAGGGTCTGAAATGTAGAAAACCAACTTATGCTTGCTTAAGGGGAAAGGTGAGTTGGGGTGCGGCATAAAACCAGAGATTGAAATTAGCACAGATACCGTTCCATAAGCCAAATATGTAATAGACAAGAGCTACTCCTTGCTCAACGAAGTGGACTCAACACCCCACATTAAAAGCCTAAGAATATACCTGACTAGTAAGAATCTTAAAACCTATGGATTTATATGTCTCCGAAAGAGAATCAAGCGTGTGTACAGCGGCATAAGCGCAGCAGTGATAGGATTGGTGAGGTTCGGTGAGCAAATGCAGACCCTTTGAAGTCATATTGCATGGTACCCATTCCATGGGTCTCAACTCTCCAGGTTTAAGGGATTCTTCCTTCAGCTAAAACATGCATGTGGAACCCAGAGTATGATCCACCGTGTGATCGGGAAACGTGTTCAAATGTGTCTCAGTTTTTGTCCCCTTGTACTCGGGTGCAACATTCCAAACGCTTTACTAACACTCTCCCCACTTGGAGAGTCAGTGCCTTTAACCTCCTGTTTGGCCCAGTTTGCAATTTCTGTGGAAAACGAACAGGAATAGGGAGAACCAATGAGAGACTAGCTGGAGGTGTCCGGACGGGCAAATTTAATTTTCATTTCCCACCAGGAAGAGGAATTAACCAAAGGCTCAGTGTGCCATGCCGGAACCACACTAGGGCCAGAAGGAATCCAGCGGTGTTGCGGCCAGCTCACAACAAAGCGAGTTGAAGAAAGGAGCTCAGGGGCACTTTAATTCACAAACCTGCAGAGTTTTAAATGACAGCTATCTTCCAAAAATATATTGAAGTAAGGCCGCCAAGAGGAGTTGAAAGCGTGGCAGAATTGCAGGAAACTGATTTCAGGAGGTACACTGGAATTGCATGTAAATCATAGGAAAAGAGGCTGAACGTCCAAAATGATGCACTTGGCCAAAAAGGGCGTATGCGTTCTTTCCTGAATATATTAAGGAAAAAACGCATACGCCCTATTTGGCCAACCAAGCAAGCTTGCAAAGGAAATCTGCACTACAATGAAGTCTCACTGCCCCCCTGGTCAAAAGGGCCATCTAAAAAAAGTGTAAAATCCAGAAAGGCAGGACAGGCCATGGAGAACTGGGAGCCTTGTTATGCTGATGGGCGGGATGTAAGTTGCCAGCAGCCACACTGGAGAAGTGTATGGTGTTTCCTGAAACATCCAAAAAACAAAGCAAAAGAGCCTAGGGCACATCCACTTATGGTCCTATAGCTTAGGGAAATTAAAATAAAAAAGACACAGCCACCCCAAAGTTTGAGACGGCTCTGTTTACAAGAACCTCGTTTATGGTACAAGTTGAATATCGCAGAAAGCGAAAAATGGATAAAGAAGTTGTGGTACTTACGTACAATGCAATATCACTCAGCAATGAATTCTATGTCATCAGGCCCATAGCAGCATAATGAGTGGATTCAGGTACGATGATTCTATGTGAAATAAGTCACACAGAAAAAGAAACATCATAAGATATCACTACTACAGGAATGTAAACTTGGCTACACAGGAACTGAATTACAAAACAGAACAGGGTCTCTAATGTAGAAAACCAACTTATTCTTGCTTAAGGGGAAAGGTGAGTTGGGGTGCGGCATAAAACCAGAGATTGAAATTAGCACAGATACCGTTCCATAAGCCAAATATGTAATAGACAAGAGCTACTCCTTGCTCAACGAAGAGGACACAACAACCCATATTAAACGCCTAAGAATATACCTGACTAGTAAGAATCTTAAAACCTATGGATTTATATGTCTCCGAAAGAGAATCAAGCGTGTGTACAGCGGCATAAGCGCAGAAGTGATAGGATTGGTGAGGTTCGGTGAGCAAATGCAGACCCTTTGAAGTCATATTGCATGGTACCCATTCCATGGGTCTCAACTCTCCAGGTTTAAAGGATTCTTCCTTCAGCTAAAACATGCATGTGGAACCCAGAGTATGATCCACTGTGTGATCGGGAAACGTGTTCAAATGTGTCTCAGTTTTCGTCCCCTGGTACTCGGGTGCAACTTTCCAGACACATTATTAACACTCTCCCCACTTGGAGAGTGAGTGCCTTTAACCTCCTGTTTGGCCCAGTTTGCAATTTCTGTGGAAAATGAACAGGAATAGGGAGAACCAATGAGAGACTAGGTGGAGGTGTCTGGACGGGCAAATTTAACTCTCATTTCCCACCAGGTAGAGGAATTAACCAAAGTCTCAGCATGCCATGCCAGAACCAAACTAGGGTCTGAAGCAATCCTGCGGTGTTGCGGCCAGCTCACAAGAAAGCGAGTTGAAGAAAGGAGCTCAGGGGCACTGTAATTCACAAACCTGCAGAGTTATAAATGACAGCTATCTTCCAAAAATATATTGAAGTAAGGCTGCCAAGAGGAGTTGAAAGCGGGGCAGAATTGCAGGAAACCGATTTCAGGAGGTAGACTGGAATTGCATGTAAAGCATAGGAAAAGAGGCAGAACGTCCACAATGATGCACTTGGCCAAAAAGTGCGTATGCGTTTTTTCCGGAATATATTCAGGAAAAAACGCATACGCACTTTTTGGCCAACCAAGCAAGCTTGCAAAGGAAATCTGCACTACAATGAAGTCTCAATGCCCCTTGTTAAAAAGGGCTATCTGAAAAAAGTGTAAAATCCAGAAAGGCAGGACAGGCCATGGAGAACTAGGAGCCTTGTTATGCTGATGGGCGGGATGTAAATTTCCAGCAGCCACTCTGGAGTAGTGTATGGTGTTTCCAGAAACATCCAAAAAACAAAGCAACAGAGCCTAGGGCATTTCCACTTATGGTCCTATAGATTAAGGAAATTAAAATCAAAAACACACAGCCACCCCAAAGTTTGGGCCGGCTCTATTTACAAGAACCTCATTTACGGTGCAAGTTCAATATCACAGAAAGCGAAAAATGGATAAAGAAGTTGTGGTACTTACGTACAATGCAGTATCACACAGCAATAAAATCTATGTCATCAGGCCCGTAGCAGTATAATGAGTGGATTCAGGTACGATGATTCTAAGTGAAATCAGTCACACAGAAAAAGAAACATCATAAGGTATCACTAACACACGGAATGTAAACTTGGCTACACAGGAACTGAATTACAAAACAGAACAGGGTCTCAAATGTAGAAAACCAACTTATGCTTGCTTAAGGGGAATGGTGAGTTGGGGTGCTGCATGAAACCAGAGATTGAAATTGGCACAGATACCGTTCCATAAGCCAAATATGTAATAGACAAGAGCTACTCCTTGCTCAACGAAGTGGACTTAACACCCCATATTAAACGCCTAAGAATATACCTGACTAGTAAGAATCTTAAAACCTATGGATTTATATGTCTCCGAAAGAGAATCAAGCGTGTGTACAGCGGCATAAGCGCAGCAGTGATAGGATTGTTGAGGTTCGGTGAGCAAATGGAGACCCTTTGAAGTCATATTACATGGTACCCATTCCATGGGTCTCAACTCTCCAGGTTTAAGGGATTCTTCCTTCAGCTAAAACATACATGTGGAACCCAGAGTATGATCCGCCGTGTGATCGGGAAACGTGTTCAAATGTGCCTCAGTTTTCGTTCCCTGGTACTCGGGTGCAACATTCCAGATGCTTTACTAACACTCTCCCCACTTGGAGAGTCAGTGCCTTTAACCTCCTGTTTGGCCCAGTTTGCAATATCTGCGGAAGATGAACAGGAAGAGGGAGAACCAATGAGAGACTAGCTGGAGCTGTCAGGACGGGCAAATTTAACTCTCATTTCCCACCAGGAAGAGGAATTAACCAAAGGCTCAACATGCCATGCCGGAACCAAACTAGGGCCTGAAGCAATCCTGTGGTGTTGCGGCCAGCTCACAAGAAAGCGAGTTGAAGAAAGGAGCTAAGGGGCACTGTAATTCACAAAGCTGCAGAGTTATAAATGACAGCTATCGTCCAAAAATATATTGAAGGAAGGCTGCCAAGAGGAGTTGAAAGTGGGGCAGAATTGCAGGAAACCGATTTCAGTAGGTAGACTGGAATTGCATGTAAAGCATAGGAAAAGAGGCAGAACGTCCACAATGATGCACTTGGCCAAAAAGGGTGTATGCGTTTTTTCCTGAATATATTCAGGAAAAAACGCATACACCCTTTTTGGCCAACCAAGCAAGCTTGCAAAGGAAATCTGCACTACAATGAAGTCTCACTGCCCCCCTGTCAAAAAGGCCATCTGAAAAAAGTGTAAAATCCAGAAAGGCAGGACAGGGTATGGAGAACTGGGAGCCTTGTTATGCTGATGGGCGGGATGTAAATTGCCAACAGCCACTCTGGAGAAGTGTATGGTGTTTCCTGAAACATCCAAAAAACAAAGCAACAGAGCCTAGGGCACTTCCACTTATGGTCCTATAGCTTAGGGAAATTAAAATAAAAAAGACACAGCCACCCCAAATTTTGGACCGTCTCTGTTTACAACAACCTCGTTTATGGTACAAGTTCAATATCACAGAAAGCGAAAAATGGATAAAGAAGTTGTGGTACTTCCGTACAATGCAATTTCACTCAGCAATGAAATCTATGTCATCAGGCCGGTAGAAGCATAATGAGTGGATTCAGGTACAATGATTCTAAGTGAAATAAGTCACACAGAAAAAGAAACATCATAAGATATCACTACTACACAGAATGTAAACTTGGCTACACAGGAACTGAATTACAAAACAGAAAATGGTCTCAAATGTAGAAAAGCAACTTATGCTTACTTAAGGGGAAAGGTGAGTTAGGGTGCGGCATAAAACCAGAGATTGAAATTAGCACAGACACCGTTCCATAAGCCAAATATGTAATAGACAAGAGCTACTCCTTGCTCAACGAAGTGGACTCAACACCCCATATTAAACGCCTAAGAATATACCTGACAAGTAAGAATCTTAAAACCTATGGATTTATATGTCTCCGAACGAGAATCAAGCATGTGTACAGTGGCATAAACGCAGCAGTGATAGGATTGGTGAGGTTCGGTGAGCAAATGCAGACTCTTTGAAGTCATATTGCATGGTACCCATTCCATGGGTCTCAACTCTCCAGGTTTAAGGGATTCTTCCTTCAGCTAAAACATGCATGTGGAACCCAGAGTATGATCCACCGTGTGATCGGGAAACGTGTTCAAATGTGTCTCAGATTTCGTCCCCTGGTACTCGGGTGCAACATTCCACACGCTTTACTAACACTCTCCCCACTTGGAGAGTGAGTGCCTTTAACCTCCTGTTTGGCCCAGTTTGCAATTTCTGCGTAAGATGAACAGGAATAGGGAGAACCAATGAGAGACTAGGTGGAGGTGTCTGGACGGGCAAATTTAACTCTCATTTCCCACCAGGAAGAGGAATTAACCAAAGGCTCAGCATGTCGTGCCGGAACCAAACAAGGGCCTGAAGCAATCCTGCGGTGTTGCGGCCAGCTCACAAGAAAGCGAGTTGAAGAAAGGGGCTCAGCGGCACTGTAATTCACAAACCTGCAGAGTTATAAATGACAGCTATCTTCCAAAAATATATTGAAGTAAGGCTGCCAAGAGGAGTTGAAAGCGGGGCAGAATTGCAGGAAACCGATTTCAGGAGGTAGACTGGAATTGCATGTAAAGCATAGGAAAAGAGGCAGAACGTCCACAATGATGCACTTGGCCAAAAAGGGCGTATGCGTTTTTTCCTGAATATATTCAGGAAAAAACGCATACGCCCTTTTTGGCCAACCAAGCAAGCTTGCAAAGAAAATCTGCACTACAATGAAGTCTCACTGCCCCCCGGTCAAAAGGGCCATCTGAAAAAAGTGTAAAATCCACAAAGGCAGGACAGGCCATGGAGAACTGGAAGACTTGTTATGCTGATGGGCGGGATGTAAATTGCCAGAAGCCACTCTGGAGAAGTGTATGGTGTTTCCTGAAACATCCAAAAAACAAAGCAACAGAGCCTAGGGCACTTCCACTTATGGTCCTATAGTTTAGGGAAATTAAAATCAAAAAGACACAGCCACCCCAAAGTTTGGGCTGGCTCTGTTTACAAGAACCTCGTTTATGACACAAGTTCAATATCACAGAAAGCGAAAAATGGATAAAGAAGTTGTGGTAATTACGTACAATGCAATATCACTCAGCAATGAAATCTATGTCATCAGGCCCGTAGCAGCATAATGAGTGGATTCAGGTACGATGATTCTAAGTGAAATAAGTCACACAGAAAAAGAAACATCATAAGGTATCACTAACACACGGAATGTAAACTTGGCTACACAGGAACTGAATTACAAAACAGAACAGGGTCTCAAATGTAGAAAACCAACTTATGCTTGCTTAAGGGGAAGGGTGAGTTGGGGTGCTGCATGAAACCAGAGATTGAAATTGGCACAGATACTGTTCTATAAGCCAAATATGTAATAGACAAGAGCTACTCCTTGCTCAACGAAGTGGACTCAACACCCCATATTCAACGCCTAAGAATATACCTGACTAGTAAGAATCTTAAAACCTATGGATTTATATGTCTCCGAAAGAGAATCAAGCGTGTGTACAGCGGCATAAGCGCAGCAGTGATAGGATTGGTGAGGTTTGATGAGCAAATGCAGACCCTTTGAAGTCATATTGCATGGTACCCATTCCATGGGTCTCAACTCTCCAGGTTTAAGGGATTCTTCCTTCAGCTAAAACATGCATGTGGAACCCAGAGTATGATCCACCGTGTGATCGGAAAACGTGTTCAAATGTGTCTCAGTTTTCGTTCCCTGGTACTCGGGTGCAACATTCCAGACGCGTTACTAACACTCTCCCCACTTGGAGAGTCAGTGCCTTTAACCTCCTGTTTGGCCCAATTTGCAATTTCTGCGGAAGATGAACAGGAAGAGGGAGAACCAATGAGAGACTAGGTGGAGTTGTCTGAACGGGCAAATTTAACTCTCATTTCCCACCAGGAAGAGGAATTAACCAAAGGCTCAACATGCCATGCCGGAACCAAACTAGGGCCTGAAGCAATCCTGTGGTGTTGCGGCCAGCTCATAAGAAAGCGAGTTGAAGAAAGGAGCTCAGGGGCACTGTAATTCACAAACCTGCAGAGTTATAAATGACAGCTATCGTCCAAAAATATATTGAAGGAAGGCTGCCAAGAGGAGTTGAAAGTGGGGCAGAATTGCAGGAAACCGATTTCAGGAGGTAGACTGGAATTGCATGTAAAGCATAGGAAAAGAGGCAGAACGTCCACAATGATGCACTTGGCCAAAAAGGGCGTATGCGTTTTTTCCTGAATATATTCAGGAAAAAACGCATACGCCCTTTTTGGACAACCAAGCAAGCTTGCAAAGGAAATCTGCACTACAATGAAGTCTCACTGCCCCCCTGTCAAAAGGGCCATCTGAAAAAAGTGTAAAATCCAGAAAGGCAGGACAGGGTATGGAGAACTGGGAGCCTTGTTATGCTGATGGGCGGGATGTAAATTGCCAACAGCCACTCTGGAGAAGTGTATGGTGTTTCCTGAAACATCCAAAAAACAAAGCAACAGAGCCTAGGGCACTTCCACTTATGGTCCTATAGCTTAGGAAAATTAAAATCAAAAAGACACAGCCACCCCAAAGTTTGGGACGGCTCTGTTTACAAGAACCTCGTTTACGGTACAAGTTCAATATCACAGAAAGCGAAAAATGGATAAAGAAGATGTGGTACTTACGTACAATGCAATATCACTCAGCAATGAAATCTATGTCATCAGTCCAGTAGCAGCATAATGAGTGGATTCAGGTACGATGATTGTAAGTGAAATAAGTCACACAGAAAAAGAAACATCATAAGATATCACTAATACACGAAATGTAAACTTGGCTACAAAGGAACTGAATTACAAAACAGAACAGGGTCTCTAATGTAGAAAACCAACTTATTCTTGCTTAAGGGGAAAGGTGAGTTTGGGTGCTGCATAAAACCAGAGATTGAAATTAGCGCAGATACCGTTCCATAAGCCAAATATGTAATAGACAAGAGCTACTCCTTGCTCAGCGAAGAGGACACAACATACCATATTAAACGCCTAAGAATATACCTGACTAGTAAGAATCTTAAAACCTATGGATTTATATGTCTCCGAAAGAGAATCAAGCGTGTGTACAGCGGCATCAGCGCAGCAGTGATAGGATTGGTGAGGTTCGGTGAGCAAATGCAGACCCTTTGAAGTCATATTGCATGGTACCCATTCCATGGTTCTCAACTCTCCAGGTTTAAGGGATTCTTCCTTCAGCTAAAACATGCATGTGGAACCCAGAGTATGATCCACCGTGTGATCGGGAAACGTGTTCAAATGTGCCTCAGTTTTCGTCCCCTGGTACTCGGGTGCAACATTCCAGACGCTTTACTAACACTCTCCCCACTTGGAGAGTCAGTGCCTTTAACCTCCTGTTTGGCCCAGTTTGCAATTTCTGCGGAAAATGAACAGGAATAGGGAGAACCAATGAGAGACTAGCTGGAGGTGTCTGGACGGGAAATTTAACTCTCATTTCCCACCAGGAAGAGGAATTATCCAAAGGCTCAGCGTGCCATGCCGGAACCACACTAGGGCCTGAAGCAATCCTGCGGTGTTGCGGCCAGCTCACAAGAAAGCGAGTTGAAGAAAGGAGCTCAGGGGCACTGTAATTCACAAACCTGCAGAGGTATAAATGACAGCTATCTTCCAAAAATATATTGAAGGAAGGCTGCCAAGAGGACTTGAAAGCGGGGCAGAATTGCAGGAAACCGATTTCAGGAGGTAGACTGGAATTGCATGTAAAGCATAGGAAAAGAGGCAGAACGTCCACAATGATGCACTTGGCCAAAAAGTGCGTATGCGTTTTTTCCGGAATATATTCAGGAAAAAATGCATACGCACTTTTTGGCCAACCAAGCAAGCTTGCAAAGGAAATCTGCACTACAATGAAGTCTCAATGCCCCTTGTTAAAAAGGGCTATCTGAAAAAAGTGTAAAATCCAGAAAGGCAGGACAGGCCATGGAGAACTAGGAGCCTTGTTATGCTGATGGGCGGGATGTAAATTGCCAGCAGCCACTCTGGAGTAGTGTATGGTGTTTCCAGAAACATCCAAAAAACAAAGCAACAGAGCCTAGGGTATTTCCACTTATGGTCCTATAGAATAGGGAAATTAAAATCAAAAACACACAGCCACCCCAAAGTTTGGGACGGCTCTGTTTACAAGAACCTCGTTTGCGGTACAAGTTCAATATCACAGAAAGCGAAAAATGGATAAAGAAGTTGCGGTACTTACGTACAATGCAGTATCACACAGCAATAAAATCTATGTCATCAGGCCCATAGCAGTATAATGAGTGGATTCAGGTACGATGATTCTAAGTGAAATAAGTCACACAGAAAAAGAAACATCATAAGGTATCACTAACACACGGAATGTAAACTTGGCTACACAGGAACTGAATTACAAAACAGAACAGGGTCTCAAATGTAGAAAACCAACTTATGCTTGCTTAAGGGGAATGGTGAGTTGGGGTGCTGCATGAAACCAGAGATTGAAATTGGCACAGATACCGTTCCATAAGCCAAATATGTAATAGACAAG
This sequence comes from Leucopleurus acutus, assembly GCF_964270905.1. Classification (NCBI taxonomy): domain Eukaryota; kingdom Metazoa; phylum Chordata; class Mammalia; order Artiodactyla; family Delphinidae; genus Leucopleurus; species Leucopleurus acutus. The sequence continues at coordinate 468,958 of NW_028139194.1, forward strand.
AGCTACTCCTTGCTCAACGAAGTGGACTCAACACCCCATATTAAACGCCTAAGAATATACCTGACTAGTAAGAATCTTAAAACCTATGGATTTATATGTCTCCGAAAGAGAATCAAGCGTGTGTACAGCGGCATAAGCGCAGCAGTGATAGCATTGTTGAGGTTCGGTGAGCAAATGGAGACTCTTTGAAGTCATATTGCATGGTACCCATTCCATGGGTCTCAACTCTCCAGGTTTAAGGGATTCTTCCTTCAGCTAAAACATGCATGTGGAACCCAGAGTATGATCCACCGTGTGATCGGGAAACGTGTTCAAATGTGTCTCAGTTTTCGTCCCCTGTTACTCGGGTGCAACATTCCAGACGCTTTACTAACACTCTCCCCACTTGGAGAGTCAGTGCCTTTAACCTCCTGTTTGGCCCAGTTTGCAATTTCAGTGGAAAATGAACAGGAATAGGGAGAACCAATGAGAGACTAGGTGGAGGTGTCTGGACGGGCAAATTTAACTCTCATTTCCCACCAGGAAGAGGAATTAACCAAAGGCTCAGCATGCCGTGCCGGAACCAAACTAGGGCCTGAAGCAATCCTGCGGTGTTGCGGCCAGCTCACAAGAAAGCGAGTTGAAGAAAGGAGCTCAGGGTCACTGTAATTCACAAACCTGCAGAGTTATAAATGACAGCTTTCGTCCAAAAATATATTGAAGGAAGGCTGCCAAGAGGACTTGAAAGCGGGGCAGAATTGCAGGAAACCGATTTCAGGAGGTAGACTGGAATTGCATGTAAAGCATAGGAAAAGAGGCAGAACGTCCACAATGATGCACTTGGCCAAAAAGCGCGTATGCGTTTTTTCCGTAATATATTCAGGAAAAAACGCATACGCCCTTTTTGGCCAACCAAGCAAGCTTGCAAAGGAAATCTGCACTACAATGAAGTCTCACTGCCCCCAGGTCAAAAGGGCTATCTGAAAAAAGTGTAAAATCCAGAAAAGCAGGACAGGCCATGGAGAACTGGGAGCCTTGTTATGCTGATGGGCGGGATGTAAATTGCCAGCAGCCACTCTGGAGAAGTGTATGTTGTTTCCTGAAACATCCAAAAATCAAAGCAACAGAGCCTAGGGCACTTCCACTTATGGTCCTATAGCTTAGGGAAATTAAAATGAAAAAGACACAGCCACCCCAAAGTTTGGGCCGGCTCTGTTTACAAGCACCTCGTTTACGGTACAAGTTCAATATCACAGAAAGCGAAAAATGGATAAAGAAGTTGTGGTAATTACGTACAATGCAATATCACTCAGCAATGAAATCTATGTCATCAGGCCAGTAGCAGCATAATGAGTGTATTCAGGTACGATGATTCTAAGTGAAATTAGTCCCACAGAAAAAGAAACATCATAAGATATCACTACTACACGGAATGTAAACTTGGCTACACAGGAACTGAATTACAAAACAGAACAGGGTCTCAAATGTAGAAAACCAACTTATGCTTGCTTAAGGGGAAAGATGAGTTGGGGTGCTGCATAAAACCAGAGATTGAAATTATCACAGATACCATTCCGTAAGCCAAATAAGTAATAGACAAGAATTACTCCTTGCTCAACGAAGTGGACTCAACACCCCATAATAAACGCCTAAGAATATACGTGACTAGTAAGAATCTTAAAACCTATGGATTTATATATCTCCAAAAGAGAATCAATCATGTGTACAGCGGCATAAATGCAGCAGTGATAGGATTGGTGAGGTTCGGTGAGCAAATGCAGACCCTTTGAAGTCATATTGCATGGTACCCATTCCATGGGTCTCAACTCTGCAGGTTTAAGGGATTCTTCCTTCAGCTAAACATGCATGTGGAACACAGAGTATGATCCACTGTGTGATCGGGAAACGTGTTCAAATGTGTCTCAGTTTTCGTCCCCTTTTACTCGGGTGCAACATTCCAGATACTTTACTAACACTCTCCCCACTTGGAGAGTCAGTGCCTTTAAACTCCTGTTTGGCCCAGTTTGCAATTTCTGCGTAAGATGAACAGGAATAGGGAGAACCAATGAGAGACTAGGTGGAGGTGTCTGGACGGGCAAATTTAACTCTCATTTCCTACAAGGAAGAGGAATTAACCAAAGGCGCAGCGTGGCATGCCAGAAGCACACTAGGGCCTGAAGCAATCCTGCGGTGTTGCGGCCAGCTCACAAGATAGCGAGTTGAAGGAAGGAGCTCAGGGGCACTGTAATTCACAAACCTGCAGAGTTATAAATGACAGCTTTCGTCCAAAAATATATTGAAGGAAGGCTGCCAAGAGGACTTGAAAGCGGGTCAGAATTGCAGGAAACCGATTTCATGAGGTAGACTGGAATTGCATGTAAAGCATAGGAAAAGAGGCAGAACGTCCACAATGATGCACTTGGCCAAAAAGGTCGTATGCGTTTTTTCCGGAATATATTCAGGAAAAAACACATACGCCCTTTTTGGCCAACCAAGCAAGCTTGCAAAGGAAATCTGCACTACAATGAAGTCTCACTGCCCCCTGGTCAAAAGGGCTATCTGAAAAAAGTGTAAAATCCAGAAAGGCAGGACAGGCCATGGAGAACTGGGAGCCTTGTTATGCTGATGGGCGGGATGTAAATTGCCAACACCCACTCTGAAGAAGTGTATGTTGTTTCCTGAAACATCCAAAAAACAAAGCAACAGAGCCTAGGGCACTTCCACTTATGGTCCTATAGCTTAGGGAAATTAAAATCAAAAAGACACAGCCACCCCAAAGTTTGGGACGGCTCTGTTTACAAGAACCTCGTTTACGGTACAAGTTGAATATCACAGAAAGCGAAAAATGGATAAAGAAGTTGTGGTACTTACGTACAATGCAATATCACTCAGCAATGAAATCTATGTCATCAGGCCCGTAGCAGCATAATGAGTGGATTCAGGTACGATGATTCTAAGTGAAAGAAGTCACACAGAAAAAGAAACATCATAAGATATCACTACTACACGGAATGTAAACTTGGCTACACAAGAACTGAATTACAAAACAGAACAGGGTGTCAAATGTAGAAAACCAACTTATGCTTGCTTAAGGGGAAAGGTGAGTTGGGATGCTGCATAAAACCAGAGATTGAAATTAGCACAGATACCGTTCCATAAGCCAAATATGTAATAGACAAGAGCTACTCCTTGCTCAACGAAGTGGACTCAACACCCCATATTAAACCCCTAAGAATATACCTGACTAGTAAAAATCTACCTGACTAGTAAGAATCTTAAAACCTATGGATTTATATGTCTCCGAAAGACAATCAAGCGTGTGTACAGCGGCATAAACGCAGCAGTGATAGGACTGGTGAGGTTCGGTGAGCAAATGCAGACCCTTTGAAGTCATTTTGCATGGTACCCATTCCATGGGTCTCAACTCTCCATGTTTAAGGGATTCTTCCTTCAGCTAAAACATGCATGTGGAACCCAGAGTATGATCCACCATGTGATCGGGAAACGTGTTCAAATGTGTCTCAGTTTTCGTCCCCTGGTACTCGGGTGCAACATTCCAGACGCTTTACTAACACTCTCCCCACTTGGAGAGTCAGTGCCTTTAACCTCCTGTTTGGCCCAGTTTGCAATTTCTGTGGAAAATGAACAGGAATAGGGAGAACCAATGACAGACTAGGTGGAGGTGTCCGGACAGGCAAATTTAACTCTCATTTCCCACCAGGAAGAGGAATTAACCAAAGGCTCAGCGTGCCATGCCTGAACCACACTAGGGCCAGAAAGAATCCTGCGGTGTTGCGGCAGCTCATAAGAAAGCGAGTTGAAGAAAGGAGCTCAGGGGCACTGTAATTCACAAACCTGCAGAGTTATAAATGACAGCTATCTTCCAAAAATATATTGAAGTAAGGCTGCCAAGAGGAGTTGAAAGCGGGGCAGAATTGCAGGAAACCGATTTCAGGAGGTAGACTGGAATTGTATGTAAAGCATAGGAAAAGAGGCAGAACGTCCACAATGATGCACTTGGCCAAAAAGGGCGTATGCGTTTTTTCTTGAATATATTCAGGAAAAAACGAATACGCCCTTTTTGGCCAACCAAGGAAGCTTGCAAAGGAAATCTGCACTACAATGAAGTCTCACTGCCCCCCGGTCAAAAGGGCCATCCGAAAAAAGTGTAAAATCCAGAAAGGCAGGACAGGCCAAGGAGAACTAGGAGCCTTCTTATGCTGATGGACGGGATGTAAATTGCCAGCAGCCACTCTGGAGAAGTGTATGGTGTTTCCTGAAAAATCCAAAAAATAAAGCAACAGAGTCTAGGGCACTTCCACTTATGGTCCTATAGCTTAGGGAAATTAAAATCAAAAAGACACAGCCACCCCAAAGTTTGGGACGGCTCTGTTTACAAGAACCTCGTTTACAGTACAAGTTCAATATCACAGAAAGCGAAAAATGGATAAAGAAGTTGTGGTACTTACGTACAATGCAATATCACTCAGCAATGAAATCTATGTCATCAGGCCCGTAGCAGCATAATGAGTGGATTCAGGTACGATGATTCTAAGTGAAATAAGTCACACAGAAAAAGAAACATCATAAGATATCACTACTACACGGAATGTAAACTTGGCTACACAAGAACTGAATTACAAAACAGAAAAGGGTTTCAAATGTAGAAAACCAAGTTATGCTTGCTTAAGGGGAAAGGTGAGTTGGGGTGCTGCATAAAACCAGAGATTGAAAGTAGCACAGATACCGTTCCATAAGTCAAATATGTAATAGACAAGAGCTACTCCTTGCTCAACGAAGTGGACTCAACACCCCATATTAAACGCCTAAGAATATACCTGACTAGTAAGAGTCTACCTGACTAGTAAGAATCTTAAAACCTATGGATTTATATGTCTCCGAAAGAGAATCAAGCAGGTGTACAGCGGCATAAACGCAGCAGTGATAGGATTGGTGAGGTTCGGTGAGCAAATGCAGACCCTTTGAAGTCATATTGCATGGTACCCATTCCATGGGTCTCAACTCTCCATGTTTAAGGGATTCTTCCTTCAGCTAAAACATGCATGTGGAACCCAGAGTATGATCCACCGTGTGATCGGGAAACGTGTTCAAATGTGTCTCAGTTTCGTCCCCTGGTACTCGGGTGCAACATTCCAGACGCTTTACTAACACTCTCCCCACTTGGAGAGTCAGTGCCTTTAACCTCCTGTTTGGCCCAGTTTGCAATTTCTGTGGAAAATGAACAGGAATAGGGAGAACCAATGAGAGACTAGGTGGAGGTGTCTGAACGGGCAAATTTAACTCTCATTTCCCACCAGGAAGAGGAATTAACCAAAGGCTCAGCATGCGAACCCGGAACCAAACTAGGGCCTGAAGCAATCCTGCGGTGTTGCGGCCAGCTCACAAGAAAGCGAGTTGAAGAAAGGAGCTCAGGGGCACTGTAATTCACAAACCTGAAGAGTTATAAATGACAGCTATCTTCCAAAAATATATTGAAGTAAGGCAGCCAAGAGGAGTTGAAAGCGGGGCAGAATTGCAGGAAACCGATTTCAGGAGGTAGACTGGAATTGCATGTAAAGCAAAGGAAAAGAGGCAGAACGTCCACAATGATGCACTTGGCCAAAAAGGGCGTATGCGTTTTTTCCTGAATATATTCAAGAAAAAACGCATACGCCCTTTTTGGCCAACCAAGCAAGATTGCAAAGGAAATCTGCACTACAATGAAGTCTCACTGCCCCCGAGGTCAAAAGGGCCATCTGAAAAAAGTGTAAAATCCAGAAAGCCAGGACAGTCCATGGAGAACTGGGAGCCTTGTTATGCTGATGGGCGGGATGTAAATTGCCAGCAGCCACTCTGGAGAAGTGTATGGTGTTTCCTGAAACATCCAAAAAACAAAGCAACAGAGCCTAGGGCACTTCCACTTATGGTCCTATAGATTAGGGAAATTAAAATCAAAAAGACACAGCCACCCCAAAGTTTGGGACGGCTCTGTTTACAAGAACCTCGTTTACGGTACAAGTTCAATATCACAGAAAGCGAAAAATGGATAAAGAAGTTGTGGTACTTACGTACAATGCAATATCACTCAGCAATGAAATCTATGTCATCAGGCCCATAGCAGCATAATGAGTGGATTCAGGTACGATGATTCTAAGTGAAATAAGTCACACAGAAAAAGAAACATCATAAGATATCACTAATACACGGAATGTAAACTTGGCTACACAGGAACTGAATTACAAAACAGAACAGGGTGTCAAATGTAGAAAACCAACTTATGCTTGCTTAAGGGGAAAGGTGAGTTGGGGTGCTGCATAAAACCAGAGATTGAAATTAGCACAGATACCGTTCCATAAGCCAAATATGTAATAGACAAGAGCTACTCCTTGCTCAACGAAGTGGACTCAACACCCCATATTAAACGCCTAAGAATATACCTGACTAGTAAGAATCTTAAAACCTATGGATTTATATGTCTCCGAAAGAGAATCAAGCGTGTGTACAGCGGCATAAATGCAGCAGTGATAGGATTGGTGAGGTTTGGTGAGCAAATGCACACCCTTTGAAGTCATACTGCATGGTACCCATTCCATGGGTCTCAACTCTCCATGTTTAAGGGATTCTTCCTTCAGCTAAAACATGCATGTGGAACCCAGAGTATGATCCACCGTGTGATCGGAAAACGTGTTCAAATGTGTCTCAGTTTTCGTCCCCTGGTACTCGGGTGCAACATTCCAGACGCTTTACTAACACTCTCCCCACTTGGAGAGTCAGTGCCTTTAACCTCCTGTTTGGCCCAGTTTGCAATTTCTGTGGAAAATGAACAGGAATAGGGAGAACCAATGAGAGACTAGGTGGAGGTGTCTGGACGGGCAAATTAACTCTCATTTCTCACCAGGAAGAGGAATTAACCAAAGGCTCAGCATGCCGAGCTGGAAACAAACTAGGGCCTGAAGCAATCCTGCGGTGTTGCGGCCAGCTCACAAGAAAGCGAGTTGAAGAAAGGAGCTCAGGGGCACTGTAATTCACAAACCTGCAGAGTTATAAATGACAGCTATCTTCCAAAAATATATTGAAGTAAGGCAGCCAAGAGGAGTTGAAAAGGGGGCAGAATTGCAGGAAACCGATTTCAGGAAGTAGACTGGAATTGCATGTAAAGCATAGGAAAAGAGGCAGAATGTCCACAATGATGCACTTGGCCAAAAAGGGCGTATGCGTTTTTTCCTGAATATATTCAGGAAAAAACGCATACGCCCTTTTTGGACAACCAAGCAAGCTTGCAAAGGAAATCTGCACTACAATGAAGTCTCACTGCCCCCTGGTCAAAAGGGCCATCTGAAAAAAGTGTAAAATCCAGAAAGGCAGGACAGGCCATGGAGAACTGGGAGCCTTGTTATGCTGATGGGCGGGATGTAAATTGCCAGCAGCCACTCTGGAGAAGTGTATGGTGTTTCCTGAAACATCGAAAAAACAAAGCAACAGAGCCTAGGGCACTTCCACTTATGGTCCTATAGATTAGGGAAATTAAAATCAAAAGACACAGCCACCCCAAAGTTTGGGACGGCTCTGTTTACAAGAACCTCGTTTACGGTACAAGTTCAATATCACAGAAAGCGAAAAATGTATAAAGAAATTGTGGTACTTACGTACAATGCAATATCACTCAGCAATGAAATCTATGTCATCAGGCCCGTAGCAGCATAATGAGTGGATTCAGGTACGATGATTCTAAGTGAAATAAGTCACACAGAAAAAGAAACATCATAAGATATCACTAATACACGGAATGTAAACTTGGCTACACAGGAACTGAATTACAAAACAGAACAGGGTGTCAAATGTAGAAAACCAACTTATGCTTGCTTAAGGGGAAAGGTGAGTTGGGGTGCTGCATAAAACCAGAGATTGAAATTAGCACAGATACCGTTCCATAAGCCAAATATGTAATAGACAAGAGCTACTCCTTGCTCAACGAAGTGGACTCAACACCCCATATTAAACGCCTAAGAATATACCTGACTAGTAAGAATCTTAAAACCTATGGATTTATATGTCTCCGAAAGAGAATCAAGCGTGTGTACAGCGGCATAAACGCAGCAGTGATAGGACTGGTGAGGTTCGGTGAGCAAATGCAGACCCTTTGAAGTCATATTGCATGGTACCCATTCCATGGGTCTCAACTCTCCATGTTTAAGGGATTCTTCCTTCAGCTAAAACATGCATGTGGAACCCAGAGTATGATCCACCGTGTGATCGGAAAACGTGTTCAAATGTGTCTCAGTTTTCGTCCCCTGGTACTCGGGTGCAACATTTCAGACGCTTTACTAACACTCTCCCCACTTGGAGAGTCAGTGCCTTTAACCTCCTGTTTGGCCCAGTTTGCAATTTCTGTGGAAAATGAACAGGAATAGGGAGAACCAATGAGAGACTAGGTGGAGGTGTCTGGACGGGCAAATTTAACTCTCATTTCTCACCAGGAAGAGGAATTAACCAAAGGCTCAGCATGCCGTGCTGGAAACAAACTAGGGCCTGAAGCAATCCTGCGGTGTTGCGGCCAGCTCACAAGAAAGCGAGTTGAAGAAAGGAGCTCAGGGGCACTGTAATTCACAAACCTGCAGAGTTATAAATGACAGCTATCTTCCAAAAATATATTGAAGTAAGGCAGCCAAGAGGAGTTGAAAGCGGGGCAGAATTGCAGGAAACCGATTTCAGGAAGTAGACTGGAATTGCATGTAAAGCATAGGAAAAGAGGCAGAATGTCCACAATGATGCACTTGGCCAAAAAGGGCGTATGCGTTTTTTCCTGAATATATTCAGGAAAAAACGCATACGCCCTTTTTGGACAACCAAGCAAGCTTGCAAAGGAAATCTGCACTACAATGAAGTCTCACTGCCCCCTGGTCAAAAGGGCCATCTGAAAAAAGTGTAAAATCCAGAAAGGCAGGACAGGCCATGGAGAACTGGGAGCCTTGTTATGCTGATGGGCGGGATGTAAATTGCCAGCAGCCACTCTGGAGAAGTGTATGGTGTTTCCTGAAACATCCAAAAAACAAAGCAACAGAGCCTAGGGCACTTCCACTTATGGTCCTATAGATTAGGGAAATTAAAATCAAAAAGACACAGCCACCCCAAAGTTTGGGACGGCTCTGTTTACAAGAACCTCGTTTACGGTACAAGTTCAATATCACAGAAAGCGAAAAATGGATAAAGAAATTGTGGTACTTACGTACAATGCAATATCACTCAGCAATGAAATCTATGTCATCAGGCCCGTAGCAGCATAATGAGTGGATTCAGGTACGATGATTCTAAGTGAAATAAGTCACACAGAAAAAGAAACATCATAAGATATCACTACTACACGGAATGTAAACTTGGCTACACAAGAACTGAATTACAAAACAGAACAGGGTATCAAATGTAGAAAACCAACTTATGCTTGCTTAAGGGGAAAGGTGAGTTGGGGTGCTTCATAAAACCAGAGATTGAAATTAGCACAGATACCGTTCCATAAGCCAAATATGTAATAGACAAGAGCTACTCCTTGCTCAACGAAGTGGACTCAACACCCCATATTAAACGCCTAAGAATATACCTGACTAGTAAGAGTCTACCTGACTAGTAAGAATCTTAAAACCTATGGATTTATATGTCTCCGAAAGAGAATCAAGCATGTGTACAGCGGCATAAACGCAGCAGTGATAGGATTGGTGAGGTTCGGTGAGCAAATGCAGACCCTTTGAAGTCATACTGCATGGTACCCATTCCATGGGTCTCAACTCTCCAGGTTTAAGGGATTCTTCCTTCAGCTAAAACATGCATGTGGAACCCAGAGTATGATCCACCGTGTGATCGGGAAACGTGTTCAAATGTGTCTCAGTTTTCATCCCCTGGTACTCGGGTGCAACATTCCAGACGCTTTACTAACACTCTCCCCACTTGGAGAGTCAGTGCCTTTAACCTCCTGTTTGGCCCAGTTTGCAATTTCTGTGGAACATGAACAGGAATAGGGAGAACCAATGAGAGACTAGGTGGAGGTGTCTGGACGGGCAAATTTAACTCTCATTTCCCACCAGGAAGAGGAATTAACCAAAGGCTCAGCGTGCCATGCGGAACCACACTAGGGCCCGAAGCAATCATGCGGTGTTGCGGCCAGCTCACAAGAAAGCGAGTTGAAGAAAGGAGCTCAGGGGCACTGTAATTCAAAAACCTGCAGAGTTATAAATGACAGCTATCTTCCAAAAATATATTGAAGTAAGGCTGCCAAGAGGAGTTGAAAGCGGGTCAGAATTGCAGGAAACCGATTTCATGAGGTAGAGTGGAATTGCATGTAAAGCATAGGAAAAGAGGCAGAACGTCCACAATGATGCACTTGGCCAAAAAGGTCGTATGCGTTTTTTCCGGAATATATTCAGGAAAAAACGCATACGCCCTTTTTGGCCAACCAAGCAAGCTTGCAAAGGAAATCTGCACTACAATGAAGTCTCACTGCACCCTGGTCAAAAGGGCTATCTGAAAAAAGTGTAAAATCCAGAAAGGCAGGACAGGCCATGGAGAACTGGGAGCCTTGTTATGCTGATGGGCGGGATGTAAATTGCCAACACCCACTCTGAAGAAGTGTATGTTGTTTCCTGAAACATCCAAAAAACAAAGCAACAGAGCCTAGGGCACTTCCACTTATGGTCCTATAGCTTAGGGAAATTAAAATCAAAAAGACACAGCCACCCCAAAGTTTGGGCCGGCTCTGTTTACAAGAACCTCGTTTACGGTATAAGTTGAATATCACAGAAAGCGAAAATGGATAAAGAAGTTGTGGTACTTACGTACAATGCAGTATCACACAGCAATGAAATCTATGTCATCAGGGCCGTAGCAGCAAAATGAGTGGATTCAGGTAAGATGATTCTAAGTGAAATAAGTCACACAGAAAAAGAAACATCATAAGGTATCACTAACACACGGAATGTAAACTTGGCTACACAGGAACTGAATTACAAAACAGAACAGGGTCTCAAATGTAGAAAACCAACTTATGCTTGCTTAAGGGGAATGGTGAGTTGGGGTGCTGCATGAAACCAGAGATTGAAATTAGCACAGATACCATTCCATAAGCCAAATATGTAATAGACAAGAGCTACACTTTGCTCAACGAAGTGGACTCAACACCCCATATTAAACGCCTAAGAATATACCTGACTAGTAAGAATCTTAAAACCTATGGATTTATATGTCTCCGAAAGAGAATCAAGCGTGTGTACAGCGGCATAAACGCAGCAGTGATAGGATTGGTGAGGTTCGGTGAGCAAATGCTGACCGTTTGAAGTCATATTTCATGGTACCCATTCCATGGGTCTCAACTCTCCAGGTTTAAAGGATTCTTCCTTCAGCTAAAACATGCATGTGGAACCCAGAGTATGATCCACCGTGTGATCAGGAAACGTGTTAAAATGTGTCTCAGTTTTCGTCCCCTGGTACTCGGGTGCAACATTCCAGACGCTTTACTAACACTCTCCCCACTTGGAGAGTCAGTGCCTTTAACCTCCTGTTTGGCCCAGTTTGCAATTTCTGTGGAAAATGAACAGGAATAGGGAGAACCAATGAGAGACTAGGTGGAGGTGTCTGGACGGGCAAATTTAACTCTCATTTCTCACCAGGAAGAGGAATTAACCAAAGGCTCAGCATGCCGTGCTGGAAACAAACTAGGGCCTGAAGCAATCCTGCGGTGTTGCGGCCAGCTCACAAGAAAGCGAGTTGAAGAAAGGAGCTCAGGGGCACTGTAATTCACAAACCTGCAGAGTTATAAATGACAGCTATCTTCCAAAAATATATTGAAGTAAGGCAGCCAAGAGGAGTTGAAAAGGGGGCAGAATTGCAGGAAACCGATTTCAGGAAGTAGACTGGAATTGCATGTAAAGCATAGGAAAAGAGGCAGAATGTCCACAATGATGCACTTGGCCAAAAAGGGCGTATGCGTTTTTTCCTGAATATATTCAGGAAAAAACGCATACGCCCTTTTTGGACAACCAAGCAAGCTTGCAAAGGAAATCTGCACTACAATGAAGTCTCACTGCCCCCTGGTCAAAAGGGCCATCTGAAAAAAGTGTAAAATCCAGAAAGGCAGGACAGGCCATGGAGAACTGGGAGCCTTGTTATGCTGATTGGCGGGATGTAAATTGCCAGCAGCCACTCTGGAGAAGTGTATGGTGTTTCCTGAAACATCGAAAAAACAAAGCAACAGAGCCTAGGGCACTTCCACTTATGGTCCTATAGATTAGGGAAATTAAAATCAAAAGACACAGCCACCCCAAAGTTTGGGACGGCTCTGTTTACAAGAACCTCGTTTACGGTACAAGTTCAATATCACAGAAAGCGAAAAATGGATAAAGAAATTGTGGTACTTACGTACAATGCAATATCACTCAGCAATGAAATCTATGTCATCAGGCCCGTAGCAGCATAATGAGTGGATTCAGGTACGATGATTCTAAGTGAAATAAATCACACAGAAAAAGAAACATCATAAGATATCACTAATACACGGAATGTAAACTTGGCTACACAGGAACTGAATTACAAAACAGAACAGGGTGTCAAATGTAGAAAACCAACTTATGCTTGCTTAAGGGGAAAGGTGAGTTGGGGTGCTGCATAAAACCAGAGATTGAAATTAGCACAGATACCGTTCCATAAGCCAAATATGTAATAGACAAGAGCTACTCCTTGCTCAACGAAGTGGACTCAACACCCCATATTAAACGCCTAAGAATATACCTGACTAGTAAGAATCTTAAAACCTATGGATTTATATGTCTCCGAAAGAGAATCAAGCGTGTGTACAGCGGCATAAACGCAGCAGTGATAGGACTGGTGAGGTTCGGTGAGCAAATGCAGACCCTTTGAAGTCATATTGCATGGTACCCATTCCATGGGTCTCAACTCTCCATGTTTAAGGGATTCTTCCTTCAGCTAAAACATGCATGTGGAACCCAGAGTATGATCCACCGTGTGATCGGAAAACGTGTTCAAATGTGTCTCAGTTTTCGTCCCCTGGTACTCGGGTGCAACATTTCAGACGCTTTACTAACACTCTCCCCACTTGGAGAGTCAGTGCCTTTAACCTCCTGTTTGGCCCAGTTTGCAATTTCTGTGGAAAATGAACAGGAATAGGGAGAACCAATGAGAGACTAGGTGGAGGTGTCTGGACGGGCAAATTTAACTCTCATTTCTCACCAGGAAGAGGAATTAACCAAAGGCTCAGCATGCCGTGCTGGAAACAAACTAGGGCCTGAAGCAATCCTGCGGTGTTGCGGCCAGCTCACAAGAAAGCGAGTTGAAGAAAGGAGCTCAGGGGCACTGTAATTCACAAACCTGCAGAGTTATAAATGACAGCTATCTTCCAAAAATATATTGAAGTAAGGCAGCCAAGAGGAGTTGAAAGCGGGGCAGAATTGCAGGAAACCGATTTCAGGAAGTAGACTGGAATTGCATGTAAAGCATAGGAAAAGAGGCAGAATGTCCACAATGATGCACTTGGCCAAAAAGGGCGTATGCGTTTTTTCCTGAATATATTCAGGAAAAAACGCATACGCCCTTTTTGGACAACCAAGCAAGCTTGCAAAGGAAATCTGCACTACAATGAAGTCTCACTGCCCCCTGGTCAAAAGGGCCATCTGAAAAAAGTGTAAAATCCAGAAAGGCAGGACAGGCCATGGAGAACTGGGAGCCTTGTTATGCTGATGGGCGGGATGTAAATTGCCAGCAGCCACTCTGGAGAAGTGTATGGTGTTTCCTGAAACATCCAAAAAACAAAGCAACAGAGCCTAGGGCACTTCCACTTATGGTCCTATAGATTAGGGAAATTAAAATCAAAAAGACACAGCCACCCCAAAGTTTGGGACGGCTCTGTTTACAAGAACCTCGTTTACGGTACAAGTTCAATATCACAGAAAGCGAAAAATGGATAAAGAAATTGTGGTACTTACGTACAATGCAATATCACTCAGCAATGAAATCTATGTCATCAGGCCCGTAGCAGCATAATGAGTGGATTCAGGTACGATGATTCTAAGTGAAATAAGTCACACAGAAAAAGAAACATCATAAGATATCACTAATACACGGAATGTAAACTTGGCTACACAGGAACTGAATTACAAAACAGAACAGGGTGTCAAATGTAGAAAACCAACTTATGCTTGCTTAAGGGGAAAGGTGAGTTGGGGTGCTGCATAAAACCAGAGATTGAAATTAGCACAGATACCGTTCCATAAGCCAAATATGTAATAGACAAGAGCTACTCCTTGCTCAACGAAGTGGACTCAACACCCCATATTAAACGCCTAAGAATATACCTGACTAGTAAGAATCTTAAAACCTATGGATTTATATGTCTCCGAAAGAGAATCAAGCGTGTGTACAGCGGCATAAACGCAGCAGTGATAGGACTGGTGAGGTTCGGTGAGCAAATGCAGACCCTTTGAAGTCATATTGCATGGTACCCATTCCATGGGTCTCAACTCTCCATGTTTAAGGGATTCTTCCTTCAGCTAAAACATGCATGTGGAACCCAGAGTATGATCCACCGTGTGATCGGGAAACGTGTTCAAATGTGTCTCAGTTTTCGTCCCCTGGTACTCGGGTGCAACATTCCAGAAACTTTACTAACACTCTCCCCACTTGGAGAGTCGGTGCCTTTAACCTCCTGTTTGGCCCAGTTTGCAATTTCTGTGGAAAATGAACAGGAATAGGGAGAACCAATGAGAGACTAGGTGGAGGTGTCTGGACGGGCAAATTTAACTCTCATTTCCCACCAGGAAGAGGAATTAACCAAAGGCTCAACATGCCATGCCGGAACCAAACTAGGGCCTGAAGCAATACTGTGGTGTTGCGGCCAGCTCACAAGAAAGCGAGTTGAAGAAAGGAGCTCAGGGGCACTGTAATTCACAAACCTGCAGAGTTATAAATGACAGTTATCTTCCAAAAATATATTGAAGTAAGGCTGCCAAGAGGAGTTGAACGTGGGGCAGAATTGCAGGAAACCGATTTCAGGAGGTAGACTGGAATTGCATGTAAAGCATAGGAAAAGAGGCAGAACGTTCACAATGATGCCCTTGGCCAAAAAGGGCATATGTGTTTTTTCCTGAATATATTCAGGAAAAAACGCATACGCCCTTTTTGGCCAACCAAGCAAGCTTGCAAAGGAAATCTGCACTACAATGAAGTCTCAGTGCCCCTTGGTCAAAAGGGTCATCTGAAAAAAGTGTAAAATCCAGAAAGGCAGGACAGGCCATGGAGAACTGGGAGCCTTGTTATGCTGATGGGCGGGATGCAAATTGCCAGCAGCCACTCTGGAGAAGTGTATGGTGTTTCCTGAAACATCCAAAAGACAAAGCAACAGAGCCTAGGGCACTTCCACTTATGGTCCTATAGCTTAGGGAAATTAAAATAAAAAAGACACAGCCACCCCAAAGTTTGGGACGGCTTTGTTTACAAGAACCTCGTTAACGGTACAAGTTCAATATCACAGAAAGCGAAAAATCGATAAAGAAGTTGTGGTACTTACGTACAATGCAATATCACTCAGCAATGAAATCTATGTCATCAGGCCCGTAGCAATATAATGAGTGGATTCAGGTACGATGATTCTAAGTGAAATATAAGTCACACAGAAAAAGAAACATCATAAGATATCACTACTACACGGAATGTAAACTTGGCTACACAAGAACTGAATTACAAAACAGAACAGGGTGTCAAATGTAGAAAACCAACTAATGCTTGCTTAAGGGAAGGGTGAGTTGGGGTGCTGCATAAAACCAGAGATTGAAATTAGCACAGATACCGTTCCATAAGCCAAATATGTAATAGACAAGAGCTACTCCTTGCTCAACGAAGTGGACTCAACACCCCATATTAAACCCCTAAGAATATACCTGACTAGTAAGAATCTACCTGACTAGTCAGAATCTTAAAACCTATGGATTTATATGTCTCCGAAAGAGAATCAAGTGTGTGTACAGTGGCATAAATGCAGCAGTGATAGGATTGGTGAGGTTCGGTGAGCAAATCCAGGCCCTTTGAAGTCATATTGCATGGTACCCATTCCATGGGTCTCAACTCTCCAGGTTTAAGGGATTCTTCCTTCAGCTAAAACATGCATGTGGAACCCAGAGTATGATCCACCGTGTGATCGGGAAACGTGTTCAAATGTGTCTCAGTTTTCGTCCCCTGGTACTCGGGTGCAACATTCCAGACGCTTTATTAACACTCTCCCCACTTGGAGAGTCAGTGCCTTTAACCTCCTGTTTGGCCCAGTTTGCAATTTCTGTGGAAAATGAACAGGAATAGGGAGAACCAATGAGAGACTAGGTGGAGGTGTCCGGACGGGGAAATTTAACTCTCATTTCCCACCAGGAAGAGGAAATAACCAAAGGCTCAGCGTGACATGCCAGAACCACACTAGGGCCAGAAGCAATCCTGCGGTGTTGCGGCCAGCTCACAAGAAAGCGAGTTGAAGAAAGGAGCTCAGGGGCACTGTAATTCACAAACCCGCAGAGTTATAAATGACAGCTATCTTCCAAAAATATATTGAAGTAAGGCAGCCAAGAGGAGTTGAAAGCGGGGCAGAATTGCAGGAAACCGATTTCAGGAGGTAGACTGAAATTGCATGTAAAGCATAGGAAAAGAGGCAGAACGTCCACAATGATGCACTTGGCCAAAAAGGGCGTATGCGTTCTTTCCTGAATATATTCAGGAATATATTCAGGAAAAAACGCATACGCCATTTTTGGCCAACCAAGGAAGCATGCAAAGGAAATCTGGACTACAATGAAGTCTCACTGCCCCCCGGTCAAAAGGGCCATCTGAAAAAAGTGTAAAATCCAGAAAGGCAGGACAGTCCATGGAGAACTGGGAGCCTTGTTATGCTGATGGGCGGGATGTAAATTGCCAGCAGCCACTCTGGAGAAGTGTATGGTGTTTCCTGAAACATCCAAAAAACAAAGCAACAGAGCCTAGGGCACTTCCACTTATGGTCCTATAGCTTAGGGAAATTAAAATCAAAAAGACACAGCCACCCCAAAGTTTGGGACGGCTCTGTTTACAATAACCTCGTTTACCGTACAAGTTCAATATCACAGAAAGCGAAAAATGGATAAAGAAGTTGTGGTACTTACGTACAATGCAATATCACTCAGCAATGAAATCTATGTCATCAGGCCCGTAGCAGCATAATGAGTGGATTCAGGTACGATGATTCTAAGTGAAATAAGTCACACAGAAAAAGAAACATCATAAGATATCACTACTACACGGAATGTAAACTTGGCTACACAAGAACTGAATTACAAAACAGAACAGGGTATCAAATGTAGAAAACCAACTTATGCTTGCTTAAGGGGAAAGGTGAGTTGGGGTGCTTCATAAAACCAGAGATTGAAATTAGCACAGATACCGTTCCATAAGCCAAATATGTAATAGACAAGAGCTACTCCTTGCTCAACGAAGTGGACTCAACACCCCATATTAAACGCCTAAGAATATACCTGACTAGTAAGAGTCTACCTGACTAGTAAGAATCTTAAAACCTATGGATTTATATGTCTCCGAAAGAGAATCAAGCATGTGTACAGCGGCATAAACGCAGCAGTGATAGGATTGGTGAGGTTCGGTGAGCAAATGCAGACCCTTTGAAGTCATACTGCATGGTACCCATTCCATGGGTCTCAACTCTCCAGGTTTAAGGGATTCTTCCTTCAGCTAAAACATGCATGTGGAACCCAGAGTATGATCCACCGTGTGATCGGGAAACGTGTTCAAATGTGTCTCAGTTTTCATCCCCTGGTACTCGGGTGCAACATTCCAGACGCTTTACTAACACTCTCCCCACTTGGAGAGTCAGTGCCTTTAACCTCCTGTTTGGCCCAGTTTGCAATTTCTGTGGAACATGAACAGGAATAGGGAGAACCAATGAGAGACTAGGTGGAGGTGTCTGGACGGGCAAATTTAACTCTCATTTCTCACCAGGAAGAGGAATTAACCAAAGGCTCAGCGTGCCATGCGGAACCACACTAGGGCCCGAAGCAATCATGCGGTGTTGCGGCCAGCTCACAAGAAAGCGAGTTGAAGAAAGGAGCTCAGGGGCACTGTAATTCAAAAACCTGCAGAGTTATAAATGACAGCTATCTTCCAAAAATATATTGAAGTAAGGCTGCCAAGAGGAGTTGAAAGCGGGTCAGAATTGCAGGAAACCGATTTCATGAGGTAGAGTGGAATTGCATGTAAAGCATAGGAAAAGAGGCAGAACGTCCACAATGATGCACTTGGCCAAAAAGGTCGTATGCGTTTTTTCCGGAATATATTCAGGAAAAAACGCATACGCCCTTTTTGGCCAACCAAGCAAGCTTGCAAAGGAAATCTGCACTACAATGAAGTCTCACTGCACCCTGGTCAAAAGGGCTATCTGAAAAAAGTGTAAAATCCAGAAAGGCAGGACAGGCCATGGAGAACTGGGAGCCTTGTTATGCTGATGGGCGGGATGTAAATTGCCAACACCCACTCTGAAGAAGTGTATGTTGTTTCCTGAAACATCCAAAAAACAAAGCAACAGAGCCTAGGGCACTTCCACTTATGGTCCTATAGCTTAGGGAAATTAAAATCAAAAAGACACAGCCACCCCAAAGTTTGGGCCGGCTCTGTTTACAAGAACCTCGTTTACGGTACAAGTTGAATATCACAGAAAGCGAAAATGGATAAAGAAGTTGTGGTAGTTACGTACAATGCAGTATCACACAGCAATGAAATCTATGTCATCAGGGCCGTAGCAGCAAAATGAGTGGATTCAGGTAAGATGATTCTAAGTGAAATAAGTCACACAGAAAAAGAAACATCATAAGGTATCACTAACACAAGGAATGTAAACTTGGCTACACAGGAACTGAATTACAAAACAGAACAGGGTCTCAAATGTAGAAAACCAACTTATGCTTGCTTAAGGGGAATGGTGAGTTGGGGTGCTGCATGAAACCAGAGATTGAAATTAGCACAGATACCATTCCATAAGCCAAATATGTAATAGACAAGAGCTACACTTTGCTCAACGAAGTGGACTCAACACCCCATATTAAACGCCTAAGAATATACCTGACTAGTAAGAATCTTAAAACCTATGGATTTATATGTCTCCGAAAGAGAATCAAGCGTGTGTACAGCGGCATAAACGCAGCAGTGATAGGATTGGTGAGGTTCGGTGAGCAAATGCTGACCGTTTGAAGTCATATTTCATGGTACCCATTCCATGGGTCTCAACTCTCCAGGTTTAAAGGATTCTTCCTTCAGCTAAAACATGCATGTGGAACCCAGAGTATGATCCACCGTGTGATCAGGAAACGTGTTAAAATGTGTCTCAGTTTTCGTCCCCTGGTACTCGGGTGCAACATTCCAGACGCTTTACTAACACTCTCCCCACTTGGAGAGTCAGTGCCTTTAACCTCCTGTTTGGCCCAGTTTGCAATTTCTGTGGAAAATGAACAGGAATAGGGAGAACCAATGAGAGACTAGGTGGAGGTGTCTGGACGGGCAAATTTAACTCTCATTTCTCACCAGGAAGAGGAATTAACCAAAGGCTCAGCATGCCGTGCTGGAAACAAACTAGGGCCTGAAGCAATCCTGCGGTGTTGCGGCCAGCTCACAAGAAAGCGAGTTGAAGAAAGGAGCTCAGGGGCACTGTAATTCAAAAACCTGCAGAGTTATAAATGACAGCTATCTTCCAAAAATATATTGAAGTAAGGCAGCCAAGAGGAGTTGAAAAGGGGGCAGAATTGCAGGAAACCGATTTCAGGAAGTAGACTGGAATTGCATGTAAAGCATAGGAAAAGAGGCAGAATGTCCACAATGATGCACTTGGCCAAAAAGGGCGTATGCGTTTTTTCCTGAATATATTCAGGAAAAAACGCATACGCCCTTTTTGGACAACCAAGCAAGCTTGCAAAGGAAATCTGCACTACAATGAAGTCTCACTGCCCCCTGGTCAAAAGGGCCATCTGAAAAAAGTGTAAAATCCAGAAAGGCAGGACAGGCCATGGAGAACTGGGAGCCTTGTTATGCTGATTGGCGGGATGTAAATTGCCAGCAGCCACTCTGGAGAAGTGTATGGTGTTTCCTGAAACATCCAAAAAACAAAGCAACAGAGCCTAGGGCACTTCCACTTATGGTCCTATAGATTAGGGAAATTAAAATCAAAAGACACAGCCACCCCAAAGTTTGGGACGGCTCTGTTTACAAGAACCTCGTTTACGGTACAAGTTCAATATCACAGAAAGCGAAAAATGGATAAAGAAATTGTGGTACTTACGTACAATGCAATATCACTCAGCAATGAAATCTATGTCATCAGGCCCGTAGCAGCATAATGAGTGGATTCAGGTACGATGATTCTAAGTGAAATAAGTCACACAGAAAAAGAAACATCATAAGATATCACTAATACACGGAATGTAAACTTGGCTACACAGGAACTGAATTACAAAACAGAACAGGGTGTCAAATGTAGAAAACCAACTTATGCTTGCTTAAGGGGAAAGGTGAGTTGGGGTGCTGCATAAAACCAGAGATTGAAATTAGCACAGATACCGTTCCATAAGCCAAATATGTAATAGACAAGAGCTACTCCTTGCTCAACGAAGTGGACTCAACACCCCATATTAAACGCCTAAGAATATACCTGACTAGTAAGAATCTTAAAACCTATGGATTTATATGTCTCCGAAAGAGAATCAAGCGTGTGTACAGCGGCATAAACGCAGCAGTGATAGGACTGGTGAGGTTCGGTGAGCAAATGCAGACCCTTTGAAGTCATATTGCATGGTACCCATTCCATGGGTCTCAACTCTCCATGTTTAAGGGATTCTTCCTTCAGCTAAAACATGCATGTGGAACCCAGAGTATGATCCACCGTGTGATCGGAAAACGTGTTCAAATGTGTCTCAGTTTTCGTCCCCTGGTACTCGGGTGCAACATTTCAGACGCTTTACTAACACTCTCCCCACTTGGAGAGTCAGTGCCTTTAACCTCCTGTTTGGCCCAGTTTGCAATTTCTGTGGAAAATGAACAGGAATAGGGAGAACCAATGAGAGACTAGGTGGAGGTGTCTGGACGGGCAAATTTAACTCTCATTTCTCACCAGGAAGAGGAATTAACCAAAGGCTCAGCATGCCGTGCTGGAAACAAACTAGGGCCTGAAGCAATCCTGCGGTGTTGCGGCCAGCTCACAAGAAAGCGAGTTGAAGAAAGGAGCTCAGGGACACTGTAATTCACAAACCTGCAGAGTTATAAATGACAGCTATCTTCCAAAAATATATTGAAGTAAGGCAGCCAAGAGGAGTTGAAAGCGGGGCAGAATTGCAGGAAACCGATTTCAGGAAGTAGACTGGAATTGCATGTAAAGCATAGGAAAAGAGGCAGAATGTCCACAATGATGCACTTGGCCAAAAAGGGCGTATGCGTTTTTTCCTGAATATATTCAGGAAAAAACGCATACGCCCTTTTTGGACAACCAAGCAAGCTTGCAAAGGAAATCTGCACTACAATGAAGTCTCACTGCCCCCTGGTCAAAAGGGCCATCTGAAAAAAGTGTAAAATCCAGAAAGGCAGGACAGGCCATGGAGAACTGGGAGCCTTGTTATGCTGATGGGCGGGATGTAAATTGCCAGCAGCCACTCTGGAGAAGTGTATGGTGTTTCCTGAAACATCCAAAAAACAAAGCAACAGAGCCTAGGGCACTTCCACTTATGGTCCTATAGATTAGGGAAATTAAAATCAAAAAGACACAGCCACCCCAAAGTTTGGGACGGCTCTGTTTACAAGAACCTCGTTTACGGTACAAGTTCAATATCACAGAAAGCGAAAAATGGATAAAGAAATTGTGGTACTTACGTACAATGCAATATCACTCAGCAATGAAATCTATGTCATCAGGCCCGTAGCAGCATAATGAGTGGATTCAGGTACGATGATTCTAAGTGAAATAAGTCACACAGAAAAAGAAACATCATAAGATATCACTAATACACGGAATGTAAACTTGGCTACACAGGAACTGAATTACAAAACAGAACAGGGTGTCAAATGTAGAAAACCAACTTATGCTTGCTTAAGGGGAAAGGTGAGTTGGGGTGCTGCATAAAACCAGAGATTGAAATTAGCACAGATACCGTTCCATAAGCCAAATATGTAATAGACAAGAGCTACTCCTTGCTCAACGAAGTGGACTCAACACCCCATATTAAACGCCTAAGAATATACCTGACTAGTAAGAATCTTAAAACCTATGGATTTATATGTCTCCGAAAGAGAATCAAGCGTGTGTACAGCGGCATAAACGCAGCAGTGATAGGACTGGTGAGGTTCGGTGAGCAAATGCAGACCCTTTGAAGTCATATTGCATGGTACCCATTCCATGGGTCTCAACTCTCCATGTTTAAGGGATTCTTCCTTCAGCTAAAACATGCATGTGGAACCCAGAGTATGATCCACCGTGTGATCGGGAAACGTGTTCAAATGTGTCTCAGTTTTCGTCCCATGGTACTCGGGTGCAACATTCCAGAAACTTTACTAACACTCTCCCCACTTGGAGAGTCGGTGCCTTTAACCTCCTGTTTGGCCCAGTTTGCAATTTCTGTGGAAAATGAACAGGAATAGGGAGAACCAATGAGAGACTAGGTGGAGGTGTCTGGACGGGCAAATTTAACTCTCATTTCCCACCAGGAAGAGGAATTAACCAAAGGCTCAACATGCCATGCCGGAACCAAACTAGGGCCTGAAGCAATACTGTGGTGTTGCGGCCAGCTCACAAGAAAGCGAGTTGAAGAAAGGAGCTCAGGGGCACTGTAATTCACAAACCTGCAGAGTTATAAATGACAGTTATCTTCCAAAAATATATTGAAGTAAGGCTGCCAAGAGGAGTTGAACGTGGGGCAGAATTGCAGGAAACCGATTTCAGGAGGTAGACTGGAATTGCATGTAAAGCATAGGAAAAGAGGCAGAACGTTCACAATGATGCCCTTGGCCAAAAAGGGCATATGTGTTTTTTCCTGAATATATTCAGGAAAAAACGCATACGCCCTTTTTGGCCAACCAAGCAAGCTTGCAAAGGAAATCTGCACTACAATGAAGTCTCAGTGCCCCTTGGTCAAAAGGGTCATCTGAAAAAAGTGTAAAATCCAGAAAGGCAGGACAGGCCATGGAGAACTGGGAGCCTTGTTATGCTGATGGGCGGGATGCAAATTGCCAGCAGCCACTCTGGAGAAGTGTATGGTGTTTCCTGAAACATCCAAAAGACAAAGCAACAGAGCCTAGGGCACTTCCACTTATGGTCCTATAGCTTAGGGAAATTAAAATAAAAAAGACACAGCCACCCCAAAGTTTGGGACGGCTTTGTTTACAAGAACCTCGTTAACGGTACAAGTTCAATATCACAGAAAGCGAAAAATCGATAAAGAAGTTGTGGTACTTACGTACAATGCAATATCACTCAGCAATGAAATCTATGTCATCAGGCCCGTAGCAATATAATGAGTGGATTCAGGTACGATGATTCTAAGTGAAATATAAGTCACACAGAAAAAGAAACATCATAAGATATCACTACTACACGGAATGTAAACTTGGCTACACAAGAACTGAATTACAAAACAGAACAGGGTGTCAAATGTAGAAAACCAACTAATGCTTGCTTAAGGGAAGGGTGAGTTGGGGTGCTGCATAAAACCAGAGATTGAAATTAGCACAGATACCGTTCCATAAGCCAAATATGTAATAGACAAGAGCTACTCCTTGCTCAACGAAGTGGACTCAACACCCCATATTAAACGCCTAAGAATATACCTGACTAGTAAGAATCTTAAAACCTATGGATTTATATGTCTCCGAAAGAGAATCAAGCGTGTGTACAGCGGCATAAACGCAGCAGTGATAGGACTGGTGAGGTTCGGTGAGCAAATGCAGACCCTTTGAAGTCATATTGCATGGTACCCATTCCATGGGTCTCAACTCTCCATGTTTAAGGGATTCTTCCTTCAGCTAAAACATGCATGTGGAACCCAGAGTATGATCCACCGTGTGATCGGGAAACGTGTTCAAATGTGTCTCAGTTTTCGTCCCCTGGTACTCGGGTGCAACATTCCAGAAACTTTACTAACACTCTCCCCACTTGGAGAGTCGGTGCCTTTAACCTCCTGTTTGGCCCAGTTTGCAATTTCTGTGGAAAATGAACAGGAATAGGGAGAACCAATGAGAGACTAGGTGGAGGTGTCTGGACGGGCAAATTTAACTCTCATTTCCCACCAGGAAGAGGAATTAACCAAAGGCTCAACATGCCATGCCGGAACCAAACTAGGGCCTGAAGCAATACTGTGGTGTTGCGGCCAGCTCACAAGAAAGCGAGTTGAAGAAAGGAGCTCAGGGGCACTGTAATTCACAAACCTGCAGAGTTATAAATGACAGTTATCTTCCAAAAATATATTGAAGTAAGGCTGCCAAGAGGAGTTGAACGTGGGGCAGAATTGCAGGAAACCGATTTCAGGAGGTAGACTGGAATTGCATGTAAAGCATAGGAAAAGAGGCAGAACGTTCACAATGATGCCCTTGGCCAAAAAGGGCATATGTGTTTTTTCCTGAATATATTCAGGAAAAAACGCATACGCCCTTTTTGGCCAACCAAGCAAGCTTGCAAAGGAAATCTGCACTACAATGAAGTCTCAGTGCCCCTTGGTCAAAAGGGTCATCTGAAAAAAGTGTAAAATCCAGAAAGGCAGGACAGGCCATGGAGAACTGGGAGCCTTGTTATGCTGATGGGCGGGATGCAAATTGCCAGCAGCCACTCTGGAGAAGTGTATGGTGTTTCCTGAAACATCCAAAAGACAAAGCAACAGAGCCTAGGGCACTTCCACTTATGGTCCTATAGCTTAGGGAAATTAAAATAAAAAAGACACAGCCACCCCAAAGTTTGGGACGGCTTTGTTTACAAGAACCTCGTTAACGGTACAAGTTCAATATCACAGAAAGCGAAAAATCGATAAAGAAGTTGTGGTACTTACGTACAATGCAATATCACTCAGCAATGAAATCTATGTCATCAGGCCCGTAGCAATATAATGAGTGGATTCAGGTACGATGATTCTAAGTGAAATATAAGTCACACAGAAAAAGAAACATCATAAGATATCACTACTACACGGAATGTAAACTTGGCTACACAAGAACTGAATTACAAAACAGAACAGGGTGTCAAATGTAGAAAACCAACTAATGCTTGCTTAAGGGAAGGGTGAGTTGGGGTGCTGCATAAAACCAGAGATTGAAATTAGCACAGATACCGTTCCATAAGCCAAATATGTAATAGACAAGAGCTACTCCTTGCTCAACGAAGTGGACTCAACACCCCATATTAAACCCCTAAGAATATACCTGACTAGTAAGAATCTACCTGACTAGTCAGAATCTTAAAACCTATGGATTTATATGTCTCCGAAAGAGAATCAAGTGTGTGTACAGTGGCATAAATGCAGCAGTGATAGGATTGGTGAGGTTCGGTGAGCAAATCCAGGCCCTTTGAAGTCATATTGCATGGTACCCATTCCATGGGTCTCAACTCTCCAGGTTTAAGGGATTCTTCCTTCAGCTAAAACATGCATGTGGAACCCAGAGTATGATCCACCGTGTGATCGGGAAACGTGTTCAAATGTGTCTCAGTTTTCGTCCCCTGGTACTCGGGTGCAACATTCCAGACGCTTTATTAACACTCTCCCCACTTGGAGAGTCAGTGCCTTTAACCTCCTGTTTGGCCCAGTTTGCAATTTCTGTGGAAAATGAACAGCAATAGGGAGAACCAATGAGAGACTAGGTGGAGGTTTCCGGGCGGGGAAATTTAACTCTCATTTCCCACCAGGAAGAGGAAATAACCAAAGGCTCAGCGTGACATGCCAGAACCACACTAGGGCCAGAAGCAATCCTGCGGTGTTGCGGCCAGCTCACAAGAAAGCGAGTTGAAGAAAGGAGCTCAGGGGCACTGTAATTCACAAACCCGCAGAGTTATAAATGACAGCTATCTTCCAAAAATATATTGAAGTAAGGCAGCCAAGAGGAGTTGAAAGCGGGGCAGAATTGCAGGAAACCGATTTCAGGAGGTAGACTGAAATTGCATGTAAAGCATAGGAAAAGAGGCAGAACGTCCACAATGATGCACTTGGCCAAAAAGGGCGTATGCGTTCTTTCCTGAATATATTCAGGAATATATTCAGGAAAAAACGCATACGCCATTTTTGGCCAACCAAGGAAGCATGCAAAGGAAATCTGGACTACAATGAAGTCTCACTGCCCCCCGGTCAAAAGGGCCATCTGAAAAAAGTGTAAAATCCAGAAAGGCAGGACAGTCCATGGAGAACTGGGAGCCTTGTTATGCTGATGGGCGGGATGTAAATTGCCAGCAGCCACTCTGGAGAAGTGTATGGTGTTTCCTGAAACATCCAAAAAACAAAGCAACAGAGCCTAGGGCACTTCCACTTATGGTCCTATAGCTTAGGGAAATTAAAATCAAAAAGACACAGCCACCCCAAAGTTTGGGACGGCTCTGTTTACAATAACCTCGTTTACCGTACAAGTTCAATATCACAGAAAGCGAAAAATGGATAAAGAAGTTGTGGTACTTACGTACAATGCAATATCACTCAGCAATGAAATCTATGTCATCAGGCCCGTAGCAGCATAATGAGTGGATTCAGGTACGATGATTCTAAGTGAAATAAGTCACACAGAAAAAGAAACATCATAAGATATCACTACTACACGGAATGTAAACTTGGCTACACAAGAACTGAATTACAAAACAGAACAGGGTATCAAATGTAGAAAACCAACTTATGCTTGCTTAAGGGGAAAGGTGAGTTGGGGTGCTTCATAAAACCAGAGATTGAAATTAGCACAGATACCGTTCCATAAGCCAAATATGTAATAGACAAGAGCTACTCCTTGCTCAACGAAGTGGACTCAACACCCCATATTAAACGCCTAAGAATATACCTGACTAGTAAGAGTCTACCTGACTAGTAAGAATCTTAAAACCTATGGATTTATATGTCTCCGAAAGAGAATCAAGCATGTGTACAGCGGCATAAACGCAGCAGTGATAGGATTGGTGAGGTTCGGTGAGCAAATGCAGACCCTTTGAAGTCATACTGCATGGTACCCATTCCATGGGTCTCAACTCTCCAGGTTTAAGGGATTCTTCCTTCAGCTAAAACATGCATGTGGAACCCAGAGTATGATCCACCGTGTGATCGGGAAATGTGTTCAAATGTGTCTCAGTTTTCATCCCCTGGTACTCGGGTGCAACATTCCAGACGCTTTACTAACACTCTCCCCACTTGGAGAGTCAGTGCCTTTAACCTCCTGTTTGGCCCAGTTTGCAATTTCTGTGGAACATGAACAGGAATAGGGAGAACCAATGAGAGACTAGGTGGAGGTGTCTGGACGGGCAAATTTAACTCTCATTTCTCACCAGGAAGAGGAATTAACCAAAGGCTCAGCGTGCCATGCGGAACCACACTAGGGCCCGAAGCAATCATGCGGTGTTGCGGCCAGCTCACAAGAAAGCGAGTTGAAGAAAGGAGCTCAGGGGCACTGTAATTCAAAAACCTGCAGAGTTATAAATGACAGCTATCTTCCAAAAATATATTGAAGTAAGGCTGCCAAGAGGAGTTGAAAGCGGGTCAGAATTGCAGGAAACCGATTTCATGAGGTAGAGTGGAATTGCATGTAAAGCATAGGAAAAGAGGCAGAACGTCCACAATGATGCACTTGGCCAAAAAGGTCGTATGCGTTTTTTCCGGAATATATTCAGGAAAAAACGCATACGCCCTTTTTGGCCAACCAAGCAAGCTTGCAAAGGAAATCTGCACTACAATGAAGTCTCACTGCACCCTGGTCAAAAGGGCTATCTGAAAAAAGTGTAAAATCCAGAAAGGCAGGACAGGCCATGGAGAACTGGGAGCCTTGTTATGCTGATGGGCGGGATGTAAATTGCCAACACCCACTCTGAAGAAGTGTATGTTGTTTCCTGAAACATCCAAAAAACAAAGCAACAGAGCCTAGGGCACTTCCACTTATGGTCCTATAGCTTAGGGAAATTAAAATCAAAAAGACACAGCCACCCCAAAGTTTGGGCCGGCTCTGTTTACAAGAACCTCGTTTACGGTACAAGTTGAATATCACAGAAAGCGAAAATGGATAAAGAAGTTGTGGTACTTACGTACAATGCAGTATCACACAGCAATGAAATCTATGTCATCAGGGCCGTAGCAGCAAAATGAGTGGATTCAGGTAAGATGATTCTAAGTGAAATAAGTCACACAGAAAAAGAAACATCATAAGGTATCACTAACACACGGAATGTAAACTTGGCTACACAGGAACTGAATTACAAAACAGAACAGGGTCTCAAATGTAGAAAACCAACTTATGCTTGCTTAAGGGGAATGGTGAGTTGGGGTGCTGCATGAAACCAGAGATTGAAATTAGCACAGATACCATTCCATAAGCCAAATATGTAATAGACAGGAGCTACACTTTGCTCAACGAAGTGGACTCAACACCCCATATTAAACGCCTAAGAATATACCTGACTAGTAAGAATCTTAAAACCTATGGATTTATATGTCTCCGAAAGAGAATCAAGCGTGTGTACAGCGGCATAAACGCAGCAGTGATAGGATTGGTGAGGTTCGGTGATCAAATGCTGACCGTTTGAAGTCATATTTCATGGTACCCATTCCATGGGTCTCAACTCTCCAGGTTTAAAGGATTCTTCCTTCAGCTAAAACATGCATGTGGAACCCAGAGTATGATCCACCGTGTGATCAGGAAACGTGTTAAAATGTGTCTCAGTTTTCGTCCCCTGGTACTCGGGTGCAACATTCCAGACGCTTTACTAACACTCTCCCCACTTGGAGAGTCAGTGCCTTTAACCTCCTGTTTGGCCCAGTTTGCAATTTCTGTGGAAAATGAACAGGAATAGGGAGAACCAATGAGAGACTAGGTGGAGGTGTCTGGACGGGCAAATTTAACTCTCATTTCTCACCAGGAAGAGGAATTAACCAAAGGCTCAGCATGCCGTGCTGGAAACAAACTAGGGCCTGAAGCAATCCTGCGGTGTTGCGGCCAGCTCACAAGAAAGCGAGTTGAAGAAAGGAGCTCAGGGGCACTGTAATTCACAAACCTGCAGAGTTATAAATGACAGCTATCTTCCAAAAATATATTGAAGTAAGGCAGCCAAGAGGAGTTGAAAAGGGGGAAGAATTGCAGGAAACCGATTTCAGGAAGTAGACTGGAATTGCATGTAAAGCATAGGAAAAGAGGCAGAATGTCCACAATGATGCACTTGGCCAAAAAGGGCGTATGCGTTTTTTCCTGAATATATTCAGGAAAAAACGCATACGCACTTTTTGGACAACCAAGCAAGCTTGCAAAGGAAATCTGCACTACAATGAAGTCTCACTGCCCC
The DNA here is from genome assembly GCF_964270905.1 of Leucopleurus acutus. NCBI lineage: Eukaryota > Metazoa > Chordata > Mammalia > Artiodactyla > Delphinidae > Leucopleurus > Leucopleurus acutus. The sequence continues at coordinate 498,488 of NW_028139194.1, forward strand.
CTGGTCAAAAGGGCCATCTGAAAAAAGTGTAAAATCCAGAAAGGCAGGACAGGCCATGGAGAACTGGGAGCCTTGTTATGCTGATTGGCGGGATGTAAATTGCCAGCAGCCACACTGGAGAAGTGTATGGTGTTTCCTGAAACATCAAAAAACAAAGCAACAGAGCCTAGGGCACTTCCAGTTATGGTCCTATAGATTAGGGAAATTAAAATCAAAAGACACAGCCACCCCAAAGTTTGGGACGGCTCTGTTTACAAGAACCTCGTTTACGGTACAAGTTCAATATCACAGAAAGCGAAAAATGGATAAAGAAATTGTGGTACTTACGTACAATGCAATATCACTCAGCAATGAAATCTATGTCATCAGGCCCGTAGCAGCATAATGAGTGGATTCAGGTACGATGATTCTAAGTGAAATAAGTCACACAGAAAAAGAAACATCATAAGATATCACTAATACACGGAATGTAAACTTGGCTACACAGGAACTGAATTACAAAACAGAACAGGGTGTCAAATGTAGAAAACCAACTTATGCTTGCTTAAGGGGAACGGTGAGTTGGGGTGCTGCATAAAACCAGAGATTGAAATTAGCACAGATACCATTCCATAAGCCAAATATGTAATAGACAAGAGCTACTCCTTGCTCAACGAAGTGGACTCAACACCCCATATTAAACGCCTAAGAATATACCTGACTAGTAAGAATCTTAAAACCTATGGATTTATATGTCTCCGAAAGGGAATCAAGCGTGTGTACAGCGGCATAAACGCAGCAGTGATAGGACTGGTGAGGTTCGGTGAGCAAATGCAGACCCTTTGAAGTCATATTGCATGGTACCCATTCCATGGGTCTCAACTCTCCATGTTTAAGGGATTCTTCCTTCAGCTAAAACATGCATGTGGAACCCAGAGTATGATCCACCGTGTGATCGGGAAACGTGTTCAAATGTGTCTCAGTTTTCGTCCCCTGGTACTCGGGTGCAACATTCCAGACACTTTACTAACACTCTCCCCACTTGGAGAGTCGGTGCCTTTAACCTCCTGTTTGGCCCAGTTTGCAATTTCTGTGGAAAATGAACAGGAATAGGGAGAACCAATGAGAGACTAGGTGGAGGTGTCTGGACGGGCAAATTTAACTCTCATTTCCCACCAGGAAGAGGAATTAACCAAAGGCTCAACATGCCATGCCGGAACCAAACTAGGGCCTGAAGCAATACTGTGGTGTTGCGGCCAGCTCACAAGAAAGCGAGTTGAAGAAAGGAGCTCAGGGGCACTGTAATTCACAAACCTGCAGAGTTATAAATGACAGTTATCTTCCAAAAATATATTGAAGTAAGGCTGCCAAGAGGAGTTGAACGTGGGGCAGAATTGCAGGAAACCGATTTCAGGAGGTAGACTGGAATTGCATGTAAAGCATAGGAAAAGAGGCAGAACGTTCACAATGATGCCCTTGGCCAAAAAGGGCATATGTGTTTTTTCCTGAATATATTCAGGAAAAAACGCATACGCCCTTTTTGGCCAACCAAGCAAGCTTGCAAAGGAAATCTGCACTACAATGAAGTCTCAGTGCCCCTTGGTCAAAAGGGTCATCTGAAAAAAGTGTAAAATCCAGAAAGGCAGGACAGGCCATGGAGAACTGGGAGCCTTGTTATGCTGATGGGCGGGATGTAAATTGCCAGCAGCCACTCTGGAGAAGTGTATGGTGTTTCCTGAAACATCCAAAAGACAAAGCAACAGAGCCTAGGGCACTTCCACTTATGGTCCTATAGCTTAGGGAAATTAAAATAAAAAAGACACAGCCACCCCAAAGTTTGGGACGGCTTTGTTTACAAGAACCTCGTTAACGGTACAAGTTCAATATCACAGAAAGCGAAAAATGGATAAAGAAGTTGTGGTACTTACGTACAATGCAATATCACTCAGCAATGAAATCTATGTCATCAGGCCCGTAGCAATATAATGAGTGGATTCAGGTACGATGATTCTAAGTGAAATATAAGTCACACAGAAAAAGAAACATCATAAGATATCACTACTACACGGAATGTAAACTTGGCTACACAAGAACTGAATTACAAAACAAAACAGGGTGTCAAATGTAGAAAACCAATTAATGCTTGCTTAAGGGAAGGGTGAGTTGGGGTGCTGCATAAAACCAGAGATTGAAATTAGCACAGATACCGTTCCATAAGCCAAATATGTAATAGACAAGAGCTACTCCTTGCTCAACGAAGTGGACTCAACACCCCATATTAAACCCCTAAGAATATACCTGACTACTAAGAATCTACCTGACTAGTCAGAATCTTAAAACCTATGGATTTATATATCTCCGAAAGAGAATCAAGTGTGTGTACAGTGGCATAAATGCAGCAGTGATAGGATTGGTGAGGTTCGGTGAGCAAATCCAGGCCCTTTGAAGTCATATTGCATGGTACCCATTCCATGGGTCTCAACTCTCCAGGTTTAAGGGATTCTTCCTTCAGCTAAAACATGCATGTGGAACCCAGAGTATGATCCACCATGTGATCGGGAAACGTGTTCAAATGTGTCTCAGTTTTCGTCCCCTGGTACTCGGCTGCAACATTCCAGACGCTTTACTAACACTCTCCCCACTTGGAGAGTCAGTGCCTTTAACCTCCTGTTTGGCCCAGTTTGCAATTTCTGTGGAAAATGAACAGGAATAGGGAGAACCAATGACAGACTAGGTGGAGGTGTCCGGACGGGGAAATTTAACTCTCATTTCCCACCAGGAAGAGGAAATAACCAAAGGCTCAGCGTGCCATGCCAGAACCACACTAGGGCCAGAAGCAATCCTGCGGTGTTGCGGCCAGCTCACAAGAAAGCGAGTTAAAGAAAGGAGCTCAGGGGCACTGTAATTCACAAACCCGCAGAGTTATAAATGACAGCTATCTTCCAAAAATATATTGAAGTAAGGCAGCCAAGAGGAGTTGAAAGCGGGGCAGAATTACCGGAAACCGATTTCAGGAGGTAGACTGGAATTGCATGTAAAGCATAGGAAAAGAGGCAGAACGTCCACAATGATGCACTTGGCCAAAAAGGGCGTATGCGTTTTTTCCTGAATATATTCAGGAAAAAACGCATACGCCCTTTTTGGCCAACCAAGCAAGCTTGCAAATGAAATCTGCACTACAATGAAGTCTCACTGCCCCCCGGTCAAAAGGGCCATCCGAAAAAAGTGTAAAATCCAGAAAGGCAGGACAGGCCAAGGAGAACTAGGAGCCTTCTTATGCTGATGGACGGGATGTAAATTGCCAGCAGCCACTCTGGAGAAGTGTATGGTGTTTCCTGAAACATCCAAAAAATAAAGCAACAGAGTCTAGGGCACTTCCACTTATGGTCCTATAGCTTAGGGAAATTAAAATCAAAAAGACACAGCCACCCCAAAGTTTGGGACGGCTCTGTTTACAAGAACCTCGTTTACAGTACAAGTTCAATATCACAGAAAGCGAAAAATGGATAAAGAAGTTGTGGTACTTACGTACAATGCAATATCACTCAGCAATGAAATCTATGTCATCAGGCCCGTAGCAGCATAATGAGTGGATTCAGGTACGATGATTCTAGGTGAAATAAGTCACACAGAAAAAGAAACATCATAAGATATCACTACTACACGGAATGTAAACTTGGCTACACAAGAACTGAATTACAAAACAGAAAAGGGTTTCAAATGTAGAAAACCAACTTATGCTTGCTTAAGGGGAAAGGTGAGTTGGGGTGCTGCATAAAACCAGAGATTGAAAGTAGCACAGATACCGTTCCATAAGTCAAATATGTAATAGACAAGAGCTACTCCTTGCTCAACGAAGTGGACTCAACACCCCATATTAAACGCCTAAGAATATACCTGACTAGTAAGAGTCTACCTGACTAGTAAGAATCTTAAAACCTATGGATTTATATGTCTCCGAAAGAGAATCAAGCAGGTGTACAGCGGCATAAACGCAGCAGTGATAGGATTGGTGAGGTTCGGTGAGCAAATGCAGACCCTTTGAAGTCATATTGCATGGTACCCATTCCATGGGTCTCAACTCTCCATGTTTAAGGGATTCTTCCTTCAGCTAAAACATGCATGTGGAACCCAGAGTATGATCCACCGTGTGATCGGGAAACGTGTTCAAATGTGTCTCAGTTTCGTCCCCTGGTACTCGGGTGCAACATTCCAGACGCTTTACTAACACTCTCCCCACTTGGAGAGTCAGTGCCTTTAACCTCCTGTTTGGCCCAGTTTGCAATTTCTGTGGAAAATGAACAGGAATAGGGAGAACCAATGAGAGACTAGGTGGAGGTGTCTGAACGGGCAAATTTAACTCTCATTTCCCACCAGGAAGAGGAATTAACCAAAGGCTCAGCATGCGAAGCCGGAACCAAACTAGGGCCTGAAGCAATCCTGCGGTGTTGCGGCCAGCTCACAAGAAAGCGAGTTGAAGAAAGGAGCTCAGGGGCACTGTAATTCACAAACCTGCAGAGTTATAAATGACAGCTATCTTCCAAAAATATATTGAAGTAAGGCAGCCAAGAGGAGTTGAAAGCGGGGTAGAATTGCAGGAAACCGATTTCAGGAGGTAGACTGGAATTGCATGTAAAGCAAAGGAAAAGAGGCAGAACGTCCACAATGATGCACTTGGCCAAAAAGGGCGTATGCGTTTTTTCCTGAATATATTCAGGAAAAAACGCATACGCCCTTTTTGGCCAACCAAGCAAGCTTGCAAAGGAAATCTGCACTACAATGAAGTCTCACTGCCCCCCGGTCAAAAGGGCCATCTGAAAAAAGTGTAAAATCCAGAAAGCCAGGACAGGCCATGGAGAACTGGGAGCCTTGTTATGCTGATGGGCGGGATGTAAATTGCCAGCAGCCACTCTGGAGAAGTGTATGGTGTTTCCTGAAACATCCAAAAAACAAAGCAACAGAGCCTAGGGCACTTCTACTTATGGTCCTATAGATTAGGGAAATTAAAATCAAAAAGACACAGCCACCCCAAAGTTTGGGACGGCTCTGTTTACAAGAACCTCGTTTACGGTACAAGTTCAATATCACAGAAAGCGAAAAATGGATAAAGAAGTTGTGGTACTTACGTACAATGCAATATCACTCAGCAATGAAATCTATGTCATCAGGCCCATAGCAGCATAATGAGTGGATTCAGGTACGATGATTCTAAGTGAAATAAGTCACACAGAAAAAGAAACATCATAAGATATCACTAATACACGGAATGTAAACTTGGCTACACAGGAACTGAATTACAAAACAGAACAGGGTGTCAAATGTAGAAAACCAACTTATGCTTGCTTAAGGGGAAAGGTGAGTTGGGGTGCTGCATAAAACCAGAGATTGAAATTAGCACAGATACCGTTCCATAAGCCAAATATGTAATAGACAAGAGCTACTCCTTGCTCAACGAAGTGGACTCAACACCCCATATTAAACGCCTAAGAATATACCTGACTAGTAAGAATCTTAAAACCTATGGATTTATATGTCTCCGAAAGAGAATCAAGCGTGTGTACAGCGGCATAAATGCAGCAGTGATAGGATTGGTGAGGTTTGGTGAGCAAATGCAGACCCTTTGAAGTCATACTGCATGGTACCCATTCCATGGGTCTCAACTCTCCATGTTTAAGGGATTCTTCCTTCAGCTAAAACATGCATGTGGAACCCAGAGTATGATCCACCGTGTGATCGGAAAACGTGTTCAAATGTGTCTCAGTTTTCGTCCCCTGGTACTCGGGTGCAACATTCCAGACGCTTTACTAACACTCTCCCCACTTGGAGAGTCAGTGCCTTTAACCTCCTGTTTGGCCCAGTTTGCAATTTCTGTGGAAAATGAACAGGAATAGGGAGAACCAATGAGAGACTAGGTGGAGGTGTCTGGACGGGCAAATTTAACTCTCATTTCTCACCAGGAAGAGGAATTAACCAAAGGCTCAGCATGCCGTGCTGGAAACAAACTAGGGCCTGAAGCAATCCTGCGGTGTTGCGGCCAGCTCACAAGAAATCGAGTTGAAGAAAGGAGCTCAGGGGCACTGTAATTCACAAACCTGCAGAGTTATAAATGACAGCTATCTTCCAAAAATATATTGAAGTAAGGCAGCCAAGAGGAGTTGAAAGCGGGGCAGAATTGCAGGAAACCGATTTCAGGAAGTAGACTGGAATTGCATGTAAAGCATAGGAAAAGAGGCAGAATGTCCACAATGATGCACTTGGCCAAAAAGGGCGTATGCGTTTTTTCCTGAATATATTCAGGAAAAAACGCATACGCACTTTTTGGACAACCAAGCAAGCTTGCAAAGGAAATCTGCACTACAATGAAGTCTCACTGCCCCCTGGTCAAAAGGGCCATCTGAAAAAAGTGTAAAATCCAGAAAGGCAGGACAGGCCATGGAGAACTGGGAGCCTTGTTATGCTGATGGGCGGGATGTAAATTGCCAGCAGCCACTCTGGAGAAGTGTATGGTGTTTCCTGAAACATCGAAACAACAAAGCAACAGAGCCTAGGGCACTTCCACTTATGGTCCTATAGATTAGGGAAATTAAAATCAAAAAGACACAGCCACCCCAAAGTTTGGGACGGCTCTGTTTACAAGAACCTCGTTTACGGTACAAGTTCAATATCACAGAAAGCGAAAAATGGATAAAGAAATTGTGGTACTTACGTACAATGCAATATCACTCAGCAATGAAATCTATGTCATCAGGCCCGTAGAAGCATAATGAGTGGATTCAGGTACGATGATTCTAAGTGAAATAAGTCACACAGAAAAAGAAACATCATAAGATATCACTAATACACGGAATGTAAACTTGGCTACACAGGAACTGAATTACAAAACAGAACAGGGTGTCAAATGTAGAAAACCAACTTATGCTTGCTTAAGGGGAAAGGTGAGTTGGGGTGCTGCATAAAACCAGAGATTGAAATTAGCACAGATACCGTTCCATAAGCCAAATATGTAATAGACAAGAGCTACTCCTTGCTCAACGAAGTGGACTCAACACCCCATATTAAACGCCTAAGAATATACCTGACTAGTAAGAATCTTAAAACCTATGGATTTATATGTCTCCGAAAGGGAATCAAGCGTGTGTACAGCGGCATAAACGCAGCAGTGATAGGACTGGTGAGGTTCGGTGAGCAAATGCAGACCCTTTGAAGTCATATTGCATGGTACCCATTCCATGGGTCTCAACTCTCCATGTTTAAGGGATTCTTCCTTCAGCTAAAACATGCATGTGGAACCCAGAGTATGATCCACCGTGTGATCGGGAAACGTGTTCAAATGTGTCTCAGTTTTCGTCCCCTGGTACTCGGGTGCAACATTCCAGACACTTTACTAACACTCTCCCCACTTGGAGAGTCGGTGCCTTTAACCTCCTGTTTGGCCCAGTTTGCAATTTCTGTGGAAAATGAACAGGAATAGGGAGAACCAATGAGAGACTAGGTGGAGGTGTCTGGACGGGCAAATTTAGCTCTCATTTCCCACCAGGAAGAGGAATTAACCAAAGGCTCAACATGCCATGCCGGAACCAAACTAGGGCCTGAAGCAATACTGTGGTGTTGCGGCCAGCTCACAAGAAAGCGAGTTGAAGAAAGGAGCTCAGGGGCACTGTAATTCACAAACCTGCAGAGTTATAAATGACAGTTATCTTCCAAAAATATATTGAAGTAAGGCTGCCAAGAGGAGTTGAACGTGGGGCAGAATTGCAGGAAACCGATTTCAGGAGGTAGACTGGAATTGCATGTAAAGCATAGGAAAAGAGGCAGAACGTTCACAATGATGCCCTTGGCCAAAAAGGGCATATGTGTTTTTTCCTGAATATATTCAGGAAAAAACGCATACGCCCTTTTTGGCCAACCAAGCAAGCTTGCAAAGGAAATCTGCACTACAATGAAGTCTCACTGCCCCTTGGTCAAAAGGGTCATCTGAAAAAAGTGTAAAATCCAGAAAGGCAGGACAGGCCATGGAGAACTGGGAGCCTTGTTATGCTGATGGGCGGGATGTAAATTGCCAGCAGCCACTCTGGAGAAGTGTATGGTGTTTCCTGAAACATCCAAAAGACAAAGCAACAGAGCCTAGGGCACTTCCACTTATGGTCCTATAGCTTAGGGAAATTAAAATAAAAAAGACACAGCCACCCCAAAGTTTGGGACGGCTTTGTTTACAAGAACCTCGTTAACGGTACAAGTTCAATATCACAGAAAGCGAAAAATGGATAAAGAAGTTGTGGTACTTACGTACAATGCAATATCACTCAGCAATGAAATCTATGTCATCAGGCCCGTAGCAATATAATGAGTGGATTCAGGTACGATGATTCTAAGTGAAATATAAGTCACACAGAAAAAGAAACATCATAAGATATCACTACTACACGGAATGTAAACTTGGCTACACAAGAACTGAATTACAAAACAGAACAGGGTGTCAAATGTAGAAAACCAACTAATGCTTGCTTAAGGGAAGGGTGAGTTGGGGTGCTGCATAAAACCAGAGATTGAAATTAGCACAGATACCGTTCCATAAGCCAAATATGTAATAGACAAGAGCTACTCCTTGCTCAACGAAGTGGACTCAACACCCCATATTAAACCCCTAAGAATATACCTGACTAGTAAGAATCTACCTGACTAGTCAGAATCTTAAAACCTATGGATTTATATGTCTCCGAAAGAGAATCAAGTGTGTGTACAGTGGCATAAATGCAGCAGTGATAGGATTGGTGAGGTTCGGTGAGCAAATCCAGGCCCTTTGAAGTCATATTGCATGGTACCCATTCCATGGGTCTCAACTCTCCAGGTTTAAGGGATTCTTCCTTCAGCTAAAACATGCATGTGGAACCCAGAGTATGATCCACCGTGTGATCGGGAAACGTGTTCAAATGTGTCTCAGTTTTCGTCCCCTGGTACTCGGGTGCAACATTCCAGACGCTTTATTAACACTCTCCCCACTTGGAGAGTCAGTGCCTTTAACCTCCTGTTTGGCCCAGTTTGCAATTTCTGTGGAAAATGAACAGGAATAGGGAGAACCAATGAGAGACTAGGTGGAGGTGTCCGGACGTGGAAATTTAACTCTCATTTCCCACCAGGAAGAGGAAATAACCAAAGGCTCAGCGTGCCATGCCAGAACCACACTAGGGCCAGAAGCAATCCTGCGGTGTTGCGGCCAGCTCACAAGAAAGCGAGTTAAAGAAAGGAGCTCAGGGGCACTGTAATTCACAAACCCGCAGAGTTATAAATGACAGCTATCTTCCAAAAATATATTGAAGTAAGGCAGCCAAGAGGAGTTGAAAGCCTGGCAGAATTACCGGAAACCGATTTCAGGAGGTAGACTGGAATTGCATGTAAAGCATAGGAAAAGAGGCAGAACGTCCACAATGATGCACTTGGCCAAAAAGGGCATATGCGTTCTTTCCTGAATATATTCAGGAATATATTCAGGAAAAAACGCATACGCCCTTTTTGGCCAACCAAGCAAGCTTGCAAAGGAAATCTGCACTACAATGAAGTCTCACTGCCCCCCGGTCAAAAGGGCCATCCGAAAAAAGTGTAAAATCCAGAAAGGCAGGACAGGCCAAGGAGAACTAGGAGCCTTCTTATGCTGATGGACGGGATGTAAATTGCCAGCAGCCACTCTGGAGAAGTGTATGGTGTTTCCTGAAACATCCAAAAAATAAAGCAACAGAGTCTAGGGCACTTCCACTTATGGTCCTATAGCTTAGGGAAATTAAAATCAAAAAGACACAGCCACCCCAAAGTTTGGGACGGCTCTGTTTACAAGAACCTCGTTTACAGTACAAGTTCAATATCACAGAAAGCGAAAAATGGATAAAGAAGTTGTGGTACTTACGTACAATGCAATATCACTCAGCAATGAAATCTATGTCATCAGGCCCGTAGCAGCATAATGAGTGGATTCAGGTACGATGATTCTAGGTGAAATAAGTCACACAGAAAAAGAAACATCATAAGATATCACTACTACACGGAATGTAAACTTGGCTACACAAGAACTGAATTACAAAACAGAAAAGGGTTTCAAATGTAGAAAACCAACTTATGCTTGCTTAAGGGGAAAGGTGAGTTGGGGTGCTGCATAAAACCAGAGATTGAAAGTAGCACAGATACCGTTCCATAAGTCAAATATGTAATAGACAAGAGCTACTCCTTGCTCAACGAAGTGGACTCAACACCCCATATTAAACGCCTAAGAATATACCTGACTAGTAAGAATCTTAAAACCTATGGATTTATATGTCTCCGTAAGAGAATCAAGCGTGTGTACAGCGGCATAAATGCAGCAGTGATAGGATTGGTGAGGTTTGGTGAGCAAATGCAGACCCTTTGAAGTCATACTGCATGGTACCCATTCCATGGGTCTCAACTCTCCATGTTTAAGGGATTCTTCCTTCAGCTAAAACATGCATGTGGAACCCAGAGTATGATCCACCGTGTGATCGGAAAACGTGTTCAAATGTGTCTCAGTTTTCGTCCCCTGGTACTCGGGTGCAACATTCCAGACGCTTTACTAACACTCTCCCCACTTGGAGAGTCAGTGCCTTTAACCTCCTGTTTGGCCCAGTTTGCAATTTCTGTGGAAAATGAACAGGAATAGGGAGAACCAATGAGAGACTAGGTGGAGGTGTCTGGACGGGCAAATTTAACTCTCATTTCTCACCAGGAAGAGGAATTAACCAAAGGCTCAGCATGCCGTGCTGGAAACAAACTAGGGCCTGAAGCAATCCTGCGGTGTTGCGGCCAGCTCACAAGAAAGCGAGTTGAAGAAAGGAGCTCAGGGGCACTGTCATTCACAAACCTGCAGAGTTATAAATGACAGCTATCTTCCAAAAATATATTGCAGTAAGGCAGCCAAGAGGAGTTGAAAAGGGAGCAGAATTGCAGGAAACCGATTTCAGGAAGTAGACTGGAATTGCATGTAAAGCATAGGAAAAGAGGCAGAATGTCCACAATGATGCACTTGGCCAAAAAGGGCGTATGCGTTTTTTCCTGAATATATTCAGGAAAAAACGCGTACGCCCTTTTTGGACAACCAAGCAAGCTTGCAAAGGAAATCTGCACTACAATGAAGTCTCACTGCCCCCCGGTCAAAAGGGCCATCTGAAAAAAGTGTAAAATCCAGAAAGGCAGGACAGGCCATGGAGAACTGGGAGCCTTGTTATGCTGATGGGCGGGATGTAAATTGCCAGCAGCCACTCTGGAGAACTGTATGGTGTTTCCTGAAACATCGAAAAAACAAAGCAACAGAGCCTAGGGCACTTCCACTTATGGTCCTATAGATTAGGGAAATTAAAATCAAAAGACACAGCCACCCCAAAGTTTGGGACGGCTCTGTTTACAAGAACCTCGTTTACGGTACAAGTTCAATATCACAGAAAGCGAAAAATGGATAAAGAAATTGTGGTACTTACGTACAATGCAATATCACTCAGCAATGAAATCTATGTCATCAGGCCCGTAGCAGCATAATGAGTGGATTCAGGTACGATGATTCTAAGTGAAATAAGTCACACAGAAAAAGAAACATCATAAGATATCACTAATACACGGAATGTAAACTTGGCTACACAGGAACTGAATTACAAAACAGAACAGGGTGTCAAATGTAGAAAACCAACTTATGCTTGCTTAAGGGGAAAGGTGAGTTGGGGTGCTGCATAAAACCAGAGATTGAAATTAGCACAGATACCGTTCCATAAGCCAAATATGTAATAGACAAGAGCTACTCCTTGCTCAACGAAGTGGACTCAACACCCCATATTAAACGCCTAAGAATATACCTGACTAGTAAGAATCTTAAAACCTATGGATTTATATGTCTCCGAAAGAGAATCAAGCGTGTGTACAGCGGCATAAACGCAGCAGTGATAGGACTGGTGAGGTTCGGTGAGCAAATGCAGACCCTTTGAAGTCATATTGCATGGTACCCATTCCATGGGTCTCAACTCTCCATGTTTAAGGGATTCTTCCTTCAGCTAAAACATGCATGTGGAACCCAGAGTATGATCCACCGTGTGATCGGAAAACGTGTTCAAATGTGTCTCAGTTTTCGTCCCCTGGTACTCGGGTGCAACATTTCAGACGCTTTACTAACACTCTCCCCACTTGGAGAGTCAGTGCCTTTAACCTCCTGTTTGGCCCAGTTTGCAATTTCTGTGGAAAATGAACAGGAATAGGGAGAACCAATGAGAGACTAGGTGGAGGTGTCTGGACGGGCAAATTTAACTCTCATTTCTCACCAGGAAGAGGAATTAACCAAAGGCTCAGCATGCCGTGCTGGAAACAAACTAGGGCCTGAAGCAATCCTGCGGTGTTGCGGCCAGCTCACAAGAAAGCGAGTTGAAGAAAGGAGCTCAGGGGCACTGTAATTCACAAACCTGCAGAGTTATAAATGACAGCTATCTTCCAAAAATATATTGAAGTAAGGCAGCCAAGAGGAGTTGAAAGCGGGGCAGAATTGCAGGAAACCGATTTCAGGAAGTAGACTGGAATTGCATGTAAAGCATAGGAAAAGAGGCAGAATGTCCACAATGATGCACTTGGCCAAAAAGGGCGTATGCGTTTTTTCCTGAATATATTCAGGAAAAAACGCATACGCACTTTTTGGACAACCAAGCAAGCTTGCAAAGGAAATCTGCACTACAATGAAGTCTCACTGCCCCCTGGTCAAAAGGGCCATCTGAAAAAAGTGTAAAATCCAGAAAGGCAGGACAGGCCATGGAGAACTGGGAGCCTTGTTATGCTGATGGGCGGGATGTAAATTGCCAGCAGCCACTCTGGAGAAGTGTATGGTGTTTCCTGAAACATCGAAAAAACAAAGCAACAGAGCCTAGGGCACTTCCACTTATGGTCCTATAGATTAGGGAAATTAAAATCAAAAAGACACAGCCACCCCAAAGTTTGGGACGGCTCTGTTTACAAGAACCTCGTTTACGGTACAAGTTCAATATCACAGAAAGCGAAAAATGGATAAAGAAATTGTGGTACTTACGTACAATGCAATATCACTCAGCAATGAAATCTATGTCATCAGGCCCGTAGCAGCATAATGAGTGGATTCAGGTACGATGATTCTAAGTGAAATAAGTCACACAGAAAAAGAAACATCATAAGATATCACTAATACACGGAATGTAAACTTGGCTACACAGGAACTGAATTACAAAACAGAACAGGGTGTCAAATGTAGAAAACCAACTTATGCTTGCTTAAGGGGAAAGGTGAGTTGGGGTGCTGCATAAAACCAGAGATTGAAATTAGCACAGATACCGTTCCATAAGCCAAATATGTAATAGACAAGAGCTACTCCTTGCTCAACGAAGTGGACTCAACACCCCATATTAAACGCCTAAGAATATACCTGACTAGTAAGAATCTTAAAACCTATGGATTTATATGTCTCCGAAAGGGAATCAAGCGTGTGTACAGCGGCATAAACGCAGCAGTGATAGGACTGGTGAGGTTCGGTGAGCAAATGCAGACCCTTTGAAGTCATATTGCATGGTACCCATTCCATGGGTCTCAACTCTCCATGTTTAAGGGATTCTTCCTTCAGCTAAAACATGCATGTGGAACCCAGAGTATGATCCACCGTGTGATCGGGAAACGTGTTCAAATGTGTCTCAGTTTTCGTCCCCTGGTACTCGGGTGCAACATTCCAGACACTTTACTAACACTCTCCCCACTTGGAGAGTCGGTGCCTTTAACCTCCTGTTTGGCCCAGTTTGCAATTTCTGTGGAAAATGAACAGGAATAGGGAGAACCAATGAGAGACTAGGTGGAGGTGTCTGGACGGGCAAATTTAACTCTCATTTCCCACCAGGAAGAGGAATTAACCAAAGGCTCAACATGCCATGCCGGAACCAAACTAGGGCCTGAAGCAATACTGTGGTGTTGCGGCCAGCTCACAAGAAAGCGAGTTGAAGAAAGGAGCTCAGGGGCACTGTAATTCACAAACCTGCAGAGTTATAAATGACAGTTATCTTCCAAAAATATATTGAAGTAAGGCTGCCAAGAGGAGTTGAACGTGGGGCAGAATTGCAGGAAACCGATTTCAGGAGGTAGACTGGAATTGCATGTAAAGCATAGGAAAAGAGGCAGAACGTTCACAATGATGCCCTTGGCCAAAAAGGGCATATGTGTTTTTTCCTGAATATATTCAGGAAAAAACGCATACGCCCTTTTTGGCCAACCAAGCAAGCTTGCAAAGGAAATCTGCACTACAATGAAGTCTCAGTGCCCCTTGGTCAAAAGGGTCATCTGAAAAAAGTGTAAAATCCAGAAAGGCAGGACAGGCCATGGAGAACTGGGAGCCTTGTTATGCTGATGGGCGGGATGTAAATTGCCAGCAGCCACTCTGGAGAAGTGTATGGTGTTTCCTGAAACATCCAAAAGACAAAGCAACAGAGCCTAGGGCACTTCCACTTATGGTCCTATAGCTTAGGGAAATTAAAATAAAAAAGACACAGCCACCCCAAAGTTTGGGACGGCTTTGTTTACAAGAACCTCGTTAACGGTACAAGTTCAATATCACAGAAAGCGAAAAATGGATAAAGAAGTTGTGGTACTTACGTACAATGCAATATCACTCAGCAATGAAATCTATGTCATCAGGCCCGTAGCAATATAATGAGTGGATTCAGGTACGATGATTCTAAGTGAAATATAAGTCACACAGAAAAAGAAACATCATAAGATATCACTACTACACGGAATGTAAACTTGGCTACACAAGAACTGAATTACAAAACAGAACAGGGTGTCAAATGTAGAAAACCAACTAATGCTTGCTTAAGGGAAGGGTGAGTTGGGGTGCTGCATAAAACCAGAGATTGAAATTAGCACAGATACCGTTCCATAAGCCAAATATGTAATAGACAAGAGCTACTCCTTGCTCAACGAAGTGGACTCAACACCCCATATTAAACCCCTAAGAATATACCTGACTAGTAAGAATCTACCTGACTAGTCAGAATCTTAAAACCTATGGATTTATATGTCTCCGAAAGAGATTCAAGTGTGTGTACAGTGGCATAAATGCAGCAGTGATAGGATTGGTGAGGTTCGGTGAGCAAATCCAGGCCCTTTGAAGTCATATTGCATGGTACCCATTCCATGGGTCTCAACTCTCCAGGTTTAAGGGATTCTTCCTTCAGCTAAAACATGCATGTGGAACCCAGAGTATGATCCACCGTGTGATCGGGAAACGTGTTCAAATGTGTCTCAGTTTTCGTCCCCTGGTACTCGGGTGCAACATTCCAGACGCTTTATTAACACTCTCCCCACTTGGAGAGTCAGTGCCTTTAACCTCCTGTTTGGCCCAGTTTGCAATTTCTGTGGAAAATGAACAGGAATAGGGAGAACCAATGAGAGACTAGGTGGAGGTGTCCGGACGGGGAAATTTAACTCTCATTTCCCACCAGGAAGAGGAAATAACCAAAGGCTCAGCGTGCCATGCCAGAACCACACTAGGGCCAGAAGCAATCCTGCGGTGTTGCGGCCAGCTCACAAGAAAGCGAGTTAAAGAAAGGAGCTCAGGGGCACTGTAATTCACAAACCCGCAGAGTTATAAATGACAGCTATCTTCCAAAAATATATTGAAGTAAGGCAGCCAAGAGGAGTTGAAAGCCTGGCAGAATTACCGGAAACCGATTTCAGGAGGTAGACTGGAATTGCATGTAAAGCATAGGAAAAGAGGCAGAACGTCCACAATGATGCACTTGGCCAAAAAGGGCGTATGCGTTCTTTCCTGAATATATTCAGGAATATATTCAGGAAAAAACGCATACGCCCTTTTTGGCCAACCAAGGAAGCATGCAAAGGAAATCTGCACTACAATGAAGTCTCACTGCCCCCCGGTCAAAAGGGCCATCTGAAAAAAGTGTAAAATCCAGAAAGGCAGGACAGTCCATGGAGAACTGGGAGCCTTGTTATGCTGATGGGCGGGATGTAAATTGCCAGCAGCCACTCTGGAGAAGTGTATGGTGTTTCCTGAAACATCCAAAAAACAAAGCAACAGAGCCTAGGGCACTTCCACTTATGGTCCTATAGCTTAGGGAAATTAAAATCAAAAAGACACAGCCACCCCAAAGTTTGGGACGGCTCTGTTTACAATAACCTCGTTTACCGTACAAGTTCAATATCACAGAAAGCGAAAAATGGATAAAGAAGTTGTGGTACTTACGTACAATGCAATATCACTCAGCAATGAAATCTATGTCATCAGGCCCGTAGCAGCATAATGAGTGGATTCAGGTACGATGATTCTAAGTGAAATAAGTCACACAGAAAAAGAAACATCATAAGATATCACTACTACACGGAATGTAAACTTGGCTACACAAGAACTGAATTACAAAACAGAACAGGGTATCAAATGTAGAAAACCAACTTATGCTTGCTTAAGGGGAAAGGTGAGTTGGGGTGCTTCATAAAACCAGAGATTGAAATTAGCACAGATACCGTTCCATAAGCCAAATATGTAATAGACAAGAGCTACTCCTTGCTCAACGAAGTGGACTCAACACCCCATATTAAACGCCTAAGAATATACCTGACTAGTAAGAATCTTAAAACCTATGGATTTATATGTCTCCGAAAGAGAATCAAGCGTGTGTACAGCGGCATAAACACAGCAGTGATAGGACGGGTGAGGTTCGGTGAGCAAATGCAGACCCTTTGAAGTCATATTGCATGGTACCCATTCCATGGGTCTCAACTCTCCATGTTTAAGGGATTCTTCCTTCAGCTAAAACATGCATGTGGAACCCAGAGTATGATCCACCATGTGATCGGGAAACGTGTTCAAATGTCTCTCAGTTTTCATCCCCTGGTACTCGGGTGCAACATTCTAGACGCTTTACTAACACTCTCCCCACTTGGAGAGTCAGTGCCTTTAACCTCCTGTTTGGCCCAGTTTGCAATTTCTGTGGAAAATGAACAGGAATAGGGAGAACCAATGAGAGACTAGGTGGAGGTGTTCGGACGGGCAAATTTAACTCTCATTTCCCACCAGGAAGAGGAATTAACCAAAGGCTCAGCGTGCCATGCCGGAACCACACTAGGGCCAGAAAGAATCCTGCAGTGTTGCGGCAGCTCATAAGAAAGCGAGTTGAAGAAAGGAGCTCAGGGGCACTGTAATTCACAAACCTGCAGAGTTATAAATGACAGCTATCTTCCAAAAATATATTGAAGTAAGGCTGCCAAGAGGAGTTGAAAGCGGGGCAGAATTGCAGGAAACCGATTTCAGGAGGTAGACTGGAATTGTATGTAAAGCATAGGAAAAGAGGCAGAACGTCCACAATGATGCACTTGGCCAAAAAGGGCGTATGCGTTTTTTCCTGAATATATTTGGGAAAAAACGCATACGCCCTTTTTGGCCAACCAAGCAAGCTTGCAAAGGAAATCTGCACTACAATGAAGTCTCACTGCCCCCCGGTCAAAAGGGCCATCCGAAAAAAGTGTAAAATCCAGAAAGGCAGGACAGGCCAAGGAGAACTAGGAGCCTTCTTATGCTGATGGACGGGATGTAAATTGCCAGCAGCCACTCTGGAGAAGTGTACGGTGTTTCCTGAAACATCCAAAAAATAAAGCAACAGAGTCTAGGGCACTTACACTTATGGTCCTATAGCTTAGGGAAATTAAAATCAAAAAGACACAGCCACCCCAATGTTTGGGACGGCTGTGTTTACAAGAACCTCGTTTACAGTACAAGTTCAATATCACAGAAAGCGAAAAATGGATAAAGAAGTTGTGGTACTTACGTACAATGCAATATCACTCAGCAATGAAATCTATGTCATCAGGCCCGTAGCAGCATAATGACTGGATTCAGGTACGATGATTCTAAGTGAAATAAGTCACACAGAAAAAGAAACATCATAAGATATCACTACTACACGGAATGTAAACTTGGCTACACAAGTACTGAATTACAAAACAGAACAGGGTGTCAAATGTAGAAAACCAACTTATGCTTGCTTAAGGGGAAAGGTGAGTTGGGGTGCTGCATAAAACCAGAGATTGAAAGTAGCACAGATACCGTTCCATAAGCCAAATATGTAATAGACAAGAGCTACTCCTTGCTCAACGAAGTGGACTCAACACCCCATATTAAACGCCTAAGAATATACCTGACTAGTAAGAGTCTACCTGACTAGTAAGAATCTTAAAACCTATGGATTTATATGTCTCCGAAAGAGAATCAAGCATGTGTACAGCGGCATAAACGCAGCAGTGATAGGATTGGTGAGGTTCGGTGAGCAAATGCAGACCCTTTGAAGTCATACTGCATGGTACCCATTCCATGGGTCTCAACTCTCCAGGTTTAAGGGATTCTTCCTTCAGCTAAAACATGCATGTGGAACCCAGAGTATGATCCACCGTGTGATCGGGAAACGTGTTCAAATGTGTCTCAGTTTTCATCCCCTGGTACTCGGGTGCAACATTCCAGACGCTTTACTAACACTCTCCCCACTTGGAGAGTCAGTGCCTTTAACCTCCTGTTTGGCCCAGTTTGCAATTTCTGTGGAACATGAACAGGAATAGGGAGAACCAATGAGAGACTAGGTGGAGGTGTCTGGACGGGCAAATTTAACTCTCATTTCCCACCAGGAAGAGGAATTAACCAAAGGCTCAGCGTGCCATGCGGAACCACACTAGGGCCCGAAGCAATCATGCGGTGTTGCGGCCAGCTCACAAGAAAGCGAGTTGAAGAAAGGAGCTCAGGGGCACTGTAATTCACAAACCTGCAGTTATAAATGACAGCTATCGTCCAAAATATATTGAAGGAAGGCTTCCAAGAGGACTTGAAAGCGGGGCAGAATTGCAGGAAACCGATTTCAGGAGGTAGACTGGAATTGCATGTAAAGCATAGGAAAAGAGGCAGAACGTCCACAATGATGCACTTGGCCAAAAAGGGCGTATGCGTTTTTTCCTGAATATATACAGGAAAAAACGCATACGCCCTTTTTGGCCAACCAAGCAAGCTTACAAAGGAAATCTGCACTACAATGAAGGATCACTGCCCCCCGGTCAAAAGGGCTATCTGAAAAAAGTGTAAAATCCAGAAAGGCAGGACAGGCCATGGAGAACTGGGAGCCTTGTTATGCTGATGGGCGGCATGTAAATTGCCAGCAGCCACTCTGGAGTAGTGTATGGTGTTTCCAGAAACATCCAAAAAACAAAGCAACAGAGCCTAGGGCATTTCCACATATGGTCCTATAGCTTAGGGAAATTAAAACCAAAAAGACACAGCCACCCCAAAGTTTGGGCCGGCTCTGTTTACAAGAACCTCGTTTACGGTACAAGTTGAATATCACAGAAAGCGAAAAATGGATAAAGAAGTTGTGGTACTTACATACAATGCAGTATCACACAGCAATGAAATCTATGTCACCAGGGCCGTAGCAGCATAATGAGTGGATTCAGGTAAGATGATTCTAAGTCACACTGATAAAGAAACATCATAAGGTATCACTAACACACGGAATGTAAACTTGGCTACACAGGAACTGAATTACAAAACAGAACAGGGTCTCAAATGTAGAAAACCAACTTATGCTTGCTTAAGGGGAATGGTGAGTTGGGGTGCTGCATGAAACCAGAGATTGAAATTGGCACAAATACCGTTCCATAAGCCAAATATGTAATAGACAAGAGCTACTCCTTGCTCAACGAAGTGGACTCAACACCCCATATTAAACGTCTAAGAATACACCTGACTAGTAAGAATCTTAAAACCTATGGATTTATATGTCTCTGAAAGAGAATCAAGCGTGTGTACAGCGGCATAAGCGCAGCAGTGATAGGATTGGTGAGGTTCGATGAGCAAATGCAGACCCTTTGAAGTCATATTGCATGGTACCCATTCCATGGGTCTCAACTCTCCAGGTTTAAGGGATTCTTCCTTCAGCTAAACATGCATGTGGAACACAGAGTATGATCCACCGTGTGATCGGGAAACGTGTTCAAATGTGTCTCAGTTTTCGTCCCCTGGTACTCGGGTGCAACATTCCAGACGCTTTACTAGCACTCTCCCCACTTGGAGAGTCGGTGCCTTTAACCTCCTGTTTGGCCCAGTTTGCAATTTCTGCGTAAGATGAACAGGAATAGGGAGAACCAATGAGAGACTAGGTGGAGGGGTCTGGACGGGCAAATTAAAATCTCATTTCCCACCAGGAAGAGGAATTAACCAAAGGCTCAGCGTGCCATGCCAGAAGCACACTAGGGCCTGAAGCAATCTTGCGGTGTTGCGGCCAGCTCACAAGAAAGCGAGTTGAAGAAAGGAACTCAGGGGCACTGTAATTCACAAACCTGCAGAGTTATAAATGACAGCTTTCGTCCAAAAATATATTGAAGGAAGGCTGCCAAGAGGACTTGAAAGCGGGGCAGAATTGCAGGAAACCGATTTCAGGAGGTAGACTGGAATTGCATGTAAAGCATAGGAAAAGAGGCAGAACGTCCACAATGATGCACTTGGCCAAAAAGGGCGTATGCGTTTTTTCCGGAATATATTCAGGAAAAAACGCATACGCCCTTTTTGGCCAACCAAGCAAGCTTGCAAAGGAAATCTGCACTACAATGAAGTCTCACTGCCCCCTGGTCAAAAGGGCCATCTGAAAAAAGTGTAAAATCCAGAAAGGCAGGACAGGGCCTGGAGAACTGGAAGACTTGTTATGTTGATGGGCGGGATGTAAATTGCCAGAAGCCACTCTGGAGAAGTGTATGGTGTTTCCTGAAACATCCAAAAAACAAAGCAACAGAGCCTAGGGCATTTCCACTTATGGTCCTATAGCTTAGGGAAATTAAAATCAAAAAGACACAGCCACCCCAAAGTTTGGGCCGGCTCTGTTTACAAGAACCTCATTTATGGTACAATTTGAATATCACAGAAAGCGAAAAATGGATAAAGAAGTTGTGGTAATTACGTACAATGCAATATCACTCAGCAATGAAATCTATGTCATCAGGCCCGTAGCAGCATAATGAGTGGATTCAGGTACGATGATTCTAAGTGAAATAAATCACACAGAAAAAGAAACATCATAAGATATCACTACTACACGGAATGTAAACTTGGCTACACAAGAACTGAATTACAAAACAGAACAGGATGTCAAATGTAGAAAACCAACTTATGCTTGCTTAAGGGGAAAGGTGAGCTGGGGTGCTGCATAAAACCAGAGATTGAAATTAGCACAGATACCGTTCCGTAAGCCAAATTAGTAATAGACAAGAATTACTCCTTGCTCAACGAAGTGAACTCAACACCCCATAATAAACGCCTAAGAATATACCTGACTAGTAAGAATCTTAAAACCTATGGATTTATATGTCTCCAAAAGAGAATCAATCGTGTGTACAGCGGCATAAACGCAGCAGTGATAGGATTGGTGAGGTTCGGTGAGCAAATGCAGACCCTTTGAAGTCATATTGCATGGTACCCATTCCATGGGTCTCAACTCTCCAGGTTTAAGGGATTCTTCCTTCAGCTAAACATGCATGTGGAACACAGAGTATGATCCACCGTGTGATCGGGAAACGTGTTCAAATGTGTCTCAGTTTTCGTCCCCTGGTACTCGGGTGCAACATTCCATACACTTTACTAACACTCTCCCCACTTGGAGAGTCAGTGCCTTTAACCTCCTGTTTGGCCCAGTTTGCAATTTCTGCGTAAGATGAACAGGAATAGGGAGAACCAATGAGAGACTAGGTGGAGGTGTCTGGACGGGCAAATTTAACTCTCATTTCCCACCAGGAAGAGGAATTATCCAAAGGCTCAGCATGCCGTGCCGGAACAAAACTAGGGTCTGAAGAAATCCTGCGGTGTTGCGGGCAGCTCACAAGAATGTGAGTTGAAGAAAGGAGCTCAGGGGCACTGTCATTCACAAACCTGCAGAGTTATAAATGACAGCTATCTTCCAAAAATATATTGAAGTAAGGCTGCCAAGAGGAGTTGAAAGCGGGGCAGAATTGCAGGAAACCGATTTCAGGAGGTAGACTGGAATTGCATGTAAAGCATAGGAAAAGAGGCAGAACGTCCACAATGATGCACTTGGCCAAAAAGGGCGTATGCGTTTTTTCTGGAATATATTCAGGAAAAAACGCATACGCCCTTTTTGGCCAACCAAGCAAGCTTGCAAAGGAAATCTGCACTACAATGAAGTCTCACTGCCCCCAGGTCAAAAGGGCTATCTGAAAAAAGTGTAAAATCCAGAAAGGCAGGACAGGCCATGGAGAACTGGGAGCCTTGTTATGCTGATGGGCGGGATGTAAATTGCCAACAGCCACTCTGGAGAAGTGTATGGTGTTTCCTGAAACATCTAAAAAACAAAGCAACAGAGCCTAGGGCACTTCCACTTATGGTCCTATAGCTTAGGGAAATTAAAATCAAAAAGACACAGCCACCCCAAAGTTTGGGCCGGCTCTGTTTACAAGAACCTCCTTTACGGTACAAGTTTAATATCACAGAAAGCAAAAAATGGAAAAAGAAGTTGTGGGAATTACGTACAATGCAATATCATTCAGCAATGAAATCTATGTCATCAGGCCCGTAGCAGCATAATGAGTGGATTCAGGTACGATGATTCTAAGTGAAATAAGTCACACAGAAATAGAAATATCATAAGGTATCACTAATACACGGAATGTAAACTTGGCTACACAAGAACTGAATTACAAAACAGAACAGGGTCTCAAAAGTAGAAACCCAACTTATGCTTGCTTAAGTGGAAAGGTGAGTTGGGGTGCTGCATAAAACCAGAGATTGAAAGTAGCACAGATACCGTTCCATAAGCCAAATATGTAATAGACAAGAGCTACTCCTTGCTCAACGAAGTGGACTCAACACCCCATATTAAACGCCTAAGAATATACCTGACTAGTAAGAGTCTACCTGACTAGTAAGAATCTTAAAACCTATGGATTTATATGTCTCCGAAAGAGAATCAAGCATGTGTACAGCGGCATAAACGCAGCAGTGATAGGATTGGTGAGGTTCGGTGAGCAAATGCAGACCCTTTGAAGTCATACTGCATGGTACCAATTCCATGGGTCTCAACTCTCCAGGTTTAAGGGATTCTTCCTTCAGCTAAAACATGCATGTGGAACCCAGAGTATGATCCACCGTGTGATCGGGAAACGTGTTCAAATGTGTCTCAGTTTTCGTCCCCTGGTACTCGGGTGCAACATTCCAGACGCTTTACTAACACTCTCCCCACTTGGAGAGTCAGTGCCTTTAACCTCCTGTTTGGCCCAGTTTGCAATTTCTGTGGAACATGAACAGGAATAGGGAGAACCAATGAGAGACTAGGTGGAGGTGTCTGGACGGGCAAATTTAACTCTCATTTCCCACCAGGAAGAGGAATTAACCAAAGGCTCAGCGTGCCATGCGGAACCACACTAGGGCCCGAAGCAATCATGCGGTGTTGCGGCCAGCTCACAAGAAAGCGAGTTGAAGAAAGGAGCTCAGGGGCACTGTAATTCACAAACCTGCAGTTATAAATGACAGCTATCGTCCAAAATATATTGAAGGAAGGCTTCCAAGAGGACTTGAAAGCGGGGCAGAATTGCAGGAAACCGATTTCAGGAGGTAGACTGGAATTGCATGTAAAGCATAGGAAAAGGGGCAGAACGTCCACAATGATGCACTTGGCCAAAAAGGGCGTATGCGTTTTTTCCTGAATATATACAGGAAAAAACGCATACGCCCTTTTTGGCCAACCAAGCAAGCTTGCAAAGGAAATCTGCACTACAATGAAGGATCACTGCCCCCCGGTCAAAAGGGCTATCTGAAAAAAGTGTAAAATCCAGAAAGGCAGGACAGGCCATGGAGAACTGGGAGCCTTGTTATGCTGATGGGCGGCATGTAAATTGCCAGCAGCCACTCTGGAGTAGTGTATGGTGTTTCCAGAAACATCCAAAAAACAAAGCAACAGAGCCTAGGGCATTTCAACATATGGTCCTATAGCTTAGGGAAATTAAAACCAAAAAGACACAGCCACCCAAAGTTTGGGCCGGCTCTGTTTACAAGAACCTCATTTACGGTACAAGTTGAATATCACAGAAAGCGAAAAATGGATAAAGAAGTTGTGGTACTTACATACAATGCAGTATCACACAGCAATGAAATCTATGTCACCAGGGCCGTAGCAGCATAATGAGTGGATTCAGGTAAGATGATTCTAAGTCACACTGATAAAGAAACATCATAAGGTATCACTAACACACGGAATGTAAACTTGGCTACACAGGAACTGAATTACAAAACAGAACAGGGTCTCAAATGTAGAAAACCAACTTATGCTTGCTTAAGGGGAATGGTGAGTTGGGGTGCTGCATGAAACCAGAGATTGAAATTGGCACAAATACCGTTCCATAAGCCAAATATGTAATAGACAAGAGCTACTCCTTGCTCAACGAAGTGGACTCAACACCCCATATTAAACGCCTAAGAATACACCTGACTAGTAAGAATCTTAAAACCTATGGATTTATATGTCTCTGAAAGAGAATCAAGCGTGTGTACAGCGGCATAAGCGCAGCAGTGATAGGATTGGTGAGGTTCGATGAGCAAATGCAGACCCTTTGAAGTCATATTGCATGGTACCCATTCCATGGGTCTCAACTCTCCAGGTTTAAGGGATTCTTCCTTCAGCTAAACATGCATGTGGAACACAGAGTATGATCCACCGTGTGATCGGGAAACGTGTTCAAATGTGTCTCAGTTTTCGTCCCCTGGTACTCGGGTGCAACATTCCAGACGCTTTACTAGCACTCTCCCCACTTGGAGAGTCGGTGCCTTTAACCTCCTGTTTGGCCCAGTTTGCAATTTCTGCGTAAGATGAACAGGAATAGGGAGAACCAATGAGAGACTAGGTGGAGGGGTCTGGACGGGCAAATTAAAATCTCATTTCCCACCAGGAAGAGGAATTAACCAAAGGCTCAGCGTGCCATGCCAGAAGCACACTAGGGCCTGAAGCAATCTTGCGGTGTTGCGGCCAGCTCACAAGAAAGCGAGTTGAAGAAAGGAACTCAGGGGCACTGTAATTCACAAACCTGCAGAGTTATAAATGACAGCTTTCGTCCAAAAATATATTGAAGGAAGGCTGCCAAGAGGACTTGAAAGCGGGGCAGAATTGCAGGAAACCGATTTCAGGAGGTAGACTGGAATTGCATGTAAAGCATAGGAAAAGAGGCAGAACGTCCACAATGATGCACTTGGCCAAAAAGGGCGTATGCGTTTTTTCCGGAATATATTCAGGAAAAAACGCATACGCCCTTTTTGGCCAACCAAGCAAGCTTGCAAAGGAAATCTGCACTACAATGAAGTCTCACTGCCCCCTGGTCAAAAGGGCCATCTGAAAAAAGTGTAAAATCCAGAAAGGCAGGACAGGCCCTGGAGAACTGGAAGACTTGTTATGTTGATGGGCGGGATGTAAATTGCCAGAAGCCACTCTGGAGAAGTGTATGGTGTTTCCTGAAACATCCAAAAAACAAAGCAACAGAGCCTAGGGCATTTCCACTTATGGTCCTATAGCTTAGGGAAATTAAAATCAAAAAGACACAGCCAACCCAAAGTTTGGGCCGGCTCTGTTTACAAGAACCTCATTTACGGTACAATTTGAATATCACAGAAAGCGAAAAATGGATAAAGAAGTTGTGGTAATTACGTACAATGCAATATCACTCAGCAATGAAATCTATGTCATCAGGCCCGTAGCAGCATAATGAGTGGATTCAGGTACGATGATTCTAAGTGAAATAAATCACACAGAAAAAGAAACATCATAAGATATCACTACTACACGGAATGTAAACTTGGCTACACAAGAACTGAATTACAAAACAGAACAGGATGTCAAATGTAGAAAACCAACTTATGCTTGCTTAAGGGGAAAGGTGAGCTGGGGTGCTGCATAAAACCAGAGATTGAAATTAGCACAGATACCGTTCCGTAAGCCAAATTAGTAATAGACAAGAATTACTCCTTGCTCAACGAAGTGAACTCAACACCCCATAATAAACGCCTAAGAATATACCTGACTAGTAAGAATCTTAAAACCTATGGATTTATATGTCTCCAAAAGAGAATCAATCGTGTGTACAGCGGCATAAACGCAGCAGTGATAGGATTGGTGAGGTTCGGTGAGCAAATGCAGACCCTTTGAAGTCATATTGCATGGTACCCATTCCATGGGTCTCAACTCTCCAGGTTTAAGGGATTCTTCCTTCAGCTAAACATGCATGTGGAACACAGAGTATGATCCACCGTGTGATCGGGAAACGTGTTCAAATGTGTCTCAGTTTTCGTCCCCTGGTACTCGGGTGCAACATTCCATACACTTTACTAACACTCTCCCCACTTGGAGAGTCAGTGCCTTTAACCTCCTGTTTGGCCCAGTTTGCAATTTCTGCGTAAGATGAACAGGAATAGGGAGAACCAATGAGAGACTAGGTGGAGGTGTCTGGACGGGCAAATTTAACTCTCATTTCCCACCAGGAGGAGGAATTATCCAAAGGCTCAGCATGCCGTGCCGGAACAAAACTAGGGTCTGAAGAAATCCTGCGGTGTTGCGGGCAGCTCACAAGAATGTGAGTTGAAGAAAGGAGCTCAGGGGCACTGTCATTCACAAACCTGCAGAGTTATAAATGACAGCTATCTTCCAAAAATATATTGAAGTAAGGCTGCCAAGAGGAGTTGAAAGCGGGGCAGAATTGCAGGAAACTGATTTCAGGAGGTAGACTGGAATTGCATGTAAAGCATAGGAAAAGAGGCAGAACGTCCACAATGATGCACTTGGCCAAAAAGGGCATATGCGTTTTTTCTGGAATATATTCAGGAAAAAACGCATACGCCCTTTTTGGCCAACCAAGCAAGCTTGCAAAGGAAATCTGCACTACAATGAAGTCTCACTGCCCCCAGGTCAAAAGGGCTATCTGAAAAAAGTGTAAAATCCAGAAAGGCAGGACAGGCCATGGAGAACTGGGAGCCTTGTTATGCTGATGGGCGGGATGTAAATTGCCAACAGCCACTCTGGAGAAGTGTATGGTGTTTCCTGAAACATCTAAAAAACAAAGCAACAGAGCCTAGGGCACTTCCACTTATGGTCCTATAGCTTAGGGAAATTAAAATAAAAAAGACACAGCCACCCCAAAGTTTGGGCCGGCTCTGTTTACAAGAACCTCGTTTACGGTACAAGTTTAATATCACAGAAAGCAAAAAATGGAAAAAGAAGTTGTGGGAATTACGTACAATGCAATATCATTCAGCAATGAAATCTATGTCATCAGGCCCGTAGCAGCATAATGAGTGGATTCAGGTACGATGATTCTAAGTGAAATAAGTCACACAGAAATAGAAATATCATAAGGTATCACTAATACACGGAATGTAAACTTGGCTACACAAGAACTGAATTACAAAACAGAACAGGGTCTCAAAAGTAGAAACCCAACTTATGCTTGCTTAAGTGGAAAGGTGAGTTGGGGTGGTGCATAAAACCAGAGATTGAAATTAGCACAGATACCGTTCCATAAGCCAAATATGTAATAGACAAGAGCTACTCCTTGCTCAACGAAGTCGAATCAACACCCCATATTAATCGCCTAAGAATATACCTGACTAGTACGAAACTTAAAACCTATGGATATATATGTCTCCGAAAGAGAATCAAGCGTGTGTACAGCGGCATAAGCGCAGCAGTGATAGGATTGGTGAGGTTCGATGAGCAAATGCAGACCCTTTGAAGTCATATTGCATGGTACCCATTCCATGGGTCTCAACTCTCCAGGTTTAAGGGATTCTTCCTTCAGCTAAAACGTGCATGTGGAACCCAGAGTATGATCCACCATGTGATCGGGAAACGTGTTCAAATGTGCCTCAGTTTTCGTTCCCTGGTACTCGGGTGCAACATTCCAGACGCTTTACTAACACTTTCCCCACTTGGAGAGTCAGTGCCTTTAACCTCCTGTTTGGCCCAGTTTGCAATTTCTGCGGAAGATGAACAGGAAGAGGGAGAACCAATGAGAGACTAGCTGGAGCTGTCAGGACGGGCAAATTTAACTCTCATTTCCCACCAGGAAGAGGAATTAACCAAAGGCTCAGCATGCGATGCCGGAACCAAACTAGGGCCTGAAGCAATCCTGCGGTGTTGCGGCCAGCTCACAAGAAAGGGAGTTGAAGAAAGGAGCTCAGGGTCACTGTCATTCACAATCCTGCAGAGTTATAAATGACAGCTATCGTCCGAAAATATATTGAAGGAAGGCTGCCAAGAGGAGTTGAAAGCGGGGCAGAATTGCAGGAAACCGATTTCAGGAGGTAGACTGGAATTGCATGTAAAGCATAGGAAAAGAGGCAGAACGTCCACAATGATGCACTTGGCCAAAAAGGGCATATGTGTTTTTTCCTGAATATATACAGGAAAAAATGCATACGCCCGTTTTGGCCAATCAAGCAAGCTTGCAAAGGAAATCTGCACTACAATGAAGTCTCACTGCCCCCCGGTCAAAAGGGCTATCTGAAAAAAGTGTAAAATCCAGAAAGGCAGGACAGGCCACAGAGAACTGGGAAACTTGTTATGCTGATGGGCGGGATGTAAATTGCCAGCAGCCACTCTGGAGAAGTGTATGGTGTTTCCTGAAACATCCAAAAAACAAAGCAACAGAGCCTAGGGCACTTCCACTTATGGTCCTATAGCTTAGGGAAATTAAAATAAAAAAGACACAGCCACCCCAAATTTTGGGCCGGCTCTGTTTACAACAACCTCGTTTACGGTACAAGTTCAATATCACAGAAAGCGAAAAATGGATAAAGAAGTTGTGGTACTTACGTACAATGCAATATCACTCAGCAATGAAATCTATGTCATCAGGCCGGTAGCAGCATAATGAGTGGATTCAGGTACGATGATTCTAAGTGAAATCAGTCACACAGAAAAAGAAACATCATAAGATATCACTACTACACGGAATGTAAACTTGGCTACACAGGAACTGAATTACAAAACAGAAAATGGTCTCAAATGTAGAAAACCAACTTATGCTTGCTTAAGGGGAAAGGTGAGTTGGGGTGCGGCATAAAACCAGAGATTGAAATTAGCACAGATACCGTTCCATAAGCCAAATATGTAATAGACAAGAGCTACTCCTTGCTCAACGAAGTGGACTCAACACCCCTTATTAAACGCCTAAGAATATACCTGACTAGTAAGAATCTTAAAACCTATGGATTTATATGTCTCCGAAAGAGAATCAAGCATGTGTATAGTGGCATAAACGCAGCAGTGATAGGATTGGTGAGGTTCGGTGAGCAAATGCAGACTCTTTGAAGTCATATTGCATGGTACCCATTCCATGGGTCTCAACTCTCCAGGTTTAAGGGATTCTTCCTTCAGCTAAAACATGCATGTGGAACCCACAGTATGATCCACCGTGTGATCGGGAAACGTGTTCAAATGTGTCTCAGATTTCGTCCCCTGGTACTCGGGTGCAACATTCCACACGCTTTACTAACACTCTCCCCACTTGGAGAGTCAGTGCCTTTAACCTCCTGTTTGGCCCAGTTTGCAATTTCTGTGGAAAATGAACAGGAATAGGGAGAACCAATGAGAGACTAGGTGGAGGTGTCTGAACGGGAAAATTTAACTCTCATTTCCCACCAGGAAGAGGAATTAACCAAAGGCTCAACATGCCATGCCGGAACCAAACTAGGGCCTGAAGCAATCCTGTGGTGTTGCGGCCAGCTCACAAGAAAGCGAGTTGAAGAAAGGAGCTAAGGGGCACTGTAATTCACAAACATGCAGAGTTATAAATGACAGCTATCGTCCAAAAATATATTGAAGGAAGGCTGCCAAGAGGAGTTGAAAGTGGGGCAGAATTGCAGGAAACCGATTTCAGGAGGTAGACTGGAATTGCATGTAAAGCATAGGAAAAGAGGCAGAACGTCCACAATGATGCACTTGGCCAAAAAGGGCGTATGCGTTTTTTCCTGAATATATTCAGGAAAAAACGCATACGCCCTTTTTGGCCAACCAAGCAAGCTTGCAAAGGAAATATGCACTACAATGAAGTCTCACTGCCCCCCTGTCAAAAAGGCCATCTGAAAAAAGTGTAAAATCCAGAAAGGCAGGACAGGGTATGGAGAACTGGGAGCCTAGTTATGCTGATGGGCGGGATGTAAGTTGCCAGCAGCCACTCTGGAGAAGTGTATGGTGTTTCCTGAAACATCCAAAAAACAAAGCAACAGAGCCTAGGGCACTTCCACTTATGGTCCTATAGCTTAGGGAAATTAAAATAAAAAAGACACAGCCACCCCAAATTTTGGGCCGGCTCTGTTCACAACAACCTCGTTTACGGTACAAGTTCAATATCACAGAAAGTGAAAAATGGATAAAGAAGTTGTGGTACTTACGTGCAATGCAATATCACTCAGCAATGAAATCTATGTCATCAGGCCCGTAGCAGCATAATGAGTGGATTCAGGTACGATGATTCTAAGTGAAATAAGTCACACAGAAAAAGAAACATCATAAGATATCACTACTACACGGAATGTAAACTTGGCTACACAGGAACTAAATTACAAAACAGAAAATGGTCTCAAATGTAGAAAACCAACTTATGCTTGCTTAAGGGGAAAGGTGAGTTGGGGTGCTGCATAAAACCAGAGATTGAAATTAGCACAGATACCGTTCCATAAGCCAAATATGTAATAGACAAGAGCTACTCCTTGCTCAACGAAGTGGACTCAACACCCCATATTAAACGCCTAAGAATATACCTGACTGGTAAGAATCTTAAAACCTATGGATTTATATGTCTCCGAAAGAGAATCAAGCATGTGTACAGTGGCATAAACGCAGCAGTGATAGGATTGGTGAGGTTCGGTGAGCAAATGCAGACTCTTTGAAGTCATATTGCATGGTACCCATTCCATGGGTCTCAACTCTCCAGGTTTAAGGGATTCTTCCTTCAGCTAAAACATGCATGTGGAACCCAGAGTATGATCCACCGTGTGATCGGGAAACGTGTTCAAATGTGTCTCAGATTTCGTCCCCTGGTACTCGGGTGCAACATTCCACACGCTTTACTAACACTCTCCCCACTTGGAGAGTCAGTGCCTTTAACCTCCTGTTTGGCCCAGTTTGCAATTTCTGTGGAAAATGAACAGGAATATGGAGAACCAATGAGAGACTAGGTGGAGTTGTCTGAACGGGCAAATTTAACTCTCATTTCCCACCAGGAAGAGGAATTAACCAAAGGCTCAACATGCCATGCCGTAACCAAACTAGGGCCTGAAGCAATCCTGTGGTGTTGCGGCCAGCTCACAAGAAAGCGAGTTGAAGAAAGGAGCTCAGGGGCACTGTAATTCACAAACCTGCAGAGTTATAAATGACAGTCATCGTCCAAAAATATATTGAAAGAAGGCTGCCAAGAGGAGTTGAAAGTGGGGCAGAATTGCAGGAAACCGATTTCAGGAGGTAGACTGGAATTGCATGTAAAGCATAGGAAAAGAGGCAGAACGTCCACAATGATGCACTTGGCCAAAAAGGGCGTATGCGTTTTTTCCTGAATATATTCAGGAAAAAACGCATACGCCCTTTTTGGCCAACCAAGCAAGCTTGCAAAGGAAATCTGCACTAAAATGAAGTCTCACTGCCCCCCTGTCAAAAGGGCCATCTGAAAAAAGTGTAAAATCCAGAAAGGCAGGACAGGGTATGGAGAACTGGGAGCCTTGTTATGCTGATGGGCGGGATGTAAATTGCCAACAGCCACTCTGGAGAAGTGTATGGTGTTTCCTGAAACATCCAAAAAACAAAGCAACAGAGCCTAGGGCACTTCCACTTATGGTCCTATAGCTTAGGGAAATTAAAATCAAAAAGACACAGCCACCCCAAAGTTTGGGACGTCTCTGTTTACAAGAACCTCGTTTACGGTACAAGTTCAATATCACAGAAAGCGAAAAATGGATAAAGAAGTTGTGGTACTTACGTACAATGCAATATCACTCAGTAATGAAATCTATGTCATCAGTCCAGTAGCAGCATAATGAGTGGATTCAGGTACGATGATTGTAAGTGAAATAAGTCACACAGAAAAAGAAACATCATAAGATATCACTAATACACGAAATGTAAACTTGGCTACACAAGAACTGAATTACAAACAGAACAGGGTCTCAAATGTAGAAAACCAACTTATGCTTGCTGAAGGGGAAAGGTGAGTTGCGGTGCTGCATAAAACCAGAGATTGAAATTAGCACAGATACTGTTCCATAAGCCAAATATGTAAGAGACAAGAGCTACTCCTTGCTCAATGCAGTGGACTCAACACCCCATATTAAACGCCTAAGAATATACCTGACTAGTAAGAATCTTAAAACCTATGGATTTATATGTCTCCGAAAGAGAATCAAACGTCTGTACAGCGGCATAAACGCAGCAGTGATAGGATTGGTGAGGTTCGGTGAGCAAATGCAGACCCTTTGAAGTCATATTGCATGGTACCCATTCCATGGGTCTCAACTCTCCAGGTTTAAGGGATTCTTCTTTCAGCTAAAATATGCATGGGGAACTTAGAGTATGATACACGGTGTGATCGGGAAACCTGTTTAAATGTGTCTCAGTTTTCGTCCTGTGGTACTCGGGTGCAACATTCCAGACGCTTTACTAACACTCTCCCCACTTGGAGAGTCAGTGCCTTTAACCTCCTGTTTGGCCCAGTTTGCAATTTCTGTGTAAGATGAACAGGAATAGGGAGAACCAATGAGAGACTAGGTGGAGGTGTCTGGACTGGCAAATTTAACTCTCATTTCCCACCATGAAGAGGAATTTACCAAAGGCTCAGCATGTCGTGCCGGAACCAAACAAGGGCCTGAAGCAATCCTGCGGTGTTGCGGCCAGCTCACAAGAAAGCGAGTTGAAGAAAGGGGCTCAGCGGCACTGTAATTCACAAACCTGCAGAGTTATAAATGACAGCTATCTTCCAAAAATATATTGAAGTAAGGCTGCCAAGAGGAGTTGAAAGCGGGGCAGAATTGCAGGAAACCGATTTCAGGAGGCAGACTGGAATTGCATGTAAAGCATAGGAAAAGAGGCAGAACGTCCACAATGATGCACTTGGCCAAAAAGGGCGTATGCGTTTTTTCCGGAATATATTCAGGAAAAAACGCATACGCCCTTTTTGGCCAACCAAGCAAGCTTGCAAAGGAAATCTGCACTAAAATGAAGTCTCACTGCCCCCCGGTCAAAAGGGCCATCTGAAAAAAGTGTAAAATCCAGAAAGGCAGGACAGGCGCTGGAGAACTGGAAGACTTGTTATGCTGATGGGCGGGATGTAAATTGCCAGAAGCCACTGTGGAGAAGTGTATGGTGTTTCCTGAAACATCCAAAAAACAAAGCAACAGAGCCTAGGGCATTTCCACTTATGGTCCTATAGTTTAGGGAAATTAAAATCAAAAAGACACAGCCACCCCAAAGTTTGGGCCGGCTCTGTTTACAAGAACCTCGTTTACGGTACAAGTTCAATATCACAGAAAGCAAAAAATGGATAAAGAAGTTGTGGTAATTACGTACAATGCAATATCACTTAGCAATGAAATCTATGTCATCAGGCCCGTAGCAGCATAATGAGTGGATTCAGGTACGATGATTCTATGTGAAATAATTCACACAGAAAAAGAAATATCATAAGGTATCACTAATACACGGAATGTCAACTTGGCTACACAAGAACTGAATTACAAAACAGAACAGGGTGTCAAAAGTAGAAACCCTACTTATGCTTGCTTAAGTGGAAAGGTGAGTTGGGGTGGTGCATAAAACCAGAGATTGAAATTAGCACAGATACCGTTCCATAAGCCAAATATGTAATAGACAAGAGCTACTCCTTGCTCAACGAAGTGGACTCAACACCCCATATTAATTGCCTAAGAATATACCTGACTAGTAAGAATCTTAAAACCTATGGATATATATGTCTCCGAATGAGAATCAAGCGTGTGTACAGCGGCATAAACGCACCAGTGATAGGATTGTTGAGGTTCGGTGAGCAAATGGAGACCCTTTGAAGTCATATTGCATGGTACCCTTTCCATAGGTCTCAACTCTCCAGGTTTAAGGGATTCTTCCTTCAGCTAAAACATGCATGTGAAACCCAGAGTATGATCCACCGTGTGATCGGGAAACGTGTTCAAATGTGTCTCAGTTTTCGTCCCCTGTTACTCGGGTGCAACATTCCAGACGCTTTACTAACACTCTCCCCACTTGGAGAGTCAGTGCCTTTAACCTCCTGTTTGGCCCAGTTTGCAATTTCTGCGTAAGATGAACAGGAATAGGGAGAACCAATGAGAGACTAGGTGGAGGTATCTGGACGGGCAAATTTAACTCTCATTTCCCACCAGGAAGAGGAATTAACCAAAGGCTCAGCGTGGCATGCCAGAAGCACACTAGGGCCTGAAGCAATCCTGCGGTATTGCGGCCAGCTGACAAGAAAGCGAGTTGAAGGAAGGAACTCAAGGGCACTGTAATTCACAAACCTGCAGAGTTATAAATGACAGCTTTCGTCCAAAAATATATTGAAGGAAGGCTGCCAAGAGGACTTGAAAGCGGGGCAGAATTGCAGGAAACCGATTTCAGGAGGTAGACTGCAATTGCATGTAAAGCATAGGAAAAGAGGCAGAACGTCCACAATGATGCACTTGGCCAAAAAGGTCGTATGCGTTTTTTCCGGAATATATTCAGGAAAAAACGCATACGCCCTTTTTGGCCAACCAAGCAAGCTTTCAAAGGAAATCTGCACTACAATGAAGTCTCACTGCCCCCTGGTCAAAAGGGCTATCTGAAAAAAGTGTAAAATCCAGAAAGGCAGGACAGGCCATGGAGAACTGGGAGCCTTGTTATGCTGATGGGCGGCATGTAAATTGCCAACACCCACTCTGGAGAAGTGTATGTTGTTTCCTGAAACATCCAGAAAACAAAGCAACAGAGTCTAGGGCACTTCCACTTATGGTCCTATAGCTTAGGGAAATTAAAATCAAAAAGACACAGCCACCCCAAAGTTTGGGCCGGCTCTGTTTACAAGAACCTCGTTTACGGTACAAGTTGAATATCACAGAAAGCGAAAAATGGATAAAGAACTTGTGGTACTTACGTACAATGTAGTATCACACAGCAATGAAATCTATGTCATCAGTCCAGTAGCAGCATAATGAGTGGATTCAGGTACGATGATTGTAAGTGAAATAAGTCACACAGAAAAAGAAACATCATAAGATATCACTAATACACGAAATGTAAACTTGGCTACAAAGGAACTGAATTACAAAACAGAACAGGGTCTCAAATGTAGAAAACCAACTTATGCTTGCTTAAGGGGAAAGGTGAGTTGGGGTGCTGCATAAAACCAGAGATTGAAATTAGCACAGATACTGTTCCATAAGCCAAATATGTAATAGACAAGAGCTACTCCTTGCTCAACGAAGTGGACTCAACACCCCATATTAAACGCCTAAGAATATACCTGACTAGTAAGAATCTTAAAACCTATGGATTTATATGTCTCCGAAAGAGAATTAAGCGTGTGTACAGCGGCATAAGCGCAGAAGTGATACGACTGGTGAGGTTCGATGAGCAAACGCAGACCTTTTGAAGTCATATTGCATGGTACCCATTCCATGGGTCTCAACTCTCCAGGTTTAAGGGATTCTTCCTTCAGCTAAAACATTCATGTGGAACCCAGAGTATGATTCACGGTGTGATCGGGAAACATGTTCAAATGTGTCTCAGTTTTCGTCCCCTGGTACTCGGGTGCAACATTCCAGACGGTTTACTAACACTCTCCCCACTTGGAGAGTGAGTGCCTTTCACCTCCTGTTTGGCCCAGTTTGCAATTTCTGCGTAAGATGAACAGGAATAGGGAGAACCAATGAGAGACTAGGTGGAGGTGTCTGGACGGGCAAATTTAACTCTCATTTCCCACCAGGAAGAGGAATTAACCAAAGGCTCAGCATGTCGTGCCGGAACCAAACTAGGGCCTGAAGCAATCCTGCCGTGTTGCGGTCAGCTCACAAGAAAGCGAGTTGAAGAAAGGATCTCAGCGGCACTGTAATTAACAAACCTGCAGTGTTATAAATGATAGCTATCTTCCAAAAATATATTGAAGTAAGGCTGCCAAGAGGAGTTGAAAGCGGGGTAGAATTGCAGGAAACCGATTTCAGGAGGTAGACTGGAATTGCATGTAAAGCATAGGAAAAGAGGCAGAACGTCCACAATGATGCACTTGGCCAAAAAGGGCGTATGCGTTTTTTCCTGAATATATTCAGGAAAAAACGCATACGCACTTTTTGGCCAACTAAGCAAGCTTGCAAAGGAAATCTGCACGACAATGAAGTCTCACTGCCCCCCCTCAAAAGGGCCATCTGAAAAAAGTGTAAAATCCAGAAAGGCAGGACAGGCCCTGGAGAACTGGAAGACTTGTTATGCTGATGGGCGGGATGTAAATTGCCAGAAGCCACTCTGGAGAAGTGTATGGTGTTTCCTGAAACATCCAAAAAACAAAGCAACAGAGCCTAGGGCATTTCCACTTATGGTCCTATAGTTTAGGGAAATTAAAATCAAAAAGACACAGCCACCCCAAAGTTTGGGCCGGCTCTGTTTACAAGAACCTCGTTTACGGTACAAGTTCAATATCACAGAAAGCGAAAAATGGATAAAGAAGTTGTGGTAATTACGTACAATGCAATATCACTCAGCAATGAAATCTATGTCATCAGGCCCGTAGCAGCATAATGAGTGGATTCAGGTACGATGATTCTATGTGAAATAAGTCACACAGAAAAAGAAATATCATAAGGTATCACTAATACACGGAATGTAAACTTGGCTACACAAGAACAGAATTACAAAACAGAATATGGTCTCAAAAGTAGAAACCCAACTTATGCTTGCTTAAGTGGAAAGGTGAGTTGGGGTGGTGCATAAAACCAGAGATTGAAATTAGCACAGATACTGTTCCATAAGCCAAATATGTAATAGACAAGAGCTACTCCTTGCTCAACGAAGTGGACTCAACACCCCATATTAATCGCCTAAGAATATACCTGACTCGTAAGAATCTTAAAACCTATGGATATATATGTCTCCGAATGAGAATCAAGCGTGTGTACAGCGGCATAAACGCAGCAGTGATAGGATTGGTGAGGTTCGGTGAGCAAAAGGAGACCCTTTGAAGTCATATTGCATGGTACCCATTCCATGGGTCTCAACTCTCCAGGTTTAAGGGATTCTTCCTTCAGCTAAAACATGCATGTGGAACCCAGAGTATGATTCACGGTGTGATCGGGAAACGTGTTCAAATGTGTCTCAGTTTTCGTCCCCTGGTACTCGGGTGCAACATTCCAGACGCTTTACTAACACTCTCCCCACTTATAGAGTCAGTGCCTTTAACCTCCTGTTTGGCCCAGTTTGCAATTTCTGTGGAAGATGAACAGGAATAGGGAGAACCAATGAGAGACTAGTTGGACGTGTCTGGACGGGCAAACTTAACTCTCATTTCCCACCAGGAAGAGGAATTAACCAAAGGCTCAGCATGCCGTGCCGGAACCAAACTAGGGTCTGAAGCAATCCTGCGGTGTTGCGGTCAGCTCACAAGAAAGCGAGTTGAAGAAAGGATCTCAGCGGCACTGTAATTCACAAACCTGCAGTGTTATAAATGACAGCTATCTTCCAAAAATATATTGAAGTAAGGCTGCCAAGAGGAGTTGAAAGTGGGGCAGAATTGCAGGAAACCGATTTCAGGAGGTAGACTGGAATTGCATGTAAAGCATAGGAAAAGAGGCAGAACGTCCACAATGATGCACTTGGCCTAAAAGGGCGTATGCGTTTTTTCCTGAATATATTCAGGAAAAAACGCATACGCACTTTTTGGCCAACCAAGCAAGCTTGCAAAGGAAATGTGCACTACAATGAAGTCTCACTGCCCCCCGGTCAAAAGGGCCATCTGAAAAAAGTGTAAAATCCAGAAAGGCAGGACAGGCCATGGAGAACTGGGAGCCTTGTTATGCTGATGGGCGGGATATAAATTGCCAGCAGCCACTCTGGAGAAGTGTATGGTGTTTCCTGAAACATCCAAAAAACAAAACAACAGAGACTAGGGCAATTCCACTTATGGTCCTATAGCTTAGGGAAATTAAAATCAAAAAGACACAGCCACCCCAAAGTTTGGGATGGCTGTGTTTACAAGAACCTCGTTTACCGTACAAGTTCAATATCACAGAAAGTGAAAAATGGATAAAGACGTTGTGGTACTTACGTACAATGCTATATCACTCAGCAATGAAATCTATGTCATCAGGCCCGTAGAAGCATAATGAGTGGATTCAGGTACGATGATTCTAAGTGAAATAAGTCACACAGAAAAAGAAACATCATAAGATATCAGTACTACACGGAATGTAAACTTGGCTACACAGGAACTGAATTACAAAACAGAACAGGGTGTCAAATGTAGAAAACCAACTTATGCTTTCTTAAGGGGAAAGGTGAGTTGGGGTGCGGCATAAAACCAGAGATTGAAATTAGCAAAGATACCGTTCTGTAAGCCAAATATGTAATAGACAAGAGCTACTCCTTGCTCAACGAAGTGGACTCAACACACCATATTAAACGCCTAAGAATATACCTGACTAGTAAGAATCTTAAAACCTATGGATTTGTATGTCTCCGAAAGAGAATCAAGCGTGCGTACAGCGGCAAAAACGCAGCAGTGATAGGATTGGTGAGGTTCGGTGAGCAAATGCAGACCCTTTGAAGTCATATTGCATGATACCCATTCCATGGGTCTCAACTCTCCATGTGTAAGGGATTCTTCCTTCAGCTAAAACATGCATGTGGAACCCAGAGTACGATCCACCGTGTGATCAGAAAACGTGTTCAAATGTGTCTCAGTTTTCGTACACTGGTACTCGGGTGCAACATTCCAGACGCTTTACTAACACTCTCCCCACTTGGAGAGTCAGTGCCTTTAACCTCCTGTTTGGCCCAGTTTGCAATTTCTGTGGAAAATGAACAGGAATAGGGAGAACCAATGAGAGACTAGGTGGAGGTGTCTGGACGGGCAAATTTAACTCTCATTTCCCACCATGAAGAGGAATTAACCAAAGGCTTAGCATGCCGTGCCAGAACCAAACTAAGGCCTGAAGCAATCCTGCGGGGTTGCGGCCAGCTCACAAAAAAGCGAGTTGAAGAAAGGAGCTCAGGGGCACTCTAATTCACAACCCTGCAGAGTTATAAATGACAGCTATCTTCCAAAAATATGTTGAAGTAAGGCTGCCAAGCGGTGTTGAATGCAGGGCAGAATTGCAGGAAACCGATTTCAGGAGGTAAACTGGAATTGCATGTAAAGCATAGGAAAAGAGGCAGAACGTCCACAATGATGCACTTGGCCAAAAAGGGCGTATGCGTTTTTTCCTGAATATATTCAGGAAAAAACGCATACGCCCTTTTTGGCCAACCAAGCAAGCTTGCAAAGGAAATCTGCACTACAATGAAGTCTCACTGGCCCCCGGTCAAAAGGGCCATCTGAAAAAAGTGTAAAATCCAGAAAGGCAGGACAGGCCATGGAGAACTGGGAGCCTTGTTATGCTGATGGGCGGGATATAAATTGCCAGCAGCCACTCTGGAGAAGTGTATGGTGTTTCCTGAAACATCCAAAAAACAAAACAACAGAGACTAGGGCAATTCCACTTATGGTCCTATAGCTTAGGGAAATTAAAATCAAAAAGACACAGCCACCCCAAAGTTTGGGACGGCTGTGTTTACAAGAACCTCGTTTACCGTACAAGTTCAATATAACAGAAAGTGAAAAATGGATAAAGACGTTGTGGTACTTACGTACAATGCTATATCACTCAGCAATGAAATCTATGTCATCAGGCCCATAGCAGCATAATGAGTGGATTCAGGTACGATGATTCTAAGTGAAATAAGTCACACAGAAAAAGAAACATCATAAGATATCACTACTACACGGAATGTAAACTTGGCTACACAAGAACTGAATTACAAAACAGAACAGGGTGTCAAATGTAGAAAACCAACTTATGCTTGCTTAAGGGGAAAGGTGAGTTGGGGTGCTGCATAAAACCAGAGATTGAAATTAGCACAGATACCGTTCCATAAGCCAAATATGTAATAGACAAGAGCTACTCCTTGCTCAACGAAGTGGACTCAACACCCCACATTAAACGCCTAAGAATATACCTGACTAGTAAGAATCTTAAAACCTAAGGATTTATATGTCTCCGAAAGAGAATCAAGCGTGTGTACAGCGGCATAAACGCAGCAGTGATAGGATTGGTGAGGTTCGGTGAGCAAATGCAGACTCTTTGAAGTCATATTCCATGGTACCCATTCCATGGGTCTCAACTCTCCAGGATTAAGGGATTCTTCCTTCAGCGAAAACATGCATGTGGAACCCAGAGTATGATCCACCGTGTGATCAGGAAACGTGTTCAAATGTGTCTCAGTTTTCGTCCCCTGGTACTCGGGTGCAACATTCCAGACGCTTTAAAACACTCTCCCCACTTGGAGAGTCAGTGCCTTTAACTTCCTGTTTGGCCCAGTTTGCAATTTCTGCGTAAGATGAACAGGAAGAGGGAGAACCAATGAGGGACTAGCTGGAGGTGTCTGGACGGACAAATTTAACTCTCATTTCCCACCAGGAAGAGGAATTAACCAAAGGCTCAGCATGTGATGCCGGAACCAAACTAAGGCCTGAAGCAATCCTGCGGTGTTGCGGCCAGCTCACAAGAAAACGAGTTGAAGAAAGGAGCTAAGGGGCACTGTAATTCACAAACATGCAGAGTTATAAATGACAGCTATCGTCCAAAAATATATTGAAGGAAGGCTGCCAAGAGGACTTGAAAGCGGGGCAGAATTGCACGAAACCGATTTCAGGAGGTAGACTGGAATTGCATATAAAGTATAGGAAAAGAGGCAGAATGTCCACAATGATGCACTTGGCCATAAGGGCATATGCATTTTTTCCTGAATATATTCAGGAAAAAACGCATACGCCCTTTTTGGCCAACCAAGCAAGCTTGCAAAGGAAATCTGCACTACAATGAAGTCTCACTGCCCCCGGTCAAAAGGGCCATCTGAAAAAAGTGTAAAATCCAGAAAGGCAGGACAGGCCATGGAGAACTGGGAGCCTAGTTATGCTGATGGGCGGGATGTAAATTGCCAGCAGCCACTCTGGAGAAGTGTATGGTGTTTCCTGAAACATCCAAAAAACAAAGCAACAGAGCCTAGGGAAATTCCACTTATGTTCCTATAGCTTAGGGAAATTAAAATCAAAAAGACACAGCCACCCCAAAGTTTGGGACGGCTCTATTTACAAGAACCTCGTTTACGGTACAAGTTCAATATCACAGAAAGCGAAAAATGGATAAAGAAGTTGTGGTACTTACGTACAATGCAATATCACTCAGCAATGAAATCTATGTCATCAGGCCTGTAGAAGCAAAATGAGTGGATTCAGGTACGATGATTCTAAGTGAAATTAGTCACACAGAAAAAGAAACATCATAAGATATCACTAATACACAGAATGTAAACTTGGCTACACAAGAACTGAATTACAAAACAGAACAGGGTGTCAAATGTAGAAAACCAACTTATGCTTGCTTAAGGGGAAGGGTGAGTTGGGGTGCGGCATAAAACCAGAGATTGAAATTAGCACAGATACCGTTCCATAAGCCAAATATGTAATAGACAAGAGCTACTCCTTGCTCAACGAAGTGGAATCAACACCCCATATTAAACGCCTAAGAATATACCTGACTAGTAAGAATCTTAAAACCTATGGATTTATATGTCTCCGAAAGAGAATCAAGCGTGTGTACAGTGGCATAAACGCAGCAGTGATAGGATTGGTGAGGTTCGGTGAGCAAATGCAGACCCTTTGAAGTCATATTGCATGGTACCCATTCCATGGGTCTCAACTCTCCATGTGTAAGGGATTCTTCCTTCAGCTAAAACATGCATGTGGAATCCAGAGTATGATCCACGGTGTGATTGGGAAACGTGTTCAAATGTGTCTCAGTTTTCGTCCCCTGGTACTCGGGTGCAACATTCCAGACGCTTTACTAACACTCTCCCCACTTGGAGAGTCAGTGCCTTTAACCTCCTGTTTGGCCCAGTTTGCAATTTCTGCGTAAGATGAACAGGAATAGGGAGAACCAATGAGAGACTAGATGGAGGTGTCTGGACTGGCAAATTAACCTCTCATTTCCCACCAGGAAGAGGAATTAACCAAAGGCTCAGCATGCCGTGCCGGAACCAAACTAGGGCCTGAAACAATCCTGCAGTTTTGCGGCCAGCTCACAAGAAAGTGAGTTGAAGAAAGGAGCTCAGGGGCACTGTAATTCACAAACCTGCAGAGTTATAAATGACAGCTATCTTCCAAAAATATATTGAAGGAAGGCTGCCAAGAGGAGGTGAATGCGGGGCAGAATTGCAGGAAACCGATTTCAGGAGGTAGACTGGAATTGCATATAAAGCATAGGAAAAGAGGCAGAACGTCCACAATGATGCACTTGGCCAAAAAGGGCGTATGCGTTTTTTCCGGAATATATTCAGGAAAAAACGCATACGCCCTTTTTGGCCAACCAAGCAAGCTTGCAAAGGAAATCTGCACTACAATGAAGTCTCACTGCCCCCTGGTCAAAAGGGCTATCTGAAAAAAGTGTAAAATCCAGAAAGGCAGGACAGGCCATGGAGAACTGGGAGCCTTGTTATGCTGATGGGCGGGATTTAAATTGCCAACACCCAGTCTGAAGAAGTGTATGTTGTTACCTGAAACATCCAAAAAACCAAGCAACAGAGCCTAGGGCACTTCCACTTATGGTCCTATAGTTTAGGGAAATTAAAATCAAAAAGACACAGCCACCCCAAAGTTTCGGCCTGCTCTGTTTACAAGGACCTCGTTTACGGTACAAGTTCAATATCACAGAAAGCGAAAAATGGATAAAGAAGTTGTGGTACTTACGTACAATGCAGTATTACTCAGCAATGAAATCTATGTCATCAGGCCCGTAGCAGCATAATGAGTGGATTCAGGTACGATGATTCTAAGTGAAATAAGTCACACAGAAAAAGAAACATCATAAGATATCACTAACACACGGAATGTAAACTTGGCTACAAAGGAAATGAATTACAAAACAGAACAGGGTCTCAAATGTAGAAAACCAACTTATGCTTGCTTAAGGGGAATGGTGAGTTGGGGTGCTGCATGAAACCAGAGATTGAAATTGGCACAGATACCGTTCCATAAGCCAAATATGTAATAGACAAGAGCTACTCCTTGCTCAACGAAGTGGACTCAACACACCATATTAAACGCCTAAGAATATACCTGACTAGTAAGAATCTTAAAACCTATGGATTTATATGTCTCCGAAAGAGAATCAAGCGTGTGTACAGTGGCATAAGCGCAGCAGTGATAGGATTGGTGAGGTTCGGTGAGCAAATGCAGACCCTTTGAAGTCATATTGCATGGTACCCATTCCATGGGTCTCAACTCTCCAGGGTTAAGGGATTCTTCCTTCAGCTAAAACATGCATGTGGAACCCAGAGTATGATCTACCGTGTGATCGGGAAACGTGTTCAAATGTGTCTCAGTTTTCGTCCCCTGGTACTCGGGTGCAACATTCCAGACGCTTTACTAACACTCTCCCCACTTGGAGAGTCAGTGCCTTTAACTTCCTGTTTGGCCCAGTTTGCAATTTCTGTGGAAAATGAACAGGAATAGGGAGAACCAATGAGAGACTAGGTGGAGGTGTCTGGACAGGCAAATTTAACTCTCATTTCCCACCAGGAAGAGGAATTAACCAAAGGCTCAGCATGCCATGCCGGAACAAAACTAGGGCCTGAAGCAATCCTGCGGTGTTGCGGCCAGCTCACAAGAAAGCGAGTTGAAGAAAGGAGCTCAGGGGCACTGTAATTCACAAACCTGCAGAGTTATAAATGACAGCTATCTTCCAAAAATATATTGAAGGAAGGCTGCCAAGAGGAGGTGAATGCGGGGCAGAATTGCAGGAAACCGATTTCAGGAGGTAGACTGGAATTGCATATAAAGCATAGGAAAAGAGGCAGAACGTCCACAATGATGCACTTGGCCAAAAAGGGCGTATGCGTTTTTTCCGGAATATATTCAGGAAAAAACGCATACGCCCTTTTTGGCCAACCAAGCAAGCTTGCAAAGGAAATCTGCACTACAATGAAGTCTCACTGCACCCTGGTCAAAAGGGCTATCTGAAAAAAGTGTAAAATCCAGAAAGGCAGGACAGGCCATGGAGAACTGGGAGCCTTGTTATGCTGATGGGCGGCATGTAAATTGCCAACACCCACTCTGGAGAAGTGTATGTTGTTTCCTGAAACATCCAGAAAACAAAGCAACAGAGTCTAGGGCACTTCCACTTATGGTCCTATAGCTTAGGGAAATTAAAATCAAAAAGACACAGCC
The DNA here is from genome assembly GCF_964270905.1 of Leucopleurus acutus. Lineage (NCBI taxonomy): Eukaryota > Metazoa > Chordata > Mammalia > Artiodactyla > Delphinidae > Leucopleurus > Leucopleurus acutus. The sequence goes on from NW_028139194.1 coordinate 543,056, forward strand.
ACCCCAAAGTTTGGGCCGGCTCTGTTTACAAGAACCTCGTTTACGGTACAAGTTGAATATCACAGAAAGCGAAAAATGGATAAAGAACTTGTGGTACTTACGTACAATGTAGTATCACACAGCAATGAAATCTATGTCATCAGTCCAGTAGCAGCATAATGAGTGGATTCAGGTACGATGATTGTAAGTGAAATAAGTCACACAGAAAAAGAAACATCATAAGATATCACTAATACACGAAATGTAAACTTGGCTACAAAGGAACTGAATTACAAAACAGAACAGGGTCTCAAATGTAGAAAACCAACTTATGCTTGCTTAAGGGGAAAGGTGAGTTGGGGTGCTGCATAAAACCAGAGATTGAAATTAGCACAGATACTGTTCCATAAGCCAAATATGTAATAGACAAGAGCTACTCCTTGCTCAACGAAGTGGACTCAACACCCCATATTAAACGCCTAAGAATATACCTGACTAGTAAGAATCTTAAAACCTATGGATTTATATGTCTCCGAAAGAGAATTAAGCGTGTGTACAGCGGCATAAGCGCAGAAGTGATACGACTGGTGAGGTTCGATGAGCAAACGCAGACCTTTTGAAGTCATATTGCATGGTACCCATTCCATGGGTCTCAACTCTCCAGGTTTAAGGGATTCTTCCTTCAGCTAAAACATTCATGTGGAACCCAGAGTATGATTCACGGTGTGATCGGGAAACATGTTCAAATGTGTCTCAGTTTTCGTCCCCTGGTACTCGGGTGCAACATTCCAGACGGTTTACTAACACTCTCCCCACTTGGAGAGTGAGTGCCTTTCACCTCCTGTTTGGCCCAGTTTGCACTTTCTGCGTAAGATGAACAGGAATAGGGAGAACCAATGAGAGACTAGGTGGAGGTGTCTGGACGGGCAAATTTAACTCTCATTTCCCACCAGGAAGAGGAATTAACCAAAGGCTCAGCATGTCGTGCCGGAACCAAACTAGGGCCTGAAGCAATCCTGCCGTGTTGCGGTCAGCTCACAAGAAAGCGAGTTGAAGAAAGGATCTCAGCGGCACTGTAATTAACAAACCTGCAGTGTTATAAATGATAGCTATCTTCCAAAAATATATTGAAGTAAGGCTGCCAAGAGGAGTTGAAAGCGGGGTAGAATTGCAGGAAACCGATTTCAGGAGGTAGACTGGAATTGCATGTAAAGCATAGGAAAAGAGGCAGAACGTCCACAATGATGCACTTGGCCAAAAAGGGCGTATGCGTTTTTTCCTGAATATATTCAGGAAAAAACGCATACGCACTTTTTGGCCAACTAAGCAAGCTTGCAAAGGAAATCTGCACGACAATGAAGTCTCACTGCCCCCCCTCAAAAGGGCCATCTGAAAAAAGTGTAAAATCCAGAAAGGCAGGACAGGCCCTGGAGAACTGGAAGACTTGTTATGCTGATGGGCGGGATGTAAATTGCCAGAAGCCACTCTGGAGAAGTGTATGGTGTTTCCTGAAACATCCAAAAAACAAAGCAACAGAGCCTAGGGCATTTCCACTTATGGTCCTATAGTTTAGGGAAATTAAAATCAAAAAGACACAGCCACCCCAAAGTTTGGGCCGGCTCTGTTTACAAGAACCTCGTTTACGGTACAAGTTCAATATCACAGAAAGCGAAAAATGGATAAAGAAGTTGTGGTAATTACGTACAATGCAATATCACTCAGCAATGAAATCTATGTCATCAGGCCCGTAGCAGCATAATGAGTGGATTCAGGTACGATGATTCTATGTGAAATAAGTCACACAGAAAAAGAAATATCATAAGGTATCACTAATACACGGAATGTAAACTTGGCTACACAAGAACTGAATTACAAAACAGAACAGGGTCTCAAAAGTAGAAACCCAACTTATGCTTGCTTAAGTGGAAAGGTGAGTTGGGGTGGTGCATAAAACCAGAGATTGAAATTAGCACAGATACTGTTCCATAAGCCAAATATGTAATAGACAAGAGCTACTCCTTGCTCAACGAAGTGGACTCAACACCCCATATTAATCGCCTAAGAATATACCTGACTCGTAAGAATCTTAAAACCTATGGATATATATGTCTCCGAATGAGAATCAAGCGTGTGTACAGCGGCATAAACGCAGCAGTGATAGGATTGGTGAGGTTCGGTGAGCAAAAGGAGACCCTTTGAAGTCATATTGCATGGTACCCATTCCATGGGTCTCAACTCTCCAGGTTTAAGGGATTCTTCCTTCAGCTAAAACATGCATGTGGAACCCAGAGTATGATTCACGGTGTGATCGGGAAACGTGTTCAACTGTGTCTCAGTTTTCGTCCCCTGGTACTCGGGTGCAACATTCCAGACGCTTTACTAACACTCTCCCCACTTATAGAGTCAGTGCCTTTAACCTCCTGTTTGGCCCAGTTTGCAATTTCTGTGGAAGATGAACAGGAATAGGGAGAACCAATGAGAGACTAGTTGGACGTGTCTGGACGGGCAAACTTAACTCTCATTTCCCACCAGGAAGAGGAATTTACCAAAGGCTCAGCATGCCGTGCCGGAACCAAACTAGGGTCTGAAGCAATCCTGCGGTGTTGCGGTCAGCTCACAAGAAAGCGAGTTGAAGAAAGGATCTCAGCGGCACTGTAATTCACAAACCTGCAGTGTTATAAATGACAGCTATCTTCCAAAAATATATTGAAGTAAGGCTGCCAAGAGGAGTTGAAAGTGGGGCAGAATTGCAGGAAACCGATTTCAGGAGGTAGACTGGAATTGCATGTAAAGCATAGGAAAAGAGGCAGAACGTCCACAATGATGCACTTGGCCTAAAAGGGCGTATGCGTTTTTTCCTGAATATATTCAGGAAAAAACGCATACGCACTTTTTGGCCAACCAAGCAAGCTTGCAAAGGAAATGTGCACTACAATGAAGTCTCACTGCCCCCCGGTCAAAAGGGCCATCTGAAAAAAGTGTAAAATCCAGAAAGGCAGGACAGGCCATGGAGAACTGGGAGCCTTGTTATGCTGATGGGCGGGATATAAATTGCCAGCAGCCACTCTGGAGAAGTGTATGGTGTTTCCTGAAACATCCAAAAAACAAAACAACAGAGACTAGGGCAATTCCACTTATGGTCCTATAGCTTAGGGAAATTAAAATCAAAAAGACACAGCCACCCCAAAGTTTGGGATGGCTGTGTTTACAAGAACCTCGTTTACCGTACAAGTTCAATATCACAGAAAGTGAAAAATGGATAAAGACGTTGTGGTACTTACGTACAATGCTATATCACTCAGCAATGAAATCTATGTCATCAGGCCCGTAGAAGCATAATGAGTGGATTCAGGTACGATGATTCTAAGTGAAATAAGTCACACAGAAAAAGAAACATCATAAGATATCAGTACTACACGGAATGTAAACTTGGCTACACAGGAACTGAATTACAAAACAGAACAGGGTGTCAAATGTAGAAAACCAACTTATGCTTTCTTAAGGGGAAAGGTGAGTTGGGGTGCGGCATAAAACCAGAGATTGAAATTAGCAAAGATACCGTTCTGTAAGCCAAATATGTAATAGACAAGAGCTACTCCTTGCTCAACGAAGTGGACTCAACACACCATATTAAACGCCTAAGAATATACCTGACTAGTAAGAATCTTAAAACCTATGGATTTGTATGTCTCTGAAAGAGAATCAAGCGTGCGTACAGCGGCAAAAACGCAGCAGTGATAGGATTGGTGAGGTTCGGTGAGCAAATGCAGACCCTTTGAAGTCATATTGCATGATACCCATTCCATGGGTCTCAACTCTCCATGTGTAAGGGATTCTTCCTTCAGCTAAAACATGCATGTGGAACCCAGAGTACGATCCACCGTGTGATCAGAAAACGTGTTCAAATGTGTCTCAGTTTTCGTCCCCTGTTACTCGGGTGCAACATTCCAGACGCTTTACTAACACTCTCCCCACTTGGAGAGTCAGTGCCTTTAACCTCCTGTTTGGCCCAGTTTGCAATTTCTGTGGAAAATGAACAGGAATAGGGAGAACCAATGAGAGACTAGGTGGAGGTGTCTGGACGGGCAAATTTAACTCTCATTTCCCACCATGAAGAGGAATTAACCAAAGGCTTAGCATGCCGTGCCAGAACCAAACTAAGGCCTGAAGCAATCCTGCGGGGTTGCGGCCAGCTCACAAAAAAGCGAGTTGAAGAAAGGAGCTCAGGGGCACTCTAATTCACAACCCTGCAGAGTTATAAATGACAGCTATCTTCCAAAAATATGTTGAAGTAAGGCTGCCAAGCGGTGTTGAATGCAGGGCAGAATTGCAGGAAACCGATTTCAGGAGGTAAACTGGAATTGCATGTAAAGCATAGGAAAAGAGGCAGAACGTCCACAATGATGCACTTGGCCAAAAAGGGCGTATGCGTTTTTTCCTGAATATATTCAGGAAAAAACGCATACGCCCTTTTTGGCCAACCAAGCAAGCTTGCAAAGGAAATCTGCACTACAATGAAGTCTCACTGGCCCCCGGTCAAAAGGGCCATCTGAAAAAAGTGTAAAATCCAGAAAGGCAGGACAGGCCATGGAGAACTGGGAGCCTTGTTATGCTGATGGGCGGGATATAAATTGCCAGCAGCCACTCTGGAGAAGTGTATGGTGTTTCCTGAAACATCCAAAAAACAAAACAACAGAGACTAGGGCAATTCCACTTATGGTCCTATAGCTTAGGGAAATTAAAATCAAAAAGACACAGCCACCCCAAAGTTTGGGACGGCTGTGTTTACAAGAACCTCGTTTACCGTACAAGTTCAATATAACAGAAAGTGAAAAATGGATAAAGACGTTGTGGTACTTACGTACAATGCTATATCACTCAGCAATGAAATCTATGTCATCAGGCCCATAGCAGCATAATGAGTGGATTCAGGTACGATGATTCTAAGTGAAATAAGTCACACAGAAAAAGAAACATCATAAGATATCACTACTACACGGAATGTAAACTTGGCTACACAAGAACTGAATTACAAAACAGAACAGGGTGTCAAATGTAGAAAACCAACTTATGCTTGCTTAAGGGGAAAGGTGAGTTGGGGTGCTGCATAAAACCAGAGATTGAAATTAGCACAGATACCGTTCCATAAGCCAAATATGTAATAGACAAGAGCTACTCCTTGCTCAACGAAGTGGACTCAACACCCCACATTAAACGCCTAAGAATATACCTGACTAGTAAGAATCTTAAAACCTAAGGATTTATATGTCTCCGAAAGAGAATCAAGCGTGTGTACAGCGGCATAAACGCAGCAGTGATAGGATTGGTGAGGTTCGGTGAGCAAATGCAGACTCTTTGAAGTCATATTCCATGGTACCCATTCCATGGGTCTCAACTCTCCAGGATTAAGGGATTCTTCCTTCAGCGAAAACATGCATGTGGAACCCAGAGTATGATCCACCGTGTGATCAGGAAACGTGTTCAAATGTGTCTCAGTTTTCGTCCCCTGGTACTCGGGTGCAACATTCCAGACGCTTTACTAACACTCTCCCCACTTGGAGAGTCAGTGCCTTTAACTTCCTGTTTGGCCCAGTTTGCAATTTCTGCGTAAGATGAACAGGAAGAGGGAGAACCAATGAGGGACTAGCTGGAGGTGTCTGGACGGACAAATTTAACTCTCATTTCCCACCAGGAAGAGGAATTAACCAAAGGCTCAGCATGTGATGCCGGAACCAAACTAAGGCCTGAAGCAATCCTGCGGTGTTGCGGCCAGCTCACAAGAAAACGAGTTGAAGAAAGGAGCTAAGGGGCACTGTAATTCACAAACATGCAGAGTTATAAATGACAGCTATCGTCCAAAAATATATTGAAGGAAGGCTGCCAAGAGGACTTGAAAGCGGAGCAGAATTGCACGAAACCGATTTCAGGAGGTAGACTGGAATTGCATATAAAGTATAGGAAAAGAGGCAGAATGTCCACAATGATGCACTTGGCCATAAGGGCATATGCATTTTTTCCTGAATATATTCAGGAAAAAACGCATACGCCCTTTTTGGCCAACCAAGCACGCTTGCAAAGGAAATCTGCACTACAATGAAGTCTCACTGCCCCCGGTCAAAAGGGCCATCTGAAAAAAGTGTAAAATCCAGAAAGGCAGGACAGGCCATGGAGAACTGGGAGCCTAGTTATGCTGATGGGCGGGATGTAAATTGCCAGCAGCCACTCTGGAGAAGTGTATGGTGTTTCCTGAAACATCCAAAAAACAAAGCAACAGAGCCTAGGGAAATTCCACTTATGTTCCTATAGCTTAGGGAAATTAAAATCAAAAAGACACAGCCACCCCAAAGTTTGGGACGGCTCTATTTACAAGAACCTCGTTTACGGTACAAGTTCAATATCACAGAAAGCGAAAAATGGATAAAGAAGTTGTGGTACTTACGTACAATGCAATATCACTCAGCAATGAAATCTATGTCATCAGGCCTGTAGAAGCAAAATGAGTGGATTCAGGTACGATGATTCTAAGTGAAATTAGTCACACAGAAAAAGAAACATCATAAGATATCACTAATACACAGAATGTAAACTTGGCTACACAAGAACTGAATTACAAAACAGAACAGGGTGTCAAATGTAGAAAACCAACTTATGCTTGCTTAAGGGGAAGGGTGAGTTGGGGTGCGGCATAAAACCAGACATTGAAATTAGCACAGATACCGTTCCATAAGCCAAATATGTAATAGACAAGAGTTACTCCTTGCTCAACGAAGTGGAATCAACACCCCATATTAAACGCCTAAGAATATACCTGACTAGTAAGAATCTTAAAACCTATGGATTTATATGTCTCCGAAAGAGAATCAAGCGTGTGTACAGTGGCATAAACGCAGCAGTGATAGGATTGGTGAGGTTCGGTGAGCAAATGCAGACCCTTTGAAGTCATATTGCATGGTACCCATTCCATGGGTCTCAACTCTCCATGTGTAAGGGATTCTTCCTTCAGCTAAAACATGCATGTGGAATCCAGAGTATGATCCACGGTGTGATTGGGAAACGTGTTCAAATGTGTCTCAGTTTTCGTCCCCTGGTACTCGGGTGCAACATTCCAGACGCTTTACTAACACTCTCCCCACTTGGAGAGTCAGTGCCTTTAACCTCCTGTTTGGCCCAGTTTGCAATTTCTGCGTAAGATGAACAGGAATAGGGAGAACCAATGAGAGACTAGATGGAGGTGTCTGGACTGGCAAATTAACCTCTCATTTCCCACCAGGAAGAGGAATTAACCAAAGGCTCAGCATGCCGTGCCGGAACCAAACTAGGGCCTGAAACAATCCTGCAGTTTTGCGGCCAGCTCACAAGAAAGTGAGTTGAAGAAAGGAGCTCAGGGGCACTGTAATTCACAAACCTGCAGAGTTATAAATGACAGCTATCTTCCAAAAATATATTGAAGGAAGGCTGCCAAGAGGAGGTGAATGCGGGGCAGAATTGCAGGAAACCGATTTCAGGAGGTAGACTGGAATTGCATATAAAGCATAGGAAAAGAGGCAGAACGTCCACAATGATGCACTTGGCCAAAAAGGGCGTATGCGTTTTTTCCGGAATATATTCAGGAAAAAACGCATACGCCCTTTTTGGCCAACCAAGCAAGCTTGCAAAGGAAATCTGCACTACAATGAAGTCTCACTGCCCCCTGGTCAAAAGGGCTATCTGAAAAAAGTGTAAAATCCAGAAAGGCAGGACAGGCCATGGAGAACTGGGAGCCTTGTTATGCTGATGGGCGGGATTTAAATTGCCAACACCCAGTCTGGAGAAGTGTATGTTGTTACCTGAAACATCCAAAAAACCAAGCAACAGAGCCTAGGGCACTTCCACTTATGGTCCTATAGTTTAGGGAAATTAAAATCAAAAAGACACAGCCACCCCAAAGTTTCGGCCTGCTCTGTTTACAAGGACCTCGTTTACGGTACAAGTTCAATATCACAGAAAGCGAAAAATGGATAAAGAAGTTGTGGTACTTACGTACAATGCAGTATTACTCAGCAATGAAATCTATGTCATCAGGCCCGTAGCAGCATAATGAGTGGATTCAGGTACGATGATTCTAAGTGAAATAAGTCACACAGAAAAAGAAACATCATAAGATATCACTAACACACGGAATGTAAACTTGGCTACAAAGGAAATGAATTACAAAACAGAACAGGGTCTCAAATGTAGAAAACCAACTTATGCTTGCTTAAGGGGAATGGTGAGTTGGGGTGCTGCATGAAACCAGAGATTGAAATTGGCACAGATACCGTTCCATAAGCCAAATATGTAATAGACAAGAGCTACTCCTTGCTCAACGAAGTGGACTCAACACACCATATTAAACGCCTAAGAATATACCTGACTAGTAAGAATCTTAAAACCTATGGATTTATATGTCTCCGAAAGAGAATCAAGCGTGTGTACAGTGGCATAAGCGCAGCAGTGATAGGATTGGTGAGGTTCGGTGAGCAAATGCAGACCCTTTGAAGTCATATTGCATGGTACCCATTCCATGGGTCTCAACTCTCCAGGGTTAAGGGATTCTTCCTTGAGCTAAAACATGCATGTGGAACCCAGAGTATGATCTACCGTGTGATCGGGAAACGTGTTCAAATGTGTCTCAGTTTTCGTCCCCTGGTACTCGGGTGCAACATTCCAGACGCTTTACTAACACTCTCCCCACTTGGAGAGTCAGTGCCTTTAACTTCCTGTTTGGCCCAGTTTGCAATTTCTGTGGAAAATGAACAGGAATAGGGAGAACCAATGAGAGACTAGGTGGAGGTGTCTGGACAGGCAAATTTAACTCTCATTTCCCACCAGGAAGAGGAATTAACCAAAGGCTCAGCATGCCATGCCGGAACAAAACTAGGGCCTGAAGCAATCCTGCGGTGTTGCGGCCAGCTCACAAGAAAGCGAGTTGAAGAAAGGAGCTCAGGGGCACTGTAATTCACAAACCTGCAGAGTTATAAATGACAGCTATCTTCCAAAAATATATTGAAGTAAGGCTGCCAAGAGGAGTTGAATGCGGGGCAGAATTGCAGGAAACTGATTTCAGGAGGTAGACTGGAATTGCATGTAAAGCATAGGAAAAGAGGCAGAACGTCCAAAATGATGCACTTGGCCTAAAAGGGCGTATGCGTTTTTTCCTGAATATATTCAGGAAAAAACGCATACGCACTTTTTGGCCAACCAAGCAAGCTAGCAAAGGAAATGTGCACTACAATGAAGTCTCACTGTCCCGCGGTCAAAAGGGCTATCTGAAAAAAGTGTAAAATCCAGAAAGGCAGGACAGGCCATGGAGAACTGGGAGCCTTGTTATGCTGATGGATGGGATGTAAATTGCCAACAGCCACTCTGGAGAAGTGTATGGTGTTTCCTGAAACATCTAAAAAACAAAGCAACAGAGCCTAGGGCACTTCCACTTATGGTCCTATAGCTTAGGGAAATTAAAATCAAAAAGACAAAGCCACCCCAAAGTTTCGGCCGGCTCTGTTTACAAGAACCTCATTTACGGTACAAGTTCAATATCACAGAAAGCGAAAAATGGATAAAGAAGTTGTGGTATTTACGTACAATGCAATATCACTCAGCAATGAAATCTATGTCATCAGGCCCGTAGCAGCATAATGATTGGATTCAGGTACGATGATTCTAAGTGAAATAAGTCACACAGAAAAAGAAACATCATAAGATATCACTACTACACGGAATGTAAACTTGGCTACACAGGAACTGAATTACAAAACAGAACAGGGTCTCAAATGTAGAAAACCAACTTATGCTTGCTTAAGGGGAAAGGTGACTTGGGGTGCGGCATAAAACCAGAGATTGAAATTAGCACAGATACCGTTCCATAAGCCAAATATGTAATAGACAAGAGCTACTCCTTGCTCAACGAAGTGGACTCAACACCCCATATTAAACGCCTAAGAATATACCTGACTAGTAAGAATCATAAAACCTATGGATTTATATGTCTCCGAAAGAGAATCAAGTGTGTGTACAGCGGCATAAACGCAGCAGTGATAGGATTGGTGAGGTTCGGTGAGCAAATGCAGACCCTTTGAAGTCATATTGCATGGTACCCATTCCATGGGTCTCAACTCTCCATGTTTAAGGGATTCTTCCTTCAGCTAAAACATGCATGTGGAACCCAGAGTACGATCCACCGTGTGATCGGAAAACGTGTTCAAATGTGTCTCAGTTTTCGTACCCTGGTACTCGGGTGCAACATTCCAGACGCTTTACTAACACTCTCCCCACTTGGAAAGTCAGTGCCTTTAACCTCCTGTTTGGCCCAGTTTGCAATTTCTGCGTAAGATGAACAGGAAGAGGGAGAACCAATGAGAGACTAGCTGGAGGTGTCCGGACGGGCAAATTTAACTCTCATTTCCCACAAGGAAGAGGAATTAACCAAAGGCTCAGCGTGCCATGCCGGAACCACACTAGGGCCAGAAGCAATCCTGCGGTGTTGCGGCCAGCTCACAAGAAAGCGAGTTGAAGAAAGGAGCTCAGGGGCACTGTAATTCACAAACCTGCAGTTATAAATGACAGCTATCGTCCAAAATATATTGAAGGAAGGCTTCCAAGAGGACTTGAAAGCGGGGCAGAATTGCAGGAAACCGATTTCAGGAGGTAGACTGGAATTGCATGTAAAGCATAGGAAAAGGGGCAGAACGTCCACAATGAGGCACTTGGCCAAAAAGGGCGTATGCGTTTTTTCCTGAATATATACAGGAAAAAACGCATACGCCCTTTTTGGCCAACCAAGCAAGCTTGCAAAGGAAATCTGCACTACAATGAAGGATCACTGCCCCCCGGTCAAAAGGGCTATCTGAAAAAAGTGTAAAATCCAGTAAGGCAGGACAGGCCATGGAGAACTGGGAGCCTTGTTATGCTGATGGGCAGGATGTAAATTGCCAACAGCCACTCTGGAGAAGTGTATGGTGTTTCCTAAAACAGCAAAAAAACAAAGCAACAGAGCCTAGGGCACTTCCACTTATGGTCCTATAGCTTAGGGAAATTAAAATCAAAAAGACACAGCCACCACAATGTTTGGGACGGCTCTGTTTACAAGAACCTCGTTTACGGTACAAGTTCAATATCACAGAAAGCGAAAAATGGATAAAGAAGTTGTGGTACTTACGTACAATGCAATATCACTCAGCAATGAAATCTATGTCATCAGGTCCGTAGCAGCATAATGAGTGGATTCAGGTACGATGATTCTAAGTGAAATAAGTCACACAGAAAAATAAACATCATAAGATATCACTACTGCACGGAATGTAAACTTGGCTACACAAGAACTGAATTACAAAACAGAACAGGGTCTCAAAAGTAGCAACCCAACTTATGCTTGCTTAAGTGGAAAGGTGAGTTGGGGTGGTGCATAAAACCAGAGATTGAAATTAGCACAGATACTGTTCCATAAGCCAAATATGTAATAGACAAGAGCTACTCTTTGCTCAACGAAGTGGACTCAACACCCCATATTAATCGCCTAAGAATATACCTGACTAGTAAGAATCTGAAAACCTATGGGTATATATGTCTCCGAATGAGAATCAAGCGTGTGTACAGCGGCATAAACGCAGCAGTGATAGGATTGGTGAGGTTCGGTGAGCAAATGGAGACCCTTTGAAGTCATATTGCATGGTACCCATTCCATGGGTCTCAACTCTCCAGGTTTAAGGGATTCTTCCTTCAGCTAAAACATGCATGTGGAACACAGAGTATGATTCACGGTGTGATCGGGAAACGTGTTCAAATGTGTCTCAGTTTTCGTCCCCTGGTACTCGGGTGCAACATTCCAGAAGCTTTACTAACACTCTCCCCACTTATAGAGTCAGTGCCTTTAACCTCCTGTTTGGCCCAGTTTGCAATTTCTGTGGAAGATGAACAGGAATAGGGAGAACCAATGAGAGACTAGGTGGACGTGTCTGGACGGGCAAATTTAACTCTCATTTCCCACCAGGAAGAGGAATTAATCAAAGGCTCAGCATGCCGTGCCGGAACCAAACTAGGGTCTGAAGCAATCCTGCGGTGTTGCGATCAGCTCACAAGAAAGCGAGTTGAAGAAAGTATCTCAGCGGCACTGTAATTCACAAACCTGCAGTGTTATAAATGACAGCTATCTTCCAAAAATATATTGAAGTAAGGCTGCCAAGAGGAGTTGAAAGTGGGGCAGAATTGCAGGAAACCGATTTCAGGAGGTAGACTGGAATTGCATGTAAAGCATAGGAAAAGAGGCAGAACGTCCACAATGATGCACTTGGCCAAAAAGGTCGTATGCGTTTTTTCCTGAATATATTCAGAAAAAACGCATACGACCTTTTTGGCCAACCAAGCAAGCTTGCAAAGGAAATCTGAACTACAATGAAGTCTCACTGCCCCCGGTCAAAAGGGCCATCTGAAAAAAGTGTAAAATCCAGAAAGACAGGACAGGCCCTGGAGAACTGGGAGACTTGTTATGCTGATGGGCGGGATGTAAATTGCCAGAAGCCACTCTGGAGAAGTGTATGGTGTTTCCTGAAACATCCAAAAAACAAAGCAACAGAGCCTAGGGCACTTCCACTTATGGTCCTATAGCTTAGGGAAATTAAAATCAAAAAGACACAGCCACCCCAAAGTTTGGGCTGGCTCCGTTTACAAGAACCTCGTTTACGGTACAAGTTGAATATCACAGAAATCGAAAAATGGATAAAGAAGTTGTGGTACTTACGTACAATGCAGTATCACACAGCAATGAAATCTATGTCATCAGGGCCGTAGCAGCATAATGAGTGGATTCAGGTACGATGATTCTAAGTGAAATAAGTCACACAGAAAAAGAAACATCATAAGGTGTCACTAAAACAGGGAATGTAAACTTGGCTACACAGGAACTGAATTACAAAACAGAACAGTGTCTCAAATGTAGAAAACCAACTTATGCTTGCTTAAGGGGAATGGTGAGTTGGGGTGCTGCATGAAACCAGAGATTGAAATTGGCACAGATACCGTTCCATAAGCTAAATATGTAATAGACAAGAGCTACTCCTTGCTCAACGAAGTGGACCCAACACCCCATATTAAACGCCTAAGAATATACCTGACTAGTAAGAATCTTAAAACCTATGGATTTATATGTCTCCGAAAGAGAATCAAGCGTGTGTACAGCGGCATAAGCGCAGCAGTGATACGACTGGTGAGGTTCGATGAGCAAACGCAGACCCTTTGAAGTCATATTGCATGGTACCCATTCCATGGGTCTCAACTCTCCATGTTTAAGGGATTCTTCCTTCAGCTAAAACATGCATGTGGAACCCAGAGTATGATTCACGGTGTGATCGGGAAACGTGTTCAAATGTGTCTCAGTTTTCGTCCCCTGGTACTTGGGTGCAACATTCCAGACGCTTTACTAACACTCTCCCCACTTATAGAGTCAGTGCCTTTAACCTCCTGTTTGGCCCAGTTTGCAATTTCTGTGGAAAATGAACAGGAATAGGGAGAACCAATGAGAGACTAGGTGGACGTGTCTGGACGGGCAAACTTAACTCTCATTTCCCACCAGGAAGAGGAATTAACCAAAGGCTCAGCATGCCGTGCCGGAACCAAACTAGGGTCTGAAGCAATCCTGTGGTGTTGCGGCCAGCTCACAAGAAAGCGAGTTGAAGAAAGGAGCTCAGGGGCACTGTCATTCACAAACCTGCAGAGTTATAAATGACAGCTATCTTCCAAAAATATATTGAAGTAAGGCTGCCAAGAGGACTTGAAAGCGGGGCAGAATTGCAGGAAACCGATTTCAGGAGGTAGACTGGAATTGCATGTAAAGCATAGGAAAAGAGGCAGAACGTCCACAATGATGCACTTGGCCAAAAAGGGCGTATGCGTTTTTTCATGCATATATTCAGGAAAAAACGCATACGCCCTTTTTGGCCAACCAAGCAAGCTTGCAAAGGAAATCTGCACTACAAGGAAGTCTCACTGCCCCCGGTCAAAAGGGCCATCTGAAAAAAGTGTAAAATCCAGAAAGACAGGACAGGCCCTGGAGAACTGGAAGACTTGTTATGCTGATGGGCGGGATGTAAATTGCCAGAAGCCACTCTGGAGAAGTGTATGGTGTTTCCTGAAACATCCAAAAAACAAAGCAACAGAGCCTAGGGCACTTCCACTTATGGTCCTATAGCTTAGGGAAATTAAAATCAAAAAGACACAGCCACCCCAAAGTTTGGGCCGGCTCTGTTTACAAGAACCTCGTTTACGGTACAAGTTGAATATCACAGAAAGCGAAAAATGGATAAAGAAGTTGTGGTACTTACGTATAATGCAGTATCACACAGCAATGAAATCTATGTCATGAGGGCCGTAGCAGCATAATGAGTGGATTCAGGTACGATGATTCTAAGTGAAATAAGTCACACAGAAAAAGAAACGTCATAAGATATCACTACTACACGGAATGTAAACTTGGCTACACAGGAACTGAATTACAAAACAGAACAGGGTGTCAAATGTAGAAAACCAATTTATGCTTGCTTAAGGGGAAAGGTGAGTTGGGGTGCTGCATACAACAAGAGATTGAAATTAGCACAGATACCGTTCCATAAGCCAAATATGTAATAGACAAGAGCTACTCCTTGCTCAACGAAGTGGACTCAACACCCCATATTAAACGCCTAAGAATATACCTGACTAGTAAGAATCTTAAAACCTATGGATTTATATGTCTCCGAAAGAGAATTAAGCGTGTGTACAGTGGCATAAACGCAGCAGTAATAGTATTGGTGAGGTTCGGTGAGCAAATGCAGACCCTTTGAAGTCATATTGCATGGTACCCATCCATGGGTCTCAACTCTCCATGTTTAAGGGATTCTTCCTTCAGCTAAAACATGCATGTGGAACCCAGAGTATGATCCACCGTGTGATCGGAAAACGTGTTCAAATGTGTCTCAGTTTTCGTCCCCTGGTACTCGGGTGCAACATTCCAGACGCTTTACTAACACTCTCCCCACTTGGAGAGTCGGTGCCTTTAACCTCCTGTTTGGCCCAGTTTGCAATTTCTGTGGAAAATGAACAGGAATAGGGAGAACCAATGAGAGACTAGGTGGAGGTGTCTGGACGGGCAAATTTAACTCTCATTTCCCAACCAGGAAGAGGAATTAACCAAAGGCTCAACATGCCATGCTGGAACCAAACTAGGGCCTGAAGCAATCCTGCGGTGTTGCAGCCAGCTCACAAGAAAGCGAGTTGAAGAAAGGAGCTCAGGGACACTGTAATTCACAAACCTGCAGAGTTATAAATGACAGCTATCTTCCAAAAATATATTGAAGTAAGGCAGCCAAGAATAGTTGAAAGCGGGGCAGAATTGCCGGAAACCGATTTCAGGAGGTAGACTGGAATTGCATGTAAAGCATAGGAAAAGAGGCAGAACGTCCACAATGATGCACTTGGCCAAAAATGGCGTATGCGTTTTTTCCTGAATATATTCAGGAAAAAACGCATACGCCCTTTTTGGCCAACCAAGCAAGCTTGCAAAGGAAATCTGCACTACAATGAAGTCTCACTGCCCCCCGGTCAAAAGGGCCATCTGAAAAAAGTGTAAAACCCAGAAAGGCAGGACAGGCCATGGAGAACTGGGAGCCTTGTTATGCTGATGGGTGGGATGTAAATTGCCAGCAGCCACTCTGGAGAAGTGTATGGTGTTTCCTTAAACATCCAAAAAACAAAGCAACAGAGCCTAGGGCACTTCCACTTATGGTCCTATAGCTTAGGGAAATTAAAATCAAAAAGACACAGCCACCCCAAAGTTTGGGACGGCTCTGGTTACAAGAACCTCGTTTACGGTACAAGTTGAATATCACAGAAAGCGAAAAATGGATAAAGAAGTTGTGGTACTTACGTACAATGCAATATCACTCAGCAATGAAATCTATGTCATCAGGCCCATAGCAGCATAATGAGTGGATTCAGGTACGATGATTCTAAGTGAAATAAGTTACACAGAAAAAGAAACATCATAAGATATCACTACTACACGGAATGTAAACTTGGCTACACAGGAACTGAATTACAAAACAGAACAGGGTGTCAAATGTAGAAAACCAACTTATGCTTGCTTAAGGGGAAAGGTGAGTTGGGGTGCTGCATAAAACCAGAGATTGAAATTAGCACAGATACCGTTCCATAAGCCAAATATGTAATAGACAAGAGCTACTCCTTGCTCAACGAAGTGGACTCAACACCCCATATTAAACGCCTAAGAATATACCTGACTAGTAAGAATCTTAAAACCTATGGATTTATATGTCTCCGAAAGAGAATTAAGCGTGTGTACAGTGGCATAAACGCAGCAGTAATAGTATTGGTGAGGTTCGGTGAGCAAATGCAGACCCTTTGAAGTCATATTGCATGGTACCCATCCATGGGTCTCAACTCTCCATGTTTAAGGGATTCTTCCTTCAGCTAAAACATGCATGTGGAACCCAGAGTATGATCCACCGTGTGATCGGAAAACGTGTTCAAATGTGTCTCAGTTTTCGTCCCCTGGTACTCGGGTGCAACATTCCAGACGCTTTACTAACACTCTCCCCACTTGGAGAGTCGGTGCCTTTAACCTCCTGTTTGGCCCAGTTTGCAATTTCTGTGGAAAATGAACAGGAATAGGGAGAACCAATGAGAGACTAGGTGGAGGTGTCTGGACGGGCAAATTTAACTCTCATTTCCCAACCAGGAAGAGGAATTAACCAAAGGCTCAACATGCCATGCCGGAACCAAACTAGGGCCTGAAGCAATCCTGCGGTGTTGCGGCCAGCTCACAAGAAAGCGAGTTGAAGAAAGGAGCTCAGGGACACTGTAATTCACAAACCTGCAGAGTTATAAATGACAGCTATCTTCCAAAAATATATTGAAGTAAGGCAGCCAAGAATAGTTGAAAGCGGGGCAGAATTGCAGGAAACCGATTTCAGGAGGTAGACTGGAATTGCATGTAAAGCATAGGAAAAGAGGCAGAACGTCCACAATGATGCACTTGGCAAAAAAGGGCGTATGCGTGTTTTCCTGAATATATTCAGGAAAACACGCATACGCACTTTTTGACCAAACAAGCAAGCTTGCAAAGGAAATCTGCACTACAATGAAGTCTCACTGTCCCCCGGTCAAAAGGGCCATCTGAAAAAAGTGTAAAATCCAGAAAGGCAGGACAGGCCATGGAGAACTGGGAGCCTTGTTATGCTGATGGGCGGGATGTAAATTGCCAGCAGCCACTCTGGAGAAGTGTATGGTGTTTCCTGAAACATCCAAAAAACAAAGCAACAGAGCCTAGGGCACTTCCACTTATGGTCCTATAGATTAGGGAAATTAAAATCAAAAAGACACAGCCACCCCAAAGTTTGGGACGGCTCTGTTTACAAGAACCTCGTTTACGGTACAAGTTCAATATCACAGAAAGCGAAAAATGGATAAAGAAGTTGTGGTACTTACGTACAATGCAATATCACTCAGCAATGAAATCTATGTCATCAGGCCCATAGCAGCATAATGAGTGGATTCAGGTACGATGATTCTAAGTGAAATAAGTCACACAGAAAAAGAAACATCATAAGATATCACTAATACACGGAATGTAAACTTGGCTACACAGGAACTGAATTACAAAACAGAACAGGGTGTCAAATGTAGAAAACCAACTTATGCTTCCTTAAGGGGAAAGGTGAGTTGGGGTGCTGCATACAACAAGAGATTGAAATTAGCACAGATACCGTTCCATAAGCCAAATATGTAATAGACAAGAGCTACTCCTTGCTCAACGAAGTGGACTCAACACCCCATATTAAACGCCTAAGAATATACCTGACTAGTAAGAATCTTAAAACCTATGGATTTTTATGTCTCCGAAAGAGAATCAAGCGTGTGTACAGTGGCATAAACGCAGCAGTGATAGGATTGGTGAGGTTCGGTGAGCAAATGCAGACCCTTTCAAGTCATATTGCATGGTACCCATTCCATGGGTCTCAACTCTCCATGTTTAAGGGATTCTTCCTTCAGCTAAAACATGCATGTGGAACCCAGAGTATGATCCACCGTGTGATCGGAAAACGTGTTCAAATGTGTCTCCGTTTTCGTCCCCTGGTACTCGGGTGCAACATTCCACTCGCTTTACTAACACTCTCCCCACTTGGAGAGTCGGTGCCTTTAACATCCTGTTTGGCCCAGTTTGCAATTTCTGTGGAAAATGAACAGGAATAGGGAGAACCAATGAGAGACTAGGTGGAGGTGTCTGGACGGGCAAATTTAACTCTCATTTCCCACCAGGAAGAGGAATTAACCAAAGGCTCAACATGCCATGCTGGAACTAGATTAGGGCCTGAGGAGATCCTGCGGTGTTGCGGCCAGCTCACAAGAAAGCGAGTTGAAGAAAGGAGCTCAGGGACACTGTAATTCACAAACCTACAGAGTTATAAATGACAGCTATCTTCCAAAAATATATTGCAGTAAGGCTGCCAAGAGGAGTTGAATGCGGGGCAGAATTGCAGGGAACCGATTTCAGGAGGTAGACTGGAATTGTATGTAAAGCATAGGAAAAGAGGCAGAACGTCCACAATGATGCACTTGGCCAAAAAGGGCGTATGCGTTTTTTCCTGAATATATTCAGGAAAAAACGCATACGCCCTTTTTGGCCAACCAAGCAAGCTTGCAAAAGAAATCTGCACTACAATGAAGTCTCACTGCACCCCGGTCAAAAGGGCCATCTGAAAAAAGTGTAAAATCCAGAAAGGCAGGACAGGCCATGGAGAACTGGGAGCCTAGTTATGCTGATGGGCGTGATGTAAATTGCCAGCAGCCACTGTGGAGAAGTGTATGGTGTTTCCTGAAACATCCAAAAAACAAAGCAACAGAGCCTAGGGCACTTCCACTTATGGTCCTATAGCTTAGGGAAATTAAAATCAAAAAGACACAGCCACCCCAAAGTTTGGGACGGCTCTGTTTACAAGAACCTCGTTTACGGTACAAGTTGAATATCACAGAAAGCGAAAAATGGATAAAGAAGTTGTGGTACTTACGTACAATGCAATATCACTCAGCAATGAAATCTATGTCATCAGGCCCGTAGCAGCATAATGAGTGGATTCAGGTACGATGATTCTAAGTGAAATAAGTCACACAGAAAAAGAAACATCATAAGATATCACTACTACACGGAATGTAAACTTGGCTACACAAGAATTGAATTACAAAACAGAACAGGGTGTCAAATGTAGAAAACCAACTTATGCTTGCTTAAGGGGAAAGGTGAGTTGGGGTGCTGCATAAAACCAGAGATTGAAATTAGCACAGATACCGTTCCATAAGCCAAATATGTAATAGACAAGAGCTACTCCTTGCTCAACGAAGTGGACTCAACACCCCATATTAAACGCCTAAGAATATACCTGACTAGTAAGAATCTTAAAACCTATGGATTTATATTTCTCCGAAAGAGAATCAAGCGTGTGTAGAGCGGCATAAACGCAGCAGTGATAGGATTGGTGAGGTTCGGTGAGCAAATGCAGACCCTTTGAAGTCATATTGCATGGTACCTATTCCATGGGTCTCAACTCTCCAGGTTTAAGGGATTCTTCCTTCAGCTAAACATGCATGTGGAACACAGAGTATGAGCCACCGTGTGATCGGGAAACGTGTTCAAATGTGTCTCAGTTTTCGTCCCCTGGTACTCGGGTGCAACATTCCAGACGCTTTACTAACACTCTCCCCAATTGGAGAGTCAGTGCCTTTAACCTCCTGTTTGGCCCAGTTTGCAATATCTGCGTAAGATGAACAGGAATAGGGAGAACCAATGAGAGACTAGGTGGAGGTGTCTGGACGGGCAAATTTAACTCTCATTTCCCACCAGGAAGAGGAATTAACCAAAGGCTCAGCGTGGCATGCCAGAAGCACACTAGGGCCTGAAGCAATCCTGCGGTGTTGCGGCCAGCTCACAAGAAAGCGAGTTGAAGGAAGGAACTCAGGGGCACTGTAATTCACAAACCTGCAGAGTTATAAATGACAGCTATCTTCCAAAAATATATTGAAGTAAGGCCGCCAAGAGGAGTTGAAAGCGGGGCAGAATTGCAGATAACTGATTTCAGGCGGTACACTGGAATTGCATGTAAAGCATAGGAAAAGAGGCAGAACGTTGACAATGATGCACTTGGCCAAAAAGGGCGTATGCGTTCTTTCCTGAATATATTCAGGAAAAAACGCATACGCCCTTTTTGGCCAACCAAGCAAGCTTGCAAAGGAAATCTGCACTAAAATGAAGTCTCACTGCCCCCCGGTCAAAAGGGCCATCTGAAAAAAGTGTAAAATCCAGAAAGGCAGGACAGGCCATGGAGAACTGGGAGCCTTGTTATGCTGATGGGCGGGATGTAAATTGCCAACAGCCACTCTGGAGAAGTGTATGGTGTTTCCTGAAACATCCAAAAACAAAGCAACAGAGCTTAGGGCACTTCCACTTACGGTCCTATAGCTTAGGGAAATAATAATCAAAAAGACACAGCCACCCAAAAGTTTGGGACGGATCTGTTTACAAGAACCTCGTTTACTGTACAAGTTCAATATCACAGAAAGCGAAAAATGGATAAAGAAGTTGTGGTACTTACGTACAATGCAATATCACTCAGCAATGAAATCTATGTCATCAGGCCCGTAGCAGCATAATGAGTGGATTCAGGTACGATGATTCTAAGTGAAATAAGTCACACAGAAAAAGAAACATCATAAGATATCACTACTACACGGAATGTAAACTTGGCTACAGAGGAACTGAATTACAGAACAGAACAGTGTCTCAAATGTAGAAAAGCAACTTATGTTTGCTTAAGGGGAAAGGTGAGTTGGGGTGCTGCATAAAACCAGAGATTGAAATTAGCACAGATACTGTTCCATAAGCCAAATATGTAATAGACAAGAGCTACTCCTTGCTCAACGAAGTGGACACAACACCCCATATTAAACGCCTAAGAATATACCTGACTAGTAAGAATCTTAAAACCTATGGATTTATATGTCTCCGAAAGAGAATCAAGCGTGTGTACAGCGGCATGAGTGCAGCAGTGATAGGATTGGTGAGGTTCGGTGAGCAAATGCAGACTCTTTGAAGTCATATTGCATGGTACCCATTCCATGGGTCTCAACTCTCCTGGTTTAAGGGATTCTTCCTTCAGCTAAAACATGCATGTGGAACCCAGAGTATGATCCACCATGTGATCGGGAAACGTGTTCAAATGTGTCTCAGTTTTCGTCCCCTGGTACTCGGGTGCAACATTCCAGATGCTTTACTAACACTCTCCCCACTTGGAGAGTCAGTGCCTTTAACCTCCTGTTTGGCCCAGTTTGCAATTTCTGCGTAAGATGAACAGGAAGAGGGAGAACCAATGAGAGACTAGGTGGAGGTGTCTGGACGGGCAAATTTAACTCTCATTTCCCACCAGGAAGAGGAATTAATCAAAGGCTCAGCGTGGCATTCCAGAAGCACACTACGGTCTGAAGCAATCTTGCGGTGTTGCGGCCAGCTCACAAGAAAGCGAGTTGAAGAAAGGAGCTCAGGGGCACTGTAATTCACAAACCTGCAGAGTCATAAATGACAGCTATCTTCCAAAAATATATTGAAGTAAGGCTGCCAAGAGGACTTGAAAGCGGGGCAGAATTGCAGGAAACCGATTTCAGGAGGTAGACTGGAATTGCATGTAAAGCATAGGAAAAGAGGCAGAACGTCCACAATGATGCACTTGGCCAAAAAGGTCGTATGCGTTATTTCCTGAATATATTCAGGAAAAAACGCATACGCCCTTTTTGGCCAACCAAGCAAGCTTGCAAAGGAAATCTGCACTACAATGAAGTCTCACTGCCCCCGGTCAAAAGGGCCATCTGAAAAAAGTGTAAAATCCAGAAAGGCAGGACAGGCCCTGGAGAACTGGGAGACTTGTTATGCTGATGGGCGGGATGTAAATTGCCAGAAGCCACTCTGGAGAAGTGTATGGTGTTTCCTGAAACATCCAAAAAACAAAGCAACAGAGCCTAGGGCACTTCAACTTATGGTCCTATAGCTTAGGGAAATTAAAATCAAAAAGACACAGCCACCACAAAGTTTGGGCCGGCTCCGTTTACAAGAACCTCGTTTACGGTACAAGTTGAATATCACAGAAAGCGAAAAATGGATAAAGAAGTTGTGGTACTTACGTACAATGCAGTATCACACAGCAATGAAATCTATGTCATCAGGGCCGTAGCAGCATAATGAGTGGATTCAGGTACGATGATTCTAAGTGAACTAAGTCACACAGAAAAAGAAACATCATAAGGTATCACTAACACAGGGAATGTAAACTTGGCTACACAGGAACTGAATTACAAAACAGAACAGTGTCTCAAATGTAGAAAACCAACTTATGCTTGCTTAAGGGGAATGGTGAGTTGGGGTGCTGCATGAAACCAGAGATTGAAATTGGTACAGATACTGTTCCAAAAGCCAAATAAGTAATAGACAAGAGCTACTCCTTGCTCAACGAAGTGGACTCAACACCCCATATTAAACGCCTAAGAATATACCTGACTAGTAAGAATCTTAAAACCTATGGATTTATATGTCTCCGAAAGAGAATCAAGCGTGTGTACAGCGGCATAAGCGCAGCAGTGATACGACTGGTGAGGTTCGATGAGCTAACGCAGACCCTTTGAATTCATATTGCATGGTACCCCTTCCATGGGTCTCAACTCTCCATGTTTAAGGGATTCTTCCTTCAGCTAAAACATGCATGTGGAACCCAGAGTATGATTCACGGTGTGATCGGGAAACGTGTTCAAATGTGTCTCAGTTTTCGTCCCCTGGTACTCGGGTGCAACATTCCAGACGCTTTACTAACACTCTCCCCACTTGGAGAGTCAGTGCCTTTAACCTCCTGTTTGGCCCAGTTTGCAATTTCTGTGGAAGATGAACAGGAATAGGGAGAACCAATGAGAGACTAGGTGGACGTGTCTGGACGGGCAAATTTAACTCTCATTTCCCACCAGGAAGAGGAATTAACCAAAGGCTCAGCATGCCGTGCCGGAACCAAACTAGGGCCTGAAGCAATACTGCGGTGTTGCGGCCAGCTAACAAGAAAGCGAGTTGAAGAAAGGAGCTCAGGGGCACTGTAATTCAGAAACCTGCAGAGTTATAAATGACAGCTATCTTCCAAAAATATATTGAAGTAAGGCCGCCAAGAGGAGTTGAAAGCGGGGCAGAATTGCAGGAAACCGATTTCAGGCGGTACACTGGAATTGCATGTAAAGCATAGGAAAAGAGGCAGAACGTTGACAATGATGCACTTGGCCAAAAAGGGCGTATGCGTTCTTTCCTGAATATATTCAGGAAAAAACGCATACGCACTTTTTGGCCAACCAAGCAAGCTTGCAAAGGAAATCTGCACTACAATGAAGTCTCACTGCCCTCCGGTCTAAAGGGCCATCTGAAAAAAGTGTAAAATCTAGAAAGGCAGGACAGGCCATGGAGAACTGGGAGCCTTGTTATGCTGATGGGCGGGATGTAAATTGCCAGCAGCCACTCTGGAGAAGTGTATGGTGTTTCCTGAAACATCCAAAAACAAAGCAACAGAGCCTAGGGCACTTCCACTTATGGTCTTATAGCTTAGGGAAATTAAAATCAAAAAGACACAGCCACCCAAAAGTTTGGGACGGATCTGTTTACAAGAACCTCGTTTACCGTACAAGTTCAATATCACAGAAAGCGAAAAATGGATAAAGAAGTTGTGGTACTTACGTACAATGCAATATCACTCAGCAATGAAATCTATGTCATCAGGCCCGTAGCAGCATAATGAGTGGATTCAGGTACGATGATTCTAAGTGAAATAAGTCACACAGAAAAAGAAACATCATAAGATATCACTACTACACGGAATGTAAACTTGGCTACACAGGAACTGAATTACAGAACAGAACAGTGTCTCTAATGTAGAAAACCAACTTATGCTTGCTTAAGGGGAAAGGTGAGTTGGGGTGCTGCATAAAACCAGAGATTGAAATTAGCACAGATACCGTTCCATAAGCCAAATATGTAATAGACAAGAGCTACTCCTTGTTCAACGAAGAGGACACAACACCCCATATTAAACGCCTAAGAATATACCTGACTAGTAAGAATCTTAAAACCTATGGATTTATATGTCTCCGAAAGAGAATCAAGCGTGTGTACAGCGGCATAAGTGCAGCAGTGATAGGATTGGTGAGGTTCGGTGAGCAAATGCAGACCCTTTGAAGTCATATTGCATGGTACCCATTCCATGGGTCTCAACTCTCCAGGTTTAAGGGATTCTTCCTTCAGCTAAAACATGCATGTGGAACCCAGAGTATGATCCCCCGTGTGATCGGGAAACGTGTTCAAATGTGTCTCAGTTTTTGTCCCCTGGTACTCGGGTGCAACATTCCAGACGCTTTACTAACACTCTCCCCAGTTGGAGAGTCACTGCCTTTAACCTCCTGTTTGGCCCAGTTTGCAATTTCTGCGGAAAATGAACAGGAATAGGGAGAACCAATGAGAGACTAGCTGGAGCTGTTAGGACAGGCAAATTGAACTCTCATTTCCCACCAGGAAGAGGAATTAACCAAAGGCTCAGCATGCGATGCCAGAACCAAACTAGGCCCTGAAGCAATCCTGCGGTGTTGCGGCCAGCTCAAAAGAAAGCGATTTGAAGAAAGGAGCTCAGGGGCACTGTAATTCACAATTCTGCAGAGTTATAAATGACAGCTATCGTCCAAAAATATATTGAAGGAAGGCTGCCAAGAGGACTTGAAAGCGGGGCAGAATTGCAGGAAACCAATTTCAGGAGGTAGACTGGAATTGCATGTAAAGCATAGGAAAAGAGGCAGAACGTCCACAATGATGCACTTGGCCAAAAAGGGCATATGCGTTTTTTCGTGAATATATACAGGAAAAAACGCATACGCCCGTTTTGGCCAACGAAGCAAGCTTGCAAAGGAAATCTGCACTACAATGAAGTCTCACTGCACCCGGTCAAAAGGGCCATCTGAAAAAAGTGTAAAATCCAGAAAGGCAGGACAGGCCATGGAGAACTGGGAGCCTTGTTATGCTGATGGGCGGGATGTAAATTGCCAACACCCACTCTGGAGAAGTGTATTGTGTTTCCTGAAACATCTAAAAAACAAAGCAACAGATCCTAGGGCACTTCTACTTGTGGTCCTATAGCTTAGGGAAATTAAAATCAAAAACACACAGCCACCCCAAAGTTTGGGCCGGCTCTGTTTACAAGAACCTCGTTTACGGTACAAGTTGAATATCACAGAAAGCAAAAAATGGATAAAGAAGTTGTGGTACTTACGTACAATGCAATATCACTCAGCAATGAAATCTATGTCATCAGGCCCGTAGCAGAATAATGAGTGGATTCAGGTACGATGATTCTAAGTGAAATAAGTCACACAGAAAAAGAAACATCATAAGATATCACTAACACACGGAATGTAAACTTGGCTACACAGGAACTGAATTACAAAACAGAAAAGTGTCTCAAATGTAGAAAACCAACTTATGCTTGCTTAAGGGGAAAGGTGAGTTGGGGTGCGGCATAAAACCAGAGATTGAAATTAGCACAGATACCGTTCCATAAGCCAAATATGTAATAGACAAGAGCTACTCCTTGCTCAACGAAGTGGACTCAACACCCCATATTAAACGCCTAAGAATATACCTGACTAGTAAGAATCTTAAAACCTATGGATTTATATATCTCCGAAAGAGAATCAAGCCTGTGTACAGTGTCATAAACGCAGCAGTGATAGGATTGGTGAGGTTCGGTGAGCAAATGCAGACTCTTTGAAGTCATATTGCATGGTACCCATTCCATGGGTCTCAACTCTCCAGGTTTAAGGGATTCTTCCTTCAGCTAAAACATGCATGTGGAACCCAGAGTATGATCCACCGTGTGATCGGGAAACGTGTTCAAATGTGTCTCAGTTTTCGTCCCCTGGTACTCGGGTGCAACATTCCAGATGCTTTACTAACACTCTCCCCACTTGGAGAGTCAGTGCCTTTAACCTCCTGTTTGGCCCAGTTTGCAATTTCTGCGTAAGATGAACAGGAAGAGGGAGAACCAATGAGAGACTAGCTGGAGGTGTCTGGACGGACAAATTTAACTCTCATTTCCTACCAGGAAGAGGAATTAACCAAAAGCTCAGCATGCGATGCTGGAACCAAACTAGGGCCTGAAGCAATCCTGCGGTGTTGCGGCCAGCTCACAAGAAAGCGAGTTGAAGAAAGGAGCTCAGGGGCACTGTAATTCACAAACCTGCAGAGTTATAAATGACAGCTATCTTCCAAAAATATATTGAAGTAAGGCTGCCAAGAGGACTTGAAAGCGGGGCAGAATTGCAGGAAACCGATTTCAGGAGGTAGACTGGAATTGCATGTAAAGCATAGGAAAAGAGGCAGAACGTCCACAATGATGCACTTGGCCAAAAAGGGCGTATGCGTTTTTTCCTGAATATATTCAGGAAAAAACGCATACGCCCTTTTTGGCCAACCAAGCAAGCTTGCAAAAGAAATCTGCACTACAATGAAGTCTCACTGCCCCCGGTCAAAAGGGCCATCTGAAAAAAGTGTAAAATCCAGAAAGGCAGGACAGGCCCTGGAGAACTGGGAGACTTGTTATGCTGATGGGCGGGATGTAAATTGCCAGAAGCCACTCTGGAGAAGTGTATGGTGTTTCCTGAAACATCCTAAAAACAAAGCAACAGAGCCTAGGGCACTTCAACTTATGGTCCTATAGCTTAGGGAAATTAAAATCAAAAAGACACAGCCACCACAAAGTTTGGGCCGGCTCCGTTTACAAGAACCTCGTTTACGGTACAAGTTGAATATCACAGAAAGCGAAAAATGGATAAAGAAGTTGTGGTACTTACGTACAATGCAGTATCACACAGCAATGAAATCTATGTCATCAGGGCCGTAGCAGCATAATGAGTGGATTCAGGTACGATGATTCTAAGTGAACTAAGTCACACAGAAAAAGAAACATCATAAGGTATCACTAACACAGGGAATGTAAACTTGGCTACACAGGAACTGAATTACAAAACAGAACAGTGTCTCAAATGTAGAAAACCAACTTATGCTTGCTTAAGGGGAATGGTGAGTTGGGGTGCTGCATGAAACCAGAGATTGAAATTGGTACAGATACTGTTCCAAAAGCCAAATAAGTAATAGACAAGAGCTACTCCTTGCTCAACGAAGTGGACTCAACACCCCATATTAAACGCATAAGAATATACCTGACTAGTAAGAATCTTAAAACCTATGGATTTATATGTCTCCGAAAGAGAATCAAGCGTGTGTACAGCGGCATAAGCGCAGCAGTGATACGACTGGTGAGGTTCGATGAGCTAACGCAGACCCTTTGAATTCATATTGCATGGTACCCATTCTATGGGTCTCAACTCTCCATGTTTAAGGGATTCTTCCTTCAGCTAAAACATGCATGTGGAACCCAGAGTATGATTCACGGTGTGATCGGGAAACGTGTTCAAATGTGTCTCAGTTTTCGTCCCCTGGTACTCGGGTGCAACATTCCAGACGCTTTACTAACACTCTCCCCACTTGGAGAGTCAGTGCCTTTAACCTCCTGTTTGGCCCAGTTTGCAATTTCTGTGGAATATGAACAGGAATAGGGAGAACCAATGAGAGACTAGGTGGACGTGTCTGGACGGGCAAATTTAACTCTCATTTCCCACCAGGAAGAGGAATTAACCAAAGGCTCAGCATGCCGTGCCGGAACCAAACTAGGGCCTGAAGCAATACTGCGGTGTTGCGGCCAGCTCACAAGAAAGCGAGTTGAAGAAAGGAGCTCAGGGGCACTGTAATTCAGAAACCTGCAGAGTTATAAATGACAGCTATCTTCCAAAAATATATTGAAGTAAGGCCGCCAAGAGGAGTTGAAAGCGGGGCAGAATTGCAGGAAACCGATTTCAGGCGGTACACTGGAATTGCATGTAAAGCATAGGAAAAGAGGCAGAACGTTGACAATGATGCACTTGGCCAAAAAGGGCGTATGCGTTCTTTCCTGAATATATTCAGGAAAAAACGCATACGCACTTTTTGGCCAACCAAGCAAGCTTGCAAAGGAAATCTGCACTACAATGAAGTCTCACTGCCCTCCGGTCTAAAGGGCCATCTGAAAAAAGTGTAAAATCTAGAAAGGCAGGACAGGCCATGGAGAACTGGGAGCCTTGTTATGCTGATGGGCGGGATGTAAATTGCCAGCAGCCACTCTGGAGAAGTGTATGGTGTTTCCTGAAAAATCCAAAAACAAAGCAACAGAGCCTAGGGCACTTCCACTTATGGTCCTATAGCTTAGGGAAA
Source organism: Leucopleurus acutus (assembly GCF_964270905.1). NCBI lineage: Eukaryota > Metazoa > Chordata > Mammalia > Artiodactyla > Delphinidae > Leucopleurus > Leucopleurus acutus. Next base: position 571,458 of record NW_028139194.1, read on the forward strand.
TTAAAATCAAAAAGACACAGCCACCCAAAAGTTTGGGACGGATCTGTTTACAAGAACCTCGTTTACCGTACAAGTTCAATATCACAGAAAGCGAAAAATGGATAAAGAAGTTGTGGTACTTACGTACAATGCAATATCACTCAGCAATGAAATCTATGTCATCAGGCCCGTAGCAGCATAATGAGTGGATTCAGGTACGATGATTCTAAGTGAAATAAGTCACACAGAAAAACAAACATCATAAGATATCACTACTACACGGAATGTAAACTTGGCTACACAGGAACTGAATTACAAAACAGAACAGGGTCTCAAATGTAGAAAACCCACTTATGCTTGCTTAAGGGGAAAGGTGACTTGGGGTGCGGCATAAAACCAGAGATTGAAATTAGCACAGATACCGTTCCATAAGCCAAATATGTAATAGACAAGAGCTACTCCTTGCTCAACGAAGTGGACTCAACACCCCATATTAAACGCCTAAGAATATACCTGACTAGTAAGAATCTTAAAACCTATGGATTTATATGTCTCCGAAAGAGAATCAAGTGTGTGTACAGCGGCATAAACGCAGCAGTGATAGGATTGGTGAGGTTCGGTGAGCAAATGCAGACCCTTTCAAGTCATATTGCATGGTACCCATCCATGGGTCTCAACTCTCCATGTTTAAGGGATTCTTCCTTCAGCTAAAACATGCATGTGGAACCCAGAGTATGATCCACCGTGTGATCGGAAAACGTGTTCAAATGTGTCTCAGTTTTCGTCCCCTGGTACTCGGGTGCAACATTCCAGACGCTTTACTAACACTCTCCCCACTTGGAGAGTCGGTGCCTTTAACCTCCTGTTTGGCCCAGTTTGCAATTTCTGTGGAAAATGAACAGGAATAGGGAGAACCAATGAGAGACTAGGTGGAGGTGTCTGGACGGGCAAATTTAACTCTCATTTCCCAACCAGGAAGAGGAATTAACCAAAGGCTCAACATGCCATTCCGGAACCAAACTAGGGCCTGAAGCAATCCTGCGGTGTTGCGGCCAGCTCACAAGAAAGCGAGTTGAAGAAAGGAGCTCAGGGACACTGTAATTCACAAACCTGCAGAGTTATAAATGACAGCTATCTTCCAAAAATATATTGAAGTAAGGCAGCCAAGAATAGTTGAAAGCGGGGCAGAATTGCCGGAAACCGATTTCAGGAGGTAGACTGGAATTGCATGTAAAGCATAGGAAAGGAGGCAGAACGTCCACAATGATGCACTTGGCCAAAAAGGGCGTATGCGTTTTTTCCTGAATATATTCAGGAAAAAACGCATACGCCCTTTTTGGCCAACCAAGCAAGCTTGCAAAGGAAATCTGCACTACAATGAAGTCTCACTGCCCCCCGGTCAAAAGGGCCATCTGAAAAAAGTGTAAAACCCAGAAAGGCAGGACAGGCCATGGAGAACTGGGAGCCTTGTTATGCTGATGGGCGGGATGTAAATTGCCAGCAGCCACTCTGGAGAAGTGTATGGTGTTTCCTGAAACATCCAAAAAACAAAGCAACAGAGCCTAGGGCACTTCCACTTATGGTCCTATAGCTTAGGGAAATTAAAATCAAAAAGACACAGCCACCCCAATGTTTGGGATGGCTCTGTTTATAAGAACCTCGTTTACGGTACAAGTTGAATATCACAGAAAGCGAAAAATGGATAAAGAAGTTGTGGTACTTACGTACAATGCAATATCACTCAGCAATGAAATCTATGTCATCAGGCCCATAGCAGCATAATGAGTGGATTCAGGTACGATGATTCTAAGTGAAATAAGTCACACAGAAAAAGAAACATCATAAGATATCACTACTACACGGAATGTAAACTTGGCTACACAGGAACTGAATTACAAAACAGAACAGGGTGTCAAATGTAGAAAACCAACTTATGCTTGCTTAAGGGGAAAGGTGAGTTGGGGTGCTGCATAAAACCAGAGATTGAAATTAGCACAGATACCGTTCCATAAGCCAAATATGTAATAGACAAGAGCTACTCCTTGCTCAACGAAGTGGACTCAACACCCCATATTAAACGCCTAAGAATATACCTGACTAGTAAGAATCTTAAAACCTATGGATTTATATGTCTCCGAAAGAGAATTAAGCGTGTGTACAGTGGCATAAACGCAGCAGTAATAGTATTGGTGAGGTTCGGTGAGCAAATGCAGACCCTTTGAAGTCATATTGCATGGTACCCATCCATGGGTCTCAACTCTCCATGTTTAAGGGATTCTTCCTTCAGCTAAAACATGCATGTGGAACCCAGAGTATGATCCACCGTGTGATCGGAAAACGTGTTCAAATGTGTCTCAGTTTTCGTCCCCTGGTACTCGGGTGCAACATTCCAGACGCTTTACTAACACTCTCCCCACTTGGAGAGACGGTGCCTTTAACCTCCTGTTTGGCCCAGTTTGCAATTTCTGTGGAAAATGAACAGGAATAGGGAGAACCAATGAGAGACTAGGTGGAGGTGTCTGGACGGGCAAATTTAACTCTCATTTCCCAACCAGGAAGAGGAATTAACCAAAGGCTCAACATGCCATGCCGGAACCAAACTAGGGCCTGAAGCAATCCTGCGGTGTTGCGGCCAGCTCACAAGAAAGCGAGTTGAAGAAAGGAGCTCAGGGACACTGTAATTCACAAACCTGCAGAGTTATAAATGACAGCTATCTTCCAAAAATATATTGAAGTAAGGCAGCCAAGAATAGTTGAAAGCGGGGCAGAATTGCAGGAAACCGATTTCAGGAGGTAGACTGGAATTGCATGTAAAGCATAGGAAAAGAGGCAGAACGTCCACAATGATGCACTTGGCAAAAAAGGGCGTATGCGTGTTTTCCTGAATATATTCAGGAAAAAACGCATACGCCCTTTTTGACCAAACAAGCAAGCTTGCAAAGGAAATCTGCACTACAATGAAGTCTCACTGTCCCCCGGTCAAAAGGGCCATCTGAAAAAAGTGTAAAATCCAGAAAGCCAGGACAGGCCATGGAGAACTGGGAGCCTTGTTATGCTGATGGGCGGGATGTAAATTGCCAGCAGCCACTCTGGAGAAGTGTATGGTGTTTCCTGAAACATCCAAAAAACAAAGCAACAGAGCCTAGGGCACTTCCACTTATGGTCCTATAGATTAGGGAAATTAAAATCAAAAAGACACAGCCACCCCAAAGTTTGGGACAGCTCTGTTTACAAGAACCTCGTTTACGGTACAAGTTCAATATCACAGAAAGCGAAAAATGGATAAAGAAGTTGTGGTACTTACGTACAATGCAATATCACTCAGCAATGAAATCTATGTCATCAGGCCCATAGCAGCATAATGAGTGGATTCAGGTACGATGATTCTAAGTGAAATAAGTCACACAGAAAAAGAAACATCATAAGATATCACTAATACACGGAATGTAAACTTGGCTACACAGGAACTGAATTACAAAACAGAACAGGGTGTCAAATGTAGAAAACCAACTTATGCTTGCTTAAGGGGAAAGGTGAGTTGGGGTGCTGCATACAACAAGAGATTGAAATTAGCACAGATACCGTTCCATAAGCCAAATATGTAATAGACAAGAGCTACTCCTTGCTCAACGAAGTGGACTCAACACCCCATATTAAACGCCTAAGAATATACCTGACTAGTAAGAATCTTAAAACCTATGGATTTTTATGTCTCCGAAAGAGAATCAAGCGTGTGTACAGTGGCATAAACGCAGCAGTGATAGGATTGGTGAGGTTCGGTGAGCAAATGCAGACCCTTTCAAGTCATATTGCATGGTACCCATTCCATGGGTCTCAACTCTCCATGTTTAAGGGATTCTTCCTTCAGCTAAAACATGCATGTGGAACCCAGAGTATGATCCACCGTGTGATCGGAAAACGTGTTCAAATGTGTCTCCGTTTTCGTCCCCTGGTACTCGGGTGCAACATTCCAGACGCTTTACTAACACTCTCCCCACTTGGAGAGTCGGTGCCTTTAACCTCCTGTTTGGCCCAGTTTGCAATTTCTGTGGAAAATGAACAGGAATAGGGAGAACCAATGAGAGACTAGGTGGAGGTGTCTGGACGGGCAAATTTAACTCTCATTTCCCACCAGGAAGAGGAATTAACCAAAGGCTCAACATGCCATGCTGGAACTAGATTAGGGCCTGAGGAGATCCTGCGGTGTTGCGGCCAGCTCACAAGAAAGCGAGTTGAAGAAAGGAGCTCAGGGACACTGTAATTCACAAACCTACAGAGTTATAAATGACAGCTATCTTCCAAAAATATATTGCAGTAAGGCTGCCAAGAGGAGTTGAATGCGGGGCAGAATTGCAGGGAACCGATTTCAGGAGGTAGACTGGAATTGTATGTAAAGCATAGGAAAAGAGGCAGAACGTCCACAATGATGCACTTGGCCAAAAAGGGCGTATGCGTTTTTTCCTGAATATATTCAGGAAAAAACGCATACGCCCTTTTTGGCCAACCAAGCAAGCTTGCAAAGGAAATCTGCACTACAATGAAGTCTCACTGCCCCCTGGTCAAAAGGGCTATCTGAAAAAAGTGTAAAATCCAGAAAGGCAGGACAGGCCATGGAGAACAGGGAGCCTTGTTATGCTGATGGGCGGCATGTAAATTGCCAGCAGCCACTCTGGAGAAGTGTATGGTGTTTCCTGAAACATCCAAAAAACAAAGCAACAGAGCCTAGGGCACTTCCACTTATGGTCCTATAGCTTAGGGAAATTAAAATCAAAAAGACACAGCCACCCCAAAGTTTGGGCCGGCTCTGTTTACAAGAACCTCGTTTACGGTACAAGTTGAATATCACAGAAAGCAAAAAATGGATAAAGAACTTGTGGTACTTACGTACAATGCAATATCACTCAGCAATGAAATCTATGTCATCAGGCCCGTAGCAGGATAATGAGTGGATTCAGGTACGATGATTCTAAGTGAAATAAGTCACACAGAAAAAGAAACATCATAAGATATCACTACTACACGGAATGTAAACTTGGCTACACAGGAACTGAATTACAAAACAGAACAGGGTGTCAAATGTAGAAAACCAACTTATGCTTGCTTAAGGGGAAAGGTGAGTTGGGGTGCTGCATACAACAAGAGATTGAAATTAGCACAGATACCGTTCCATAAGCCAAATATGTAATAGACAAGAGCTACTCCTTGCTCAACGAAGTGGACTCAACACCCCATATTAAACGCCTAAGAATATACCTGACTAGTAAGAATCTTAAAATCTATGGATTTTTATGTCTCCGAAAGAGAATCAAGCGTGTGTACAGTGGCATAAACGCAGCAGTGATAGGATTGGTGAGGTTCGGTGAGCAAATGCAGACCCTTTCAAGTCATATTGCATGGTACCCATTCCATGGGTCTCAACTCTCCATGTTTAAGGGATTCTTCCTTCAGCTAAAACATGCATGTGGAACCCAGAGTATGATCCACCGTGTGATCGGAAAACGTGTTCAAATGTGTCTCCGTTTTCGTCCCCTGGTACTCGGGTGCAACATTCCAGACGCTTTACTAACACTCTCCCCACTTGGAGAGTCGGTGCCTTTAACCTCCTGTTTGGCCCAGTTTGCAATTTCTGTGGAAAATGAACAGGAATAGGGAGAACCAATGAGAGACTAGGTGGAGGTGTCTGGACGGGCAAATTTAACTCTCATTTCCCACCAGGAAGAGGAATTAACCAAAGGCTCAACATGCCATGCCGGAACCAAACTAGGGCCTGAAGCAATCCTGCGGTGTTGCAGCCAGCTCACAAGAAAGCGAGTTGAAGAAAGGAGCTCAGGGGCACTGTAATTCACAAACCTGCAGAGTTATAAATGACAGCTATCTTTGAAAAATATATTGAAGTAAGGCAGCCAAGAATAGTTGAAAGCGGGGCAGAATTGCAGGAAACCGATTTCAGGAGGTAGACTGGAATTGCATGTAAAGCATAGGAAAAGAGGCAGAACGTCCACAATGATGCACTTGGCCAAAAAGGGCGTATGCGTTTTTTCCTGAATATATTCAGGAAAAAACGCATACGCCCTTTTTGGCCAACCAAGCAAGCTTGCAAAAGAAATCTGCACTACAATGAAGTCTCACTGCACCCCGGTCAAAAGGGCCATCTGAAAAAAGTGTAAAATCCAGAAAGGCAGGACAGGCCATGGAGAACTGGGAGCCTAGTTATGCTGATGGGCGTGATGTAAATTGCCAGCAGCCACTGTGGAGAACTGTATGGTGTTTCCTGAAACATCCAAAAAACAAAGCAACAGAGCCTAGGGCACTTCCACTTATGGTCCTATAGCTTAGGGAAATTAAAATCAAAAAGACACAGCCACCCCAAAGTTTGGGACGGCTCTGTTTACAAGAACCTCGTTTACGGTACAAGTTGAATATCACAGAAAGCGAAAAATGGATAAAGAAGTTGTGGTACTTACGTACAATGCAATATCACTCAGCAATGAAATCTATGTCATCAGGCCCGTAGCAGCATAATGAGTGGATTCAGGTACGATGATTCTAAGTGAAATAAGTCACACAGAAAAAGAAACATCATAAGATATCACTACTACACGGAATGTAAACTTGGCTACACAAGAATTGAATTACAAAACAGAACAGGGTGTCAAATGTAGAAAACCAACTTATGCTTGCTTAAGGGGAAAGGTGAGTTGGGGTGCTGCATAAAACCAGAGATTGAAATTAGCACAGATACCGTTCCATAAGCCAAATATGTAATAGACAAGAGCTACTCCTTGCTCAACGAAGTGGACTCAACACCCCATATTAAACGCCTAAGAATATACCTGACTAGTAAGAATCTTAAAACCTATGGATTTATATTTCTCCGAAAGAGAATCAAGCGTGTGTAGAGCGGCATAAACGCAGCAGTGATAGGATTGGTGAGGTTCGGTGAGCAAATGCAGACCCTTTGAAGTCATATTGCATGGTACCCATCCATGGGTCTCAACTCTCCATGTTTAAGGGATTCTTCCTTCAGCTAAAACATGCATGTGGAACCCAGAGTATGATCCACCGTGTGATCGGAAAACGTGTTCAAATGTGTCTCAGTTTTCGTCCCCTGGTACTCGGGTGCAACATTCCAGACGCTTTACTAACACTCTCCCCACTTGGAGAGTCGGTGCCTTTAACCTCCTGTTTGGCCCAGTTTGCAATTTCTGTGGAAAATGAACAGGAATAGGGAGAACCAATGAGAGACTAGGTGGAGGTGTCTGGACGGGCAAATTTAACTCTCATTTCCCAACCAGGAAGAGGAATTAACCAAAGGCTCAACATGCCATTCCGGAACCAAACTAGGGCCTGAAGCAATCCTGCGGTGTTGCGGCCAGCTCACAAGAAAGCGAGTTGAAGAAAGGAGCTCAGGGACACTGTAATTCACAAACCTGCAGAGTTATAAATGACAGCTATCTTCCAAAAATATATTGAAGTAAGGCAGCCAAGAATAGTTGAAAGCGGGGCAGAATTGCCGGAAACCGATTTCAGGAGGTAGACTGGAATTGCATGTAAAGCATAGGAAAAGAGGCAGAACGTCCACAATGATGCACTTGGCCAAAAAGGGCGTATGCGTTTTTTCCTGAATATATTCAGGAAAAAACGCATACGCCCTTTTTGGCCAACCAAGCAAGCTTGCAAAGGAAATCTGCACTACAATGAAGTCTCACTGCCCCCCGGTCAAAAGGGCCATCTGAAAAAAGTGTAAAACCCAGAAAGGCAGGACAGGCCATGGAGAACTGGGAGCCTTGTTATGCTGATGGGCGGGATGTAAATTGCCAGCAGCCACTCTGGAGAAGTGTATGGTGTTTCCTGAAACATCCAAAAAACAAAGCAACAGAGCCTAGGGCACTTCCACTTATGGTCCTATAGCTTAGGGAAATTAAAATCAAAAAGACACAGCCACCCCAATGTTTGGGATGGCTCTGTTTACAAGAACCTCGTTTACGGTACAAGTTGAATATCACAGAAAGCGAAAAATGGATAAAGAAGTTGTGGTACTTACGTACAATGCAATATCACTCAGCAATGAAATCTATGTCATCAGGCCCATAGCAGCATAATGAGTGGATTCAGGTACGATGATTCTAAGTGAAATAAGTCACACAGAAAAAGAAACATCATAAGATATCACTACTACACGGAATGTAAACTTGGCTACACAGGAACTGAATTACAAAACAGAACAGGGTGTCAAATGTAGAAAACCAACTTATGCTTGCTTAAGGGGAAAGGTGAGTTGGGGTGCTGCATAAAACCAGAGATTGAAATTAGCACAGATACCGTTCCATAAGCCAAATATGTAATAGACAAGAGCTACTCCTTGCTCAACGAAGTGGACTCAACACCCCATATTAAACGCCTAAGAATATACCTGACTAGTAAGAATCTTAAAACCTATGGATTTATATGTCTCCGAAAGAGAATTAAGCGTGTGTACAGTGGCATAAACGCAGCAGTAATAGTATTGGTGAGGTTCGGTGAGCAAATGCAGACCCTTTGAAGTCATATTGCATGGTACCCATCCATGGGTCTCAACTCTCCATGTTTAAGGGATTCTTCCTTCAGCTAAAACATGCATGTGGAACCCAGAGTATGATCCACCGTGTGATCGGAAAACGTGTTCAAATGTGTCTCAGTTTTCGTCCCCTGGTACTCGGGTGCAACATTCCAGACGCTTTACTAACACTCTCCCCACTTGGAGAGACGGTGCCTTTAACCTCCTGTTTGGCCCAGTTTGCAATTTCTGTGGAAAATGAACAGGAATAGGGAGAACCAATGAGAGACTAGGTGGAGGTGTCTGGACGGGCAAATTTAACTCTCATTTCCCAACCAGGAAGAGGAATTAACCAAAGGCTCAACATGCCATGCCGGAACCAAACTAGGGCCTGAAGCAATCCTGCGGTGTTGCGGCCAGCTCACAAGAAAGCGAGTTGAAGAAAGGAGCTCAGGGACACTGTAATTCACAAACCTGCAGAGTTATAAATGACAGCTATCTTCCAAAAATATATTGAAGTAAGGCAGCCAAGAATAGTTGAAAGCGGGGCAGAATTGCAGGAAACCGATTTCAGGAGGTAGACTGGAATTGCATGTAAAGCATAGGAAAAGAGGCAGAACGTCCACAATGATGCACTTGGCAAAAAAGGGCGTATGCGTGTTTTCCTGAATATATTCAGGAAAAAACGCATACGCCCTTTTTGACCAAACAAGCAAGCTTGCAAAGGAAATCTGCACTACAATGAAGTCTCACTGTCCCCCGGTCAAAAGGGCCATCTGAAAAAAGTGTAAAATCCAGAAAGCCAGGACAGGCCATGGAGAACTGGGAGCCTTGTTATGCTGATGGGCGGGATGTAAATTGCCAGCAGCCACTCTGGAGAAGTGTATGGTGTTTCCTGAAACATCCAAAAAACAAAGCAACAGAGCCTAGGGCACTTCCACTTATGGTCCTATAGATTAGGGAAATTAAAATCAAAAAGACACAGCCACCCCAAAGTTTGGGACGGCTCTGTTTACAAGAACCTCGTTTACGGTACAAGTTCAATATCACAGAAAGCGAAAAATGGATAAAGAAGTTGTGGTACTTACGTACAATGCAATATCACTCAGCAATGAAATCTATGTCATCAGGCCCATAGCAGCATAATGAGTGGATTCAGGTACGATGATTCTAAGTGAAATAAGTCACACAGAAAAAGAAACATCATAAGATATCACTACTACACGGAATGTAAACTTGGCTACACAGGAACTGAATTACAAAACAGAACAGGGTGTCAAATGTAGAAAACCAACTTATGCTTGCTTAAGGGGAAAGGTGAGTTGGGGTGCTGCATACAACAAGAGATTGAAATTAGCACAGTTACCGTTCCATAAGCCAAATATGTAATAGACAAGAGCTACTCCTTGCTCAACGAAGTGGACTCAACACCCCATATTAAACGCCTAAGAATATACCTGACTAGTAAGAATCTTAAAATCTATGGATTTTTATGTCTCCGAAAGAGAATCAAGCGTGTGTACAGTGGCATAAACGCAGCAGTGATAGGATTGGTGAGGTTCGGTGAGCAAATGCAGACCCTTTCAAGTCATATTGCATGGTACCCATTCCATGGGTCTCAACTCTCCATGTTTAAGGGATTCTTCCTTCAGCTAAAACATGCATGTGGAACCCAGAGTATGATCCACCGTGTGATCGGAAAACGTGTTCAAATGTGTCTCCGTTTTCGTCCCCTGGTACTCGGGTGCAACATTCCAGACGCTTTACTAACACTCTCCCCACTTGGAGAGTCGGTGCCTTTAACCTCCTGTTTGGCCCAGTTTGCAATTTCTGTGGAAAATGAACAGGAATAGGGAGAACCAATGAGAGACTAGGTGGAGGTGTCTGGACGGGCAAATTTAACTCTCATTTCCCACCAGGAAGAGGAATTAACCAAAGGCTCAACATGCCATGCCGGAACCAAACTAGGGCCTGAAGCAATCCTGCGGTGTTGCAGCCAGCTCACAAGAAAGCGAGTTGAAGAAAGGAGCTCAGGGGCACTGTAATTCACAAACCTGCAGAGTTATAAATGACAGCTATCTTTGAAAAATATATTGAAGGAAGGCTGCCAAGAGGACTTGAAAGTGGGGCAGAATTGCAGGAAACCGATTTCAGGAGGTAGACTGGAATTGCATGTAAAGCATAGGAAAAGAGGCAGAACGTCCACAATGATGCACTTGGCAAAAAAGGGCGTATGCGTTTTTTCCTGAATATATTCAGGAAAAAACGCATACGCCCTTTTTGGCCAACCAAGCAAGCTTGCAAAGGAAATCTGCACTACAATGAAGTCTCACTGCCCCCGGTCAAAAGGGCCATCTGAAAAAAGTGTAAAATCCAGAAAGGCAGGACAGGCCCTGGAGAACTGGGAGACTTGTTATGCTGATGGGCGGGATGTAAATTGCCAGAAGCCACTCTGGAGAAGTGTATGGTGTTTCCTGAAACATCCAAAAAACAAAGCAACAGAGCCTAGGGCACTTCCACTTATGGTCCTATAGCTTAGGGAAATTAAAATCAAAAAGACACAGCCACCCCAAAGTTTGGGCCGGCTCTGTTTACAAGAACCTCGTTTACGGTACAAGTTGAATATCACAGAAAGCGAAAAATGGATAAAGAAGTTGTGGTACTTACGTACAATGCAGTATCACACAGCAATGAAATCTATGTCATCAGGGCCGTAGCAGCATAATGAGTGGATTCAGGTACAATGATTCTAAGTGAAATAAGTCACACAGAAAAAGAAACATCATAAGGTATCACTAACACAGGGAATGTAAACTTGGCTACACAGGAACTGAATTACAAAACAGAACAGTGTCTCAAATGTAGAAAACCAACTTATGCTTGCTTAAGGGGAATGGTGAGTTGGGGTGCTGCATGAAACCAGAGATTGAAATTGGCACAGATACTGTTCCATAAGCCAAATATGTAATAGACAAGAGCTACTCCTTGCTCAACGAAGTGGACTCAACACCCCATATTAAACGCCTAAGAATATACCTGACTAGTAAGAATCTTAAAACCTATGGATTTATATGTCTCGGAAAGAGAATCAAGCGTGTGTACAGCGGCATAAGCGCAGCAGTGATATGACTGGTGAGGTTCGATGAGCAAACGCAGACCCTTTGAATTCATATTGCATGGTACCCATTCCATGGGTCTCAACTCTCCATGTTTAAGGGATTCTTCCTTCAGCTAAAACATGCATGTGGAACCCAGAGTATGATTCACGGTGTGATCGGGAAACGTGTTCAAATGTGTCTCAGTTTTCGTCCCCTGGTACTCGGGTGCAACATTCCAGACGCTTTACTAACACTCTCCCCACTTGGAGAGACAGTGCCTTTAACCTCCTGTTTGGCCCAGTTTGCAATTTCTGTGGAAAATGAACAGGAATAGGGAGAACCAATGAGAGACTAGGTGGACGTGTCTGGACGGGCAAATTTAACTCTCATTTCCCACCAGGAAGAGGAATTAACCAAAGGCTCAGCATGCCGTGCCGGAACCAAACTAGGGCCTGAAGCAATCCTGCGGTGTTGCGGCCAGCTCACAAGAAAGCGAGTTGAAGAAAGGAGCTCAGGGGCACTGTAATTCACAAACCTGCAGAGTCATAAATGACAGCTATCTTCCAAAAATATATTGAAGTAAGGCTGCCAAGAGGACTTGAAAGCGGGGCAGAATTGCAGGAAACCGATTTCAGGAGGTAGACTGGAATTGCATGTAAAGCATAGGAAAAGAGGCAGAACGTCCACAATGATGCACTTGGCCAAAAAGGGCGTATGCGTTCTTTCCTGAATATATTCAGGAAAAAACGCATACGCCCTTTTTGGCCAACCAAGCAAGCTTGCAAAGGAAATCTGCACTAAAATGAAGTCTCACTGCCCCCCGGTCAAAAGGGCCATCTGAAAAAAGTGTAAAATCCAGAAAGGCAGGACAGGCCATGGAGAACTGGGAGCCTTGTTATGCTGATGGGCGGGATGTAAATTGCCAACAGCCACTCTGGAGAAGTGTATGGTGTTTCCTGAAACATCCAAAAACAAAGCAACAGAGCCTAGGGCACTTCCACTTATGGTCCTATAGCTTAGGGAAATAATAATCAAAAAGACACAGCCACCCAAAAGTTTGGGACGGATCTGTTTACAAGAACCTCATTTACTGTACAAGTTCAATATCACAGAAAGCGAAAAATGGATAAAGAAGTTGTGCTATTACGTACAATGCAATATCACTCAGCAATGAAATCTATGTCATCAGGCCCGTAGCAGCATAATGAGTGGATTCAGGTACGATGATTCTAAGTGAAATAAGTCACACAGAAAAAGAAACATCATAAGATATCACTACTACACGGAATGTAAACTTGGCTACAGAGGACCTGAATTACAGAACAGAACAGTGTCTCAAATGTAGAAAAGCAACTTATGTTTGCTTAAGGGGAAAGGTGAGTTGGGGTGCTGCATAAAACCAGAGATTGAAATTAGCACAGATACTGTTCCATAAGCCAAATATGTAATAGACAAGAGCTACTCCTTGCTCAACGAAGTGGACACAACACCCCATATTAAACGCCTAAGAATATACCTGACTAGTAAGAATCTTAAAACCTATGGATTTATATTTCTCCGAAAGAGAATCAAGCGTGTGTACAGCGGCATGAGTGCAGCAGTGATAGGATTGGTGAGGTTCGGTGAGCAAATGCAGACCCTTTCAAGTCATATTGCATGGTACCCATTCCATGGGTCTCAACTCTCCAGGTTTAAGGGATTCTTCCTTCAGCTAAAACATGCATGTGGAACCCAGAGTATGATCCACCGTGTGATCGGGAAACGTGTTCAAATGTGTCTCAGTTTTTGTCCCCTGGTACTCGGGTGCAACATTCCAGATGCTTTACTAACACTCTCCCCACTTGGAGAGTCAGTGCCTTTAACCTCCTGTTTGGCCCAGTTTGCAATTTCTGCGTAAGATGAACAGGAAGAGGGAGAACCAATGAGAGACTAGGTGGAGGTGTCTGGACGGGCAAATTTAACTCTCATTTCCCACCAGGTAGAGGAATTAATCAAAGGCTCAGCGTGGCATTCCAGAAGCACACTACGGTCTGAAGCAATCTTGCGGTGTTGCGGCCAGCTCACAAGAAAGCGAGTTGAAGAAAGGAGCTCAGGGGCACTGTAATTCACAAACCTGCAGAGTTATAAATGACAGCTATCGTCAAAAATATATTGAAGGAAGGCTGCCAAGAGGACTTGAAAGCGGGGCAGAATTGCAGGAAACCGATTTCAGGAGGTAGACTGGAATTGCATGTAAAGCATAGGAAAAGAGGCAGAACGTCCACAATGATGCACTTGGCCAAAAAGGGCGTATGCGTTTTTTCCTGAATATATTCAGGAAAAAACGCATATGCCCTTTTTGGCCAACCAAGCAAGCTTGCAAAGGAAATCTGCACTACAATGAAGTCTCACTGCCCCCGGTCAAAAGGGCCATCTGAAAAAAGTGTAAAATCCAGAAAGGCAGGACAGGCCCTGGAGAACTGGGAGACTTGTTATGCTGATGGGCGGGATGTAAATTGCCAGAAGCCACTCTGGAGAAGTGTATGGTGTTTCCTGAAACATCCAAAAAACAAAGCAACAGAGCATAGGGCACTTCCACTTATGGTCCTATAGCTTAGGGAAATTAAAATCAAAAAGACACAGCCACCCCAAAGTTTGGGACGGATCTGTTTACAAGAACCTCGTTTACCGTACAAGTTCAATATCACAGAAAGCGAAAAATGGATAAAGAAGTTGTGGTACTTACGTACAATGCAATATCACTCAGCAATGAAATCTATGTCATCAGGCCCGTAGCAGCATAATGAGTGGATTCAGGTACGATGATTCTAAGTGAAATAAGTCACACAGAAAAAGAAACATCATAAGATATCACTACTACACGGAATGTAAACTTGGCTACACAGGAACTGAAATACAGAACAGAACAGGGTCTCTAATGTAGAAAACCAACTTATGCTTGCTTAAGGGGAAAGGTGAGTTGGGGTGCTGCATAAAACCAGAGATTGAAATTAGCACAGATACCGTTCCATAAGCCAAATATGTAATAGACAAGAGCTACTCCTTGTTCAACGAAGAGGACACAACACCCCATATTAAACGCCTAAGAATATACCTGACTAGTAAGAATCTTAAAACCTATGATTTATATGTCTCCGAAAGAGAATCAAGCGTGTGTACAGCGGCATAAGTGCAGCAGTGATAGGATTGGTGAGGTTCGGTGAGCAAATGCAGACCCTTTGAAGTCATATTGCATGGTACCCATTCCATGGGTCTCAACTCTCCAGGTTTAAGGGATTCTTCCTTCAGCTAAAACATGCATGTGGAACCCAGAGTATGATCCCCCGTGTGATCGGGAAACGTGTTCAAATGTGTCTCAGTTTTTGTCCCCTGGTACTCGGGTGCAACATTCCAGACGCTTTACTAACACTCTCCCCAGTTGGAGAGTCACTGCCTTTAACCTCCTGTTTGGCCCAGTTTGCAATTTCTGCGGAAAATGAACAGGAATAGGGAGAACCAATGAGAGACTAGCTGGAGCTGTTAGGACAGGCAAATTGAACTCTCATTTCCCACCAGGAGGAGGAATTAACCAAAGGCTCAGCATGCAATGCCAGAACCAAACTAGGCCCTGAAGCAATCCTGCGGTGTTGCGGCCAGCTCAAAAGAAAGCGATTTGAAGAAAGGAGCTCAGGGGCACTGTAATTCACAATTCTGCAGAGTTATAAATGACAGCTATCGTCCAAAAATATATTGAAGGAAGTCTGCCAAGAGGACTTGAAAGCGGGGCAGAATTGCAGGAAACCAATTTCAGGAGGTAGACTGGAATTGCATGTAAAGCATAGGAAAAGAGGCAGAACGTCCACAATGATGCACTTGGCCAAAAAGGGCATATGCGTTTTTTCGTGAATATATACAGGAAAAAACGCATACGCCCGTTTTGGCCAACGAAGCAAGCTTGCAAAGGAAATCTGCACTACAATGAAGTCTCACTGCACCCGGTCAAAAGGGCCATCTGAAAAAAGTGTAAAATCCAGAAAGGCAGGACAGGCCATGGAGAACTGGGAGCCTTGTTATGCTGATGGGCGGGATGTAAATTGCCAACACCCACTCTGGAGAAGTGTATTGTGTTTCCTGAAACATCTAAAAAACAAAGCAACAGATCCTAGGGCACTTCTACTTGTGGTCCTATAGCTTAGGGAAATTAAAATCAAAAACACACAGCCACCCCAAAGTTTGGGCCGGCTCTGTTTACAAGAACCTCGTTTACGGTACAAGTTGAATATCACAGAAAGCAAAAAATGGATAAAGAAGTTGTGGTACTTACGTACAATGCAATATCACTCAGCAATGAAATCTATGTCATCAGGCCCGTAGCAGAATAATGAGTGGATTCAGGTACGATGATTCTAAGTGAAATAAGTCACACAGAAAAAGAAACATCATAAGATATCACTAACACACGGAATGTAAACTTGGCTACACAGGAACTGAATTACAAAACAGAAAAGTGTCTCAAATGTAGAAAACCAACTTATGCTTGCTTAAGGGGAAAGGTGAGTTGGGGTGCGGCATAAAATCAGAGATTGAAATTAGCACAGATACCGTTCCATAAGCCAAATATGTAATAGACAAGAGCTACTCCTTGCTCAACGAAGTGGACTCAACACCCCATATTAAACGCCTAAGAATATACCTGACTAGTAAGAATCTTAAAACCTATGGATTTATATATCTCCGAAAGAGAATCAAGCGTGTGTACAGTGTCATAAACGCAGCAGTGATAGGATTGGTGAGGTTCGGTGAGCAAATGCAGACTCTTTGAAGTCATATTGCATGGTACCCATTCCATGGGTCTCAACTCTCCAGGTTTAAGGGATTCTTCCTTCAGCTAAAACATGCATGTGGAACCCAGAGTATGATCCACCGTGTGATCGGGAAACGTGTTCAAATGTGTCTCAGTTTTCGTCCCCTGGTACTCGGGTGCAACATTCCAGATGCTTTACTAACACTCTCCCCACTTGGAGAGTCAGTGCCTTTAACCTCCTGTTTGGCCCAGTTTGCAATTTCTGCGTAAGATGAACAGGAAGAGGGAGAACCAATGAGAGACTAGCTGGAGGTGTCTGGACGGACAAATTTAACTCTCATTTCCTACCAGGAAGAGGAATTAACCAAAAGCTCAGCATGCGATGCTGGAACCAAACTAGGGCCTGAAGCAATGCTGCGGTGTTGCGGCCAGCTCACAAGAAAGCGAGTTGAAGAAAGGAGCTCAGGGGCACTGTAATTCACAAACCTGCAGAGTTATAAATGACAGCTATCTTCCAAAAATATATTGAAGTAAGGCTGCCAAGAGGACTTGAAAGCGGGGCAGAATTGCAGGAAACCGATTTCAGGAGGTAGACTGGAATTGCATGTAAAGCATATGAAAAGAGGCAGAACGTCCACAATGATGCACTTGGCCAAAAAGGGCGTATGCGTTTTTTCCTGAATATATTCAGGAAAAAACGCATATGCCCTTTTTGGCCAACCAAGCAAGCTTGCAAAGGAAATCTGCACTACAATGAAGTCTCACTGCCCCCGGTCAAAAGGGCCATCTGAAAAAAGTGTAAAATCCAGAAAGGCAGGACAGGCCCTGGAGAACTGGGAGACTTGTTATGCTGATGGGCGGGATGTAAATTGCCAGAAGCCACTCTGGAGAAGTGTATGGTGTTTCCTGAAACATCCTAAAAACAAAGCAACAGAGCCTAGGGCACTTCAATTTATGGTCCTATAGCTTAGGGAAATTAAAATCAAAAAGACACAGCCACCACAAAGTTTGGGCCGGCTCCGTTTACAAGAACCTCGTTTACGGTACAAGTTGAATATCACAGAAAGCGAAAAATGGATAAAGAAGTTGTGGTACTTACGTACAATGCAGTATCACACAGCAATGAAATCTATGTCATCAGGGCCGTAGCAGCATAATGAGTGGATTCAGGTACGATGATTCTAAGTGAACTAAGTCACACAGAAAAAGAAACATCATAAGGTATCACTAACACAGGGAATGTAAACTTGGCTACACAGGAACTGAATTACAAAACAGAACAGTGTCTCAAATGTAGAAAACCAACTTATGCTTGCTTAAGGGGAATGGTGAGTTGGGGTGCTGCATGAAACCAGAGATTGAAATTGGTACAGATACTGTTCCAAAAGCCAAATAAGTAATAGACAAGAGCTACTCCTTGCTCAACGAAGTGGACTCAACACCCCATATTAAACGCATAAGAATATACCTGACTAGTAAGAATCTTAAAACCTATGGATTTATATGTCTCCGAAAGAGAATCAAGCGTGTGTACAGCGGCATAAACGCAGCAGTGATACGACTGGTGAGGTTCGATGAGCTAACGCAGACCCTTTGAATTCATATTGCATGGTACCCATTCCATGGGTCTCAACTCTCCATGTTTAAGGGATTCTTCCTTCAGCTAAAACATGCATGTGGAACCCAGAGTATGATTCACGGTGTGATCGGGAAACGTGTTCAAATGTGTCTCCGTTTTCGTCCCCTGGTACTCGGGTGCAACATTCCAGACGCTTTACTAACACTCTCCCCACTTGGAGAGTCAGTGCCTTTAACCTCCTGTTTGGCCCAGTTTGCAATTTCTGTGGAAGATGAACAGGAATAGGGAGAACCAATGAGAGACTAGGTGGACGTGTCTGGACGGGCAAATTTAACTCTCATTTCCCACCAGGAAGAGGAATTAACCAAAGGCTCAGCATGCCGTGCCGGAACCAAACTAGGGCCTGAAGCAATACTGCGGTGTTGCGGCCAGCTCACAAGAAAGCGAGTTGAAGAAAGGAGCTCAGGGGCACTGTAATTCAGAAACCTGCAGAGTTATAAATGACAGCTATCTTCCAAAAATATATTGAAGTAAGGCCGCCAAGAGGAGTTGAAAGCGGGGCAGAATTGCAGGAAACCGATTTCAGGCGGTACACTGGAATTGCATGTAAAGCATAGGAAAAGAGGCAGAACGTTGACAATGATGCACTTGGCCAAAAAGGGCGTATGCGTTCTTTCCTGAATATATTCAGGAAAAAACGCATACGCACTTTTTGGCCAACCAAGCAAGCTTGCAAAGGAAATCTGCACTACAATGAAGTCTCACTGCCCTCCGGTCTAAAGGGCCATCTGAAAAAAGTGTAAAATCTAGAAAGGCAGGACAGGCCATGGAGAACTGGGAGCCTTGTTATGCTGATGGGCGGGATGTAAATTGCCAGCAGCCACTCTGGAGAAGTGTATGGTGTTTCCTGAAAAATCCAAAAACAAAGCAACAGAGCCTAGGGCACTTCCACTTATGGTCCTATAGCTTAGGGAAATTAAAATCAAAAAGACACAGCCACCCAAAAGTTTGGGACGGATCTGTTTACAAGAACCTCGTTTACCGTACAAGTTCAATATCACAGAAAGCGAAAAATGGATAAAGAAGTTGTGGTACTTACGTACAATGCAATATCACTCAGCAATGAAATCTATGTCATCAGGCCCGTAGCAGCATAATGAGTGGATTCAGGTACGATGATTCTAAGTGAAATAAGTCACACAGAAAAAGAAACATCATAAGATATCACTACTACACGGAATGTAAACTTGGCTACACAGGAACTGAATTACAAAACAGAACAGGGTGTCAAATGTAGAAAACCCACTTATGCTTGCTTAAGGGGAAAGGTGACTTGGGGTGCGGCATAAAACCAGAGATTGAAATTAGCACAGATACCGTTCCATAAGCCAAATATGTAATAGACAAGAGCTACTCCTTGCTCAACGAAGTGGACTCAACACCCCATATTAAACGCCTAAGAATATACCTGACTAGTAAGAATCTTAAAACCTATGGATTTATATGTCTCCGAAAGAGAATCAAGTGTGTGTACAGCGGCATAAACGCAGCAGTGATAGGATTGGTGAGGTTCGGTGAGCAAATGCAGACCCTTTGAAGTCATATTGCATGGTACCCATTCCATGGGTCTCAACTCTCCAGGTTTAAGGGATTCTTCCTTCAGCTAAAACATGCATGTGGAACCCAGAGTATGATCCCCCGTGTGATCGGGAAACGTGTTCAAATGTGTCTCAGTTTTTGTCCCCTGGTACTCGGGTGCAACATTCCAGACGCTTTACTAACACTCTCCCCAGTTGGAGAGTCACTGCCTTTAACCTCCTGTTTGGCCCAGTTTGCAATTTCTGCAGAAAATGAACAGGAATAGGGAGAACCAATGAGAGACTAGCTGGAGCTGTTAGGACAGGCAAATTGAACTCTCATTTCCCACAAGGAAGAGGAATTAACCAAAGGCTCAGCATGCGATGCCAGAACCAAACTAGGCCCTGAAGCAATCCTGCGGTGTTGCGGCCAGCTCACAAGAAAGCGATTTGAAGAAAGGAGCTCAGGGGCACTGTAATTCACAATTCTGCAGAGTTATAAATGACAGCTATCGTCCAAAAATATATTGAAGGAAGGCTGCCAAGAGGACTTGAAAGCGGGGCAGAATTGCAGGAAACCAATTTCAGGAGGTAGACTGGAATTGCATGTAAAGCATAGGAAAAGAGGCAGAACGTCCACAATGATGCACTTGGCCAAAAAGGGCATATGCGTTTTTTCGTGAATATATACAGGAAAAAACGTATACGCCCGTTTTGGCCAAGGAAGCAAGCTTGCAAAGGAAATCTGCACTACAATGAAGTCTCACTGCACCCGGTCAAAAGGGACATCTGAAAAAAGTGTAAAATCCAGAAAGGCAGGACAGGCCATGGAGAACTGGGAGCCTTGTTATGCTGATGGGCGGGATGTAAATTGCCAACACCCACTCTGGAGAAGTGTATTGTGTTTCCTGAAACATCTAAAAAACAAAGCAACAGATCCTAGGGCACTTCTACTTGTGGTCCTATAGCTTAGGGAAATTAAAATCAAAAACACACAGCCACCCCAAAGTTTGGGCCGGCTCTGTTTACAAGAACCTCGTTTACGGTACAAGTTGAATATCACAGAAAGCAAAAAATGGATAAAGAAGTTGTGGTACTTACGTACAATGCAATATCACTCAGCAATGAAATCTATGTCATCAGGCCCGTAGCAGCATAATGAGTGGATTCAGGTACGATGATTCTAAGTGAAATAAGTCACACAGAAAAAGAAACATCATAAGATATCACTAACACACGGAATGTAAACTTGGCTACACAGGAACTGGATTACAAAACAGAAAAGTGTCTCAAATGTAGAAAACCAACTTATGCTTGCTTAAGGGGAAAGGTGAGTTGGGGTGCGGCATAAAACCAGAGATTGAAATTAGCACAGATACTGTTCCATAAGCCAAATATGTAATAGACAAGAGCTACTCCTTGCTCAACGAAGTGGACTCAACACCCCATATTAAACGCCTAAGAATATACCTGACTAGTAAGAATCTTAAAACCTATGGATTTATATATCTCCGAAAGAGAATCAAGCGTGTGTACAGTGTCATAAACGCAGCAGTGATAGGATTGGTGAGGTTCGGTGAGCAAATGCAGACTCTTTGAAGTCATATTGCATGGTACCCATTCCATGGGTCTCAACTCACCAGGTTTAAGGGATTCTTCCTTCAGCTAAAACATGCATGTGGAACCCAGAGTATGATCCACCGTGTGATCGGAAAACGTGTTCAAATGTGTCTCAGTTTTCGTCCCCTGGTACTCGGGTGCAACATTCCAGACGCTTTACTAACACTCTCCCCACTTGGAGAGTCGGTGCCTTTAACCTCCTGTTTGGCCCAGTTTGCAATTTCTGTGGAAAATGTACAGGAATAGGGAGAACCAATGAGAGACTAGGTGGAGGTGTCTGGACGGGCAAATTTAACTCTCATTTCCCACCAGGAAGAGGAATTAACCAAAGGCTCAACATGCCATGCCGGAAACAAACTAGGGCCTGAAGCAATCCTGCGGTGTTGCGGCCAGCTCACAAGAAAGCGAGTTGAAGAAAGGAGCTCAGGGGCACTGTAATTCACAAACCTGCAGAGTTATAAATGACAGCTATCTTCCAAAAATATATTGAAGTAAGGCAGCCAAGAATAGTTGAAAGCGGGGCAGAATTGCAGGAAACCGATTTCAGGAGGTAGACTGGAATTGCATGTAAAGCATAGGAAAAGAGGCAGAACGTCCACAATGATGCACTTGGCCAAAAAGGGCGTATGCGTTTTTTCCTGAATATATTCAGGAAAAAACGCATACGCCCTTTTTGGCCAACCAAGCAAGCTTGCAAAGGAAATCTGCACTACAATGAAGTCTCACTGCGCCCCGCTCAAAAGGGCCATCTGAAAAAAGTGTAAAACCCAGAAAGGCAGGACAGGCCATGGAGAACTGGGAGCCTTGTTATGCCTATGGGCGGGATGTAAATTGCCAGCAGCCACTCTGGAGAAGTGTATGGTGTTTCCTGAAACATCCAAAAAACAAAGCAACAGAGCCTAGGGCACTTCCACTTATGGTCCTATAGCTTAGGGAAATTAAAATCAAAAAGACACAGCCACCCCAAAGTTTGGGACGGCTCTGGTTACAAGAACCTCGTTTACGGTACAAGTTGAATATCACAGAAAGCGAAAAATGGATAAAGAAGTTGTGGTACTTACGTACAATGCAATATCACTCAGCAATGAAATCTATGTCATCAGGCCCGTAGCAGCATAATGAGAGGATTCAGGTACGATGATTCTAAGTGAAATAAGTCACACAGAAAAAGAAACATCATAAGATATCACTAACACACGGAATGTAAACTTGGCTACACAGGAACTGAATTACAAAACAGAACAGGGTGTCAAATGTAGAAAACCAACTTATGCTTGCTTAAGGGGAAAGGTGAGTTGGGGTGCTGCATACCACAAGAGATTGAAATTAGCACAGATACCGTTCCATAAGCCAAGTATGTAATAGACAAGAGCTACTCCTTGCTCAACGAAGTGGACTCAACACCCCATATTAAACGCCTAAGAATATACCTGACTAGTAAGAATCTTAAAACCTATGGATTTATATGTCTCCGAAAGAGAATCAAGCGTGTGTACAGTGGCATAAACGCAGCAGTGATAGGATTGGTGAGGTTCGGTGAGCAAATGCAGACTCTTTGAAGTCATATTGCATGGTACCCATTCCATGGGTCTCAACTCTCCATGTTTAAGGGATTCTTCCTTCAGCTAAAACATGCATGTGGAACCCAGAGTATGATCCACCGTGTGATCGGAAAACGTGTTCAAATGTGTCTCAGTTTTCGTCCCCTGGTACTCGGGTGCAACATTCCAGACGCTTTACTAACACTCTCCCCAATTGGAGAGTCGGAGCCATTAACCTCCTGTTTGGCCCAGTTTGCAATTTCTGTGGAAAATGAACAGGAATAGGGAGAACCAATGAGAGACTAGGTGGAGGTGTCTGGACGGGCAAATTTAACTATCATTTCCCACCAGGAAGAGGAATTAACCAAAGGCTCAACATGCCATGCCAGAAACAAACCAGGGCCTGAAGCAATCCTGCGGTGTTGCGGCCAGCTCACAAGAAAGCGAGTTGAAGATAGGAGCTCAGGGGCACTGTAATTCACAAACATGCAGAGTTATAAATGACAGCTATCTTCCAAAAATATATTGAAGTAAGGCAGCCAAGAATAGTTGAAAGCGGGGCAGAATTGCAGGAAACCGATTTCAGGAGGTAGACTGGAATTGCATGTAAAGCATAGGAAAAGAGGCAGAACGTCCACAATGATGCACTTGGCCAAAAAGGGCGTATGCGTTTTTTCCTGAATATATTCAGGAAAAAACGCATATGCCCTTTTTGGCCAACCAAGCAAGCTTGCAAAGGAAATCTGCACTACAATGAAGTCTCACTGCCCCCCGGTCAAAAGGGCCATCTGAAAAAAGTGTAAAACCCAGAAAGGCAGGACAGGCCATGGAGAACTGGGAGCCTTGTTATGCTGATGGGCGGGATGTAAATTGCCAGCAGCCACTCTGGAGAAGTGTATGGTGTTTCCTGAAACATCCAAAAAACAAAGCAACAGAGCCTAGGGCACTTCCACTTATGGTCCTATAGCTTAGGGAAATTAAAATCAAAAAGACACAGCCATCCCAAAGTTTGGGACGGCTCTGGTTACAAGAACCTCGTTTACGGTACAAGTTGAATATCACAGAAAGCGAAAAATGGATAAAGAAGTTGTGGTACTTACGTACAATGCAATATCACTCAGCAATGAAATCTATGTCATCAGGCCCGTAGAAGCATAATGAGTGGATTCAGGTACGATGATTCTAAGTGAAATAAGTCACACAGAAAAAGAAACATCATAAGATATCACTACTACACGGAATGTAAACTTGGCTACACAGGAACTGAATTACAAAACAGAACAGGGTGTCTAATGTAGAAAACCAACTTATGCTTGCTTAAGTGGAAAGGTGAGTTGGGGTGCTTCATAAAACCAGAGATTGAAATTAGCACAGATACCGTTCCATAAGCCAAATATGTAATAGACAAGAGCTACTCCTTGCTCAACGAAGTGGACTCAACACCCCATATTAAACGCCTAAGAATATACCTGACTAGTAAGAATCTTAAAACCTATGGATTTATATGTCTCCGAAAGAGGATCAAGCGTGTGTACAGCGGCATAAACGCAGCAGTGATAGGATTGGTGAGGTTCGGTGAGCAAATGCAGACCCTTTGAAGTCATATTGCATGGTACCCATTCCATGGGTCTCAACTCTCCAGGTTTAAGGGATTCTTCCTTCAGCTAAAACATGCATGTGGAACCCAGAGTATGATCCACCGTGTGATCGGAAAACGTGTTCAAATGTGTCTCAGTTTTCGTCCCCTGGTACTCGGGTGCAACATTCCAGACGCTTTACTAACACTCTCCCCACTTGGAGAGTCGGTGCCTTTAACCTCCTGTTTGGCCCAGTTTGCAATTTCTGTGGAAAATGAACAGGAATAGGGAGAACCAATGAGAGACTAGGTGGAGGTGTCTGGACGGGCAAATTTAACTCTCATTTCCCACCAGGAAGAGGAATTAACCAAAGGCTCAACATGCCATGCCGGAAACAAACTAGGGCCTGAAGCAATCCTGCGGTGTTGCGGCCAGCTCACAAGAAAGCGAGTTGAAGAAAGGAGCTCAGGGGCACTGTAATTCACAAACCTGCAGAGTTATAAATGACAGCTATCTTCCAAAAATATATTGAAGTAAGGCAGCCAAGAATAGTTGAAAGCGGGGCAGAATTGCAGGAAACCGATTTCAGGAGGTAGACTGGAATTGCATGTAAAGCATAGGAAAAGAGGCAGAACGTCCACAATGATGCACTTGGCCAAAAAGGGCGTATGCGTTTTTTCCTGAATATATTCAGGAAAAAACGCATACGCACTTTTTGGCCAACCAAGCAAGCTTGCAAAGGAAATCTGCACTACAATGAAGTCTCACTGCCCCCCGGTCAAAAGGGTCATCTGAAAAAAGTGTAAAACCCAGAAAGGCAGGACAGGCCATGGAGAACTGGGAGCCTTGTTATGCTGATGGGCGGGATGTAAATTGCCAGCAGCCACTCTGGAGAAGTGTATGGTGTTTCCTGAAACATCCAAAAAACAAAGCAACAGAACCTAGGGCACTTCCACTTATGGTCCTATAGCTTAGGGAAATTAAAATCAAAAAGACACAGCCACCCCAAAGTTTGGGACGGCTCTGGTTACAAGAACCTCGTTTACGGTACAAGTTGAATATCACAGAAAGCGAAAAATGGATAAAGAAGTTGTGGTACTTACGTACAATGCAATATCACTCAGCAATGAAATCTATGTCATCAGGCCCGTAGCAGCATAATGAGTGGATTCAGGTACGATGATTCTAAGTGAAATAAGTCACACAGAAAAAGAAACATCATAAGATATCACTAACACACGGAATGTAAACTTGGCTACACAGGAACTGAATTACACAACAGAACAGGGTGTCAAATGTAGAAAACCAACTTATGCTTGCTTAAGGGGAAAGGTGAGTTGGGGTGCTGCATACAACAAGAGATTGAAATTAGCACAGATACCGTTCCATAAGCCAAATATGTAATAGACAAGAGCTACTCCTTGCTCAACGAAGTGGACTCAACACCCCATATTAAACGCCTAAGAATATACCTGACTAGTAAGAATCTTAAAACCTATGGATTTATATGTCTCCGAAAGAGAATCAAGCGTGTGTACAGTGGCATAAATGCAGCAGTGATAGGATTGGTGAGGTTCGGTGAGCAAATGCAGACCCTTTGAAGTCATATTGCATGGTACCCATTCCATGGGTCTCAACTCTCCATGTTTAAGGGATTCTTCCTTCAGCTAAAACATGCATGTGGAACCCAGAGTATGATCCACCGTGTGATCGGAAAACGTGTTCAAATGTGTCTCAGTTTTCGTCCCCTGGTACTCGGGTGCAACATTCCAGACCCTTTACTAACACTCTCCCCACTTGGAGAGTCGGAGCCTTTAACCTCCTGTTTGGCCCAGTTTGCAATTTCTGTGGAAAATGAACAGGAATAGGGAGAACCAATGAGAGACTAGGTGGAGGTGTCTGGACGGGCAAATTTAACTCTCATTTCCCACCAGGAAGAGGAATTAACCAAAGGCTCAGCATGCCGTGCCAGAACCAAACTAGGGCCTGAAGCAATCCTGCGGTGTTGCGGCCAGCTCACAAGAAAGCGAGTTGAAGAAAGGAGCTCAGGGGCACTGTAATTCACAAACCTGCAGAGTTATAAATGACAGCTATCTTCCAAAAATATATTGAAGTAAGGCTGCCAAGAGGAGTTGAATGCGGGGCAGAATTGCAGGGAACCGATTTCAGGAGGTAGACTGGAATTGCATGTAAAGCATAGGAAAAGAGGCAGAACGTCCACAATGATGCACTTGGCCAAAAAGCGCATATGCATTTTTTCCTGAATATATTCAGGAGAAAACGCATACGCCCTTGTTGGCCAACCAAGCAAGCTTGCAAAGGAAATCTGCACTACAATGAAGTCTCACTACCCCCCGGTCAAAAGGGCTATCTGAAAAAAGTGTAAAATCCAGAAAGGCAGGACAGGCCATGGAGAACTGGGAGCCCTGTTATGCTGACGGGCGGGATGTAAATTGCCAGCAGCCACTCTGGAGAAGTGTATGGTGTTTCCTGAAACATCCAAAAAACAAAGCAACAGACCCTAGGGCACTTTCACTTATGGTCCTATAGCTTAGGGAAATTAAAATCAAAAAGACACAGCCACCCCAATGTTTGGGACAGCTCTGTTTACAAGAACCTCGTTTACGGTACAAGTTGAATATCACAGAAAGCGAAAAATGGATAAAGAAATTGTGGTACTTACGTACAATGTAGTATCACACAGCAATGAAATCTATGTCATCAGTCCAGTAGCAGCATAATGAGTGGATTCAGGTACGATGATTGTAAGTGAAATAAGTCACACAGAAAAAGAAACATCATAAGATATCACTAATACACGAAATGTAAACTTGGCTACAAAGGAACTGAATTACAAAACAGAACAGGGTCTCAAATGTAGAAAACCAACTTATGCTTGCTTAAGGGGAAAGGTGAGTTAGGGTGCTGCATAAAACCAGAGATTGAAATTAGCACAGATACTGTTCCATAAGCCAAATATGTAATAAACAAGAGCTACTCCTTGCTCAACGAAGTGGACTCAACACCCCATATTAAACGGTTAAGAATATACCTGACTAGTAAGAATCTTAAAACCTATGGATTTATATGTCTCCAAAAGAGAATCAAGCGTGTGTACAGCGGCATAAGCGCAGCAGTGATACGACTGGTGAGGTTCGATGAGCAAACGCAGACCCTTTGAATTCATATTGCATGGTACCCATTCCATGGGTCTCAACTCTCCAGGTTTAAGGGATTCTTCCTTCAGCTAAAACATGCATGTGGAACCCAGAGTATGATTCACGGTGTGATCGGGAAACGTGTTCAAATGTGTCTCAGTTTTCGTCCCCTGGTACTCGGGTGCAACATTCCAGACGCTTTACTAACACTCTCCCCACTTGGAGAGTCAGTGCCTTTAACCTCCTGTTTGGCCCAGTTTGCAATTTCTGTGGAAGATGAACAGGAATAGGGAGAACCAATGAGAGACTAGGTGGACGTGTCTGGACGGGCAAATTTAACTCTCATTTCCCACCAGGAAGAGGAATTAACCAAAGGCTCAGCATGCCGTGCCAGAACCAAACTAGGGCCTGAAGCAATACTGCGGTGTTGCGGCCAGCTCACAAGAAAGCGAGTTGAAGAAAGGAGCTCAGGGGCACTGTAATTCAGAAACCTGCAGAGTTATAAATGACAGCTATCTTCCAAAAATATATTGAAGTAAGGCTGCCAAGAGGAGTTGAAAGCGGGGCAGAATTGCAGGAAACTGATTTCAGGCGGTACACTGGAATTGCATGTAAAGCATAGGAAAAGAGGCAGAACGTTGACAATGATGCACTTGGCCAAAAAGGGCGTATGCGTTCTTTCCTGAATATATTCAGGAAAAAACGCATACGCCCTTTTTGGCCAACCAAGCAAGCTTGCAAAGGAAATCTGCACTACAATGAAGTCTCTCTGCCCTCCGGTCTAAAGGGCCATCTGAAAAAAGTGTAAAATCTAGAAAGGCAGGACAGGCCATGGAGAACTGGGAGCCTTGTTATGCTGATGGGCGGGATGTAAATTGCCAGCAGCCACTCTGGAGAAGTGTATGGTGTTTCCTGAAACATCCAAAAACAAAGCAACAGAGCCTAGGGCACTTCCACTTATGGTCCTATAGCATAGGGAAATTAAAATCAAAAAGACACAGCCACCCAAAAGTTTGGGACGGATCTGTTTACAAGAACCTCGTTTACCGTACAAGTTCAATATCACAGAAAGCGAAAAATGGATAAAGAAGTTGT